>NC_039360.1:26829108-28029108 GCF_003573695.1 Papaver somniferum
AAAAAAAAAAAAAAACAAAGATAAAAATTGGAAAGTTGGGAGTTTTTTTTTTTTGAACTATGTGTCATCATGGATTCTCAATTTAGCAAGATGAACACGAGCTTGTGATCAAGATAAGATCTACTATTTCTTTTTCTTTTGCATTCGTTAAATTTTACTCATGTTTTTTTTTTCTCTTTTGATAATCCTTGAATCTTGCGGAACCTTTCATGGATTATTCCTGTCTTGTTTGATTTACTTTGCTTTCAACTGTTTGTTAATCCTTTCTCCTGTTATGGAGAGCTAATTTTTTTATGGTGCAGTTTCTTCCAAAATAGACATTTGTGGGTATCCTATGGTGGAGTTTCAGTGGTGAATTTCAAAATGCTCGCCTCTGAAAAAAGAACAATGGTGTGGAATGCAGTGGTGCAAATCATCTTCATCGTGATGATTCATACTAGTAGATCAGTAGCATCTCTTGAAGCTACAGTCATTGAACAATTCCAAAATGATGATCCTCATGATCATCAAATCCTTCTGATGAACATTATCTTTTTCAAAAACAGTCAAACGAGTTTTTTTTCGCCTAAAATTTTGGATGATAATTCCCATAACGGTAACACTCTATTTACTATTCATCAGTCTAGTCATCTTTTCTGTGATTGTAGCACAATCTACGAATGTCAAAAATCTAGTCACTCTCCTCATAATTACAGCAATTTCCTTACTTGTCAAAATCTAAATCAATCCTTTCCTACTTCAATGCCATTCAAACAGGCCTCCCATCCATTCTATCTTTATGTTCAGAATATTAACAAAACTGGTATGGAATTTATTGCAGATTATTCTCCTAACAGATTCTGTGACCAAAACCAACCAATCTGTCACTCTTTACCACCTTACAGAGATACTACGAGTTATTCTAGAAATCAAGATTTATCTTGGAAGATATTTGCGAAAAATAAATACCTTATACATCTTCTCAAAAATCATTCCAACGCAAGTCATTCTTATTTCTGTGTATCTCATTTTGCTCCACAATAAAACTTTGCAATGACAGAAAGCTCAAACAGTCGAATCAACAAAATCAACTGAACTCTCAAGACAACTAAGAAATGCGTCTATTGAAATGCCAACTGAAAGAAGAAGTGTGATAGGTGGTACATCAAACGCCAATGTAGCTGCACAAGAGTGGTCATATGCTTTGCTAGGGAAACTCATGTTCAAGGAAAAGATTGATATGAAAACTATCAAAGAGGACATTAACTCTTTATGGAGGCAATACAGAAATAAAAAGATAAGAGTTATGGGACACAACCTGATGTTGGTAACGCTGAACAATGAAGAGGAGCATGATGAAATAATTAAAAATGGCCCATGGATCGTGGGAGAAGCTTTATTTGCAGTCAAAAATTTTGTTATCGGCACTGCAGACAAAGATTATGCTTTCACTCATCAGGAGTTCAACATCCAATTCAAATATCAAAAAATGGAGCACTTAAATAAGACTGTGATTGATGAGACAATCAGTTTTATGGGGAAGAAGATCTGGAGTAAGCCGGAGAACTGCAGGCCAAGGCATGGAAACACTGTGAAGGCAAGATTAGAGATAGATCTAAAGAAACCTTTGTATCACGGAGGATGGTGGAATTCTATCACTGGGGATGATGTTTGGATTAGCTACTACTGGGAGTTACAACCAAAAAATATTTGTGATAAATGTTTTTTCATAGATCATCAAGAACATACTTGTCTCCAAACCTCATATTTACTATATTTAGATAGTATGACAACTGAGGAATATGAAATTTTTATGCAAGATGAAGCATATGTTTATGAAACAAATGAAGATGAAAGAGGCACATATTCGAGTCTTGAGGAAATACCAGAATGGGAAGCAGCAGATGATCATAGGTAGTCAAAGAGAATGAGAAAGTTAACACTAAACCAAGAGCCATCCATGAATCCTCATAACATTCATGTCGCTGCTCCTAGCACTGTAGGAAATGACATACCTACTAGTATGAATCAAAACACGAATGATAGGGATTGCAATGATGAGGAGATGCAACAACTGAAACCTACAAATGACTATGGAGGAGACACTGCTCAGGTATACAACAAAACCCTCTCTGTGTTTTCAAATTTCAATCTTTTAATTTCAAAGTTTCTCAAAGGATTTCATTGCATTAATACTTGCTGCTTTCATATTAGGAAAATTATAGCCATGAGAATCATAGATCGAAACTGTAGTGGTTTTGCTAATAAAGAGAGTAGTAAATATGCTCACGATTTTAATAAAATGCTAAACCCATACATTTTTTTCTGCAAGAAACAAAAATAGACTCTGATAAAATTTTAAGGTTTATTAAATCTTTAAACTTCCCAAACCATTTATATGTTCCATCTATAGGAAGGGCTAGAAGTATTTGTCTCTTGTGGAAGAATGGATTCGATCTAGACATCATCTACCATGAAAAAAATATGATACACTTTCTTATAAATAGTGACCCATCTAAACCTAAATGGCTTCTGTCATGTGTCTATGGTTCTCCATACCCTCAAGAAAAAAATGAACAATGGAACTTCTGCAATCCATATGTTATAACTTTGATATTTATGCTCCTTGGGCTCTCATAGAAGATCTAAATCTCACATTACATGATAATGAAAGAACAAGTAACAATGGCTCATCCTCACATGATTCTTCCATAGCTCAAACAGTGTGTCAAACATGCCTTAGTGATCTACGTTTTCATGATAATCCATACACCTGGACTAGAAACAAGCATGGCACTGGTAAAATTAGGACAAGATTGGATAGAACTCTAGTATATCCAGATTGGCTTATCTCTTTTCCAGATTCTTACCTTAAACACTTGCCTTTTTTGGGTTCCGATCATTGTCCCATTTTTCTAAGTTTATCTCCTAATGAAATTCACAGCTCCAAAAATTGGAAATTCTTTGAATGTTGGCTGAGAGATGGTACATGCACAACTGAGATACATAATGCTTGGGCAACAAGTTTCAATGGGTCAGCGATTTTTACCTTGGACAATAAGTTATTGGAAACTATAAGAGCACTTTCAGTTTGGAACAGATTAACTTATGGAGATATTCAACAAAATCTCAAAAATTTGCAACAACAACTCCCCAACCTTCAACAACCACTTCATGAGAAAGATAATACTCAGATGGTGATAGCAGTAGAAAGAGAAATAGAAGAACGGCATGCTCGAGAAGAAGAATTTTACAGGAAGAAATCTAAGGAGACTCTCTTTAATGAGCTGGATCAAAACACCAAGCACTTCCACCTACAAGTAAATAAGAGAAGATCCAGAAATAGAATTGAAACACTCAAGAAGCCTGGTGGAAGTTGGTGCACTGAGAGAGACAACCTTGAAAGCCTTTTAACTTCTCATTTCAAAAGCATTATGAGTACTTTTAATCCTCCAACTGATAGTACTTTATTAGATCTCTTGCCACAGTGTTTATCTGATTCTGATAACAATATGCTTACAAGAATTCCAGATGAAGATGAAATCATAGCAATTTTAAAATGTATGCAACCATGTAAGGCACCAGGACCAGATGGTTCCCTCCAGTATTTTTTCAAACTCAATAGGAAGTTGTGAAAGATGGTGTAATCATAATGGTACAATCATTCTTTCAGTCAGGCAAGCTTTTGAAGAAGATGAACAAAACCAATTTGTGTCTCATCCCAAAAACAAATCTTACACGCACACCAGGCGACTACAGATTGATTGCTCTTTGTAACTCTACCTACAAGATGATTACAAAAATAATGGAAGCAAGATTGAAGTTTTGCCTGGATAAATTCATCTCCCCTATGCAAGCAGCTTAGGTCCCTGGCAGACAAACCAGTGACAATATCACCATGGCGCATGAATTGATTCACTATATGAAGAAGCAAAAAAACAAAAAGCACTAGTTGGCCATGAAGCTAGATATGATCAAACCTTTCGATCGTGTGGTGTGGAGTTTTCTAAAGGATGTAATGCTAAAACTTGGCTTCAGCTCAAAATGGTGTGAACTGGTTGAAGAATGCCTCTCTACTTCAGAAATTCAGGCAGTTCTTAATGGATCACCTTGTCAACTATTTAAACCAAAAAGAAACATTCGAAAAGGTGATACATTATCACCTTATCTCTTCTTGATTACAATGGAAGTTTTCAAAAAATCCTTAGCTCAGGCAGAACTTACAGATGACATACAAGGGATAATAATTGCAAGGAATGCTCCACAGGTCTCCCATCTACAATTTGCAGATGATTGTATGCTTTTTGTCAAAGAAGATATGCACAATGTAAACAATCTTCTTCATATTATCAACAAGTTCAGTGAAGTTTCAGGTCAACAAATAAATTTCGAGAAATCGACAGTTTTCTTCTCAAAATATTTTCCACCATGGCACTGCATAATTCTCTTGAAAAGATTAAGAATGAAGAAGATGAAACTGGAAGAGAAATACTTGGGAATCCCATTATTTCTTAAGAAGAAAAAATCTATTTCTTTTTCCTCTCTGGTCAGTAATATAAAGAATTGACTGAAGAAATATAATGGGAAGCTTGTAAATCAATCTGGCAGATCAGTCATTATCAAACATGTCTTGAATGCATTACCATCTCATCATATGGGAGTGTATAAGATACCTAATACAAATATCAAGGAAATGGAAAAGATACAAAGAGATTACTGGTGGAACAAACAAGAGAATGGAGGTCTTTACATTGCTTCCTAGCCAAGGATAAACAGAGATAAAGTTACAGGTGGAATGGGTTTTAGAGGCTTGGATTGTTTTAATCAAGCACTGTTATGTAAAGATGCATGGAGATTATGTAAGCAACAACATTAATTGTGGGATTATGCATTGAAACAAAGATACTTCTCAACCACAACAACATTGCATGTTAAGAAGAAAAGAAATTCTACATGGGCCTGACAAAGTATTCAAAGCAACATGGAGTTTGTAAGAAAACACAGTTTTTGGATTGTAAGCAAGGGAATAAGTATTCAAACTTGGAAGGATAAACTGGATACATGGTATGCATAATCCTCATATGGAAGCAGTTAGTGAAGAGGAAGCTCAGAATTATACTAAAGTCAGTGATCTGATTGATTTGCAAACCAGAAGCTGGAAAACTGATTTGATTCAAACACTCTTCACACAAGCGGATGTTGATAAAATACTTCACACCAGAATAGTGGATTTGAATTCACATAAACTGGAATGGTCCTTAACTCGTAATGGCAAGTTCACGCTCAAATCAACATATAATAAATTGGTTGAGCAGAAAGCAAAACTGTACAAGAAAATATGGAATATGGATACATTGCCAAGGGTTAAACACTTCATCTGGAAGTGTGTTAATGATATTGTCCCAAGCAACGAGAGGCTGGCTAGACCAATGCAGCACACTGGTGAACAATGCAAAACTTGTCAGCAAAGTGTAGAAACTACTTCACATATGTTGATGGACTGCTCTTTCTCAAGAGCGATTCTATTTTCCATCCCAGGATCTAGCAGAAGCGTTCAAAGAGATAATAATTCTGTTATTGAATGGATTATTAGCTAGTTTTATGAGATGAATGCACTAGATGAAGAATGGACTATTAAGATGGCAAATATGGTCTGGGAAATATGGAAGGAAAGATGTAGGTGTGTGTCTGAGGATATCAAGCCAAACCTAATCACAGTAATCGAAAATATTCAGCAGCCCAATCAAGTTACAGGCAGAAAGACGAAAAAGGAGACTGTTTGCGAAAACAGGACAACCATAAGCGACATCTCAACTCAAACACATTGGCTGCCACCTGATAATCCATTTTTTTAATATGTCGTGATGCAGCTTTTAAAAAAACTGACGTGAATCATTCTGGCATTGGACTAAGACTTCGTAATTTTGCAGGACACTTCGAACAAGCTAAGTGCACCTATGCAGACATATATCTAGATATGGAGCAAGATGAATGTGAAAGACTGCTGCAAGCCATAGAATGGGAAGAAGATCTAAACTTACAACATGTATGTTTCGAACTTGATGCGCAAACTGTAGTAGAGGCAATGACTCAAGATCTGGATAAAGTAGCTTGGCAGAATCAGTCTATTGTTTTGCATATTAGGACCAAACTTTGCTATCATCGATCATGGAGATGCAAATTTATTAGGAGAAGAAATACCAAGCCAGCAGATTTTCTGGATAAACATGCTAGAATATTCAAAGTTAGTAGGTCTTGGATGGGTTTTCCACCAAATTTCATTGCTAATGTAATACAGGAAGAGGAAAACTTTGTACCCTTACTTCATTAAGCAATAAATCTTCGTTTTGCATCAAAAAAATATTAAGAAAAAAAAAGAAAGATAAAAATTGGATGGGATGCTAAAAATTACTTGGTCCCGAGGATAAGAAAACTATTTCTTTGGGCCTTAGCCTAACTTTTTCTCCAAGCGAGTCCAACCCAATATAGCTTGCTTTTGGTTAATTTTCACTAATTTCCTCATTTTTGTAATTTTTTTAAGGTACACAATGAATATGAAGACTTTTTTTGGGCATACATGAATCTTATTAGGCATACCTAATAAAGACAAAAAAGGATGTGAAATAACAAAATCAGAAGCCTCCTTAACCAATTTTTTAATGGCAAATTTTTCCTTTTAGGATTAGTGTTAATACTAATGATTAGTTAAAATAATTCTGATTAGTGATTAGTTTTAAGATTATTAAGTTATAAATTTGTGTAGATGAAAATTTTTGAGTAAGAAAAAAAAAGCTAGATTTTTTTGGAGAAGGAGAAGGGGAAAATGAGAAAAAAGCTTGTATTTGATTCAATGGATGAGGAGGGTACACTTCTATCTTATATTTAATCTCACTTTTGTAGCTTAAAATCATTAAAAGTTTGTGTTTTTTCACTAAAGTTTGACGAGCCTGGAATATGTTCGGCTTAATATATCAGCCGAACCCACCTGGATATTGACAACTAATGAACAGTTCGGCAAGCTGAAAGTGTTATTATTATGAGCCGAACCAACTAGTTCGGGTTGTTTAAAAATGTTATAATGAGCCGAACCTAATCCTGTGTGATCTGGAAGAAAAATTATGTGAGGTTCGGCTTATATTGAGAAAATCCTAAGCGCCGAACCTTTTGGTAGTACATGGTTCGGCTATTTACATAAGTATTATATAAGCCGAACCTGATCATTTATATTCCTGATAATTGTTGGGGGTAAGAATTTTGTATTGGTTCCGCACATAATGTGAATATCGTAATAGCCGAACCTCTTAAATGTGCTAGGTTCGACACATATTATGATTATCGAATACGCCGAACCCCTATGCATATCTATCTGTGACTAGATTCGACTTGAAATTTCATGAAATTTCATGCCGAACTGTTGATATAACTTACAGGAAGCTTTTGTGAAGAACAATTTGGCTAAAAACGCAACTCAATTTTGAGCCGAACCCAACACCGTAACCGTCATTTAATCGATGAAAACAGCAAATAGGAGATTGGGTTTGTAAAACTTACTTTCTTATCCTCATTTTCGGAGTTGGAGATGCATTTGGTTCAATTGGTTGTTGATTTTCAGTATCTACACCTTCATCTTCAATTGATTCTTCTTCTTCAATTGATGGATTAGAAGACGATTTGGTTTGCCTAGTCCCTGCTTTTCTTTGTACGAGTCATTATGTAGTTGAATTTAATCGACGATCAAACTTTTACGATCCGACAATTAATCACGGTGATGATTTTTTTTTCGCGGGAGGGGAAGAGTTCGGCTAGAGGAGGAAGAAGAAGAGATGTTAAGGGAAATTGATTTTTTGATTTTGATTTTTTAGAAAATTGATTTTTTGATTTTTATTTTTTAGAAAACTGATTTTAGATTTTTGTATTAAGGGTATATAGGTAATTAAACTATCCATAGAGTACCTCTTATAAGGTCACCTAAGATGGGACTATTGTTTTTCATGCCTAGAAAGATTTCGGCATGCCTAAAAACAGCCTTCATGAATATATGGGTAAGTTCGACATTCTGGACGTTTTCCGTGTGCACATACGATGGTCAATTGTTTGGACGTTTCCATTGGTTAGGTGGTTGATTTGGGTCCAGAAAAGAAAACAAAATAAAGAAAATGAGACAAATTTTTGCGGATAACTGATTTTGGTTTTTTGGTTTTGATTTTAAGTTTTTAATTTAGTGGGGAGGGTATAACAGTCTTTTCATAATGTTTTTTAATTAATATAAGGGTGTTTTAGTATTTTCGCCCCAAAAAACACTCCTTAGCAGACACCTTTGGTTGGAGGAAGTAATTCATATCCCCCAATTAGTTTCCATATCCCCCAATTGCGCGCTATTTTCTTCACCTGTATAATGTATTCACGGCGCCACACCACATCAAAAATGCAACGTCATAGGGTGGGACAAAGCCCCGCACACACCAAATCAAAAATGCATCGCCACGAGGAGGTGTAAATCAAAAACGCATAACCACGGGGCAGAGCGAATCCCGCATACACGAAATTAAAAGAAAAAGAATGCCCGATGCGTAGCACAACCACAAATCTAGTTGTAATTGTAATTTTTTTTTATTATTGATTAATTTAGGGTGATTTGTTGTATTCACGAGTTTGCGCCTAAGAAAAATATTTCCACAAAATTTGTAAGTATTTTATTTAGATATTGTTATAACAAAATAGTTATCTTTTATTATTAAAGTGGTGCAACAAAAATAAAATAAAATTGGGGGCATAAAATAATTCACTTCGGGGAATTTTTTTCTCTGAAACAGCCCTATTATTACTTCTTTAGTTTGTCCGTTTTTGTTGACACCGGATCATTCCATATTTGGTTTCAAGGTTCAATTCTTGAGTGGGAGTATTATGATGATACACTAATATAATTGAATTTATAAGTGTTTTTGACAATTGCGGCTTATGAAATTAGGGTTTTATTTAAGATTAGGCTTTGTTTTTTACCCAAATCGAAGTTAAATCTTAATTGAGGTTCTAAGGTGCTTTCATGAGTGATTTTAGGTTTTATTTGGTAACTGATGTAAATGCTTTACTGATGAAGTTTATTAGGTTAGGTTTTTCTTGCTTTATTAAGCATTTTTGTCATTTTTCATGGTTACTGTAATGTGTTTTTTTCTTCCTTTCTAATCGCTTGTTTGGTTGCAGCTGACTCGACGTCGGGTCTGAGTCAACTCCTGACTTGCACCGAGCCAGTAGTCAGACCGTTTGGTTTTATTTTTTTGGCTGCCCTTGACCCGCGATCTGACTCAGAGGCAATCCCTGACCCGGGAAGTATTGAGTCAGGCGCAATGTAGTCAATATTGGATATCGGTGAATATCGACCGGGGATCGAGATACAATATTTCGGTGAATATTGGTGAAATATTGACAAATATCGGCAAATATCGGTAAAATATCGGCAATATCGCCATCTCGGATAAAACTTTAGTAGATAAAAAGGATGTAGAAAAAGTTTCTCGTTTTGATGAAATGGAAAGATCTTTGTTCAATTTCCATTTACCAAGTTCGTATCTTTCTTTCGTGTGTGAATTCGATAGCGCCAACTAATGTAGAAGTCCATATAAATCGGGAAAATAGAGTCTCAAGGTCGGGTCAGACGACTCGAAAGCTGAGTCTTTGCGTACCGAAACAGATATTATCGGTGGTATCTCGGCCGAGATGGCCGAGATTGACTACATTGACCTATTTGGCCAGGCGTAGAAACGACGCTGGATGGTCCTTACCTCTGACTCTCTGAGTCGTGGCTAATAACTGTAATACCCCTCCAACTCATTACCCCTCCATCCCGTAATTCATTTCCTTTCCTTTCCTTTCCTTTCCTTGCTTTCTCTTCGACATGATCGACAGCAAAACGGAGAAACTAAAAACCCCAGATCTCCTCCACCTCTTTCACCTGATCTCTTTCCTGTCTTTCATTTGATCTCATTATATCTCTCAGCTGATCCTTGTTATTTTTTGAAGCACTTTTGGCGATTTCGGTTTGTAAAAAGAAAGATCTTATTGAGGATTTGGTTTCATCTACTGTAGGTATAACTTCTCCTATATTTGATAATATTGCATGGATTTTTTTTTGGTGCTTGGTTTTGATTGTAATGGAATTCTAGGGTTTTCTTTGTTGTGAAATTTACTCAATTTTTAGGGTTTAGATTATATTCATTTTCTTTGTTGTGAAATCTAGTCATTGTTTTTAACTATGGCCTGTTGGATTGTAACATGACGATTTTCTCCGTTCTGAATTTATGAACACTGTAATTGCCATGTATGTTACATAGGGTTCAGGTGAAATTTTGGGTTTTTTTCAAAATAGGGCTACAGTTAGAGAATTGTGGTGGTGGTATGAATTAGGTTTTGTATAATTTAGAGTTTTTCTAATTGTGATTGTTTAATTTTGAGTTTTGTCCTATTAGGGTTTATAATTGGTCACTGTCATACTAAGATGGGTGATTACTTTCTGCAGGAGATGGCGCTTGCTGATGAAATGCAGTGGAAACAGTTAGTCAAGGAAAACTTAATCATGTTATCTACTTGGGATGATACTTCTACAAGGAATTGGTATATCTTATCTAAGGTAGATAACGATAGTTAAGTTTTAGAAACCGTTCAACCTTGCAATCAAAAACTTCAGGGTATATCGACAACTTTTAATTCCGGTGGAGTACTACATTGTCACGGCGGAAGACAAGAAGATGGTGTAGTAAGTAGTCAAAACTTTTCTTTTAATCTGAGAACAAAAAAGTGGTCCAAGTCAGCTGACCTCCAAACACCAAGATGCGGTCATGTTTCATTCTCTACAACAACTGCAGATTGTTTTATTATGGGAGGCAGTAGTTCAAATCTGTTAGAGCATTTTACGTTGATTGGTCAATCAATTCTTAGCCAATCACCAAACAATAAGTATGCTGGTTTGACTGATTTAAGGGTATCTTCGTTTGCGTGTACCAAGTCCAGGAGATCTTCAGTTGAGATTTATATAGGGATGGTAGTCATGTTACCTACGATATATAACAAACAGAAAATGGAGTAAAACTTTTAAATATCCAGAGATGTTCGCTAAATCTCCAGAGAACGTTGAGTCTCCTATAATTTCAGGTCAAATGATTTCTGTGTTGAACAATCATTTTTGCTTCTTCAATCTTTCTAAGAATGCGTAGTCAGAAGGAATTGAGCTTCCATTTCCTCTAAAAGCCAACGAGAAAATCCATCTCTTGGTTTTTGGGAAAGACCGTCTCTTAGTGTTGTATGTTTTCACCAAGGGGAAACTAAATTGTTATATGTATCAAGTTGGGAAGACTGTATTAACATTCATCACTGGTGGAATATTTACCTTATCAAAAAAAAAAGATGGCAAACCATATGACGTTTTGGAGAGATTGCACTTATCAACTGCGTCGTCTTTGTAAGTATCTCTCCTTTTATTATCTATTCTTTTCTTTTTTCTCTTTTGGAAAGGGTTTTAAATTAATTCAGGCAAACCCTACCCTACAACTCTAGGGAACGATTACAAAAGCATGTAAAAAAGGTGGTACCACATGGTCCCACCTTGTCAAGGCTTGGGTAATTTTTGTCTTGATTCTGTTGCGACTGGTTAATTTTGGGTTAATCAACCATCAGCTGGTTGATTTCCTTCCATATACTGGTGTGACATTTTGTATTGTGGAAACTTGTTCAAACCACCCATAATTTTGTTGATGATGGGTTGTGCTTACCATGATGATTGAGACTTGTCTTCAATGATATCCACCAACTGTTGCCAGTGCGGTTTTGGGATGATACACGGACATCCTATGTCTTTTGCTATTGCTAGTGCCAGCTGTGATGCTATAGTTTCTGCCACTTTGTTATTCAGCCCATGTAACTGAGTTTTTTTTCTTATGTGAATACTACAATAGATAGGTTGGTGGTAACTGAAAATACAAGTATAAATGTTGATAATGAATATATTAAAGTTTCCATTCTGCCACTTCGTTTTCTCATATTTCCCCTTATATAATTGATAATGAATATACAAATATCAACTTTAACTTTTCTGCTGTAACTGATTTTTTTGTTTCTTTTTTTGTTCTCCTCAAGATTTGTTGCAAAGACGCAACAACAATTAGATGAAATAGCGAAAATCAAGGTGCTTTATTTGCTTTTCATTGTTTTTAGTACGTAATCATGTTTAGTTATATCTTACAAATATTTGTATTTACTTTCCACAGTATTAGACCGTCTAAAGTTCGGAGCTGTGGTCTTCTGATTGGAAACAAAGTACCGCACAGTATTAGACCGTCTAAAGTTCTTCAGAACTACATTCCAAGCGATGGAGAAAGGCCGTGCATGCATGAAGGTTGGAGTATACCTTTAAAGCCTGTCCTTGAAGCTGGTGGCTTGTGGAAACAAGACAAGCTTATCAATACATATTTCATGACTGAGAAGCTTGCTACAATCACATTGTGAGTATTTTTCTTTTTGATTGATATTGTAATAAGTACTTTGGTTAAAGTCGTTATACGATTATGTCATATAAGTTTATTGAAGTATTTAAATTTTTGGATTTATGCTTGAAAATAATGCAGCGAGATACTAAAGACACTTGTTGGATACAAGAAACAAGGTCGTTGGATAAGGGGTATAAACAAAGAAAATGTGGTTTTCCAGAAAGATGATACTTGTTTCAGGTATCCACAGTTCATGGATTGTCTGGTTCTAACAGGTACGCTAGTTGGGTTTTATTTTTGCTGTGTTACGAGAAGGACATAGTGTACAGATGTATAGAATTTTTGCTATAAGGTTTTAAAAGGAATTGTACTTGTGTTGCTGGTTTCAGTGAAGAGTCTAAAGATACACGGTTCAGATCTCTTGCAACATTGATTCGATCTACAATTAACTTTAGCGAAAAAATGTTGGATCCACATGTCAGAAGTTTAGTCAATTGTCTTGATGAAAAGTGGTAGGTTTGCTAGATCTATAGTATTTATTTGAAATTGAATAAAAATAAGTCTTGTTTATTAGAACTTCCGTTAGGTACTTTACATTAAACGGTTGTTTAAATAATCTGTTGCTTATGAATGCCTTACCACTGATCCACATTTGATGTTTTTAGTTCTTATAGCATCACTATGCTCCAGCGGAAGAGGTGGGAGTACCTGCTTGGCCCTTTTCATGACTTATGATGAAAGGGCTACCTATTTGATCAGCATGAGAGATAAAGTGCGTGGGCAAAAAGCTTCTGAACTTCAAGTACAAATGAACGAGCTCGTGGTTTCAAGTGTCCCTTATAAGAGTTGGGATAGATTGATAAATCAGAGTGGCCTTCTAGATTTTATGAATGACCGAGTCTTAAAGTTGAAAGAAAAACCTCTTAACTATAACACGACAAAAGTGTCAGGAATTATTACATTTCTTAGAGACACGTATGAGCATGTCAACGACAACTATACAATGGTAAGTCATGTTCATGTTTCAAGTTAAGGAATAAGAGGAAATAGAAGTAGAAGCTAAGTCATGTTCATGTTTCTGTTTGATATGCTTTTATTTCTATCTTCTTAACTTGCACAGTTATGTTTCATGTTGCTGTGCTGATATGGTGACTATGTTCAGCTAAAAGTTATTACTTGACTGTTCTGTGTAGCCTTAAAGGTGTTGTTGAGCATGATGAGACTAGGGTTATGGTTTGTTTTCAGCATAAGGGTTCTTATAATCTTGTTTAAGCATAAAGCATGATTATGAAGCTGAAATTCCAACAATTTTAACTAGGTAGAAGAACCAATGAAATAACGTAATAATAATTTTGTTGCTTTAATAACAGGATGCTGCTAATGGGCGTTTCTATACTCCAGAAGACTTTGCGAAATGCACTGACGTTGTCGCTCCAGGGTTACTTCCTAGTTACTTTGAACATCATGTAAGTGGGCGTACTGATTTAATGAGGTTATACACTTATACATGTCAGCTTACAACTTGTTCACTTGTTTGTTTTCTTTGGGTTAATTTTTTTAATTTTTAACTACAGGGTAGCTTGAGGGCACGCTACGAGAAGTAGTTCGGGTGAAGGAACTCCAGGTAAACTATTCATTTTCACAATTTTTGGTCTTTTCATTTTCACAGAAGCTTTTGCTATTTTTAGACTTAAGGCTTAATTTCACTGAATTCTCATGCTAGTTTAATTGAATCAGTTAATTTAATTCTTATTTTCCCAGCCTTCTGTTCTCGTTGAGTGGTCTTAAACTTTTCATTTTCACAATCTTTAGACTTGTGCTATCTTTATCTTCACATAAGCTTTTATTGATATGCCTGTCTTCTTTCAATTTGCAGCATCATGTCTAAAATTGCTATTCTCCACCTAGTATGCTTAGTTTCACTGAATTCTCATGCTAGTTTAATTGAATTAGCAATTCATTTTCTGAGATTAGTTTCCCAGCTTTCTGTTTCCCCAGAGTAGTATTAAATGTAGTGATATTTTATTGAATTAGTTTCGCTTTAGCAGCAGTGTGGTAGATTAATTAGTACATATTAAGAAAAATTTTAGAAGGAAAATGCAAAGAAAATAACCTTAGATTCGGGGACAGAAATACAAAATTCTTTCATTCTTTGTATCTCTGATTCAGCACTTCTGTAGTACCAGGCATATTGTCAAGGAGATGAAAACTACCTTCCTTGCCCTCATCCCAAAAGTGGACCACTCGACTACTCCTAGCGACTTTAGACCTATCGGTCTATGTAACTCTACCTATAAGATCATCTCCAAAGTTCTGGCCAATAGACTAAGGCCGCTTCTTTCCAAAATCTTCTCTCCGTTTTAATCTGCTTTCTTGCCTTTTAGGAGAATTACTAACAATATAATGATGGCTCAGGAGGTTATTCACACAGTGAAGAAAACTAAATCTAAAAAAGGTCTTTTGGGTCTCAAATTGGATATGAGTAAAGCTTTTGATAGAGTTAGCTGGCAATATCTTATGGAAATTATGACTAAGTTGGACTTGTCGGGTGAGTCGTGTCAGCTCATTAATCAGTGCAGTAGCATCCCATCCATAGCTGTTGTGTGTAATGGCTCACGGGGAAAAATGGTTAAGCCAAAAAGAGGGGTTAAGGCAGGGAGATCCTTATCTACCTATTCTTGTTATGTATGGAAGGGCTTACTAGACTCCTAAGGAAAGGAGAGGAGGGAAAGAAAATCCATGGTATAAAAGTAGGAGAAAATAGTATCTCTCACCTCTTATTCACCGATGACTGCCTCATCTTCTCATGGGCTACTTTAATGGAGATTAGAAATCTTCTTGAAATCATTAATACCTTTAGTTGTGGCTCAGGACTGCCTATAGATTTGGTAAAAAGCAGGTGTTTTCTTTAACCTTAAACTGCCTAATACGTTTGGTAAAATGATAACTAATATTCTGAAGGTTAAGAAAATTAGAATAGAAGATAGCTATTTAGGCACACCAATGTTTATCTCTGGCTCTAAGATTAAGTGTTTTGATTCTATGACCATGAGGTTCAGATGCTAAATTGGAAGGCAAGAAATCTCTCTCCAGCGGCCAGATCAGTGGTAGTGAAATCTACTTTGGAATCTATGCCCATCTACCAGATGGGTTGTTTTCTGATTCCAAAGGCAATCACTTACCTACTTACCTCTCTTCAGTAGAACTTCTGGGGGAAGATAAACGGCAAGAAAGGCTTTTTTCCGAAGGCTTGTCTGCACTAAGCAAAGGTGGGGGTCTAGGGTTTAGGGTTATTGAGGCTAATAACCTAGCACAATAGGGAAATTAGCGTGGAATTTAATGATTAGTTTCGGTTCTCCTTGGGTGGAGACACTTAATGGCAAGTATTACAGAAATCGTAGACATCCTTTAGACTCAAAAAATTGCAAAAACTGTCACATGGTTGCGGACTTGTATCCATAAAGGGTTGAAAGTTAGTCGACCCTACTGTTTCTGGGAAGTTGGCCTGGGTCTTTCTGTCAGCATCTGGGAAGATTGGTGGATTCCTGGATTTCCCTCAATCACTAATACCAGAACTTCTTGTCTGACTATGGTCAGTGACCTCATCGATGAGTCCACTAACTCGCGCTGGATTGTCTCGTTAGTTTTTGCTACTTTCCCTCCTGATATTGCTACGGCTGTAACAAGAATCAGAATTAGATATGGACAGAATGACTCTGTTATATGGAATCCTGAAAAGTCTGGAGTATTCAGTACTAAGTCGTTGTACTCTCTGATCATAGCAACATATCTTGGGATAGGGTCTGGAATATCAAAACTTCGCCTAGAGTTTGACCGTTCATTTACAAGTGTATCTAGAGTATGCTCCCTCTTACCTCTATTCCCGCTAGATACATGTTAACTCTTGTACTTTTTTGCAATTAGAACAGAACATTCTAAACTTAAAGCAGACTTAGGTTGACTGCACCAGCTGACACTCAATGGCAATTTCCACCCACTAACATTCTAAAACTCAATATGGCTGTAAAGTTGCGTAAGGAATCCAATATTTGGAATATAGCTCTAATCCTAAGGGACTGTTGGGGCTTGTGCAGGGAAATAAGAAGCAGATCTTTGACGGCTCAAGACTAAGGACGAGATGGAGATGCTGGGAATGGTGGAGGCACTTGTTTGGGGGCTTTCTATTGGAAGTCAAGATAGGATATCATTATAGAATCCAGATGCAATCATTAACGAAGTCAATGGAGAGAAGAACCAAATGGGATGTCCAGACCATAAAACTACACCTTTTGAATTATGATAGCTTTAAGAACCAAATCAGGCGGCTTTTTAAACTATACCTGTTTAAATAGCAATTATCCACCTAGTGGGATTTTTCACATTTTGAACTCAGGCAGGAAACAAGCTATTAGGCCAGAGTCGAACCATAGTGTGATCTTTATGCTATACCTTCATGTTACAGTAGTTTTCTGGGAAGCAAAATCCCATATGTTTGCCACACACGAACATGAAGGTAAAGCGTACGCCCGTTCTGAATGTTGTAATCAGCAACAATTCGTTCATAATCGAGCTGCTTTCCAGCTCTACAGGAAGTCCATCCTTGGCCTTCATAGTGTCAGAGGTCTCCACCTCCAACTGACAGTGATACCAATCCGAAGATCCAAACACTGAACCTCCAAAATGATGACAAAAATTGCTGTTGAGCAAAGGAAGAGGAGTTCGATATTCAAATAAAGAATATTGCTCTCGTCCGGAAAATCAACAATCATTGCTTACGGAGGTAACCTGTTACAGGGGCGGTAGGGTTTATTAGAGGGGCGGCAGTGTGATAGTAATGTCCCTCTAGTTGGTTAGGGGATGTCCTATAGGGGGTGTAAATTAACTAGATTACCCTCCCCATTTTTTAACCTAAATCAAAGCTAAATTGAAAATTTGTTTTCTTTCTTCTCTTCTCCTCTCATCAACCGTAACCTCCATTAAAACTCAAAATTTCACCGTCTTCGATTAATCGACGATTCGAAAATTAATCAAGTGTAGTGTAATGACTTGTATGAGGTATGTTTTGAAAACCCAGTTACTATTTGGTTTATTTTGTTCGATTTAAGTTTAATTTCTTTCAAAAATTAGGGTTTTAGATGAAAATTGAAATTGAAATTTCTGGGTTTATGTGAGTTACGGTTGATTTTAACTCAATTACGAATCGTAACTGGATATTTTGATGTTGCGGTTGGTAATAGTTCAATTACCAACCGTATGTTCTTATATCTGAGAATTTTCTTCAGTTACGGTTGGTATCGAGCATGTGGTTACGAACCGTAACTCAGTTACGGTTGGTATCGAGCATTTAGTTACCAGCCGTAACTAGTTTTACGATTGAGTTTTCTTCAAATTTAACCAGTTACGGTTGGTAGTTCATCTTTTACGAACCGTAACCTCGATTTACGGTTGGTTATGAGCAAAATTCCAACCGTAATTAGCTCTGAAAATGTAAAAGAATTGAATTTTTTACGTACGTTAGATAACTTTGAGCGACAAAAAGCTAATTGGGACTAATTTAGAAGTATACCCGGTCATTTTCAGTTCATGGTTCTTCATTTTGTTGGTTAATTTCTACAATTGATTGAGATTGATCTTCTCCTCTAAACTTTTTTTTTCTTAACTCTAAAAATATAATTTTGGTTTTGATTTTGAGTTAATATAAGTGAAATTAATCATTAACATTAAACTTGATTATTGTCACTAAACTAGGTTATCAATTATGAGGGTTAATTTGTCATTCCCAATATTTTTTATAAGGGACATCTTGAATGATCATGTAATGACCCTTTTTGTCCTATTAGAATGCCGCCCCTCTGATAAACCATGCCGCACCTATAACGGGTTACTTACGGAGATGCTTACTTACGGAGATGCAAGTAATGTTGGATCCAGGCAGGAAAATGGACGAGAAATCAACATTACGGTACACCACTGCCACAACACACATCCATTCCGCATCCTTCACTGCAACAACAGCCATCTCTTTGTCACATGAGTAAAATTAAAACACTTCATTATATTTCCTGAAAAAAAGAACTACAAGAATCAGCAATTTACAACCGCAATGTGAAGAGAGCAAAAGACATCGTTGAATTTGCAAAATCCAAGAACACAAATTATTCATCTTGCTTCGTCTTTGTTTCGTTTTTCTACATCACTGACAAATGGTGGAAGAACCCATTGTGTTATTTTCGAAAAGGAAAACACTATGGATCCAACAAAAATGGAACCCTCTGGTACGTGTCCATCTGGTTTAGAAAATTGGAACTTCACAACTGTTCTTGTGTACGTACCCTTCTGGGATGAAGGCCAAGATAAAATTTGTTCATATTCTGGCACTGATATTTAAGGGTGAACCCTGAACATTCTCCTGACGTTTCAATAAGACACAAAGTAGACAAATTGATAGAGCTTAATGGATAAACAGTAAAGCAAAAACACGTAGGACGCTGCTAGTAAGTGACAATTTTATACTAACAAAATAGCTCAATGGTTGTTCTACACTGTATGGTGTTGGCATTTCCTCTTTTTACGCTGTTTTGATATCTTACTCCCCGAACTCTTACCACTATCCGAAGTCAAACAAAGATATCAGAAATTCACCGACCTTTAAAGAACACAGAGTAGACAAAAACTATAATCTTTAACGGATGAACATTAAAGCTAAAGCACATAGGATTCACATAAAATGACGATTTATACTAATTAACAAAAAGAGCTCACTTTTTTCTACGTCCTGCATGGCGCTAGCACTTCCTCTTTTTACGTTGTATCGATACCTTACTCTCCGAAATCTGATCATTTACCAGAGCGTTTTGCTAGATCTTTTAAAGAAACAAGGGTATTCATGTGAGGAATTGCTTCAATCCATGACATTCTTTTACCTTCGCTGTCCCAAAGCTTAGTTAAAGTTGATGTATCGTTGTTATAGCAAATGGTCTGTACTTATACTTCTCTGGGTCTGCGATTGCTATACTAAATTCCTTATTCCAACTCCAATTGTAGTCGTAGTACTTTGTTTTTGTTACTCTCGGTCGCAACATCCTTGTATTCTCAATTCTTTTTTTGAATGCCCAAATTATGATTGGTCCGCCTCCAACATACTGAAGTGCACATAAGTTTCCCGCCATCAATTCCAGTCTATCATTACTTCCATCAAAATAAAAAGGTAGTGACATGGCGTGCTTGAACTTCTCATCTGCTAAATCATAGGCGAGAATCTTATAACGTGGTCCAGGACATCCCTTGCCCATCCCGTGACATCTCTCGCCAATCCAATGAATTGCTCCATTAGCAAATATGCCCGATTCTTGAAAAAAGTAAGGGAGGTTTTGTTTTCCTCTCCATCCACTTTGAGAGCCAAGAGTATATTATACCTCTGCATGTCCCTTCCACTCATTGTTTAATACAGTATAACTGCATCTAACAACCTTATACTCATTTGTGGAAGGAAGGTATCCAAATCCAATTGATCGCCACCTCAAATCCAAATCTCTACCTAAGCCTGGAAGAGAAAGGATTTCTCCTGTTACTGGATTGAAGATGCCACCAACAGGATCAAGGTTGCCTTGAAAACAAACCAAACCAATCCGTTGCATGAACCAACCATGTGATGATAATGACGAAAATATGGGATACGCAAACCGTATTTTCCACTGTCTAACTTTGCAAGTGTTTGGGTCGAGTAGTGTTGTTCGAGATTTGCTTCGTAGTCATCTCCACTGTCTAACAGTATTGTTCGAGATTTGCTTCGTAGTCATCTCCATAATCATATTGGAGCTTATGAATGTCTGCATACGCAAACAAGAGACCGGTTTTATTTTTACCGATGAGGTTTTTCCATGTTTTGCATACTCGTTTGCACTGTAAGGCGGGTTCAACAGATAAGCGAGACAATATGTTTTCTATGATATCTATGGGAAGGTTCTCCATTGAAGATGATTCTTCTTTAAAAAGCTAAATTAAACCCTAATCAATCACCTTATTACTACAACCGCAACGTGAAGAGAGCAAAAAATCGTATTTCATAGTTGAATCTCGCTTTTTTTGTTTTGTTTTGTTTTGTTTTGTTTTGTTTTTTCTACATCATTGACAAAGACAACCTTCATGATGGAAGTACCGATTATGTTATTTTCCAAATTGAAAAACACTATGGATCCAAAAAAATTCGAACTCGCCGGTGCCCATCTGGTTTAGAAACTGGAACTTCACCACTATTCATGTGTGTACCCTTTGGGGAAGAAGAAAACTGATCGAGGCCAAGATAAAAATTTGTTCATATTCTGGCACTGATATTTAAAGGTGTATTACTAACTTCAGAAATATGTAAATTATGGAATAACTGAATAAGCATTTCAAGAACATTCTCATGACGTTTAAAAAAAAACGCAAGTACACTAGTAAATGACAATCTTATACTAACAAAAGAGCTCAATGGTTGTTCTATCCTGCATGGTGTTCGCATTTCCTCTTTTTAGGCTGGTTTGATAGCTCAATGGTTGTTTTACTCTTAGCATTATCCGAAGTCACACTATTACCACAAGATTCCCCTAGATCTTTTAAAGAGACAAGGGTATTCATGTGAGGGATTGCTTGAAGGCATGAAAAACGATTACCATTCCAAAGCTTTGTTAAAGTTGAGGTACTATTGTCATAACAGTAAAGTTTCTTATTTTCACGCCATAATAGTACTTCATTGCTCTTTGTAATTGCAAATGGCATGTAGTTATACTTCTTTGGGCCTCTGATTGTTATGCTATACTCCTTACTCCAACTTCAATTGTGGTCATAGTATGCTTCTCGTCTGGGTCGTAACATTCTTATATTCTCAATCCTTTTTTTATATGCCCATACTATAATTTGGCCGCCAGCTATATAGTGAATTGCACACCAGTTTCCTCCTAACAACTCAAGTTTACTTGTACTATCAAAATCATCATAATCAAAAGGTAGTGAGGAGACGTACTTGAACTTCTCATCCGGCAGATCGTAGGCGACAATCTTATAAACCAGGTGTCGGCCTCGGCCTGTTTTTCTAATCCAATGAATTGCTCCATTAGCAAATAGGCCTGATGAATAGAATCGGTAAGGAATGTTTTCTTGTCCTCTCCACCCACTTTGAGAGCCAAGAGTATATACGTCTACGTGTCCCTGCGCCTCCCCGTCCCCGTTTAACAAATTGTTACTGTATCTGACAACCTTATACTCTTTGGTGGAAGGAAGGTATCCAAATCCAACCTGCGTCCACCCTGCAAATCTTGGTTCTCTTAAGCCGGGAAGTGAAAGAAATTCTCCTGTTCCTGGATTGCAAATACCGCCACGGATCTGTGAGTAAAGAAGACAAACCAACCCGTTGCACGAACCAACCATGTGATGATAATAATGCGAACTTGGGATACGCAAACGGTATTTTACACGGCCTAACTTCGCAAGTGTTTTGGTTGAGTAGTATTGCTTGAGATTTCCTTCACACTGATTTCCATAATAGAGCTGTATTTTTGCATGATAATCAGCTAAGAGATTATCAAGGTTGGTATACGCGAACAAGAGACCGGTTTTATTCTCACCGGTGAGGTTTCTCCATGTTTTGCATACTCGTTTGCTCTGTAAGGTGGATTCAATAAGTAAGCGACGTAGTATGTTTTCTATGATATCTATGGAAGGTTCTCCATGAAGATGACCAATCACCTTAGTACTTTGCAGAGGCCTTGAGCTTTCTATCTTCACCTTCAAACCCTAATGCATGGCGCCTGAATTGCTAACTAGTACGGGAGTAATTATATACTGAAAACAATAGCCCGTAAGAAATCCGCGTAAAGCAAAACGCACCCAACCCGCCGGTCATTATACTCGGGTTTTTTGGTCGGCAGTGACAAGCCGTTGAACTTATGGTTTTTGGATCTGTAGTCACGTTTGTATTTGCAAAGACATCAATTATTCATCTTTTTCTTTGATTAATGTGATGAATTTGTTTTTCTACATCATTTACAAAGACAACCTTCACTATGGAGGGAATTCAGTATGTGCTTTTCAAAATAAAAAAACCTGTGGATCCAGCATAATGGAACTAAAGACCGGCTATAAAGTTAGTGCAACATTGACTACAAGATTTCTATATAGGTTTGGTTCAAAATGCGGACTCCTGAAGTCAGTCCAGGAAAAGATTTGTTCATACTCTGGCGCGGTACTGATATTCCGAAATGTGTAAATAACATTAATGGAACTGATTGTATTTTCTTTCCATCACAGGAGAAGTTATAGTCATATATTAGCGCATTGCAGTCAACAACCCCTATAATAACAATTTAGAGGCGATCCCTGTATCTTGAAGACATATATAAGGTCAATAAGTACAACAATAGCATGAAGAGTAAAAGTATTCAAACAAAGATATCAGAAATTCACTGACCTTTCAAGAACACAAAATAGACTAACTAATAATCTTAATGGATAAACATAAAAGCTAAAGCACATAGGAGTAGGACTCATAGTAAATACAATCTATAACAAAAAGGCGCTCGCTTTTCTACATCCTGCATGGCGCTAGCACTTCCTCTTTTTGTATAGATACCAATTGTTCTCTGAAATCTCATCATTATCCGAAGTCATAATATTATCAGAGCATTCTGCTAGATCTTTTAAAGAAACAAGGGTATTCATGTGAGGAATTGCTTCAACCCATGACAATCTTTTACCTTCGCTGTCCCAAAGCTTAGTTAAAGTTGATGCAATATAGTGTCCTATTCTCATCCTGTTCAATGTGTTCATGCCATAATAAAATTCCATTGCTCCTTGTTATTGCAAACGGCATGTACCTGTAGTTTTCTCGGCCTTTGAATGCTATACTAAATTCCTTGCTCCAACTCCAATTATGGTCGTAGTACTTTGTTTTTGTTACTCTAGGTCGCAATATAATTGCGTGCCCAGTTCTTTTTTTTGAATGCCCATATTATGATTGGTCCGCCACAAATATAGTGAAGTGCACATAAGTTTCCCCCCATCAATTCGAGTCTATCATCACCTCTATTAAAATCAAAAGGTAGTGAAGCGGCGTGCTTGAACTTCTCATCCGCTAAATTGTAGGCGAGAATCTCATATGCACGTGCTCCTTGACATCCCTCGCCAATCCAATGAATTGCTCCATTAGCAAAGATGCCTGATTTTTGAAAATAGTAAGGGAGATTCTGTTTTCCTCTCCACCCACATTGAGAGCCAAGAGTATATACCTCCACATGTCCCTGCAACTCATCATTTAATTTAGTGTAACTGCATCTAACAACCTTATACTCATTTGTGGAAGGAAGGTATCCAAATCCAACTGATCGCCATCTCAAGCCCGCTTCTTTACTTAAGCCTGAAAGAGAAAGCAGTTCTCCAGTTACTGGATTGAAGATTCCACCTAATGGATGAACACGGTTAAGGTCGCGTTGAAAAAAAACCAATCCGTTGCATGAATCAATCATGTGATGATAACAGCGAAAATTTGGGATACGCAAATCGTATTTTCCACCATCCAACTTTGCAAGTGTTTCCGTGGAGTAGTACTGCTCAAGATTTTCTTCGTACTTATCTCCATAGTAGAGTTTTACTTTTGTTTGATAGTCATATTGGAGATTATGAATGTCTACGTACGCGAACAAGAGACCGGTCTTGTTTTTGCCGATAAAGTTTCTCCATGTTTTGCATACTCGTTTGCAGTGTAAAGTGGGTTTAACAGATAAGCGAGAAAATATGTTTTCTATGATATCTATTGGCAGGTTCTCCATTGAAGATGATTCTGCTTTCAAAATAAAATATAAATTAAACCCTAATCAATCACCTTATTACTTTGCAGACTTCTTGAGTTTTCTCTCTTGATTTTAAAACCCTAATGAATTGCGCCTTAAATACTGAAAACAACATCCCGAACAGAAAGAAATCCACACCCAACCCGCTAGTCATTATACGCGGGTTCTTTGGCCAAGCCATGAACTAGTGGTTTTGGAGATTTTACATGGTACTTATTTCGCAGATATGCTCCTTCAAAAGCATTCAACAAAGGTGGGTTGATTTTGGGCTAATTTCTCAACAGTGTGATCTGGTAATATATACTTGACACACAGGCTAACGGTGATCATCTGGAAACTCACACGTGACGGAAGGGATGCACAGTTCCACATATATCAAGGTTCTGTGCGGGCGTTTCTAAGTTTGTCAGTGAATGGCTAGTTTTCTTACAGCAACAAGCGTTAGATTGGTTCTTTTTACCTCCAGCTAGAAACTCTTTTCTTAAATTTTGCAAGCTTGTCACCTTTTTTTTTTTTTTCTATTAATAGTTTTAAGTTCTCATTACTTATCTCTTTTGGTCTATGTTGATCATTCATTCATTTTTCAATTGGTTTCTGGCATTAAAATCGAAATTTTGATGTTTTAGTTGTACAGAAAATAGAAACATGCAGCCAGCATTGCCTTTCCAAGGGTTTCTTACTTTAATTTCCCTAATTATTTGAATGGCTCTCTTCTTGCTCTTTAACTTCTCTTTGGTTCACGAATATAAAGTGGAGTTGTTCGTACTTTGCCCAAAACTTGTCGAAGAAGGCACAAAAAGAGTGGATTGCTACCCTAAGTTTTAACTGATATGTAGAACGGCAAATCTGATGTATGGAAGCTGGACCTGCATGGTTTGCCATGTTTCTGGAGTTGAGCACGCCTGAAAGGATCATCTTTGAAGGATGGAGACTCAAATCCCACTAAATCACTCTTTAAACAAAAACCAGTACCTCCTATTGATTCTGTTAGTCTCTTCAGCGTGGAAGGAAAGACAGGCTGAGGATGGAATAACTTGGCAGAAAGAAAGGACATCCGAGAGGATCCAATTACCACTGTATTACAGTGACATGTTTTTGAACTGCACAAAATAAAATGATCTTTCTTGTTCCTGGCATAGTTATATAGGTTAATTTTACTGCTAATAAACTTACCAACAGGGGTGCAAGGATGGAGGGGACAATTGTATATACTGAGAAGCAAAGCTTTCTTGGTGGCTTAGATTCTCGTTGTTCTAGCCATTTCAGATTTTGCTAGTTTGTGCTTTGCAGTTTATCCTTTCTTGTTAGGCTAGACGTTTTTCTCTCGTGTTTTTTTTTTACTTGGCTCAGCCTGTTGAGCTAGACGTTTTTCATAATATAAAACATTTTGATTATGCAAAAAAAAGAAAAGAAATTAGTATCATCAATCAAAGAATACTTGAATCATGAAACTGTTATGAAGTTGGATAATGTAAATATGTTTCATAAAGTCTGAAGTTAGAAAAGTAATTTAGTTATCACTTTGCATCAGGAGATGTAAAATCAGTAATTTTACCACATACACAAACATGAAGGTGAAGCGTACACCCGTTCTTAATGTTGTAATCAGCAACAATGCGTTCCAGCATAAATAAACCTTTGCCGCTCTACTGGAAGTCCGTCCCTGTCCTGGAACTTGGCCTAGACATTACTGATAGTGACAGAGCTCTCCACCCCCAATTGCTGGTGATGCCAATCAAAGAGCACATTTATCTGCATAACTACAAGACGCAAAACCGGTTGAAACCTCCAGGATGTTTTAACACCGGCCATCTTATGCACTTCAGGTATTTTGGTTTTTGGGTGGTACTGCTGGTAGGCTGCACAAATGACCAAGCATGGTGTTCATGTTTTTTTTTTTTTTAATTTTCCGTGTTGTTGTTGCATGTTTTTCAAGAATGCATGGATTGTTATTGGTTTAGAGGCATATCACATGGCACTGGGTTGCTCCTCCATAGGCTTCAGTTCGACATGATCATGATCCATCTGTTCAGTCTTTGCATTCCCCCATCTTCACCACGACTCCTTTACTGTATCTTCTTCGCCTTAAAATTGCTCTCTTGCTCAATATCAGTAGCTGTCGTCGAGGAATCTTTAGGTGGTTCAGATATCCTGGTTTTGCAAACAAAAAGGATCAGCGAGAAGGTATGTTTATTCTACCAATAAAAAACACTTTCATGAACCTATCGTTTATAATGTGCAGTTTTTATTTTCCATTAATTGAGAAAAACAAAAAATGCATAAGAAGTTCTCACTTTTCTGCTTTGCTGACTTGAACATGGCTATCCTGATTCAATTTTTTGAATGTGCCAGAATCACTGCAACCATTGCCCTCATCTTCCTCTTCGCTATCAGCAGACTGATCAGCCTCGTCTGAGGATAAGTGCTTACACAGCCATTCCCACTTATTCTTAGATAAGCCTTTGTGCGGGTTAGCTATTGTATTTCTTTCCCATGGACTCGTCAAAGGAATTCCAATTAAAGGGAACGCTAAGGTCTACCGAACTTGTCCTGCAGTAACAATATGAAAATTAGAATTTCATGTCGAACTGCCGATTAACAATCTATACACAGTTGAATGCTAACCAAATAACTTCTGTTGGGGCATACCTGTAGAGCAGAATATTTTCGAGAGGAAATACCATCATGCTGCCACCAAATCAGACGGGTTGCTATTCTTCCACCACTTTCCCATACGAAACCAGTACCTATCATCAATTTAGATGCCATTAGGGTTAATGATGGTGCTGTTGAGAGAGAGAGTTAGAGTAGCGGACGATAGAAAAGAAGAATCGAGTGGGGTTTTAGGGTTTTTGTTTGGTGTTAAATATGGAACCCAAAAACCCTAGGTATCCCATAGTAACACCTTGTTTGTTTGGTTCTGTGTGACGGCCCGAATAAGATGGTTCTGTGTCACGGCCCGAATAAGACGTAAGAACGTTTGTTTTTCATTTTTTGTGACGTGTGTGATTCGGCACATAAACGTGATTCAGAGGCACTATACCCCACTCAAAGTTAAAAGAAAACATGTCATGGGACTCAAGATCTAGGTATCCTAGTGTTGTTTGGGTCTGTCTCGGCCCGAATCAGATGGTAGATTGTGAGTTTTTATATAATATTTAGTAGTTACTGGTTAATTCAGTTGAGAAAAACCGTATAACGGTTCCACCCATTAAAACTGTATTAGTCTTGTTTTTGGACCAGATTTTTTACTCGCTCATTGAACGCATGTGCGAGTGATATTGTGTACTTTTAAAAAATTCTATAAGTACCCTTTCTCTAACGATATACATTAAACAGCTTCTAATCATACCTATTGTAATGCTTTCAGTTCCTTTTCTAACAGGGAGAGCTCTAGCGATGGGTATTGATGAATAAAAACCAGAGAAATTATTTCAATCAGCTATATCTTCTTAAATTTCGGATTTGTTTTTCTTCCCTGCTGGTGTTTTTAGGGTTGTCGTTAGAAGATTGTTTTATTGCTTTGTAATCAGCTCCATCCAGGTATGTTCTACGACAATTAAGTGATGGTGAAGAAGTTAAGCAAGCGAAGAAGATGATCAAGAAGATTCATATATCCAAGAAGAAGAAAGAGATATAAATTCATTAATTTTGGGTTTTGATTTACATTCTTCCTTTTCATTTGGATCCGATGCTCAATATTAGAAGACGAAGGTTGTATCTTCAAACGACATGGTTTAATTGATATGATGCTATGTTTATTTGGTTTACTTTTATTTTTCTTAAAATCATGATCTTTTTTATTTTTATTTAGATTTTATATAGTCATACAATACATATCAATATGTATCGTGAGATTATATACTTTTCCTTCAATACGCTTTTTGCTTCGGTACATGTTATCTTATAGTACATATCAATATGTACTACTAGATTGATATGTACCGTGGGATCATATAATTTTTCCTTCATTACACATTTTCCTCCAGTACATATGAATATGTACTGTTGGATTATCTACTCTTTTTCCTTTTTACTCTTTTTTCTTCGATAAATATTTTCTTTGAGTACATATCAATATGTACTTTTGATTCATACACTTTTTCCTTTAGTATATATTTCCCTTCAGTACAACCGAATAAATTTTGACTTGGCTTTAGGCTTGGGTTTAGGGATTGGAATCCTTAAATAAATTTTCATAATGTAAAATACCGCCGAATAGAACGGCAACACTGTAACCGTTTGGTTCACAAATAGAACGGCGAAGCGTGCTAATCCTCCCACTAGTTTTGTCACTGGAATTAAACATTTAAACGGATCGATATGAAGAATGTTGTGCTGAAAGGGAGAGAGGAACCAATTGCACCCCGAAACACATTTCATTTAAGAATAACAAGGCCTTGAATAACCTTCTAGAACAGTCATACACTTAAGGCACATATATACGCAAAGCACGCAAAAGAAAATGCAGCGACAATCGGAAACTGGAGAATGAAACTCAAAAAAAGAAGATTACAGACGATAATCAGATCAAAGTGTATATGTGGCATTAAGAACCAAGAAATAGGAATTTCTCCGCCTCTTTAAGAATCCTGATGAGTTGTTCCTTCTTGTGGTGGTGGCGGTGCAACATAATAATTATTTTGTATATTCATGACATTCACTGGTTGTACTATATGATAGTGATAATTGGGGCATGGTTTTTGTTGTGGCGGTGGTGGTCTTGCTCTTGGGAGCATCTGTGGTGGTGGTGGATTCCTATAATAAACACCCCCAAGAGGAGGTTGCATATGATAATTGTTTTTCCAATTTTGGTTATTTATTGTTTGATCTTCAACAAGGAAAACTATTCCGGTTTGAGTACATATCAATATATACTGTTGCTTCTACCGAATACAATGTGGCTCCAAAACTATTTCAGTTTGAACAATTTATAATTGGAAGCATATCACATAATATTTTTTACCGAATATATACTGGCCCAAAAATAGGATTTTGCCAAAATCACACTCTATGGCAACGATTCAAAATATATATTTGGTAGTAATTAAGTGAACTTCCGATTACTATGTCAACATATTCGGAAATAAAAACAAATCTTAACCTCTGAATATACCCATTTAAAGTTACATTAGGAAATGACCTAACATATTCGGGAGTAAACCTATAAAACTATCTCCGAATACTCTTGATGTTCTTCAAAAATGAGGAACACGACTATATTCAGAAGTTAAAATCCAAAATATCTCACGAATCTGGGTAAAAAAAGAAAATCCTAGATTTTTTTTGTTTTATCGATTCGTCGAAATAAAGCGACATAAACCCACAAATTGATATAAGCTTACCTGATTGGGGTCATCTTAAGTTCCCGAAGTGTTTGACTATCAGATTCGCCACCACCATCTATCGCTGCATTTTCTTCGGGTTCTTCGTGTTCTTCAGTAACAATCTCTTTGTTTGCTGCTATAATTCCAATATGTGGATCCTCAGCACGGTATATATTTTTCGTTTTAGCTCTTTGGGGTTTGTTAGTTCATCCCATCATTATATTGAACAATCGACGATGATTTGATACGGCGATTTACGACGTCGATGAATTCAAACGAAGAAGGAGGGAAAAAAAAGTTCTCCAGGATCGGGAGCGAAGAAGAGGAGAAGATGAAGAAGTGAAACTCATTTTGAAATGAAAACGATATTGGTTTTTAGGTTTTATTACTGCGAGGGCATATAGGTAACTTGAATATATAATAGAGTATCCCTTAATTAGTGCCCTTGGATGGGTTTCTATTATTGGCCCCTGATTCCTTCTAAATGACCCTTAAAAATGCAAGTTTTTTTTGGAACTCTAATATTGGGGCTTAAAAAGGGTGGGTTTTGGAGGGCTTAATGGGGTCATGAAATCACAACTCATAGGACCCCTTATCTATCATTTTTTGTAATGTATAATCTACCCTTAATTTAATTAGTGCTAATTAAATTGACTAAGCAAACTAATCAGTCTTAGTGAATCGATTAGACTAATCAAAACATTAATCTTTAGCAAATCAAAACTTGATTTTTTTGAGTTTTGAAGAAGGAAAAATGGTGACTTTGGTGAATTTTTTTTGAAAATTTTTGAAGAAAAATGATGAAACCCTTCATCAAAAAACTCAAGATAACCTTATAATCAACTCCCAACATCAATTTAATAAATTCAAATCCGTCAAAAATCAGAGGTTATTCTGGAATTTTCGGTAATTACGACTGGGTAAATGTATCGACCCGACCGAAAATCGATAAAACGGTTGAGATATTAGGAACTCCCATCCGTGAACACATAAAACAGATGAGAATTTATGAACTTCTGGATGTTATTCTTCCCAGAATAACCTGAGTCTGCATTACGGCTGGGATTACATAATTTTCCCATCCGTAATTTGATTTGAAAGTTGAGAATTTTTTTGATTCAACATGAATTCTTAATACAATTGGAAATTACTAATACTTTCATTAACTAGACCACAATAAAACTCATTACATTCTTAATATATCCCCATTTCAAAGTTAGCTTTAATAACATCCCTTCCGATGTATTAAGAAATCTTTGATGATGGTCATTTGAGCTTCGAAGTTGAAATTATAACCTTTCCTTTTTGTCCATTCCTTGTTAGCTTGAGCTACGACTTCTTCATCAGTCTCACCACTAAGTCGATGTTGTTTGCATATACGAAGTAAAGCCATATACTCTTCAACTTTTTTTGCGTATGTTTGAGAATCGAGGATACAATTCAATCCCTTCGCGGTTGTTAGGTTACCTGTTTCACTACAAAATTTTCAAAAATCTTACTCCAATAAGATTGACTTGGTACACCACTATTCCTTCGTTCTTCTCCCTTCTTTGGATAACATAACACAAAAATTTGGCAAAGAGATAAGTCTTTATCCAAAGTAAAGTCGGGTTTATCCTTTGAGTACATTGCATTGAGTTTGTAGAAGGTGTGATTTTTATTTGGAATGGGTGGTTATATGGAGATGGACTTATTTCAAGTTTAAATAAGTGGTTGAACAACTAGAACCTTCTATAGATCAGTTCAAACGGATCTATTTTTCAAAATTCAAAAAACTAGACGGTTTGGTGTCGTACAAAAGGAAATTATAGGGAGTTATGGCTAGGAAATACCTAGGTCGACCAAGCAGTAATTCTGTATAACCTGCAGAATTTATGGTCTATCAGAGTTACGCCTGGGATTTCTGTCCGTAAATCTGATTTATTACTATCTGTAAGAATTACGGTTGGGATTCCTGGTCGTGGAAGAAAATTACGGCCTAGATATGTAGCCGTAACCAGGAGCCTTTTTTTTTGGGTTACCAAAGTAGTATACGGATAGGAAAGTCCCAACTGTAATAGCGCACGAATGAGTTTCCATACCGTTGCTGCAATAACGGCTAGGAAATAGCTAGGTCGACCAAGACATAAATGAATTTACGGTTTTCAGTCCTAACGGTGACCATTTTACACGGCTTGGATATCTAGCCGTAAACATGACTCACTGTTGTTCAGGGAGTCCAGACCCAACAACGGTTAGGTTTCCCAACCGTGAACCCACTGCGGACGGGTTTCCAAACCGTTGTTGTTTTTACGGCTGGAAGTTTCTAACCGTTTTCTTGTTTACGGCTATGAAAGTTTATTTTACAACAATTATAGGAATTTTCGGTTAGGTTTTATGAAGAATCGACCTAGCCGAAAGTCTACCAAAAATTCAATTATGTTGTTTTTTTCCTCATTTTTCTTATATTAGACACATTTAAAGACTACATTAATTCATAAATGCAAAGTTACAAAAATCCATCAATCCAAATCCTTAACCAAACAACAAAAATAGAAAATAGACAAAGTTTCTTAGATGATAGGAAATCCATGAAATAAAATCCTAAAATGCGAGTAAAAAGTCATTTACTTGATTCCTCCTTCGAATAAGTTTTCAAAAACGCATCCAAATCGTCCTCTTTGTCCTGTTCAACAACTTGTTCTACAGCTCTAGCCTTTTTACATCCTTTTCCCCCGCCAGCTGAGTTGGAGTCTTTTTACCTCCACCACATCCACCTCGAGCACTTGTTCCACCTCGAGCAGCACTTGTTCCACCTCGAGCATCAGTTGTTCCAGAACGACCTCCTTTTTCACCTCGACCACGTACACCTCGAGCACTTGTTCCAGCACGACCTCCCTTTTCACCTCGACCGCCTTTTCCTTGATTTGATCGAGCTTGCTCACAAGAGGGAATATCCGAGTCGTCGCTAGAATAAGGAGACCTAGCCCTCTTACCTCTCCTTGATCAGTCATCTTCATAAGCATATAAACCTTCTTTCTCAGGGATTATTATGCCTTGGACTCGATTCCGAAGTAATCTTTGTTCAGGGATCGTTAACTCCTCACCCGGAATAATCATACGGGTCATGTCCTTGACCACCCAATTAACTCGTCCAACCTATTTTTTCATATCAAATACACTTATTCATAGCTAATCAACAAGGAAAAAAAACATTTATAAACATAATTAGTAGTATACTGATGTGTTTTCAAAGTTGTTGTAGTAATATGATTCGTTCAAGACTTGTGAAAGCGTATTTTTAGAATTTTTTTAATAAATAAAAATAGCGAACTAAATTAAAAAGATGTTGTGAAAATTATGGAGAGAAAGGGGCTAGGATTCCACCATTGGTTGATATTAGTGATTTAATAAAACAATAATTATGCAACTCAACATTCAAATTGATTCTAATAGTATTGCCTAGACATGTAGATTTCCAAAAGAATAGATGTTAATCCAAGCATAGAATATCAAAACCCTAAAGCAAGCATATTCTATCAAGAGAAAATACACCTAACTAATCAAAATCATATAAACAATTTTTAGTTCAATGCAAAAATCATAATAAAGTTGTTGTAATTAATTAATAGAAATATATCACTTTTACCGAAACAATGGCTTCCTCCATAGCCCCAAGGATTGGGTTTAGCTCATCATGATGTTGGAAAAACGCTCAAAAGTTGATTTCATTGCTCAAAGTAGGTGTACAAATAATGAAATGGAGAAAATGATGAAAATTGGGTGTTTGCACCGTTTATAATTGTTGCAAAACACTGTTACAAAGAACGATAGAAAAGAATTGTTGTTGTTGTAACTCTGCGACCCTCGTGTGGCTGTCGTTGTCACTGTTGATAAACGACTGCCTCTGGTGGTCTTTTGTTCTTCGTGTTCTTGGTGCAGCAACAGAAACAGACTTCTGAAAACTCTTGATTCACGCCTCCTGAGCTCTCCTCTCGACCCCAAACTCTCCGTCCAACTTCTATGTGATACCATAAGCCTATATATACCCACAGAGGCCTTCGAATATCACCCCATTACTCCAAATAATCCTCATAACTCCAGCAGCAAAGAAAATATTCTCGGGAATATTTTCTTCCCTTTTTCTTCTCCTGCACGCGTCTGGATACGTGCATAGAATCTTTGTTTAACTCCTTCACGTTTCTGAAGCAACCAACGCGTGCGGTACACGTCCAAACTCGCTGTAATCCCGTGACCGTCTCCCTTGTGAACACGGTTTCCCTGTTTAGCTTCAATCCGACGATACAGCCAATTCCAATCGAAACAATCAACCATACCACGCCTGTTACGCTCCGTAAAGTCATCCCGTGCAAATTCAGCCATTGAGTCTCACTGCAGCTCCTCCAAATACGAAGAAGAATATGTTGCAGGTGAAAAAAAATATTTCCCGCCAAAAAAAAATAATTCAAACGAGGGAGAAGGGTGCCGTGGAAAAAAATGGGCTACATATAGCCGTGGGTGATACTTAGCAAAAATGGGGGTCCGTATAACAATTGTCCTCCGGGTGCTCCGAGCAACTTTTCGAGCCGAATTTTCCAACAATATTTATTTCCCAAAAAATACCTACAAACACACAAAACACCATAATAAGTACGAAATCGGGTACTAATAATACGGAACATTGAGGAAAAATTAGACACATAAATGCGTCTATCATATACGTACCACCATTTTCTCCTATTCATTTTCTTCATTTATTTCTTCCGTTGATTTTGAACTCTCTTTCGCTGCAATCTTCAAATATCTTTGCGCCTACGGATCCATATTTTCCACATAAGGATGAGCCCACTATTGATACCACTTTATATAATTAGCGTCCGCTTCGGAAGTCCCATGAGAAGCTTGAAGCCCTCTTGTACTCATTTGGTTTGCTTGTTGGGAACGATCATTCCAATCATCGATCGACGCTGCTGGTTCATAGTCCAATTTGACGTATTTGTCCTTAAACACGGAGTTGGCTATGCTCAGTTGAAAACGAGATTCTTCAGGTACAATTTTCTGGACAATACCAATTTGGCGGAGCATTCTACGAGGATCCAATATGACGAACCCGGTTGAATGAAACAAAGGTCCCATATAGGTCGCCACATTAGAAAATACTCTATCACCAACTTCGTCATCTCAATCCTCATCAAGTTTCAAATATGGATCAAACACCACATCATCAATTGTCAAAGCATCCAATTTTCTCCTCATTTCTACCATTTCATTCTCTTTATCCTTGTGTTGGGTTCCTTCAAAGGGGTATCTTCCTCCCGTAGGTTTCTCTAGAGGCCATTTTGTATCTCTAGTAGGCCTCATGGATTTAAAATGATCGTAAACCCATGACTATGAAACAAAAAATAATCAATTATACATACAAACCAATATATACAAGTAAAATAAACCAAATTTTTTTAAATTAACACAGAAAGATACCTGGATAAGAGCAACACATCCTGTAATTTGTGTTTCATTCCACCTTGTAGATTTGCAAAGTCTTTCCATCACACTGGAAAGGAGGGCGGTGGCCCACAAGTACCTATGTACCTCGTTTGTTTCCGGATCTAGACTGAGAGTCTTCAACCACTGCAAATAACAAGCATTTACCTTATTTCCTGAGAAATCGGGAAAAAAGACGGTCCCAAGAGCGCGCAACAAGTAAGTTATATATAGCCGTATGTCTAGCTCTTTCCACGTCCATCACGATCTCTCCATTATTGGTCTTACGGTCAGAATCCTCAAACTTCTCCTTCAGACGAACATGGTTAATCTTCATTGACATATCAACTGTTTCACAATGTTCACCCGATTGTTTAAATTCCCTTTTAAAGCTGGGCTAGGCTCCATAACCTATCTCAAACTCTTCTTCCGCTTGATCTTTGCTCCATCCAAGACAGTATTTTGCCAAGACATAAAGCTCATCATAAGGAAGAGAATTGTTGAAACCCTCATACACAGCCTTTCCTTCCAAAGCAAGACCGGTGATTTCCTTTGCATCATCCGGAGTCATAGTCCTCTCGCCGAATGGGAGTAGAAAAGACATGGTTTCAGACCATAATCATTCTCTAAAACCACAAATTGTCACAACATCATACGACTTCTGCAACTCCTCGATTCCAGACAATAACCCCGAATATTTTACCAAAGCTACCACATCTGGATGCTCACCTTCCAACGGTCAAAACCTTGCTTGTTGGTGCTTTAGTTTAAGGATCGGTTTATTGGGAAACTACAAATAATATAAAATTGTGGTTGTTACAATTAAATATCCATAATAAAATTAAAATAACATATATTAAGTTTTATTTATTACCTTTGCGTCACAGACTCTAGCAGCCCATGATGACTGGTAACTAATCAAGACGGAACGATCTCTTGGCGCACCCCAAGGTCTCCCATTATTTTTTAGAGGTAAAAACACCATATCATCAATTATTTGTCTTTCACTATCCTTTGGTGGATACTTATTCTTTCCATCCCTCTTGTCCTCCTCAACCACTGATTTACCTTTATCAAGAGAAGCACCACTAGAAGTACCAACTTCAGTTCCTCCAGTAACAACTCCACCTTCATTTCCTCCAACAACTCCACCTTCGTTTCCTCCAATAACAACTCCACCTTCATTTTCTCCAGCAACTCCACCTTTATTTCCTCCAGTAAAAGCTCCACCTTCATTCCCTCCAGTAAAAACAAGTACACCTTCACTTACTCCACCAACTCCAACTTCACTTGTATTCCTTGCGTTTGCACCCAATGGTTTTTTGTGACGAGGTTGCGGAGTGGGATCTTTAAGGACCCTCAAGCTCGTCAACGCTATTAGGCTGGTCAAGAGACGATTTAGCCGACAATGACTCGATTAGTATAAAACGAATGTTAATTTGTAGAAATTAATCTAACAATGATCTAGGTATGAAATTAGTACGATTAAATAAGTCTCGGAGAGTTATGCGAGATAAACTACTCGAACGTGTCAATCGGATATCAGATGAAGAAGTAATCATCAGTTTAGTTTGAAGGGAAAAATATTTGTTTTGCACTTTAACCGCCTTGGCTGCCTGTATCAAGTTTTCGAGTGCCTCTAGCATTTTTGGTCGACCTTATCCCCATGAGCCGAGAAGATAAACTCATTTTCACTTTTCTTCTTCTCTCATCTTCTTTCTTCTTCTTCTTTTTCTTCACTTCAGTTTTTCATCTTCTGCGAGTTGAGAGATCAAACAGAAGTTCTGTGATTAGTAGATATTGAAGAGGATCATACAGTAGTCTAGGGTGATGGTGATGATGTTCGTAATCGATTCAGAGTAGAAGAATGAAGTAAATCAGTAAGAATAGAAATTGAGGTTTCTCTGAGAAGATTTAGAAAGTGAAGCAGATGATATTGATAAATGATTAGGAGCGGGTTTAGTCGATTTAAGAACGAGGTGAAGTTAATTAGATGTTGGAGTTGTTCTCAAGTTGAATCGAGAAATCAGTAAGTTAGGGTTTCTGGATTTGAAATTAGATTTGTATAGAACTGGTGATGATGATTTCGAGTTCATAATGGATGAAGATCGAATGGGTTGATGCTGTATTAATCATAAGAAGTTGTTCTGAAGATGAATTGAAGAATCAAAGAGCTAGGATTTCTGTGAATTCATTGAAGTTAGATTTAAGTGATGATTAAGAAGAATTAACGATGGTTTTGTTCTTAATTGAAGATTAGTTGGATGAATTGGGGTTAATTGGATGTTTTGGGCTGTGTTGGTAGTGAATCGAAGAATTAGGGTTTCTGCCAATTTTAGGGGTTAATTGATGATGGACTAAGAGGAATTGGTGAAGGCTGTTAATTGGGTAAGTCTCTATGATGTTTAATTTCGGTGTTTGAAGTTTAATTTCGAATCAAAAGGAATTAGGGTTTCTATCATGTTCTTCCCCAAAACAGAATTTAGGGATTTTGATACAAATTGAACAGTTTATAGAAATTGAAGATGGGTATAGAGATGTTAACTATATTTGTGAATGAGATTGCTGAGATGAATTGGTATGGGTGATGATGCAGGTGGTTTGGGGATTTTGTATGTTGCAGATTGTTTTAGTATGAAGTTATAGCTATAGTTCAAACTGTAAATGGTATTAGTTTTGAATTTGGTGTTGCAGATTATTTTTATTGTTATCTCAGTTGCAGTTGTTGAAGAATAGAGCCTTGAGCATTGCGGAATATTGCGTTAGAGAATGTTAATATGAGGATTAGATGAATGTTTAGAACACTGTAAGGAGAATGGAATATGAGATGTAAATGGTTTGTATTAGAACTGAAGTTGTAAATGGGGGTTTATGATGAATTTCATGGATGTGTGGGTAAAAATACCCGATGGCCACGTGTCAACATCTCAAGGGATGAATACATGATAAGATGATGATATAGGAGCATCGAATCATCTTCTAAAAAGAGGAGTTTGTCTTAGTCGAGGCACCTATTGCAGCACCACATGAATAACGCGTGTAAGGAGCAGTCTAATCCGCTCAGACGATCAAGTATAAAAAAAAAGACCGTATTTAATGAAGGATAAGGACGAGACGTGGTCAGATCTACATCGTGACGGAAGACTCGGACGATCTATACTACTACCCAGAGGTGATAGAGCACAAAGTTCTCCTTATAAGAACAGCGCGATACGGAGAGGAGCGAGACGACTCGAAGGGAGAACCAGACAAGCCATCATGAGGGATAGTATAGAACCAGTCCGAAGCAGCAGGGACGATGTATGACATCTCACCAATCTTGGACGATCAAGCCACCACGAGTTTATTTCGCCTATAAATACCCGTCCATGTTGAGGGAGATGAACAACTTATGTAAGATTGGATGGTCTTTCTATAGAGAATTCCTGAGAGAGATCTAAACAGAGAGAAAGTAAAAAAATCTAGAAGAGATTTGTAACTCCTTTAAGGGTAAGACCTTATAATCAATAAGAAAACATCTTTTTTCCTCCCGTGGACGTATGTCTTCATGGCCGAACCACGTTATATGCTTGTGTCAATCTTTATATTTCATACTCTTTGCATCTTGTTTATCTTGAATCTTGTATGTTTTAGTAGTTTTAGTCTTTAATTTCACTTGGGTGTAGTCATCAAAAAATATGCAACTACATTTTGGCGCTAGGAACAGGAAGGTATGAATATCTAATCTACCTCCCTAATAACAGCTCTATATCGTTTTCATAATCTCCATGAAGAGATGTTTCTTTCATACTACTGAGTAGAGTTCTGTTGAGATAGATGAGTAGAGATCGGACTCAAACATGATCTCCACGATCTGAGAAGTCTAGAAGAACCTCAAAATCAACAGATCTACACCTTTTTACCTATTTTTCTTAAGATTTTTTGTTATTTCAAAGATTTTTACGTCTTCCTCAAAGAGCTCAGGAGAGTTGTGGATCGGAGTAAAAATGGAGTTTAAAACACTTCGATGCTCAAACGATCTCCTCTATGAGAGAGCTGGGAAGAGATGCTAGTCAGTAAGCTACATAAGGAAAATATCGCCTTATGAGAGTTGAAATGACGAAGTTTTTCATGATGTTCTTCATCAAACTCAAGATAGTCCAAGATCTCCTTCTTAAGAACCTAAATCTAAGTCAATGGGAAGGATTAATGAGTACATAATCAATCATCAAACTCAAAGTTTGTTCAAAATCAAAGGATAAAAGATGATGAGCGATGTTTTCTAGAATGGGAAGATATACTCAGTCGTCATAATTTGGTTTTTTCCCAATAGAGGTATAGCGTATTGGAGGAGGTATTTTTCTTGAAAAAAGAGAACTGATAAAACACACATTCTTCATCATAAGCTCCTCGTGCAAAGAGGGATGTTTTGACATTTTCACATGTCTCCAAAATTTACTGCAAAGTCTTCCTGTACTAAACTGTCTAGTCTGAACTATGACTTAGTAATTGCACATGACCTGCAAATCTAGGGTCCCACTTTTCTGAAGAAAAGACAAATCAAGTATTATTGCATATATTGCAGGGAAGATAATGGTGATGCGACGATCCGCTCGCACGAGCCAAGGTGAAAACAGTGGAGCCCGGCCAGAAAGATTCGACGACATAGAGACAGACGAGGCCAGGATAAGCGGTGAAGTCCCAGGAGAGGGACAAACCGATGACCAATATCGGGAAGGACTAACTGAAAATTCTATCTATGAAGGCGAGGGAAACCTCTTCGAGAGGCATGATGATGTTCATCTAACTCAACCAGGAGGGTTGAACCGTTTGCCAAGGAAAACAATAAATAGAGAGGCTAAGAAGGACGACCCTTCAACCCTCGGCGATGTCGATACTACCATCGCAACCATCTTGAAATCCCAGGAAGCTCAGGATGAGAGAATGAAAAAACTATAAAGGCGTAATAGGAGGATGGAACGGAGAAACCATATGATGAAACGAAAATCAAAGAAGAAGGTGCCACTATCCACCATCGAAGAGGTCCCGGAGGAAGAAAACCCCTTTGAACACTTGCAAGATGACGAACGAGTTAACATCCCTGACACCTTTAACGAGGAAACAACGGATCGCTTTCCCAGAGGAAGCAAGGGCGTCCTCGACCACGAGGATAGCCCATCCAAGGGATCGACAGATATCGATCCCAAGCACAAGCGAAACAAGAATCATATCGATGAAGTTAGAACTGACTATGAGGCCAAGAACCTCGCAGCCCCAAACCCCAAGCGAGGGGAGACCTCGAGGTTAACTCGTTCTAATATTGTATCGTATACCGAACAATAGGACGATGACTCAGGACGATCAAGGTATCGCAACCATGAACCGTCTTTCTCATCCGAGAGAGCTATGGGAAGAAAAAATAAGGCCGAAACGAGACGAATTGATGACCAACTCCAAGCTCGACTCAACCGGCTAGAGGCAATGTACAGAGAAGCTACAGGAAAACAGGAGAGCAAGAAGTTGGCGGAAGTCATGTAGGAAGCAGGCTAATCTCCCTTGTCTGAAAATCTGTTAAGATTTCCATTTCCAAGGAAATGCTCCTTACCGACGTTTACTGCCCCGTTCACCGGAACGAGAGACGCAATTGAGCATCTTAGAACTTACCGTATGACACTAACGCAATGGGACCACTATGACGTGGTGTTGTGTAAGTTTTTCCCAGCCAGTTTATGTTGTAGCATTTCTCGGTCAAACTCGCATGCGTTTCTGTCTCAAGCATGTTTGTCAATGTTAGTGATCAAAATTATAAGTCTTGATTTCTAGTCTATTATATCTAAGTATCGTACTAGGATAGTAAGTGTAGTTGTGCTCAAGGATTTCATGGCGATTCATCATACAAGTGGAAGAACTACTTAAGGAACCGGTGGAACTTCTCGACAAAAAGGTATGTGAAGACTTGAACTTATATGTCACTCGAAAGTCTATCTATTCTATCTCCTACTTCTTGAGACAAAAGTCGTATACTATATATATAGACTTAGCTTATACATATTTGGTATTTCGAGACGAGTATATCCCGCCTATCTATATCTCGAAATATGTGTTGGTAAGCGTTTCACTTCGATCATGTTTTTCTTTACCTAGTGACGCAAGTCATGTATGTTTCGATCATGTTGAAAATTGCTTTGGCGAGAAATAGTGCAACAACTATATAACGTCCTCTAAGAATGTCTCGATTGGAATGAGAGTTTAGATTACATAACTATAGTGGACATAAGTATGTTGTGGAAACACATATGTGCATAAGTCCCATGCTGGAAATCGGCTAGTAGCCAAGTCCGCGAACTCAGTCCACGAACTGCTGAAGTTCTCAAACCCGAGAATTTCTGCTGAGTTATCAAACTATGTTGCGTGAGCTAAGTCCACGAACCAGCGAAGCTCTCGAACCCGAGAATTTCTGCTGGAGTTTGAAAACTCTTTCCAGTATTTCAAGTCCGCGAACCTAGTCTGCGAACTTGTATAGGTTATATATCTAAAGATGATTTCTGAACTTAACTCATAAAGATTAAGGAATTATTTTACAAACCGTGGCTATAAATTTCATGAATCGATTCATGTTAATCGAGTCATCTTTGCTTCAATTGTGTCTTGTGTAGTACATGAGATTTCTTTGCAATTGAACAACTCTTTAACTAGTTCATGTGAGTCATTTGAACTAGTTATGGTGAATAAGAAAGTGGTTAGTATGAAATGCTCAAATGGCTAACCTTTTGGTTGACCATTATTGAACCAACAATGCACACGTTTGGGTACGGTTTATAAACCTAGAAGCGTGCAGTTCATTTGTGTATGACAAGCTAAGATTTCGATCTAACGGTTGAGATATATTAGCTTGAATCCAAATCAGGTTTTCATCTAATGGTGGATAGCGTTTTCTTTGTGAGCAAGGCGAAACCTTTATTTGAAAGACTATATAAGGGGACATCTAGCAACTCTACAAACTAATCCCCACACGTCCGTGTGTTACTAGTTTGTAATCTAGAGTCGATTATCCTTTAATCCTCTGGTTTTCTTTTCTCAAACCAGGTTAACGACTTAAAGACTTCATTGGGATTGTGAAGCCAGACCGATACTACTTTTATCGTAGTTGTGTGATCTGATCTTGCATCTTCTATCGGATGAGTACAATCAGATTGATTGGATTGAGATTGTGAGAGTTCTCCGATAAGCAAGATATAAAATTAATCACAAACATCTTCGTCTCATCGTTTGTGATTCCACGACGTCTTGTTTTGCTACCATACGATTAAGATTATTGTGAGGTGATTGGTTAATCTAGGCTATTCTTCGGGAATATAAGACCGGATTATCAATTGGTTTCTATTCACCTTGATTATATACCAAAAAATGAAACAAAAACTTTAGGGTTTTTCTGTGGGATACAGATTTATCCTTTGATAGACTTGTCTGTGTGAGACAGATTTGTTTATTGTTAAAGCCTGCGATTTTGGGTCGTAGCAACTCTTAGTTGTGGGTGAGATCATATAAGGGAATCAATTGCATAGGATCCTGCTAGGATCAGAGGCGTAGGGGTGCAACTGTACCTTGGATCAGTGGGAGACCGATTTGGGTTGAACTACAGTCCAGTCCGAAGTTAGCTTGGAGTAGGCTAGTGTCTGTAGCGGCTTAATACAGTGTGTATTCAATCTGGACTAGGTCCCGAGGTTTTTCTGCATTTGCGGTTTCCTCGTTAACAAAACTTCTGGTGTCTGTGTTATTTCTTTTCCGCATTATATTTTTTATGTAATAGAAATAATACAGGTTGTGCGTTATATCAATCAATTGGATAGTCCGACCTAACGGTTGTTGATTGATATTGATTGATCCTTGGATATTGGCCTTTGGTACCATCCAAGTCTATCTCTCTTTAATCGAGACTCGCATTTTGCTTGAGTAAGATTAGATTGAGAGGTTAAGATATAAACTCTTTCATATATCTTTTTATTGATTGAGTCTGACTGTCTAGTTGATTCTCATAAAAAGTATATTCGAGTTTGTCCATACATATTGCAAAGCGAAATATTGGGTGGTGTTGTTAGACCCTCGCTTTTTCAGTTGGTATCAGAGCAGGCAAACATGTTTAAGACCTTACAAGTCTGTGTTTGTAGCAATCTGAGTCTGAGGACAAAGTCTCTTTCGCATACCAAAATGCCTCCTAAAGCTGTTAACCTTGTCAAGTGTCTCGGAAATACTTCAAATGGTTACTCCTTAGATGATTCTTCCGAATCTCGAGGAAGACAGTTACATCTTGTGTCGACCATTCTTCCTCCAATGAGACATTGGATACAATGGCAAAAGCTGAAATGGAGCTCACCAGAATTGCAAAAAGTTCTACTGAGTATGTTGATCTTCAGAATCATGAACAACTCATTGATGAATTTGAAAAGTCTATTGATCGTGAACTTGGACTCTATAACATCATAGAGTCATTCTCTAAGGATATTGAGAAACTTTTTCAGGAAAATAATCTACATCGTGAAAAGATTTATGATCTTGAAAAGCTAATCAAAGAAGGCTCAAGTAGAGAAAAATGTTTGATCAAGACACATTCATCTGATCTTGACAGACTTCGTGTTGAGAAAGAGAAGATTGTTGCATCACTTACACTAGCCCATAAACAATGCATGACCTTGGATAAGGAAAACTCTGTCTTAAAGAAAACTTCTTTTGTACCTCGTACACAGTATATGAAGAATTTCTCTCCCAAGGAAGATTGTATCAAAAAGGATTTAAACTTCTTACAATCTTCTCATAGGACTGTTGAGATGAAACAAATGCCGATTACTGCATCTTCTCCACGAACCTGTACCTTATGTGGAAAGGTAAATCACTATGCTATTAATTGTTTTGCTAAGAAGAAACAAATCTCGAAACTTCGTAATTTGCTTCTCTCCACTGTTAATGGAGTAAACAATCAATGAACTGCAGTAGTGAATCCTACGCTCACAGTAAACCAGACAACTTATAAAAATGATCTCTTCCCTAGAAATCATTACATGACTCGTGTGCTTTCTAGTGTCATAAATCCCTGTGTTTCTAATAAAAGCATCTCATGTCCTTATAAGAACAACTCTGGTAAATCTTAGTCTAGAGTTTGGAGACCCATTCTGAAAATCCTCTTGAACCTGTTTCTAGAGGTCCTAGACTCAGTTGTCCGAAAACTCCTTCATATGAGTTTTCAGATAGAGCTGTGAGAAATCTTCCTAAAAACAGAATTTATCAGAGGAAGACAAGAAATCCTGAGATCAGATGTCCAGGTGAAAATCATATTCATTCTCTCAATACCTATGGCGAGACTATGTCTCTCTCTGTTGTCTATTAGCAGAAAAGTTCAGTTCTTGTATCTAACTTGAGAGATACAAGGATGATGTTGCGAGATGCTCAAGTATGTTTCTGATTGTCATCCGTTTGGTATCTTATGATGTGATTGTTCTTGTTTTGTTTTATGACTGTGACCTTTCTATTCAGACTTTTCTTGAAAGTAACACAGTTGCAGTTTCCTTGTTGGGTCCGTCCCTTTCTCCTGACGTATTGGCTCAGTCCACGAACGTCCAGTTTTTCCTCAAGGAAACCTAGGGGATACTCTTGAATATATATATATATGTCTTATATACATTCATTAATCTTCAGAAAGGATCTCTATGGAAACTGTTCCCAAAGAAAAACTAAACCCTACCATGGAGGAAGATCTCAAAGAAAGCGATTCAGCTCAAGAGTTTATTATGAAGAAGATGCTTGAAAGGAAAGAGTATAACTCATGGGTTGGAGAATCTATCAAGGATTTAATTCTCGTTCAGAATGAAGTAAAGAATGAACTTTCTAACCTTCAATTACAGATAAACCAGCTAACTGATGGACAAGCAAAAATTCTTGGTACTCAGAACATCTTGATCAGGAATCAGAAGAAATTTATTCTTGATCGCGCTAAAGCTTGTCATTATGCTCACATTATTGATCGAAAAACTAATGGTCTAACTCATGAACATGGTGCCTCTACGGTTAACAAAATCAAGGATATCATTGACTCCTACTTCGATGGACCATTTCAGAGGTATGAAATCATCAAGGAAAACTGAGTATTGCCTAGGATGTCTTCTTTTTGGCTTAGTTGGAAGAATAACTAGTGGTTTGAATAGCGATGATTGTGACTACACATAGCTATTATGTTTTCATCTTCTTGTTTGTTTTTTAGGTTTTTTGGTTTAAAATTCTAAAAATATTTGGAGGATGATGGTTTGCAATATTTAATCTTTGGTTTGTTATATTGCAATGTTTATGGGATTTGGGTGTTTACGTCCGTGAACTACGTTGTCCCATATGTTGTCAAAAGTAAAGTCGTTCATGATCGGTATTCATGTACTGATTTAAGGATGAATAGACTTTTGACAAACACAAAAGATAATCCTATATTGTCAATTCTTTGATGGAAGATAGGTTAGAATCTTTTGTGATCAAGGATAAAGTCTATTATTGTTATGCAAATAATGATTGAAAATATAATAGATCCTTGCGTATTCCACAGTATTGATCTTCTTTGATTCACATCCTATGAAATACTGTGAGGCTCCGTAATATGTCTTATGTTGAGCACGATATGACTAAGTTGATTATTTTTGATTAATTTGGTTGGTTGTTCCATAAGGTATGTTATGTTGAGCATTTGTAAACTAAATCAATCATCTCATTTGGTTATTTAGTTATTTGCTCCGTAAGTTCTCTGATGTCGAGCAAAACAAATGACAATTAAATTGATTACTTTCGTGATTAGTTTGGTTATTTCTATTCCAATTAGATTAATTATGGGTTCTCTTGTAATTAGTATAGTTGAGCATTCATGTATTCCATAAGATTTTTCTTGTGTCGAGTATATGAACGACTATCCTAATCATTTTCCAATGGTTTTGGTAGTCATATGTTCCGTAAGTTTACTTATATTGAGCATAAACAATTAAGCTGATCACCTTTTGTGTTTAATTTGATTGTGTATTCCAATTAAATTAATCATGGATTTACTTGTGATTAATTTGATTGAGTTTTTGGATATAGAAAATCACTTATCATGGTTTTTGGTGTCCAATAAAAATCCTTATTTTCTCTCGAAATTAAGGTCGCTCTTGTTGTTCCCTTGGGAATGACATCAAATGGGGGAGAGTTCTTTTGAACTTGTGCTTAATGGTCATATCTTGAGGGGTGTGCGGATGTGGAATTTTAGAGGGGTTATCTTGTATCTTTAAACTCCTAGATGAATGCTATTAACTTCGGCTATATGATTGCATCTAAATTAATATGATGTGCGTCTTTTCGTTTAGTCATGAAATGTCTCTTTTGGAAATTTCATTATGATCACGTTCTTGTACCTTTGCAAATTTTATTGACAAAAAGAGGGAGAATTAATATGTAGTTCACACTACAAATACATATGGTTTTCGGATCATTGTGTAAGGGGGAGTGGTTTCCATGATCGAGATGGAGTATTGACTAAGGGGGAGTGATACATATCACCATAGTATTATTGTTGAAGTTGTGATACAATTGGACTTTGACACTGTGTAGTAATACTATGACACTGTATAACAATGATAGAGAATCTCGAGTTTTATCATTGTTATGGCTACGGATCTTCAACAATGGTGATGCTAAACTTACAACCTTTGGTATCATTGGAGTACTTGGAAGGACGACGATTTCAAGGAATGTTGAAGATTAGACTTATGGAACAGGAGCTACTAAAGTTTCATTATCTTTTTTGTATTTCATATGTATTGATAGTCTTGTCACTAAAATTGACAAAGGGAGAGATTTTAGAGCACTGCTCGGTCAAACTCGCATGCGTTGCTATCTCAAGCATGTTTGTCAATGTTAGTGATCAAAACTATAAGTCTTGATTTCTAGTCTATTATAGCTAAGTCTCGTACTAGGATAGTAAGTGTAGTTGTGCTCAAGGACTTCATGGCGATTCATCATACAAGTGGAAGAACTACTTAAGGAACCGGTGGAACTTCTCGACAAAAAGGTATGTGAAGACTTGAACTTATCTGTCACTCGAAAGTCTATCTATTCTATCTCCTACTTCTTGAGACAAAAGTCGTATGCTATATATATAGACTTAGCTTATACATATTTGGTATTTCGAGTCGAGTATACCCCGCCTATCTATATCTCGAAATATGTGTTGGTAAGCGTTTCGCTTCGATCATGTTTTTCTTTACCTAGTGACGCAAGTCATGTATGTTTCGATCATGTTGAAAATTGCTTTGGCGAGAAATAGTGCAACAACTATATAACGTCCTCTAAGAATGTCTCAATGATTGGAATGAGAGTTTAGATTACATAACCATAGTGGACATAAGTATGTTGTAGAAACACATATGTGCATAAGTCCCATGCTGGAAATCGTCTAGTAGCCAAGTCCGCTAACTGCCGAAGTTCTCAAACCCGAGAATTTCTGCTGAGTTATTGATGTGATTTGTAGATAGCGGTAAAAAGTGATTCGATTTTCGAACTTGTGAAGGATGACTTTAGACTTAAATTCAAAACCAGATAGAAAACTCACTAATAATTATAACAAACACTGACAAAGTTGGTATCAATATTAAAAGAACACTGAGGCTAAGATTCCACTATTTTCCAAGTTCAAAGTGATTTGGTCCAAATATTTATATTCATGCAATTTTCTCTTTTAATTTGATTCTAAAATATTGCAACTAATAGATTTTCAAAAGTAATAATTGTAAATACCAAGTATGAAGCATCAAGAGTCTATAAACTAAGCATACTCCATCAAAATAAATGACAATCACTCAAATAAAAATCATATTCAATAATAGCTCAAGGAAAATAATCATAATAATAATTGCAATAAATTAAATACAATAGATTGTACCGCTTTTTGTTGGAAAAATAGCTTCCTCTATCGCCTCAACAATGGGGTTTATCTCCTCATATTAATAGCTTCCTCTATCGCCTCAACAATGGGGTTTATGGCTCAAAAGATGAATAAAAAGAAGAGAAGGTAATAACACAGAGATTTGCAATGCCGTAAGTGTGTTACAACGTCACTGTTACAGGATTTTAAGACTGTTAAACAACGATAGTGATCTGCTGTAGTAATATAACGACTACTATTTGGTGTAATATGTTCTTTGTGTTCTTCGTCTTCAGCAGCAGCAGCAGAATATTGTATTTTTCCTGCAACTCGATCTCTGAAGCTCTCTATTCTCCTATAAACTTCTCCTAAGGTTTCGTACCTCTTTTTGTGACTCTTCCCAGCACTTTTATACTTCACAGGACGATTAAATCCCTAGAAATATTCTACTTCCCTCCACCAAAAGTCTCGGAATTTTGTTTCTCTTTTCTACACGTCTCTGGAACCCATCTTTTTACGCATCTCAGTTGTTTCTACTCTTACAGACTCTCTCTAAGATATAGTCGAATCTCTGGGAAGATATTCTTTCCATTTACCAATCAATCCCACGAGCAAACTCGGCTAAAACTCCTCCAAACCAATGTAACAGAGACCCGAGAAACTCATGTACCTGTTTTGAGTCATCTCGATGATTCAACCAAATTCGATCAAAACAAAATCCATTACCAACCCTGTTTGGTTAACTTGAGTCCAGCCCAACACAAATCCGAGATTGAATCTCGTGTAAACCCCTCCAAAATATGAACCCTAATTTTGTTCTCAACTGCCAAATATTTCCCGCCAATTTTCTGTTCAAATAGGAAAGAACAGGGATGCCCCCTAACCAGAGTAGGGGTGCCTTTAGAAGCCGCCTTAAGGGATGTTCTGGGGGTGCCCCTTATCCAAACCAGGGATCCGGATAGCAAGTGTCCTCCGGGTGCTTTCCGGCAACTTTTCGAGCCAATTTTTTCCAAAAATGTTTATTGGCCAAAAATACCTACAAATAAATAAAACACCATAAAAAGTACAAAAATGAGCCCTAACAATATATAGAATCGAGACAAATCGGACACAAAAATATGTCTATCAAATACCCACAAACCTATTATTTGCTAGTCCTCGAGCAAAAATAAAATAGAAATAAAATCCTAACTCACTGTCGTAGGCATCGTCGATTGCATTTAGTGTATGCAATAAGCCTTTAAACCCCTAAGTGTCTCTAGTGGCGGAGTGTTGTCTCCGGAGGGCTTACCAGAGGTATACCCACAAAACCTTTATACTCCAGACCCTAGCTATCTACACAGAACCTTGGAAGGCACTAAAGAATCTCCTTGGTTGGCATATTTATTGACTATAGGAGGAAGTACCCTGATGCGAAATTCCAATTGCTGTACACGAGTTCACACTCAAGCATACTAAAATTCATATAAAGTGACAGAGCTCTACTCAGATATTCGCATCCAAACTCAGAATCAAACAAATCACATGGATATATTAAGAAGATGGATATAGAAAAACATAGATGGTTTTGATGTTGACTAAGGTGAACGGTGTTTCTCATATCTGTCTGAAGGCCACTGCCATAATGAACCTATCCTAATGGACTAAGATACCGGTCTGACTAATATCAACACACTGGCATATAAAAGGGTACCAGTGGTCGATAATCCTAACTCTAGGTCAACACAACTGGCATATACAAGGGTTCCAGTGGTCGACTTTATTGAATTTATTCCAGTTGGTCTGGTCTCAATTTCTTTTCCTTTTTCTTTTTATTTTATTTTATTTTTGGCTATCTCAATCACTCTATTTCACCCTAGCAATGGTAACAACTTGAATCGTGAGCCCCACCTAATCACTTAGAGAAACATATTTTAAAAATAAAAAAATAAAAATAGAAGTGAAAAGGACTCAATGAGATATGGAGAAACTACCATGTTATTTCTAACACCTGAGCTCTGTGTTTTTATGAATAGACTCTTTAGATGTTTCCATCTAATCAGATTGGTCCCTCAACTCCTACAACCAAAATGCTTCCATCCACTTAGATTGGGTAGTTCCATCCTTAATAAGGATAAATTTCTAGGCTCTGGAGTTTATTTATTGCAACGAAAAGGTAACAAAAAGTTCTACCCCACCCCCAAAATTAAATCTAACATTGTCCTCAATGTTTCTAATTAAAGAACAATACAAAAATATAAGTAACATGAGGAAATAGTAAAGAGAGAAGTCGGAAAGATAGTACCTGGGGGAAGTGTAACCAAAAACCTACAAAAATAATATACAACATACAAAATCGCCTCGATGGTCAATCAAGGTAAACAAGGTCCTCCAGAGGGACCTCCTCAACATCACCTGTAGGAATAGGCTCTATAAAGGGCTTCAATCGCTGACCGTTAACCTTCGAAGAACTACTACCATATGGTGTCTCAATCTCAACAACGCCATGAGAAAAAACAGTACGGACCACAAAAGGACCGGTCCATCGAGAGCGCAACTTCCCGGGGAATAGATGCAACTGAGTGTCATATAGAAGAACTTTTTGACCTGGAGAAAATGACTTTCGTAAAATATTCCTATCATGCGCAAGTTTCATTTTGTTCTTATACTCCTTAGCACTATCGTATGCATCTCTACAAATATCGTCCAACTCATTGAGCTGGATCTTTCTTTGAGCTCCTGCCTTGTCAAGTGAAAAGTTTAAGTTCTTAATAGCCCAATAGGCTCGATGCTCTAACTCAATAGGCAGGTGACATGCCTTGCCAAATACTAAAAGATAGGGTGACATTCCAATGGGTGTCTTAAACGCAGTACGGTAAGCCTATAAGGCATCAGTAAGCCTCGACGACTAGTCTTTCCTATTTGGATTATCTGTTTTCTCTAGAATATGTTTAATTTACCTATTGGAAACCTCTACCTGACCACTAGTCTGAGGGTGATATGGGGTTGCTACTTTATGGGTAATACCGTATTGTTTCATTAAAAGAGCAAACGGTCTATTACAAAAGTGTGAACCTCCATCACTAATTATAGCTCGCGGCGTACCAAAACATGTAAGTATATTCTCTTTCAAAAACTGGACTACGACCCTGGGGTCATTTGTTTTACACGGAACCGCCTCAACCCACTTAGACACATAGTCTACTGCGACAAGTATGTAAAGATAACCAAACGAAATAGGAAATGGACCCATAAAATCAATTCCCCACACATCAAAGACCTCAATCACTAAAATAGGGTTCAAAGGCATCATATTTCTACGGGAAATGGTTCCTAACTTCTGGCAACGCTCACCAGAAACACAATGAATATGGGAATCTTTAAATAACGAAGGCCAGTAAAATCCACACTGCAAAATCTTAGCAGTAGTCTTCTTAGCACTAAAATGACCCCCACATGCATGTTCATGACAAAAGGAGATAATACTAGACTGGTCACTCTCAGATACACATCTCCTAATAATCTGGTCGGGACAATACTTAAACATATAAGGATCGTCCCAAAAGAAATGCTTAACCTCGGCTAAAAACCTAGAACGATCTTGCTTACCCCAATGTTGAGGCATTCGACCAGTAACAAGATAATTCACTATATTTTCATACCAAGGTGATTGGGAAACAGAGAACAATTGTTCATCAGGAAAACTATCCCTTATAGGAAGGGAATTATTAGGGGAACTAACAACTAGCCTAGACAAGTGGTCTGCTACCACATTCTCTGCACCCGTTTTGTCTCTAATGTCTGGAAAAAATTCTTATATCAAAAGGATCCATCTAATCAATCTAGGTTTGGTATCCTTCTTAGACAAAAGGTATTTCAAAGCAGCATGATCAGTATAGATTACGATCTTAGAACCTAATAAATAGGATCTAAACTTATCCAAGGAAAACACGATGGCTAGAAATTCCTTCTCGGTAGTTGTATAGTTCATTTGGCCATCATTCAGAGTTTTTCTAGCATAGTAAATCACATGGAGTAATTTGTTTTCTCGCTGACCTAGCACAACGCCTATAGCATAATCTGAAGCATCACACATAATTTCAAAAGGTAGGTTCCAGTTAGGTACCTGGACTATCGGGGCAGTAGTGAGTAAAGTTTTAAGCTTATCAAAAGCCTTTAAGCAAGCATCATCAAAGACAAACTTAACACCTTTTGCAAGCAAATTGCAAAGAGGTCTAGAAATCAAGCTAAAATCCTTAATGAATCGACGGTAAAAACCTGCATGCCCTAAGAATGACCTAATATCTTTTACGATTTTTGGGACCTGTAGAGTCTTAATAAGGTCAATTTTGGCTTTGTCTACCTCTATACCCTTTGAAGAAACGATGTGTCCTAAGACAATTCCTGATTCAACCATGAAATGGCATTTTTCCCAATTAAGCACTAAATTCTTTTCCTTACACCTAGTCAACACTAATGTCAAATGATGCAAGAACTCATCAAAAGATGAACCAAATACTGAAAAACCATCCATAAAGACCTCTAAAACCGTTCTACCATATCAGAAAATATGCTCATCATACAACGCTGAAAAGTCGCAGGGGCATTACATAACCCGAAAGGCATGCGTCTATACGCAAAGGTACCAAAGGGACAGGTAAAATTGGTTTTCTCTTGGTCTTCTGGGGCAACAATGATCTGATTATAACCGGAGTAGCCATCTAAGAAGCAATAGTGACTATGTCCAGCTAATCGTTCTAGCATTTGGTCGATAAAAGGAAGGGGAAAGTGATCCTTCCTTGTGACCTTGTTCAATTTCCTATAGTCAATACACACACGCCATCCCGTGGTCACTCGGGTTGGGATTAATTCATCATTATCGTTCTGGTCTACAGTGATACCTGATTTCTTGGGGGCAACCTGAACAGGGCTGACCCACTTACTGTCTGAAATTGGGTAAATAATACCCGCATCTAACAACTTAAGCACCTCTTTTTCGAACTACCTCTTTCATGTTAGGGTTCAGTCGACGTTGCATCTCCCTAGAAGGTTTGGAGTCTTCCTCTAAATGAATCTGATGCGTACACACAGTAGGACTTATACCCTTAATGTTTGATATAGTCCACCCTAAAGCTTCCTTATTGTCTTGAAGTACTTTTACTAGCCTACTTTCCTGATCACTATCCAAATCGGAATCTACAATCACATGTAAAGTATCAGATGGGCCTAAAAACACATAATTTAGAGTATCGGGTAGTGGTTTAAGGTCCAACTTTGGGGGCTCTTCTAAAGAAGGAATTAGGGTAGTCTCAGAAACTGGTAAAAGTTTCGAACCTAGATTTCCATCTATCAGTGTCTAACACAGGGGTAGAATCTAATAGAGCATTCACTTGTTCAATAGTGCTATCGTCATTAAAATCTAAACCAAAATGGGATAGACAACTTTCTAATGGGTCTTCAAATAAAATGTTTGGTAATGACTTCTGAACTAAGGCTTCTATCATGTTCACCTCTTCAACACATGTGTCATCTAGCTCATAAGGTAGCTTACTGACATTAAAAATGTTCGTCTCTATAGTCATATTATCAAAAGATAAATTCATCACACCATTTCGACAGTTAATGATCGCATTCGACGTAGCTAAAAACGGGCGACCTAAAATCACAGGTATCTGGTTCTCTGGGTCAGGGACAGGTTGAGTATCTAGGACCACTAAATCCACTGGATAGATAAACTTGTCGACCTCAATAAGGATATCCTCAATAACACCTCGAGGAATTTTAACAGACCTATCATCTAACTGCAGTGTTATCTGAGTAGGTTTCATTTCACCAAGTCCTAGCTGTAAGTACACAAGGTACGGAAGTAGGTTCACACTGGCTCCTAAGTCAAGTAAAGCTTTTTCTACCCAGTGTTTACCTATTGTACAAGCACTGGTAGGGGAACCTGGGTCTTTGTACTTTGGAGTGGTAGTGTTTTGAATAATTGAACTTACGTAACTAGCTAAAAAGGCTTTCTTATGGACGCTAAGTTTTTGCTTTCGTGTACACATATCCTTAAGGAACTTGGCATAATTAGGAATTTTCCTAATTGCATCTAATAAAGGAAGGTTCATGGTAACTTGCTTAAAAACCTCCAATATGTCATTAAAGTTCGATTCCTTCTTTGTTGGTACTAATAGCTGAGGAAATGGGGCTCTAGGCACAGAACCAGACCTCTCAGGAACTGAGTTGGCATCATCAGAAATTTTATCACTTTTCTTAGCTAGTGGTCCTGAGGGGTGAACTACAGTATGTTCACTATCGGGCATGGTTACCTGATTGTCTACTATTCTACCACTCCTAAAGGTTCTAATAGCATTCAATTGATTCGATGGTTTTGTACCTACTTCATGAACTCCTCTTTAGTCTGAATAGGGAACCTACCATTATCTCTCTCACTTAAGGTCTTAGCTATTTGGCCGACTTGAAGTTCTAACTTAACAAGGCTCTGAGCATTAGTTTGAAAATTCTGCTTGGTTTCCTGTTGAAAACTAACATGGCTCTGTCCTAACATTTCCTGAGTTTTTGCTAACATCTTAATAGATTCCTCTAAGATAGTCATTTTATTTTTTGGGCCTGATGTATTCCTAGTGTAGCCAAAACCTGGGGGAGCATTAGAATTATTAGACTGACCCTGACTCTGGCCCTTAGACCATGAAAAGTTCGGATGGTTTCTCCAACCAGGATTATAGGTTTCTGAATATGGGTCAAACTTCTGACGATTATCAAACCTAGTGTTATTATATATAGCATTGGATTGCTCTTCATTATTCTGGCCTTCCCAAAAAGGCTCCAATATACCACTAGTGTTACCCACTTCTAAATCATCTAACCTTTTCGCTATAGCAACAATTTTGGCATCTGATTCATAGCCTCCTTCTACCCTATTAACGTTTCCTCTGCCGAGAAGAATTGTTTTCTGGGGTCCCCTACTACATTCCCATTGTTGGGTCTTTTCGGCGACTTCATGCAAATATGTCATCGCGTCATCAACTGTTTGGTTCTCAAATCCACCAGTACACATAGATTCTACTGTGGTTGTGGTGGGATAATCTAAACCCTCATAAAGGATCTGAACTAACTTAACCTTCTCTAAACCATGATGAGGACATTGGGCTAATAAATCATTGAACCTTTCCAAATACCTATACAAAGTTTCTCCCTCCTGTTGAGAAAACGTGCAGATTTGCGTCCTAATAGACGATGTTTTGTGCCTAGGGAAAAACTTGTTCAAAAAGGCAGATGTAAGTTGTTCATATGTTTCGATCGACCCTGAAGCCAAACTATATAGCCACGATTTAGCTTTATCTTTCAGGGAAAAGGGGAATAACCTAAGTTTCAAAGCATCATCATCTAGGTTTCTAATCCTAAGGGTACTAAAAATTTCCTCAAAGTCCCTAACATGGAAATAGGGGTTTTCATTTTCTTTCCCTAAAAAGATGGGAGTAGCTGTAAGGTCCCAGGTTTAAGTTCATAAGTTGCTTCCGTCTCAGCTAACCTGATACATGAGGGACGAGTAGTCCTAGTTGGATTCAACAAAGCTTTCAAAGTTGTCATTTCTGGCGTTATCGGAGCAACGGGGATTATCTCCTCAGTCAAAGGACGTTCAAAAACAGACTCTTCAAAAGTCGTACTATCTAGATTAAGGTAATCGAGACGCTTAGAACTACTAGGTTTCTCTTTAACTAATCTACCTAGTGCGTCTCTTTTACGTTCAGGCATACAATAGAATTTTATAAATTGTAAGGGTAAGCAAACACAGATCAAGGCCAACTCAACCAAATCAAACCTATTGATTTCTATCAAACAAAAAGCATGATGGCTCCACTTAGATTGTTTCTAGACCAGCTTCTACTCTTCCAAGAGGCAACTAGGTACAATTTTATAAAACCTCGTAGGACGATCCAAATAAAGTAAGTCGAAGAGAAGTGAGAAAAGCTCTGAGGAGCTTTGATACCCCCACCTCTGTGGCAAACGCTTCCCTGGGTTACAAGGCGACTCTAATCGACTTCCATTAATCTTACTGAACTTTGAGTTAAGATAAAAAAATACCCAATACAATCCTTCTGGACGACTTTCCTATAAGCTCATTACCTTATTGGTCTCGTTCTAGTCAAAATTTTAAGGCTTAGGTTCGCGTAGGTTACGTGTTCCTAAAGCGGGCAAGAAGAGAACGGTGATGAAATACGAACCCTTATCTTGTATAGCCAGGCCTTGCCCTTTACTAGAAAAATAAATGTCCGTATTCAGTCCTCAACATATATGCATACGAAGGAGTCCAGCAACTCGCTAACAGGGGATTCACGAGTGTTTGGAATCTTACCTCCCGTTCCAGACGGGGGATGAATCGGTTGTAATCGACTCGGGCACTGACTCCGATATCAAGTGTACGAACCCAAGGTGCAGAGAAAATACCGTAATTGTCCTCCTTCTCTGCAAACAGTTTATATTTAAAGTACCCTTCCGTAGGGTAATAAAAAAATAATGTCCCAAAGTCCAAAAGTCCAAAAAGAAAAGAAAAATTACAAAAATAATAAACCCTAATACAAATTTTTTATTTATAGCGGTATGTATTCCCACCTGTCACGCGGGTGACCCGGGTTTGTTCCCCGGCAGCGGCGCCAAAAATTGATGTGATTTGTAGATAACGGTAAAAAGTGATTCGATTCTCGAACTTGTGAAGGATGATTTAGACTTAATTTCAAAACCAGATAGAAAACTCACTAATAATTATAACAAACACTGACAAAGTTGGTATCAATATTAAAAGAACACTGAGGCTAAGATTCCACTATTTTCCAAGTTCAAAGTGATTTGGTCCAAATATTATATTCGTGCAATTTTCTCGTTTAATTTGATTCTAAAATATTGCAACTAATAGATTTTCAAAAGTAATAATTGTAAATACCAAGTATGAAGCATCAAGAGTCTATAAACTAAGCATACTCCATCAAAATAGATCACAATCACTCAGATAAAAATCATATTAAATAATAGTTCAAGACAAATAATCATAATAATAATTGCAATAAATTAAATACAATAGATTGTACCACTTTTTGTTGGAAAAATAGCTTCCTCTATCGCCTCAGCAATGGGGTTTAGCTCCTCATATTAATCATGATCTCAAAATAATTGTTTATGGCTCAAAAGATGATTAAAAAGAAGAGAAGGTAATAACACAGAAATTTGCAACGCCGTAAGTGTGTTACAAACGTCATTGTTACAGGATTTTAAGACTGTTAAACAACGATAGTGATCTGCTGTAGTAATATAACGACTGCTATTGGGTGTAATATGTTCTTCGTGTTCTTCCTCTTCAGCAGCAGCAGCAGAATATTGTATTTTTCCTGCAACTCGATCTCTGGAGCTCTCTATTCTGCTCTAAACTTCTCCTAAGGTTTCGTACCTCTTTTTGTGACTCATCCCAGCATTTTTATACTTCACAGAACGATTAAATCCCGAGAAATCTTCCACTTCCCTCCACCAAAAGTCTCGGACTTTTGTTTCTCTTTTCTACACGTCTCTGGAACCCATCTGTTTACGCATCTCAGTTGTTTCTACTCTTCCAAACTCTCTCTAAGATATAGTCGAATCTCTGGGAAGATGTTCTTTCAATTTACCAATTAATCCCACGAGCAAACTCGACTAAAACTCCTCCAAACCAATGTAACAGAGACCCGAGAAACTCATGTACTTGTTTTGAGTCATCTCGATGATTCAACCAAATTCGATCAAAACAAAATCTATTACCAACCCTGTTTGGTTAACTTGAGTCCAGCCCAACACAAATCCGAGATTGAATCTCATGTAAACCCCTCCAAAATATGAACCCTAATTTTGTTCTCAACTGCCAAATATTTCCCGCCAATTTTCTGTTCAAATAGGGAAGAACAGGGATGCCCCCTAACCAGAGTAGGGGTTCCTTTAGCAGCTTCCTTAAGGGGTGTCCTGGGGGCGCCCCTTATCCAAACTGGGGGTCCGAATAACAAGTGTCCTCCGAGTGCTTTCCGACAACTTTTCGAGCCAATTTTTTCCAAAAATGTTTATTGGCCAAAAATACCTACAAATAAATAAAACACCATAATAAGCACAAAATGAGCCCTAACAATATATAGAATCGAGACAAATCGGACACAAAAATGTGTCTATCAGTTATCAAACTATTTTGCGTGAGCCAAGTCCGCGAACCAAGTCCTCGAACCAGCGAAGCTCTCGAACCCGAGAATTTGTGCTGGAGTTTGAAAACTCTTTCCAGTACTTCAAGTCCGCGAACTTAGTCTGCAAACTTGTATAGGTTATATATCTAAAGATGATTTCTGAACTTAACTCATAAACACTAAGGAATGCTTTTTCAAACCGTGGCTATAAAGTTCATGAACCGATTCATATGAATCGAATCATCTTTGCTTCAATTGTGTCTTGTGTAGTACATGAGATTTCCTTGCAATTGAACAACTCTTTAACTAGTTCATGTGAGTCATTTGAACTAGTTATGGTGAAGAAGAAAGTGGTTGGTATGAAATGATCAAATGGCTAACCTTTTGGTTGACTATTATTGAACCAACAATACACACGTTTGGGTACGGTTTACAAACCTATAAGCGTGCAGTTCATTTGTGTATGACAAACTAAGATTTCGATCTAACGGTTGAGATATATTAGCTTGAATCTAAATCAGGTTTTCATCTAACGGTGTATAGCATTTTCTTTGTGAGCAAGGAGAAACCCTGATTTGAAAGATTATATAAGGGGACATCTAGCAACTCTACAAACTAATCCCCACACGTCCGTGTGTTACTAGTTTGTAAGCTAGAGACGATTCTCCTTTAACCCTCTGGTTTTCTTTTCTCAAACCGGGTTAACGACTTAAAGACTTCATTGGGATTGTGAATCCAGACCGATACTACTTTTATCGTAGTTGTGTGATCTTATCTTGCATCTTCTATCGTATGAGTACAATCAGATTGATTGGCTTGAGATCGTGAGAGTTCTCCGATAGGCAAGATATAAAAGTAATCACAAACATCTTCGTCTCATCGTTTGTGATTCCACTACGTCTTGTTTCGCTACCATACGATTAAGATTATTGTGAGGTGATTGATTAATCTAGGTTGTTCTTCGGGAATATAAGACCGGATTATCAATTGGTTTCTGTTCACCTTGATTATATATCAAAAGACGAAACAAAAACTTTAGGGTTTTTCTGTGGGAGACAGATTTATCCTTTGATAGACTTGTCTGTGTGAGACAGATTTATTTATTGTTAAAGCCTGCGATTTTGGGTCGTAGCAACTCTTAGTTGTGTGTGAGATCATCTAAGAGAATCAAGTGCGTAGTATCCTGCTGGGATCAGAGGCATAGGGGTGCAACTGTACCTTGGACCAGTGGGAGACTGATTGGGGTTCAACTACAGTCCAGTCCGAAGTTAGCTTGGAGTAGGCCAATATCTGTAGCGGCTTAATACAGTGTGTATTCAATCTGGACTAGGTCCCGGGGTTTTTCTGCATTTGCGGTTTCCTCTTTAATAAAACTTCTGGTTTCTGTGTTATTTCTTTTCCGCATTATATTTGTTATATAATAGAAATAATACAGGTTGTGCGTTAGATCAATCAATTGGATAGTCCGACCTAACTGTTGTTGACTGACATTGATTGATCCTTGGATATTGGTCTTTGGTACCATCCAAGTCTATCTCTCTTTAATCAAGACTCGCAGTTTGTTTGCGTAAGATTAAATCAAGAGATTGAGATATTAACTCTTTGATATATCTTTTTATTGATTGAGTCTGACTGTCTAGTTGATTCTCATAAAAAGTATATTCGAGTTTGTCCATACAGATTGCTAAGAAAAATATTGGGTGGTGTTGTTAGACCCTCGCTTTTTCAGTTTAATAGATGAATCCCTAATGTGGTTCAACAATTTTCCTAAAGGCTCAGTAAAGTCATTTGCTCACCTATCCGAGATATTTTTAGAAAAATATATTCATAATAGCCGAGTCCGACCAGAAGTCGACGCGCTGTTCCAGATGTCTCGAAGCCCAAACGAGTCATTCCGTTCCCTGGTGACACGGTGGAGGAAATTGTGTGCTTAGATCGGAAAGGTCCCTGAAGAATATGCGATATTAGGCTTTAAAATAGTCTTAGAAAGACATACCATATCTTTGTCCGCATGTATGAAACCATGCCAAAGAACTTGGGAAAACTAAGAGAAATCCAAGAGGATTATGTGGCCTTGGAGGAACTCCAAGATGGTACTTATGACAAGATGGCGAAAGGAACCAGTAGAGGAGCAAATGTGGTACAACCACAGAACCCTCAGACGCCAACCCAAGGAGCGGGGCGATCCAATAATAGGTCAACCCAGTTCGATAAACATCGGACTGGAGGATGGAAAGGGCGAGACCAGGCCCAACAAAAGAAGGGAAAGTTCGTAGACCCAGTCTACACAAAGCTGAACACCCCCATATCTGAGATCCTCAAAAAGATCGATGGAAAGCATAAAATAACTTTCCCATGGAACAGAGGCCAGCAGCCAGTGCGAACCAAAAACAGAACTGACTTGTGCGAGTTCCACCAATTCCACAGCCACACGACAGACTCATGTAGAGAATTAAAGAAAATGGTGCAAGACATGATCGACGAGGGAAATCTCCAGGAATATATTGCACAACCAGCAATACCACTCACTACAGGAGCGCCCATACATTGTGTGGAGATCCCTCGTGAAGCATAGTACTTAGGATGTAACACGTTATCACACTCAGCATTCATTGCTCCTATATCAAAAGGAAATATAACAGGGCAAATCCACAAGAGAAACTTCGAAGGTAATGAAGTTTTCAGTGTGGCCAGAGAACCTTCGATTGAGGAGTGTATGAAACTACTAAGGGTGCACACGGTACGGTTCGGCTCGGTTCTTGCCGAGACCGAGTACCTGTACCTTACACCCTTCGGTACCAAGAAAATGGACCGGTCCCGGTACCGAGTACCTCGGTTCCGGTTCCATTCTGGACCGATCGGTTCCGGTCGGTACCGGTACCGGTTCCGGTTCCATTTCAGGGGGGGAAAAAACAGAAACCTACTGCCCTGTTTTTTACTTTTTTACCTGTTTTTTTACCTATTTTTCAATATCTCAAAGCAACAACTAATAAGTAGCAATATTAATAGAAAACCAAACAAACAATGTCTTGAAAATCTTAAAAAAGAAGTAGCAGTAGTCACAGACACACACTAAGTCTTGAAAATGAGAAAATCTGATAAAAGAACAACTAGCAGTCTAGCAGTGCTGCAGTAGCCTTGAATATTGATCTTCTAATCCATGTCAGCAACACTTGTGGTGTCATCATTGTTGATAGGACCAAGTAACGCTGCAAAAAAATAATAATAGCAGTTAGTAACCATTAGACTATATCTATTACTGCCAAACACAAGTAATAATGTAATATGTTACCTTCTTCAATTTCAACATCATTATCTGGTATGTAATCAGATAGAAGATCAAGTTGTATTGGCTTCCTTAGCCAGCTTTGTGTGCAAAGCAATGCCTCAACTGTCCTTGTAGATAAAGAGCTTCTACAAGGACTTAAGACTCGCTTTCCTGTGCTAAAAGCAGACTCATAGGAAACAGAAGACACATGAATGGCTAATATGTCCTTAGCCATATGTCCAAGTATCTTATACTTTGTACTGTTGGTCTTCCACCAACCCAATAAGTCAAACTCCTCCTCATCATCTTCTCCTTCACCTTGTTCATACTCGTCAATGTAATATTTATCCAACTCTGTTTTTCCCTCATCATCATTTGGGCCTTTCTTGAACCTCTTACTCCTTGACATCAACTCTTTCATACGACTTGCCCTGTCACTGGTTTACTTACCACTGCTTTGGCTTGTCCCTGGATAGAACTACTTGACTCCTCATGAACTGAATAAACATCCTTATATTCTTCAAATAGAATCTTAAAATCCAACTTAACAAGCTTCATAACAGATTCAACTTTAGAAGAACTCTTCCCATACAAGAGATCAAGAGCAAATTGTAGTCCTTTTTCTTTCTCTCTAGGATCTAACAACATGGCAAAAAAGATTGTAGGGTTCATCTTTGCATAATCACCCCAATATTTGTTATACTTCTTAAACATTTTTCCAGCCATAGTAGCAATAAAAGGATCTTCATCTACATTATCTCTAAACTCAACTAGTTGCTCATATATGATAACTAATTGCCATAAGAAAGTGTTTGTTGTTACCTTAGTCGAGGCTGAAAATGCAACAGTGGCATCAAAGAATACTTTCAAACATTTGACAAGGCCTCTGGCAAACATCCAGTCCTCTTCACATGGAGCAGGTTTCCTCACTACTACCTTCTTCTTCTTCTTTTGTGCCTTCTTCTTCCCTGTCACCTCAACTTCTTCTTGTTCTTCTTCACTAAATTCTTCTTCTTCTTCACCAACATTAACATCAATATCAAAATCATTAGCATCAGGTAGATCTTTCTCACTCTGTTTTGGGTAATAAAACAACTGCCGATATTCCTTTTCATACCTTTCTAACCTAATAAATGCTTTTTCAAACACTTCTGCAGCCTGTAGCATCAAGAATGTGCTGTTCCACCTAGTCTTAACATCTAATATCAATGTTACCTTAGACTCTATTCCAACTAATTTTGCACAACGCTTAAGCTTAGCCAACCTAGATGGAGAACCTTTTATATACTTGACAACTGACCTGATTCTTGCAATTGATTTGTTGTAGACCCTCACAGCATCTTTTACCAAAAGTGCAAGTACATGAGCTGCACACCTTACCTGAAAAGGTGAATTCAAACAAGTATTAGATATTTTAATAAATAAGTAGAAAGTAAAATAAATAAATAAGTCATATGACTCATATTCATATACATATACTTACATGCAAGTACTTAGCTCTCTCTTCTGCCCCTGTCTTTGAAACAATACTAGTCTTCAAATAATCCATTGCTACCTTGTTGGCACTCACATTATCCAAAGTGACAGTAAACACATCTTTAATCTCCCAGTCTGACAAACACTTCTCTAACATCTCACCAATGTCAATTCCTTTGTGACCACTAACCTCACAAAACATAATAATTCTCTTTTGATACTTCCACTGCTGATCAATAAAGTGAACTGTTACACAGATGTAGTTGAAATTGTTTGGTGAAGTCCATGTGTATGTTGTCAAACTAACCCTCTGCTTGGTTTACTTGAAGTAATTTTTCAACTTTTCTTTCTCTAATACATACATGTCTAATAAACATCTATAAATAGTCATTCTACTTGGCACAACAAATCTAGGCTCTAAGACATGCATCATTCTCCTAAAACCTTCACCCTCAACTGCTCTAAATGACATCTCATCAATTATAATAAATTCAACAACTGCCATTTTACATTTATCCTGACTGAAATTAGTACATACTAACTGACCTTCATCCTCACCCAGTGCTGCAGGATTTAATGTCAGAGTTTGTTGTCCTTTTGGCTTTGGCTTGTTAGGATTCTGCTTGCATCTGTTGAAGTGCTTCCACATTCCACTTGTACCATTCTTTCCAGTATGAGCCTTTATCACCTTCTTGCAGTAATTGCATGCAGCATCTTGAACATTTAACCTCTTGAAATAATTCCAAACGTTAGAAGTTATCTTACTACCACCCTTTTGAGTAGAAGTAGCTTCTACATCTACTGCTGCTGTCTCTGGCTGTGCTGCTTCATTTGTTGGTTGCATTGAGGATCCAATAACTGTATCTGTGGCAGTGGTAGGTGTAGCAGTTGTAGGTGTAGGAGTAGCTGTTTCATGAGCTTGACTTGATGCATCCATGCCAGCTTATGACTGAAATGAAAAAAGAAATGAAATCAAACAAGAAATGAAATAAGAACTCAACTGAAGCATAAATGCATAAAGCATAACTGCACAAAATGAAGACCTTAAAGGAAATAAAGACATTGTATCATACATATAAAAGTTCATGAATATTAAAAACATTGTTCTAAGCATAAGTGCATAAGCATAAGTGCATAACTGCATAAGTTCTAAGCATAATTTCATTAAGCATAAGCATAACTGCATAACTGCATAAGTTACAACTTCTAAGCATTCCACAAGGTAGAAGTTCCATTTCTGGACATGTTAGCCCTATAAGTCCTTCCACAGTAATTGCAAGAAATGAAATGAAATGAAACAAGAGATGAAATAAGAACTCAACTGAAGCATAAATGCATAAAGCATGACTGCATAAAATGAAGACCTCAAAGGAAATAAAGACATTGTATCATACTTCATACATATAAAAGTTCATAAGCATAAGTGCATAACTGCATAAGTTCTAACTTCTAAGTTGGCACTTCCTGTATTTGAGCTCAGTGAATAAGACATAATACATGTGAACAGTGAACTAGTACATGAAATTTAACTATCTTCAATCCTTAAAGTGGACTAGTACATGAATAAGAAGAAGAAAACATGTAATCTAGTAAACAGTGGACAATCATTTATAGTGCTTCAATCATTTACTGTGAACTAGTACATGTGAACATTTAAAGTTTAGTAATTTGTGAAATCTGTTTAACATGTGCTTCTAGTACTTGTGTGACATGCAGTTAAGAAAGAACATAAAGTTCAGTAATCAGAAAGAGGCTATGTACAATGCGTTCCATAAAATTCTTTAGACAATGATTCCCATTCTATAGAAGAAGATAAAAATGTTCTACTGTTATGAAATTGTAAAGTTCAGGATTTTTCTACCTTGTGCAATTGATGCAGTCCTGCGGCTCCTGCCTTTGATAATGTACCTTGATTTTACTTGTCAGGCAATTGCTCTCAATTGGTCTCAATCTTTGGCCTGTAGAGTGGGGTAATGTAGCTTATGATCAGCAAAATCTGGCAACTCATTGCTTCTAAATTGCCACTCTTAACAATGACTGACCCAATCTTATACAGTCAATTAAAAACTCGTATATGAACACTAAATTTGGTGGTTAAGCTCAAAATTATAAAAAGATGCATTGAAATTGTATGATAAAATGCATGTTCTACTTCGATTTCCCAGAATTAAAATTAAAAGCTAATGAAACACAATTAGCCAGGAATTCAACAAACCCAAAATAGAGACACGGAAACAAAAGGCAAGAATACTTACAGAGGTAAGAGTGGGCTACACAAGGTTCTGTGAACTGGTTATCTAATTACTTGTGAAAATCCATACAAATACCTCTGGAAGTGAACAATTTAGCTTTCTATTTCAAGTATGATTCATAATAACTGTTCAAAAACATTCATCAATAGCCTTTAAACTAACTCAATCAAAAGAATGGTAAACTAAATATTCAGAGTCAAATTCAACACCCATGTTAACATTTTATCAGCATTCACAAAACTAAAAAACAACTATTAGTCTATTACAGAAATTTTTAGGTAACCCTAGCTTTAGAATAACATTTCCATCTTCACGGCTAAACTACTGCTCATGAATCAAAGATCTAAAAGCAAAAAAAATCATCCAAAAATGTGACAGAACACTAAAAGCATAGATTTAGCTTCAGAAGTGTAAAAGAAACAACATCCATATGAAGAAGAAAAAGATCTTACGGTGATTGCAGTGAATCCTTTAAGCCGCTACTCGCTATGAAGGTTTGGTGGGAGATGAAGAAAATCCTTTAAGCCGCTACTCGCTAGAGAAAACAAAAATCCGTTAATCTCAATCACAGATTCAGTGATTCACAGACATGCATACAAAAATTAAAATCAAAAAATTAAAAATTACTTACCACCGGAATTGTTCTTCTAATTTTCTTCACACCGGAATTAAAAACGAAGAGACAGACGAAGTAATACGGTTTGAACTTTTAATCGTTTGATTGAAGGTTAACAGAGAAGATGAAGATCAGAAGAAGGGGAGAATTTCTTCTCCTTCTCAGAGAGAAGTACTGAGAAGAGGCGAGAAAAAATTAAGGGAACTGAAACCCTAATAATTTCTTCTCCTTCTCACAGTGAGCTTATATACCCCCTATTAATCCAATGGCTGAGACAGATCCCTTATCCCCTAAATCTAACGGTCAAAATTATTCGGGACTTCGGTACGGTACGGGACGGTTCATGTGTTGGACCGTGTACCTGTACCCCCAGAGTTCGGTTCCTATTTTTGGGACCGGTACTTGTACCTTGTACCTCGGTTCGGTCCAAAATCAGGTACGGTTCCATCGGTTCCGGTTCGGTCCGTCGGTCCGGCTTGGTTCCTGTGCACCCTTAGAAACTACCCATCAGTTTCTCAGCCTCGGAGGCACCTGATGGAGGATGAAACCACAACGACCCACTAGTGGTCAAGATGGCCATTGCACTTCCCGAGCACGAAGGGGAAGAAGGAAAACCTAGAGCACTACCATGGGCAATTCCCAAAATCTTGATAGACGGAGGTATTATGTCGAAATTTTATTCTATGAGACATTCAAACAAATGGGCCTTGGATACGAGTACCTTATACCCTCTACCTACAACATATTTGGATTCAATGTCTCATCTACCCGCCCAGGAGGAGAAGTAACTCTGGAGGTTCGTGTAGGAACGATCCTTACACTCACCACATTCTGCATAGTGGACGATCCTGGATCCATGGGATCAAATGGGTTGCCTCGACGTACCATCAGAAACTAAGATTTCCTACACCCGGTGGAATCGCCGAAATCCAAGGCGATTCAGACGAAGCTAAATACTGCTACAATATGGACGTACAAAATGATGAGAAAATGGTGAATTCGTCAAAATCCAAGAAGGATAAGGCAAGGGACAAAGAAAGTGCAAATGTCTACATGACGAGCACGAACACGGCTGAGAGCTCGGACGTTACACCTGACTCGAAAACAAACATGCCCAATTATGGGGAAGGAAGATTGAAACCCCAAATCACAAGAGTAACATCGGGCGACTCATTGATGTAACACCTAGTTTAGAATTGCTATCACTGATGGATAGCTACTCTGGGTACAAGCACATCCTCTTTGACGAAGAAGCTAGGGGCAGCACCTCACAAGGTCCCCTCGATAAAGACACAACGTATGACCTAAAAACAAAGAAACAAAGGCGGAAGGAAAGATACTTGTGCCTTCGGTGCAAGAAAAGGTAGGCGAGAGAGTCTTCGTCTACTTAACTACTACCAACATATCCATTGGTGCGGTAATGACCCAAATCAAGGAAAATACAGAAAGACGGGTCCATTCCATAAGGAGAAATCTGAAAACAACATAAAAGGATTACTCGAAGAAGGAGAAAGTTATATTATCACTGATATATTCCACGCATAAGTGGCGAAACCACTTCCAAAAGCACGTTGTGACTGTTGTCACTAGAAACGTGACAGAGTTCAAGCATGACCATACTAACGACACCAAAAGGGTATCCAGATGGAAGGTCCAAATCGGACAGCTTAGAATCAAGTACCAACCCTGGTCAATATCACCAGGAAACAATAAAAAAATTTCTGACCAAAAGGACGAATGAGAACGTCCAGAAGAAAAAATAAGAGGATTGACACGTCCTACAAATCTAGGGCCTACCCCCTATCTTCGGCCATGCATCGCAAGACGAGGTGGTCTCGAAGCAATCCTGCAAAATGATACAAAATCTTGAATAACTGGCAATGACCACTATACAACATGGATACAAGTCTCTGAATTATAGATCGTTGGCCAAATTCAACCAAAACCATCAACACCTGACGAGGGAAAAGCCCCCATAGTCCGTACGACCGCGATCCCAATAGACAAACTTGGAGATCGAAAGACGATCCCAACCCCAGAAGTCTCGGACGCGGAAAAAACAGAACGGCCAAGTCAACAGTTGGCGGCTCGGACAGAAAAACAACCCGTTAAAAGCACAGTAGTTCGGAGGAACATCTCCCCAGAACTAGAGTAACTCAAACTGAGTCGTTCCATGAAACGATGAGAATGGAACACGAAGGTCGATCTAACTACATATCAAACAACCAAAACATCCTCATGGTAATTCAATAGCCTACTAGGGGTTAAAATTTTGAAGAAGGGGTTCTATCCGTACTTGTAATAAGGTTACGAACCTTACCCAAGTTTTTCTTTTATTTTTGTTTATTTTCTCGCCTATTTGCTTTACATATGCATAAAGACTAATCACACCACGCTCACATTCCAGAGAAATGTCCATCAAAATCTATGGCATGACACTAGCCACACCTTCCATTCCACAACGAATGATGCGGGTCAAATAACCCAAGCTACCTTACACGGATGACAGACCTAAGGTAATGTCATCACGATTATGATATCGGATGACGTCCTGCCATAATTGGAAATACCCAGATTCGAGTTACTTACCTTTGGCCAAGGCAAGAAACACTCTACCGAGGTACCATTCTTCGAAACATGCCTAAAGCGCATAAACATTGACTCAAACATCTGATCACTCAGCCAAGGGGAAAGTGTAACCTAAACGGACACTACAAAACAAAATAACACAAGGGCTAAACGAAAGTTTGTTACAATCAAGGTCCAACACCGTAAGAAGTGACATATCCAATTAAGGAACTGATCACTCCTTGGCTATGTCATCCAAGGTTGGACTAACAATGGACATCAAAAACTCTTTCAAAGCCAGTAACAGTAGAATATTGCGTGATTAAAAGCACTATGTCACTAACTATGACCGGTCCGCATAGTGGCGCACAATTATGGTGCGTTACGGGATTTATAACCTGGCAGATGGAGCTGCACAATCCGACGATGTAGCGCCAACATGGCTGAGACAAGAAAGGTTATTTGGCACATCCAACATTATGCAATAGTGTTGCATATCCTTATTCAGAGTTATCCCAGCTCAAGGAAGGAATAAAGGATGAGATGCAAAGTTGTGGAATGACTTTGGTATGGTCTTAAGATTTGGCTAAGGCTTGGACTGTGCATCTGCATCAATGGTGACGCCAAACACGCCATTGGTGATTATTGCTCACCAAAGGAGATGCAAGTGATGCATACGAAACATGAAGTTGAATTAAGCAAGTCAGGACTCAGTTGGCATAATATTTGGATGTTGGCATCCAAATGAGCTAAGTGCGCAATGCAAGCTATAATAGCGCAATGCAAGCCATAATAGCAGTATTGTTGAAGACTTGGCAGAAGTGCAATCTGAGTTGCACGTTGCGATGTTGCGGGACTTGAGTGCAAGTGCCAGATGCGAGTGTGTGTGCATCACACGCATTCCAAAGTAGAAGATAAAGTTAGAAACGTTTATAAAGTGCTTTGTAACTGAGTTTGCCATATCCTAATCGTTGAAGACAAGTGTGGCGCCATTATGCAAGCCAGCACCAAAGCTAGCAGTTAAAAAGTGAAACTGGCGGTTAGGGAACTGCCCATGGACAGATGGATGTTCATAGGGCGTGCAACAGAGTTGCATACGGATTGGCCCTAATTCTTGGCATTATAAATATCCAGAGAACCCCTTGTAAACGGGTTGTTCAATAGTTCGAATGTTGAGGAACCATATTGTAGTAGAGAGTGAGTTTGCTGTAGGCTTAGATAATAAGCTTGTAAGTCCATTGGTTAGACGATTTTGTATCTTCCCCTTAAGCTAATAAAAGTGAGTTTGTTGGATTATACGTTTGGCTTTGGTTTACTGTTGATTTGATAATACTCCCCCAACTTTGTGAAGCACAAACATGGAAGGAACCTCTTTGTAGTATGGGCTACATTGTTTAGTAGAGAAAATCTAAGTAAGTCTTCCGTTTGATACTCAAGGTGAGTTGGATGTTTGTATTGGCGCAAACTTATAAGGCTGAAATACAATTGGGTGATAAGAGATCACCGAACCACTGTATTGCCGGGTTATACCTTCGCGAAAAATTGCTTGGAGCGTTTGGAGGTGTGACACTAACCATAGTGAATCAAAAGTATCAACATGCCTCCCACGTAGGAACATAGCAAAGTATAAGTGGTAAAATAACGCCTCCCACAATTGAGGACTTTCAAAAAATATGATAATATTTTCATAACGAAGCATACGAACCTACCAAGCTATGTTCATCAGACACACTCTCGGACAACACCAGAGAATAACAAAAGAAAACTAGAAAGCCCACAAGAGGCAACGTTCATACGAGTATGGAGGCAAATCAACTCAAGTCTGTCAACCATCAGAAGCATCTTGCTCAACACCCACTCGATCCTCGATATCAGGAGCAGTCTGCCCAGGCTCAGGATCAACAACCGGTGGAGACACCACAATGTTCGCAGCAGCAGCGGCGACTTGTTGGCGCTCACGCAACACGACATCCTTACATGCCTTCGTTATTAAAGCCTTATACTCTGCATGAAGGTTGCTCAACTTCTCATTCTTGTCTGCACATTCAGCTTCCAATTCTTCCTCATGTTTTCTTACCAACTCGTTGAGATCCTCATCAAGGTTTTGCTTAGAAGCTCTCTCCTCCTCCAGTTGCTTCTCCAACTCGGCCTTTTGCTTGCAAGCCTCTGTAAAAACAAAAAAAAAATGATTAAACTAGGCGAGAATGCCAAGACGACGCACAAATTTTCCAAATGAGCAACCTTCATTCTCAAATAAAACTACGACTAAGTTCTGTTCTAATCGAATTTTTTCAGTGTCTAAGAACTAATTCTCGCTTCCACTGGAGTTATGGCCACATCACCATGGGGACATGATAGCATATGCCTATCACGATCCCTCTCAAGCGCAATATACTCCCGCTTGAGTTTCCTTAGCGCTTCCCTATCATCTCAGCTTGAGCCAACAGAGGAAAATGATCGCATTGCCACTCAATAAGCTCATCCTTCTGAACACGCAGGAACTTGATCTCATCTGCACGATCCACAACCACCTTCTTAGATTTCTCCAGTAACTCACGAAGCTCCACAATACGATTCTGATGTACTTCTACATCCTCTCGCAACCTTGCATTCTCTTGCTCCAAAGAGTCAATCTTGCACTGGCGCGCACTCGCATCGAGTTTAAGACTGCTAAGCTCTCTAGCATGTCTATGACCATCATTATCTAGTTGCTCCTCCTATCGTTTGACCGTAGCTACCAATACAGGGGCTAATTCAGAAGTCTAAACCCTACCATGGAAAATCAAAATTGAGATACAAGAGCATGAAAATACCTTCTAGCTGCTTCTTCTCCTGAAGAAAAGCCAAAGCTTCATGCTTAGCCATCTCCACAGCAGAACGAAGATGTTGAACCTCCTGTTCGGAAGTTCTAGCTCTCCTCCTCTCTATGCGAGTCTCGAAAAGCATACCAATCCTCAAATTTTTGCTCTAGTATACCACGATCATAATACCAGTCAAAGACTGAGGAAAAAAAAAGGGCTGGTAGATCACCAGATACCGATAACACAAGATGTTGTTGTGCATACTTGGGCAAGGAATTCAGGATATGAGCTTGCTCGTCCTCGCTCAATTGAGCATACTTATCCGAGCATAAGACCTTCATCGCCTCGGACTCGCCACTAAACCAAAGCGTAGCGGAATAAACACTAGATGTTTCCGCTGAAGAGCTAGGAAAGCCACCAGCAAAGTTGCTCGGTACACCAGGAGTGCTGATAGACGCATTTATGTGTCTATTTTGTTCTCAATTTTCTGTATTTTTAGACTCGATTAAGTACTTATTGTGTTATTTTGTGTTTTTGTAGATGTTTTTAGAGAAATAAGCCTTTGCCACGAAATGAGCTCGAAAAGTAGTGTTTTACACCCCAGGATAATGTACCGGTGGCACCTCAGAAATGCACCGGAAGCGTCCCAGAAATGTACCGGAGGAACCCAGAAAAATTACTATTTCCACCCCAAAATTATTTCCACCCCAATTGCTAAAGGGACACCCGTACAGGATTAGGGGGAGGACACTTTTCTTCTCATAATTCAAATTTCATTTTTGGCGGGAAAATATATTCTCTCCCTGGCAGATTTTCAAATTGATTTTCGATGGATTTGTGGAGAAACTAAATGGCTGGAATTAATTGGGTCATATCTATTGTGTATAACAAGATTATTCTGAGCGTTGGAATGAGTTAAATTTGGCTAGAATCCGCTAACTTTCAATCGAGAGTTAAACAGGGAAGATACGCTCGAGTTCTCTGTGAGAGGAATTTTTGGGAAGTTTTGTGGACTAAATGGGGAAGATATCTGATCTTCTTAAGTGTTTATGCAACTATGGAAGTATTACAGCTCATATGCGCAGGCAGAGGGGATGGAGAAGATCATATCTCGGCTGACAATGAAGAAAATGGAAAAAATATTTTCCGAGTAATGGAGAATTATATGGAGTGAATGAGCGATATTTGATGGGTATGTTGGCTATAAATAGGTTGCTGGGGTTGAGCACAGAGTGTGTCGAGAGTCTGGGGGGCTGAGGAGAGCCATAGAAGAAGAAATTCGAGTTTTCCCAAACTATAGGTTTCTGCTGCTGCTGCTGATGATGAACATGAAGAACACGAAGAACGGACCTGCAACAACAGTCGTTTTTCTACAGTAGTAACGACTAACAGATGTGGGTCGTAATCAGACAGTCTTATTTTACACAACGTTTGCGACAGAGGTTCAGCAGTCTTATTTTATCACTGAGGGTCGTAGTTCTCTGGTTTTATTGTATTTTTCATATTCTCATCATTTGTAAACCATTTTTGAGCCATAATAAATTATTTTGAGAGCATTTTTACTATGATGAGTTAAACCCCAACACTGGGACGACGGAGGAGGCCGAGCTTCATACATGGGTAATTTTATTAATTCTTTTTAAGACTTTTGCATTAAAAATTAATTGAAATATGATTTGATTAAATTGGGTGTTATTTGATTAGATGGGTCATGCTTAGCTTAGGTGATTTTATGTTCCATGCTTAACATTTACAATCAATGTTTTGAGAATCTACTTTGGCAAAATAAGAGTCCATTTATGTTTTGAACGATTATTGTTGAGAATAAATCATTGAGCCCTATGTTATGAAGATTGGCCGAATCATTAGTCCCAGTACCTCTCTACCAATTTGTCAATATTTTTGTATATAATTTTTATAAATCTAAAAATCCTTCACCTTCACAAGTCTTAGAGTTCGAACCTTCATTACTACAACCATCAAAAAAATCTTTAATCAAGTGCTAACCCCGGTACCACCGCGAGGCTACCACTTATGTTCTAGCCACCATCCCGAGCACCAGTATCGGGAAGATCACCCTTGTCAACGACATCTCTCGCATGGGGCTGACTCACCTCCGGTCCAACAATGGTACCAGGCTCAGCAAAATTGTCCAATAAAGCTTGATCAAGATCATCAAAGAATGTCTCGGTCAAATCCAACACTTCGTTCTCACAAGAAAAAGCACCAATATCCACTTCCATAGCATGCTCGGCAACATCCCCAGAAGCATTCGATGACCCAGAACCATCATCTAACCTCCTCCTCTACCAAAAACAAAAACAACGGATGTTAAGGCAAAAAAACAGGGGCAAGGTATAGCTGGGTGTATACATGATACGGGAGTAAGTTGACACTAGATCCTAAGTTAAGTAATGCCTTATCAACCATGTGATTACCAATTGCACAAGATATGGTGGGTCATCCAGGGTCCTTATACTTAGGGGTGTTTGGTTCAGAAGAATTGAACTTACTTGACCAGCTAAAAAGGCTTTCTTATGGACATTAATATTACGCTTACATGTACAAAGATCCTTAAGGAACTTGGCATAAGAAGACATCTGCCTAATTGCTTCTAATAATGGAATGTTGATGTTCACCTTCTTAAATGTTTCAATTATCTCTTTGAAAGTTGACACCTTCTTTGTTGGGTCTAACAACTGTGGATATGGGGCTCTAGGCACAAAGGTAGACCTATGGGGAATTTCTTGGGAATCCTTAGAGACTGTTTCAGTTTCCTCAACTACGGGCTCCTCTTGGGAAGTAAAAGGTGGAACTACAGTATGTCCACCAGGCATGGATACCTTATTTTCTACTGTTTTACCGCTCCTAAGGGTTGTAACAGAATTCACATGATTGTACAATTCCTCTCTTTTGGGGTTAGGATCAGTATGACTAGGGAACCTTCCATCTTCTCTCTCACTTATAAACTTAGCTATTTGGCCAACTTGAAGTTCTAGTTTAGCAAGAGTCTAGGAATTATTCTTCAAATTCTGCCTGGTTTCTTGTTGAAAGCTAGCTAAGGTGGTTAGCTGATAACATATCATGGTTCTTTGCTAACATAGTAAGAGTTTCTTCTAAGGTTGAGATCTTTTTCTCATAAGTGTTCTGAAACTGGGATTGACCTGAAGAGTTCTTAGCATAACCAAAACCTGGGGGAGGCTGAAAATTACTAGACTGACCTTGATTCTGGCCCTTAGACCAAGAAAAATTAGGATGGTTTCTCCAACCAGGGTTGTAGGTCTCTGAGTATGGGTCAAACGTCTGACGGTTTTCAAACCTAGCATTGTTATAAACATCATGGGCTTGCTCTTCACTAACCTGACCTTCCCAAAATGAGCTATTGGGTTCTAAACCACAACTAGAGACTTGAGAGGCTCTAATCCTATCATCAGGTTCAACAAGAGACCTATGTTTAGATTGATTCAATTCCAAAGCTTCTAACCTTCTAGACAAAGCAGCAAACTTAGCATCTGACCCAAAGCTTGTATCTATCATATTGGTGTGACTTCTATTGACCAAGAGTCTCTTAGGGGGTTCAACACAAGGTTCTCACTGTTGGGATTTTTCAACAACAACTCCTAAGAAGGTAAAAGCATCATCGGCATTTTTACTAGTGAACTCACTAGCGCACATAGACTCGACCATGTCCTTAGTCGAATAGTCTAAACCATCATAAAGAATCTCTACCAGTTTCATTTTCTAAAACCCATGGTGAGGACATTCGGATAGGAGATCATTGAATCTCTCTAAAAACCTATAAAGAGATTCTCCCTCTTGTTGCATACTGGAACTAATTTTCTTCCTAACAGGTGCAGTTTTATGCTTAGGGTAGAATTTCAAATAGAAAGCAACAATAAGTTCCTGCCATGTTTCTATAGATTCAAATGGTAGGTTGTTAAGCCAGGTCTTGGATTTATCTCTCAAGGAAAATGGGAACATCCTAAGTTTCAAGACTTCATCAGTAAGGTCCTTAATCTTAATTGTTCCACAAATTTCTTCAAAGTCCATAATGTGAAAGTAAGGATTCTCGTCATCTTTTCCTAAGAATATAGGGATCATCTGAAGAATACCAGGTTTCAACTCAAAATTAGCCGTAGAGGCTGGCAACTTAATGCACGATGGTCGGTTGGTCCTAGTTGGGTACATCTACTCCTTCAAAGTTGTCATTTTTGTCACAGCAACAATCCTAGGGGTGAATTCCTCACTAAGACTTAAATTCTAAAAACTGAAGTTTCCAAAAACAGGGCTCTCCAAAGAAGAGTCTTCGAGCTCCCCGTTTACAAAAGAAGAACTTCTAGGCTCGTCACTTATCAAACGGCCAAAAGTATCTCTTTTCCAAGCACACTCACTAATGGACTCGAGCGATTTTGGCATAAACTAAAAAAAAAATTAAAATTCCTAAGGAAAGGAGGTTCTAAGCAAACACACAGCAGGTTGACCCCATGAAAACAAACCTAGATATTTCTAGCAAACAAAAAGCATGATGGTTCCACTTAGATTTTTTCTAAACCAGCTTCTATTCTTTCGAAAAGGAATTCGTTACAATCTGAGCAAACCTCTTTGGAATCAATCCGAGTTAAAGTAAGTTGAATAGAGGCGAGGGAAGCTGAGTGGACCTTTGATACCCAAGGCCTCACCGGCATTACAAGGCGGTGCATTCAACTTACAGAAACCATCATGAACTTCGAAGTATGCTTAAAAGAGTAACCAATATTTTTCGAACACTTTCCTATTAAGCTCTTTACCCTATCGGTCTCGTTCTATTCCAAATTTTAAGTCTTAGGTTCGCGGTAAGTATCGTTTTCCTAAGGCGGGCAAGAAGAGAACGGTGATGAAATCCGAAACCTTATCTTGTATGACCAGTCCTTGTCTTTTATTAGGAAATTAAAGCAGTCGTTTTCAATTCCTCAACATATATGCAAACGAAGGGATACAATAAAACCGCTGACAGGGGATTCGCGGGTGTTTAGATAAACTTGCCTCCCGTTCCAGACGGGGGATGAACCGATGAAGTCGACTCGGGCCACGACTCTTATGTCATGTACGAACCCGAGGGGCCGAGGCGATATCACAATCGTCGTCCTTCTCTGCAAACAGTTTATATGTAAAACTACCCATCCGTAGAGTTTAAAAAAATAAATAAAAATAATGTCTCAAAGTTTAAAGCCCAAAGTCCAAAAATAAAGTGCAAAAGAAAAAGAAAATTACAATTATATAAGATATCCTAATACAATCTAAAAAAATAAAATAAACTCTTTTTTTTTTCTTTCTTTTTTTCTTTTATTTTGCTCTTTTCGCTTTGTCTTTGACTCCAAATTTTTAAGTATTCACCAAAAGCTTTGGAAAATTTTTGTTTTTCTCAAAATTCCAAAATTTGTAATGCAAAGACAAAAAACCAAAAACCTAAAGAAGCACAAACAAAATAAAAACAAAAACAAAAACCTAAAAAATAAATCTAAAAACTCTAGCCTAGAGACAAGTCTGTGTCGGCGGCGCCAAAAATTGATAGTATTTATACAGTGGTTGTAGAAGTGGTAAATAAAGTGGTTCGTTAAGACTTGTGAAGGTTGTGCTTTTAGATTTAAATTTTAAGAATAAAGAAAATAAAGCAAGTAAAAGTTGATGTAAAGATTAAATTAGAGAAACCGGGGCTCAGGATTTCACCAACCACCAATATTCATGTGATTCAATGTTGATTTTTATTATGAAATTATAGTCAGTATAACTCCAATTAAAAGAAATTGTGATTCTAATCATTGCCTTAATTAGATTTTCAAAACATCAATTGTTAATCGCAAGCATGAAGTATCAAAAGTCCTAAGCTAAGCATACTTCATCAAGATAAAACACAACTAATTAATAAAAATCATTTACTCAATTTTCATTCGGTGCAAATAATTATAAAATAATTGCATAAATAATTTTAAATAAATTTTACCACATAATTATTGGAAGAATGGCTTCCTCCATCGCCCCGAGGATTAGGTTTAGCCTCTCATCATGTTGGAAACACGCTCAGAATTCATTTTTATTGCTCAAAGTGTTGACAAATGATGAAATTGGAGGAAAAATGAATAAAATTACAGAGAACGATAAAGATAAACTGTCGCTGACACTGTAGCGCTACGACTCTCAGTCGGCTGTCGTTGTCACTGTATCATGAGCGACCCTTTTTGTAAGTCTTATGTTCTTCGTGTTCTTCTTCAGCAGCAGCAATGAAGTTCTCTGCAACTTGATTTTTTTTATTCTGTGATTTCTCTAAACTCCTACCCAAACTCTCTATCCTTTTCTATTCACCTCAGCAACCTGTTTATACCCACAGAAACTCCAAATTTCACGAGTAATTACATACTCATATTTTTCATTATTCTCCATGCAAGATATGGGGATTTTCTTTTCTTTTCTTTTATTTCCTCATGCGCTCTGCTGGTGTTGATATGTTCCGATCACGTTTATACACGACTCTTAAATGAATTGGTCTCTATCCAGCTACACGCTACTACCAAAAGGATACCAAAAATATCTCCCGGATATATTCTTTCCCTGTTTCATCAAAACTCCACGTGACAACCTTTATCTTTGATTCCAAATCAACCACCAACCCTGTTTAGGTGAAACCAAGCAGTCCCAACTCATTCCCATGCAAAAGTCCAATTAAAACTCTACCAAATCTGTTCCAGGGAATTACGCAGAAACTGGTTTCTTTTCCCGCCAAAACAAGCTTCAAAGGAGGAAGGAGATGGGTGCCACCTAAACAGAGTAGGGGTGGCTTTAGTAGCTGGAGCCTTGGGTGTAAAAAGCATGTGGATGTTCCTTAGCAAATGAGGTACCCCTTATCCAAAGCAAGAGTCCGCTTATAAAATGTCCTCCGGGGATGCCCCGAGTGATTTTTCGAGCCGAATTTTCCAAAAATGTTTATTTCCCAAAAATACCCACAAACACATAAAACACCATATTAAGTACGAAATTGAGTACCAACAATACAGAAAATTGAGGACAACTTAGTACCGAGTTAATTTAGAAAATAAAATCCTAACTCACTGGTTGTCCCTAGTGACCGAGTTAATCTCGGGAGGGTTTACCATAGGTGTACCCACAAAACCTTGACTTCTAATTGGTCACAAGTATCCAAAGAGCTACGAGGACATACAAATTCTCAACCTATCTCCAAGTAACTAGAATTTCCAGAGAAAAGAAAGGTGCCATCTCTAAAGCTGACTAAAGAAAAGGGGAGACACATCCGCAGCACTGCTATATAAAAAGATATCCTCTACACAGCTAGATAAACATTGTAAGATGCATCCTCTTTACAGCTAGATAAGATTAGGAGAGAGATAAAGATGAGAGGGACATCAGCTACACAGCTGGACTAATTACGTGTGATGAGTTGAACCAGTGCTAGAAAGATCTTGTGCCAGATGGAAAGCGGACTAACAAAGCAACCAATATGCATCTCTCTTAGACTCTCTCATAGTGCTCAGTAGAAACAATGTATTCTTCAGCTTCAACTGTTGATGATGAACTCTCGAACCTCGTAGAACCCTTGACAATTAACTCTTCTCTTCAATTTCTTGCTTGAAACTTCCTTATAGATTTCTACTTCTTTGTGGACTTATTGAACAAAATATAAGTATTTTTTTTTAACACAAGATAAAAAATTACATGGCCAATGAGAGAAGGACTTTAGTACTTGGATCTTCGCAACTTGTAATGTCTTGGTAACTTGAACTTCAACAACTTATATCGTTTGATTTTCTTTGCTCTTGTAACTAAGTCTTCAACTTTGATTTTTGAATTATTATTTTCTATTGTTGCATCTAAACCTTAAACGTGTTCAACTTTCTTCATAGATTTTGATGCCACTCCGTTTGTTGATGATAATAAGTTTCTGCTAAGAGAGACTCGTAATCCAGTAACTAAGACTACATTGTGAGATTGCTTTGTATTTCTGGCATTTCCTTCTGGCCTAATTGCCTTTCCATCATGGATGATTAGGTCCATCATGATTACCCTCTAAAGGGAACAAGTTCTCTCCTAAAATTCAAAGATCTCAATGTTTATTTCTCAAATGTATCAATAGAATGTTATCCCTAGCAATTCCAATTTCTATCTTTTCGGTGAGAAACAGTATGTAAACTTAGCTAACCGGATACTATGTGACGGTAGAAGTTTCTCCCTTACCCCCAAACTTAAATCTAACATTGTCCTCAATGTTTTAAAGATAAAATTAAAAACATGAACAAGGAGAAACTATTACCACTTGAGGGAAAAGAAGTAAGGAAGGATATTACCATAAGCATGAGAGTAGGTGCCTCCCAGAAAATTCTAAATTTAAAGTCTTTAGCTAGACATCAAATACCTCACAAAGAATTGTCACCTTCCAAAGTCGTTTACCAATAGTCGAAACAATTATGGCTCCATAAGACCAAATTGAAAAGGCGGGGGTCTAACAACACCACCCAATATTTCGCTTAGCAATCTGTATGGACAAACTCGAATATACTTTTAAGAGAATCAACAAGACTCAATCAATTAAAAGTATATCAACGAGTTTATATCTCTCTCTGATTTGATTTACTCAAGCAGAAACTGCGAGTTCTAATCAAATACAAGGAATAACTTGGATGCTAAGGTTGGATTATTCTAATTGATGATCTAAATGCATAACATGTATTATTTCAATTATAAAGATAAAATAATATAATGCGGAAATACAAATAACACAGACACCAGAAATTTCGTTAACGAGGAAACCGCAAATGCAGAAAAACCCCGGGACCTAGTCCAGATTGAACACACACTGTATTAAGCCGTTACAGACACTAGCCTACTCCAAGCTAACTTCGGACTGGACTGTAGTTGAACCCCAATCAGTCTCCCACTGATCCAAGATACAATTGTACTCCCTACGCCTCTGATCCCAGCAGGATACTGCGCACTTGATTCCCTTAGTTGATCTCACCCATAACTAAGAGTTGCTACGACCCAAAGTCGAAGACTTGACAATAAACAAATCTGTCTCACACAGACAAGTCTATCAAAGGATCAATCTATCTCCCACAGATAAACCCTAAAAAGTTTTGTTCCCTCTTTTGATAATAATCAAGGTGAACATGAACCAATTGATAATCCTGTCTTATATTCCCGAAGAACAGCCTAGAGTTATCAATCACCTCAAAACAATCTTAGTTGTATGGTAGCGAAACAAGATGTTGCGGAATCACAAACAATGAGACGAAGATGTTTGTGATTACTTTTTATATCTTTCCTATCGGAGATATCAATCTCAAGCCAATCAATCTGATTGTACTCGTACGATTGAAGATGCAAGATCAGATCACACAACTACGATAAAAGTAGTATCGATCTGGCTTCACAATCCCAATGAAGTCTTTAAGTCGTTAGCCTGGTTTTAGAAGAAGAAATTCAAAGGTTAAAGGAGAACGGACTCTAGTAAACTAGTATCACACGTGAGGTGTGGGGATTAGTTTTGCACAGATACTAGAGTTCCCCTTATATAGTCTTTCAAATCAGGGTTTGTAATCAAGTTACCTTGGTAACAAAGAAATCAATATCCACCATTAGATGAAAACCTGATTTAGATTCAAGCTAATATTTCTCAACCGTTAGATCGAAAACTTATCTTGTTACACACACTTGACAATGCACGCTTCTAGGTTTGTTAACGTATGCACTTGTTGGTTAAACAATAGTTAACCAAATGGTTAGCCATATGAGCATTCCATATCAACCATGTTCTTCTTCACCATAACTAGTTCAAATGACTTCAATGAACTAGTTAGAGAGTTGTTCAATTGCGAGGAAATCTCATGTACTACACAAGACACAATTGAAGCAAAGATGATTTGATTCACTTGAATCGGTTCATGAACTTTTATAGCCACGGTTTGCAAACTTCATTCCTTAGTCTTTTTAAGTTTAAGTTCAGAAATCATCTTCAGATATATAACCTTATCAAGTTCGCAGACTAGGTTCGCGGACTTAAGTTACCAGGAAGAGTTTACAAACTCCAGCAGAAATTCTCGGGTATGAGAACTTCGCCGGTTCGTGGAATGAGTTCGCGGACTTAGTTTCACGCAAGTAGTTTGTCAACTCCAGCAGAAATTCTCGATTTTGAGAACTTCTGCAGTTCGCGGACTTGGCTCACGTCATTCTTCCGGTTCTCTTGATCAACAAAGTTCGCAAACTTTGGTTCAAGGAATAGGACTTATACATAAATGTGTTTCCACAACAATGCTTATGTCCAACACTGATTATTTAATCTAAACTCTCATTTCAATCATTGAAACATTCTTAGAGGACGTTATATAGTTATTATACCATTTCTCGTCAAAGAAATTTTCAAGATGATTGAAATATATCATGACTTTCGTCACATGGTAAAGATAAACTTGGTTAAAGCGAAAAGCTTACCAACTCATATTTCGAGATATAGATAGGCGAGGTATACTCGGCTCGAAATACTAAGTGTGTATAATCAAAGTCTATATATATATATAGCATACGACTTCTTGTCTCAAAGAGTAGGAGATAGAGTAGATAGACTTTTGAGTGATAGATAAGTTCAAGTCTTCACATACCTTTTTGTTGAGAAGTTCCACCGGTTCCTTGAGTAGTTCTTCTACTTGTATGATGAATCGCCATGAAGTCCTTGAGCTCAACTACACTTTCTATCCTAGTTCGAGACTTATCTATAATAGACTAGAAATCAAGACTTATAGTTTTGATGACTAACATTGACAAACATGCTTGAGATAGCAACGCATGCGAGTTCGACCGAGCAATGCTCTAACACAAATAGAGCTAAGACAAATATGAGACAATTATAATGGTTCATAAAAATGAATAGATAGAGCACATCCTCATCTAAGGTTTCTGTCAAGACAACTGGGTTTATATGGGGAACATAACGAAGCTTCATATGCGTGTCTTGATAAATAGATCCATCCGAAATACTGGCCTCTAATACCCGGGGCACCTCCTAGACAGTATCAGGAGGATCAAGTTGCGGAGTCTGAATAGACTCAAGTAATATCTCAGACGCACAAGGCTCAAGTCCCAAGTTAGGGACTCTAATTAGGGATACCTGGCAATTACAAGAACCATCATTACCCCCGAACTTAGGTTTTTCACTACTCACAGACAAATCTCTAACTATTTCTTGAATTTCTGGATCCTCAGAGCCCCCAAAATACTCAAGAGCTTCTTCTAGTTCTCTACCCCCAAACATAGGGTCATCGTTACTCTTAGCAAGACCTAACACTATTGCCTGAATTTCCGGGTCCGTATAGTCTCTAAAATACTCAATGTATTCTTTTAAAGATTGATCACACATCTGGTCTAAGAAAGTGGTTTCCACAAATTCCTCTAAAGAATCTCCCAGTAAAGTGTCATGCCAATTATCCTGAACTAAAGTGTTAATCATATTCACTTATTCTAAATCACCATTCTCAGAAGGTTGTCTAGTAACATTAAAGACATTTAGTTCACTGGTCATATTAACAAAGGATATGTTCATAAGTCCGGTTCTACAGTTGATGACAGCGTTAGGTGTGGCTAAAAATGGGCGACCTAAAATCACTGGGATTTGAGCACTTGGGTCCTGAACTGTCTTGGTGTCTAGAACAAAAAAAATCCACTGGATAAATAAACTTATCAACCTCAATCATAACATCCTCTATGACACCAAGAGGGACTTTGACAGACCTATCAGCTAATTGTAGTGTCATTTTAGTCGGTTTCAACTTACCAAGACCTAGTTAGGTGTATACATGATGCGGGAGTAAGTTGACACTAGATCCCAAGTCAAGTAATGCCTTATCGACCATGTAATTACCAATTAAACATGATAAACACTAGCTGGGTGTATACATGATACTTGGTTACCTAATTAAACATTTTTTTTTTGTTTTTGTTAATACACGTTTAGGTCTTTATTTTTTACACGGTTTAGGTATATAAATATAGCAAAATTTTATCTACGGATAAAATTTCCCTTATAGACGGAAGTATTGTCTACCTGATACAACGTTCTGACGTACAGTTAAGTATTTGGTGTAAACACGGTGTAACAAAAGTATTCAGGTTAAAATTCTGACTGAAATTTTGTCTACCTACCTTTTTCTCAACGACGCTACTGACGAACAGTTAAATACTTAATGTAAACAAAGTATATCCCAATTTTTAATATTCAGACTAATAAAGTTATGCCAAATGTCCTCAGCATAGCTTCTACATTAGAAAAGGCCTATTTCAGCCAATAAAAAGCAAGGGTCTCATCTCCGTTCAATGTGAGAGATTATTTTGTCAAGGCCTTTACGGGAGAAGATTATATTCAAATCCCCAAAACTTCAAAACCCTAACTATTTTATATCTATATGTATTGTTTGCTTTGGAATTAGAAAAAGAGGGAAATAAAAAGGAATTATTGAGATACTTTTCTCAATTAGTGAAAATTAAAAAAGAAACACAATAGGTAAAGGAAACCTGGCTAATTTGGAGTCTAGTCCATTATTTTGGGGCCTATGTCTAGATAACAAAAAAGGTTATTAGAAATAAATTTTAAACATCCCCTTATTCAAACATTATATAATTATCTATTTTACCTTTGATTAATTAGCGTTAATTAATCGTTTTAGGTGTTAATTAATCGTCTTAAATGTGAGATCAACTAATATTAAATCCATATTCAAAACATCAAATAACTAAAAGCTTTTGATTTTTTTCGTAAACAGTACCATATAAACTGATTGTTACATTTTTATAAGAGACTTATTTCCAATCATTTCATATCTACACCTTTTCGTAGGAATCACGGATGCACTTAGCACGTGCATCAAGCCTTTGAACCCCTAGGAGACCCTAATGGACGAGTTGAAGTCTCGTGAGGGTTTACATAGAGACTACCCACAAAACCTACAAAAAAACCATCAATATTCATCGGAGGAATCCGAGTCTGATACACTCGCCATGAAGTCCGGGGAAAACAACGGAATTTTGGACTCCATGAATTGATAGTTTTCGTCGAATGCGAATACTTCCCCTTTTTCCTCCAAGTAGCGTGCTTTCATGACTTCGTGCTACAAAAACACGACACAAACTTACTTTGTTAGTAAATTGTTATAATAGAAGACCAAACAACATGGATTACGTAAAATAAACCACAAAAATACTTACAAATTGTCCGATGACAAAGTAAAGGGGATAGCGTTCAAAATCTGAGGTTGAATATCTCAATAAGCAAGTATCGCATTTTCGATAACTAGGTACCTATCATGGATATCTTGAACACTTATGAAAAGGCGAGGGTACCCAAATATATCTCAAGCTAAAACTTTTCCTACCTATAAGTCCTTTCTCCGAAATTGATTGTCTATGGACTGAGTCGAGACAATGCAACTAATCGGTTCACACTTCGTGTTATCGTCTATGGATACGAGATTGAGACACTACAACAACGAAGTATGTTTACTTGATAAAAAAGTTCGGACCAAACACAATAGGGTTACTTATCAAGTAAAATAGGAATTAACATTTGTGTAAATTACTTTAAATTATAATAACAAACAATTATAATTGCGGAAAATAAAAGTAAATGACACAACAAGATTTTGTTAACGAGGAAACCGAAAAATGCATAAAAACCTCGGGACTTTGTCCAGAATTGAATACTCTCAGGATTAAGCCGATATACAAAATCAAACAAACTTTGTATAGTTGAGACCAAACAACTAAACCTATAGTTCACCTAGTTCCGTCTGTATTCTCACGCCTCCAACTTATGAATAAGTCACGTACTTGGAACAATTCATTTGGTTCGTATTCCAAACAGTAAATGAACAACAAATTTGTTTGGTAGCAACTCTCTTCAACCAAGTGATGTGAGTTCGACAAAGGCTCTTCTGTTTATCTCAATAAACTCCTTCGTCAGTTTCTTAGATCTATCTTATGATCAACTACCTAAGTAATTGTTGAGATTTTGCAATCAATACTTTTAATCACCAAGAATTGTATTGATGCCGATCTACACAACTAATTAATCTAATATATCACAAGGATAAACCGATTATAGTTAGATCCTCTATACCGAAATAAGTATTGTGAACACCAAAGATTATGAACACCAAATCAGAAATCTTCAATATCTTTTTTGTCTTCAAATCTTCTTAGATCTTCAATAAACGCCTGCACACAACAACTTAAATCTCTTGTGATCAATCACGCACAGAACGGAGTCTGTTAACAATGGATTATCACAAGACGTCTTTAGAACTACAAACAGTCTAAAGATCCCTGTCGAAACTTCGATCTAGTTTGAGTGAATCTTATATCAGAAGAGAAGATTCTCGAGCATAAACAAACTAGGAGCAATCAAATTTCAACCACCGTTAGTCAATCAAATCAATCGAAACCACAAGATAAACAACAATTATCTAGTTTCCCACCAATGGTACTAATAGTGCTTCTCAATCCCAAAGAAGACTTTAAACTGAGCGGCCGTAAGATATTTCGCCTAATTAGGTTACTCTCCGAATAGGCGGCTTCACCAGTGACAACACAACCGAGGAAGTTTGCTGTCACGAAGGATTAGTTTTCTAGACATGCAAACTTCAAGTATTTATAGACAAAGAAGTTTGGACACCAAGGAATTTCCAAAACCGAAAATATTCTCAAGATACTCAATATATTCCAAATTCGGTTTCCACACTCCCTGGAAATGCTCTGTCCAAAATAATGACCGAAAATCTCTTTGGAATATCTTCAACTAGTAAATGCACATTACTAATTCTCATTTTCCTAAAATAAAACTAAAAACCTTAAATAAAAGATTCTTAACTTACTTATGTTTCGATCCTGGGATTCTCTTCCTTTAGCTATTAAGGAATAACTTTGAACAATTAAAGATAAGCGTTACTGCACATGTTCAAAGTATGTCGAGATCCTTACTCTGTAAGCATACTTACAATCTTGAAACCGACTTGCCACACTTCCAAAAAAGTTTAGAATTGGTTCATCTGACTTTCAAGAACTATGTGATTGATCAAGAATACTCAATCACCAATCATGGGTTTAACGGTTCTACCAAAACAAGTTTCAGTTCTACCTCCATGTGAGTACTGTGCATAGTCACACTAGCTTTTCAAAATTCGGTTAACTAGGTACTAGGATCGGTTCCCCACATATATATGGTATCTAACTTGAATGTGTTGCACATGTCCATAGGATCGGTTCCCCTTTCTGCTAAAACATATTGCACCTCATACAAGGATCGATTCCCCTTTGTGATGTGTTGCACCTCTTACTAGGATCGGTTCCCCTTTACCCAGAGTCGGTCTTACAAAATCACAAACTCGATCATACCATCTCAGGTGATTACTTAAGATCTGTTTCACTAATAAAAGTCATACCAATACAAAAGTCATGCCTTTGTGAATAGTTTTACCAAGAACACAAACAAGTCATGAGCGGTTATACTAATTACACATATTGGTTGTTCAAAATATATGCAATGAATAAAAATACCAATAATGCCTGGCGATTTCCTTTTCGATTCACAAAACAAGTTCATGAATTCACTTCCTTAAAACACATGTAAAACATTGATTCCTAGGATGAAATCCTCACCTCATACCCATACATAATCACAATAGCATTTAAACGATTATGTTGACGTCTTATCTACAAAGTTTAATGGTTAAGCAATAAACCTCGTATTGCATTCCTTAATTCTATGTCTAACTAGAGTGTTCATGCTTCGCAGTTTTGTTTTCAATATGCACGACTTGAAAGATACGTTACTGAATGAAACAATTCAAATCAAATATCACTAACCTCAAGTGAAATGATGATGTTGTCGTTGTAGATCCTTGCTTCTTCAAGTCTTCGCAGTACTTGTAATGTCATATCCTAATACTTTCAAGCTAACCTATATGAATTTGACTCTAGTACATAATCAAACAACTCTTTAAATGAGTTTTGATGCACCAAAATATGACAACCAAACTTGATATACCAACGCTTGGTGGGTTCAGCCGAGCTATACTCTAACAATCTCCCCCTTTGTCAATTTTAGTGACAAAACTCTTACATCATATGGATAAACAAATTACAAAAATTCATTACACATACGCTTGATTCCCGAATTCAACAGCACAATAACCTGTATACATTCAATCCTTAAATGTCGTTGTTGACATTATAATAACAAAGAATATTACTCCCCCTAAAGGGAGGATAGGTAGATTTTATCAATCCGCACGTCTTTGTTATTCCTTTGTATGATATGTTACTTCCCCTTAGTCTATGCTTTCACTCTTTCATTAGATAAACAGTTAAGCATCATTGTCCTTCCCTTAGTGATACCAATCAATATAAAATCAATGCAAGTATCACTTGTTTACTCCATATATTTCTCCCCCTTTTTGTCACAAAATGACAAAGAAACGAAAAAATAAAGGTCAAACCGAAAAGAATCTTACAAATCTCAAAATAGACTTGCAACCTATAGAGTTAAGCAGGAGGGTTCCACATACCATTTTTTATAACCAATATCAAAACCGAAACTACAAAGTTTTTTTATTTTGATATGTTATGAAGGAAACAATTTCCCGACGCAATTTTCCATAATAGTTTAATAAACCAAAAATCAACTAAGAACCTTAGTTCCTTTGCTAAACCGATTTTACAAATACAATCGCTTGTTCGATAAGACCAAAATAAAGATAACTCTTTTTTTTCTCATAAGGTTCTAATTATCCATATAACTTAGACCTTTCAGTTTTAAACAAGACAAGTGTTAGAGCATTGCTCGGTCAAACTCGCATGCGTTGTTATCTCAAGCATGTTTGTCAATGTTAGTGATCAAAACTATAAGTCTTGATTTCTAGTCTATTATAACTAAGTCTCGAACTAGGATAGTAAGTGTAGTTGAGATCAAGGACTTCATGGCGATTCATCATACAATTGGAAGAACTACTCAAGGAAGCGGTGGAACTTCTCGACAAAAAGGTATGTGAAGACTTGAACTTATCTGTCACTCAAAAGTCTATCTATTTTATCTCCTACTTTTTGAGACAAAAGTCATATGCTATATATATAGACATAGAGTATACACATTTGGTATTTCGAGCCGAGTATATCTCGCCTATATATATCTCGAAATATGTGTTAGTAAGCGTTTCGCTTCGATCATGTTTTTCTTTACCTAGTGACGCAAGTCATGTATGTTTTGATCATCTTGAAAATTACTTTGACGAGAAATAGTGTAACAACTATATAACGTCCTCTAAGAATGTTTCAATGATTGGAATGAGAGTTTAGATTACATAACCATAGTGGACATAAGTATGTTGTGGAAACACATATGTGCATAAGTCCCATGCTGGAAATCGGCTAGTAGCCAAGTCCGCGAACTCAATCCGTGAACTGCCGAAGTTCTCAAACCCGATAATTTCTACTGAGTTATCAAACTGTGTTGCGTGAACCAAGTCCGCGAACCAGCGAAGCTCTCAAACCCGAGAATTTCTGTTGGAGTTTGAAAACTCTTTCCAGTACTTCAAGTACGCGAACCTAGTCTGCGAACTTGTATAGGTTATATATCTAAAGATGATTTCTGAACTTAACTCATAAAGACTAAGGAATGCTTTTGCAAACCGTGGCTATAAAGTTCATGAACCGATTCATGTGAATCGAATCATCTTTGCTTCAATTGTCTCTTGTGTAGTACATGAGATTTCCTTGCAATTGAACAATTCTCTAACTAGTTCATGTGAGTCATTTGAACTAGTTATGGTGAAGAAGAAAGTGGGTTGTATGAAATGCTCAAATGGCTAACCTTTTGGTTGAATATTATTGAACAAACAATGCACACGTTTGGGTACGGTTTAAAAACCTAGAAGCGTGAATTTCATTTGTGTATGACAAGCTAAGATTTCGATCTAACGGTTGAGATATATTAGCTTGAATCTAAATCAGGTTTTCATCTAACGGTGGATAGCGTTTGCTTTGTGAGCAAGGAGAAACCCTGATTTGAAAGGCTATATAAGGGGACATCTAGAAACTCTACAAACTAATCCCCACACGTCAGTGTGATACTAGTTTGTAAGCTAGAGTCGATTCTCCTTTAACCCTCTGGTTTTCTTTTCTCAAACTGGGTTAACGACTTGAAGACTTCATTGGGATTGTGAGGCCAGACCGATACTACTTTTATCATAGTTGTGTGATCTCATCTTGCATCTTCTATCGTACGAATACAATCTGATTGATTGTCTTGAGATCGTGAGAGTTCTCCGATAGGAAAGATATAAAAGTAATCACAAACATATTCGTCTCATCGTTTGTGATTCCACGACGTCTTGTTTCGCTACCATACGATTAAGATTGTTGTGAGGTGATTGATTAATCTAGGATGTTCTCCGGGAATATAAGACCGTATTATCAATTGGTTTATGTTCACCTAGATTATATATCAAAAGACAAAACAAAAACTTTAGGTTTTTTCTGTGGTAGACAGATTTATCCTTTAATAGACTTGTCTGTGTGAGACAGATTTGTTTATTGTTAAAGCCTGAGATTTTGGGTCGTAGCAACTCTTAGTTGTGGGTGAGATCAACTAAGGGAACCAAGTGCGTAGTATCCTGCTGGGATCAGAGGCGTAGGGGTGCAACTGTACCTTGGATCGGTGGGAGACTGATTGGGGTTCAACTACAGTCCAGTCCGAAGTTAGCTTGGAGTAGGCTAGTGTCTGTAGCGGCTTAATACAGTGTGTATTCAATTTTTACTAGGTCCCAGGGTTTTTCTGCATTTGTGGTTTCCTCGTTAACAAAACTTCTAGTGTCTGTGTTATTTCTTTTCTGCATTATATTTGTTTATATAATAGAAATAATACAGGTTGTGCTTTTGATCTAATCAATTGGAAATCCGACATTTGGTTGTTGATTGATCCTTGGACATTGGTCTTTGGTACCGTCCAAGTTATTCCTTGTATTTGATTAGTACTCACAGTTTCTGTTTGAGGAAATCAAATAAGGATAGAGATATAAACTCGTCGATATACTTTTAATTGATTGAGTCTTGTTGATTCTCTTAAAAGTGTATTCGAGTTTGTCCATACAGATTGCTAAGCGAAATATTGGGTGGTGTTGTTAGACCCCGCTTTTTCAACAAGTACTGGGTTAGTTAACTAGCAATTTTTGTTAAGGCATTCGATTAGACTTGAATAACCGAAACCTCCACTTTGATAAGTCTAACTAAGATCAGAATTAACTTAGTTTCTCTTATCCGGAATCGAATTGGACTAAACAATTCATCTCGTAAACCTTTTCTTTTGTTAAACCATGAACAATTCATACAAACCAAAATAAATAAACTTGCATAATTATTCACCTCAACCGGAAGCAATTGAAACAATATAGACATTAAAGTACCGCAATTGCACCAAAATTTTGTAAGCCTAAACAATTGATACCACACAATAAAGCAAGATAACAACAACTTTTCTTAACCGGAACCAATTGAATCACACACACATCCATACACACATAATGTAATAAAACATCAATTGTACCGAAATTTTGTTAAGAAAAAACAATAAATATACGCAATAAAATCAGGCTTTTCTTAAACAGGAAAACAATTAACTAACAAGATTGTTACCTCAAATTTCGCATCCTCTTCTCCAATATGTTTGCATCTTCTTCCAGGGAGAATTGATATCGAAATATCATTATGTTGTCATCCTTATGCAAAACAAAAGAATAATAACAACCAACCTTTACCAGAGAATGTCAGATCTTCATTGTAGAAATTGCTGTAGAATTTGGAACTGCTGGATGGAGTCTCTTGAAGTACCTAAAAGGAGACAAATTCCATCTTACAACGTAGTGAGAATATTAAACAGGAGTAAAGATAAAAATAACAAAGAGCAACGAACTCTGTAAAATTAGATATCTATTTCATAACTAGAGACTGCAGCTTACCTGTACTTAAGGAGACACCGTTCAGATAACTTCTCCAACGCTGTGTCAACAGGGCCAAATGTTTGGCCACTTGGGAGTGCGACTGCCAGAAGATTACTTTCTTTTGCTTCTTCCGTCGAGTTTGCAGAGTCAATACCAAACCACAATCTACAATCTTCTTCCGCACTACCATGTGTGACACTGCTACACGTCAGATATGAAAAGACCCTCCTAATGCTGTCCACTCGATAAAATACTCCGTATCGCCCCTATAGAAATTACAAGCGGCCGTATGCCCAAACAAAGGGGAAAAAAACATCGAGAGGCCCAAGAGCCCCCTAGCCACAAAATACAAAGCCAATGGGAATAAAACGACCTGTTTTTTCCGGCACCATCCTTTTTTTTTAGCTGCTAAATTGGGGCGTATGCCACTAAATTGTGACCTATAACTACATGACAAAATAGGATCATTAAGAAGTAATTCATAGAAACCTCTTAACCAACTATTTTTTTAATGACTAATTAACCCCTGATTAATTAGTGTTGATTCAGGATGATTAGTGGTAAAATATCGTGTTAGATGTCAAATTAATTTGTGTTAATGAATCATCTAAACTTGAAAAAATATAAAAATTTGAAATTTTTTGAAGAATACCAACTCAGAATCGGTTTATGTTGTCATTGGTATCAATCGATTGTAACCTCAAAAACATACAGACATTTTTTGAAACTTGTTTCTACCCAGAATCGGTTTATATGAACATGAAATTCAACCGATTATCCAGAATCGGTTTATATGGGCATGAACATAAACCGATTGTGGGTAAATTTTTTCTTTTTTATCTGTGAATTATGTGTTGTTAGACACCATATAAAATTAAAATTCATTTTTTACCCGAGTTAAGAATGAGTATGACTTCACTCAATTTCAGATCGTTTAAGAAGTTGTACTCGTTTTCAATTCGAGTATAAAGTTATACTTGTTTTCAATTCGAGTATAAAGTTATACTCGTTTTCAAATTGGGTAAAATCATACAGAACTATTTTCATTTGTAATCGAAATGAAATCGAGTGTGATTTCATACTCATTTTATATTTCAGTATTAACTGGAAGAAAAAATGGGTTAACAGAATTGATTTACACGATACATATATAAAAACTGATTCCTGACATTGCACAACAGGAATCGGTTTATAAAAGTTCTCATGTAATCCGATTCTAACAAAAAAAAATACAGGAAATTTTTTTTCTTCCATATCAGAATCGGGCTATGTGGGCATTAACGTAGACCGATTCTGGTTCAATTTCCTCGAACCTGAATTCCATCCAAAACAATTGGTCTTTGTGGGGACAAACAACAATCGTTTCTAAATGAAATCGGTTTATAAGTACATTGACGTAGACCGATTCTTATAAACCCAGAAAACTTTGATTTAAGAAAATTGGATTGTTTGAGCGATTACATGTTATTGAAACCTACTCTAGGGGATTGGGTTAATAGAAAAGTACCTAATTCGAGCTAAAACGAAAGATTACCTATTGTTGTAAATTTGGTGATTATCGACAATGTTTTCGTTTGATTTTGAATTCTTAATTTTGATGGAAATGAAAATGATTTGATTTTTTTTTTGTTATTAGGATTTAATGAGGATAAATTGGTAGTATTAAAATTTCATAGAGGGTAAATTGGTAGTTTCATCGAACTTAGACACCCCTTATCCTTTTCCATTGGGTGGATGAAGAAATCCATTGGCCCCAATTAATCCCTATAGGCCCCAGTTTAGCCAGGTTTTTTTTTGTGGGAATTAAGTGTTTGACCCTCCCCTCACTCTCTCTTACTCAAATGGCATTTGGCTTAAAACTCAATTTTAAAAAAATTAACCCATTTTATTGAAATAACCCTTAAAAAAGAAGGAGGGTCATTTGGATAAAGATGTTTGATTATGTTATCAAATGATAAACTATATCCTCGAAGGGTATAGTCGTCATACCAACTTAAACGTAACATATCTCACAAATCATACGTAAGAATTCGACAAATTTTATATATTTGGAAATCTTTTTGAAAGAGCTACACAACGAGCGTAAATACAACTATCAAATTTTCATTTCATGAAATTTTTTATTCTCTAAATAATTTTTTAATTTTTCTTCATATTTTGTAGTGTGCAGACAATATGCACACTAATTTTATGTGCAGGAAATATACACACTGATTTCTTTACATAATTTTTTAAATTTTCTTCATATTTTATAGTGTGTAGGTAATATGCACACTGATTTTATGTGCAGACAATATGCACAACGGTTACAATATTCCAGGGCCACCGGAATAATTTACAAATTTTATTAAATAACCCTGGTCCAAAAGAGTAAGACCCATAATTTCAGGGTCATAAGAATATATTTCTCTTTTTTTTGGTGGGGGACTATTATGTGATAAGAATATATACCTACAGTTATAAGGGTCTCTTAAAGAGCAGAAATGACTAACCTACCCCTAACATAATAACCACCTATATATCACCCCCTTTTAATGATAGCAGGGAAAGTCCAAAATCGTTAACCTTTTCTTTCGCTCAACGCATCTCATTTCGATGTTCGCATCTTTAATCTCGGTCGTTAAATCAAATTGAAATTATGTCGTTTGGTCCTTCCTTTTAACAGCAGTTAAACCCATATTCATCCCCACCAAAAATTCTTCTCTCTTCTCTCCTAGTTCATAAAAATATAGAGAGAAAATGAAAATCTAGGTTTAGTTTTGGGATTTAATTTAGTGAGAAATCGAAAGTTGAAGAATACGGGAAAGAAATAGAAAATTAAGAGAGAGGTGAGGAACTACAAACCCTAATTCCCCAAATTCTACATACAAAGAGAAGAGATGATGAGTAATCAAAATCAATCAAGTCAAGTAAGACATGATGATGACGCACTCTCAGACTTTCTTGCTTATCTTATGGATTACACCCCTACTGTAAGTGTTACCCTTTCGTATCTTTATAATTCCATTAATCTAACAAAAGAAAATAACTCAATTTGTTTATGTTTACTGTGAATTAAAACTAAGGTTCCTGATGTTATCGATTCAAATCCTGTAATCGGGATTTAATATTTTTTTGATTTCATACAAAAAGAAGTAATAATACTCTTATGATAACATGTATAAAATTGATTTCCTTAAGCAATTGTGTCGTATATTTTCTTGGTTTGTTTTAATGATTGGGGATTGTTTTTTTTTTGTTTTTTGGATTGTAGCAAGTCGATTGCATAAGTTTTGATTGTGATTTATCAAAAACATTAATTTATTTTAAGGGTTTCTTACAGCAGTAACAATGTCTTTCCATCTGATCATTCAAGTTTTACGTAGATCTCGCTATTTGGACATGAATTACGCTTTATAAATCGTAATAAAATGCATAAGTTTAACTTCAATGGTGGTCTGAATTTGAATTACATTTTGTTTAAATGTTGCACAAACAAAAAACTCCCTACACATTTTGGTATTGTAGTTCTAGAAGTTTACCTTTAGGGTTCTCTTATTATGTCGTTGATTTTGATGATTATTTTTTTAATTTTTGGGTTACCATGACAATTGGCAGAAGGTCCAGCAAGTGTAGGTTTTGAAAGCCATGAAAGTGGAAAATAAAATCCACTTTTTAATGTTGGCGAACAAGATAGATGAAAACTTATTGTGGATCTTTGTATCGATTCAGAGCCTCCGTACAATGATTACCTGTCACTAGATATGTTTTCCTAGAACACTCAATTGGTGGAAGTATAAAGACAAATAGTCCATTTTGACATCGTAGTTAGGAACTCCAAACTAATCAATTTGATTTTATCTATTGTTCTTAATATGTTAGGCTTTAAGTTCTGGAAAATGACATCACCTCTGTCTTTCCAGATCATCAAAGTAGATATCATTGCCAGGTAAAGATTACACTCAGATCGACGAGAGGAGCCATTAAAAGAAAATTTACCTACAGAGGACTAACTTATGGAAAAAAGAATTATTATGAATAGCAATTGAAACACCAACACATAACCAAACTGACGGTGCATAAGGGAACTCAACAAACAAGTTTTCAACAGTTTCCACATCTCATTACATATGCTATAATGGCGCTCAATGTCATATTTATATCCTCCTAGTTTATCTCTAGTAAGGATGATATCTTTAGGCATTTACAGACGAATAATTTTGTTCTATGCGGCAATTCGGTTTTGCATTGAGCATTCCACACAGTAGAAATAAAAGAAGAATAAGCTTGAGAATGACTTCTTGAAATTAACAGGGTGTCATGTTAAGTTTCAACACCCTTTTGGATCCCACTACTTTGTCCATTGAGCATTCCACACAGTAGTAGAAATACAATAAGAATAAGCTTGACCATGAATTCTTAAAATTAACAGGGTGATGTATTACCAACACCCTAGTGGATCTCAGTACTTTGTCCTTTACGTTTATGGTAGTAGTCTGGAATTTTTAGTCCGTTTAAACTCGATCACTTCTAACTCGGATGGATGAAAAGGTTCATGTTAGTCAAATGAGATTTCAAATGACTTCCAAAGAGTTTTTAAATCTATTGTTAGTCCATAAAGATTTTTGGAGAGTCTGTCAATGTCTCTTATTATTGGTTAGAGATTTTTAAAAAACAATTAAATTCTCTGAAACTCAATGTTATTGGATTAGGATTTCGTAAGAGTCACTCCAAAACCCCTGTTATTCAAAAAAGAATTGAAAGTCATTGATTTGTTGTTTTTAGAGATTTGGAGAGACTTTTTTAGGAAAACAAGCATGGTAGAAATATCTCCCCAATAGATGATATTCCGGAGACTTGGAAATTTGGAGAATATTTGTTATTTAAGAGTAGAACCATTTTCCCCCCTCTTTTCTTTGTTTGAGTTGATGACCAGGGAACGAGTCATTTGCGTAGTAATCCAGCTGACCTCATCTGAATATATTAGACATCTCCTTTCTTTTCTTCTTACCAGTGGCGAGATAGTATAGAAAATATAATGTGGGATGGGTGGAATAAAGAGAATGATAAGTTAGGCATATAAGTGGAAAATGGGATATCTGAGACACTATGAAACGACACATACTACATATAGCGAAAAAAATACCCGTGGAAAGTGTTGTTGACCAAAGTCATACCTTCGATGTATAAGGACTTTTGTTGACTTAGATAACGATACTTTCTTTATGGTCGTTGACTAAAATCAAACGTCTTTATGTAAATACTTAGAACATCTCCAATGCTAGAGGTCAAGGTCATCTTATGTGGAGGTCTAATTTATACCTTTTGGTTGTGGGTCACTTGCTACATGATAAAAAAATAAATAAAGATTACATCTTCTACCTAAATTTCATCTCCAATCCCTAGGGTCTTATCTAACACTTTTTATTTAAATTTAGAGACAAAAGATGATGTGGACTTATGACCCAAGGTCATGAAGAAAGTCTTATTTAGACTTTCTCCTTTACCCCCACTTTAGCCATGTCATCTTTTTCTATGACCCTCACCTTTGCATTGGAGATGAAACTTTGGTGAGAAAGGTCATAAATCCTAGGTGTCATACTAATTTAAGACCTTTACCTTTTGCATTGAAGATGCTCTTATGTTGACTTAGACAACGTCACTTAAATAGTATGGTTTCGTTGGTAGGACTAGGTATCATCGGGGCCTTACGTCCCCGGCTCAACCTCGCGTAATAGTCTTCAGTTTACATACTTTAAAACAGACTACATCTTAGTTAATGTATCCAAATACTTTAAAAGATAAGTAAGCAATTTAGTTACTTAGACCCATAATGTTCACATGTATTTCATAAAATACATGTCGATATGAAAAATTATTGTAATACTGTCTCATTAGACACCTAAAATACATCTACATTAAAGGAATAAAAATTATTTCATGAAATACATGTCGATAGGAAAACAAATAATGTAATACTGGTTTGCTTATGAAAAAACCTTTGGATTAAATGTCATTACAAAAGGATTGCATATGAAAAAAATCAACTCTTATAAATAAATCAGTAATCTCAAACAAAAACATAAAAATAATTAATAGCCCTACATAGATGCATACATATTCATACATGTTGTAGTCTGCATTATTACATATATCATTTTCAACCAAGATAGAAAAACAGTAACACATGTTGATAAAAAAAACGACATAGAAACAACTGTAAAGGTTAACGTAAAACGTAGCATGACATTACCTCTGAATCCAATTTGATAGCTTCTAGTCATTTAGTCTGAAACCAAATCTATGTTGTTAAGCTGCGCTCGACTTCTCATATTCTTTCTTCATATTTATACACTGTAACCTTCCTTGCATTTTCATTCTTTCTCTCTCCCAAATTTTATCCATGTTAACATTGTATTTGTTACAGATTTTCTTTGAATGTTAACATCCTACATTATTTTCTTTGAATATTAACATCATCTTCTTCAGTATCTTTCGGATAAACTAAAGAAGACGAACAAGAATTTGAAGGGTAAATAACCTTGTACGTAGAGATTGTACACCCAATCTCTCAAACTTGTATAGGAATTCAAATACGCAAACATGATTATAAAATTGAAAAATTCATAAGTGTTGTCAATCATTCTGGTTAAATTAAATGAAAAACATATGGAAGTAGTTACACAGAACCAACTGAAAGGCCATTTCGATTATCTGAAAGTAGATGGTCAACCCAGCAAGAACAACCTCTTCCAGATCCAGTACAATTTAACTCAGTTTTTCGACCTCGGTCACCTTTTGGAGATGCTTTTATTCCCAGATTTCATTCTTCTCCTAGTGAAATACCTTATTTTCTTTTCTTAATATAAGGGTTTTTCCATTTTCTTATACGATGGACATGTTTTCAATGCATTAGTGATTGTCCAGAGGAATGTATACATTTTAGGTTAATAATAAACAACTCAATTCTTTTTTCGTAGGATGTTCCTGCAAAAATCGTAAAATAAAATGATGATGATGAAATGAAATTACTGAAAATTAGAAACAACATGTAAATTTTATTACTATCTTAATATGATTTTACATAAATACTCAATTGTAATTCAACATGGAAAAAAATATGTTCTAGTAACTTATAGTTGACTAATAATCAACCAATCCAAGATGTCAAAAATTCCATGCATGTACATCGTTTAAGAACATGCCAAGATAGAGAGAAGTCTGTTGGGATTAGGCAATGATGACATGTATATTAAGACTTATCCTATATTACCGGTTGTGTGTGATGACATGGCATGATATGCAGAGTAATGCTTACATGGGTTCACTATCTGGTGACATCTGTTTTGTTTTTTTCCGATTAACCACCTTTGTGACTTCACCATCAAGTCTGTTGGAAATAGTAACTAACATTCCTCGTTGTTTAGAAGCTTCATAAGTCACAATTACATTGTAACAAAAGAAAACAATTTGGATCTAATTATATTCTAACAAAATAGGTCTTTTGGTAGTGATGGTGACAATGGGTATTAAATCTTAATTCCCTTGAAGAAAAAATCAGTGAACTGACCACGAATTTAAATCATGTAATTTTGGCATGTTTGAGGTACTCATATCCACCTGCAATTTCACCTATGGTTGGATCCCAACCGGGAAGACTGGTGGCGTCGACGGAGCTTTCAAATACGCTAAGCGTTTAAGCTATTGATTGTGCCAATTTGTGTTATACCTACGAACAAACAGTAAGAGTAGAATCTGGGCATTGTTGTAATAAACCAAAACAGTAGGTAATTACAATATGGTTTTTTCGGAATATAAAATAAATATTATTTTTGTTGAATATCGTTGTTAGGTATCTTGTAGCTAGTTCATCCAGGAAGTTGTAAGAGTACCCCCAGAGTCCACGATTCTGCATGTAATCAAGTAGAGTTAAGCATCAAGAATACTAATACAAAAAGTGTAGGAAAAACGGATACACGAAAACTCAATTACAACTTACCAAACGTAATAACCAAAATCACGCAAAATAAATGATGTAAAACTGGAAATAAAGAGAATCTCAGATTGATAAGTTACCCTTCTTTGCATTAACACACTACAACCCAAAAGTCTGCTAGAGTCTTGGAGCCCTCGTTAGAAAAACTTGCATCTGATGTCGGCATTACAAATAAAAAATTTATCATCTTGGTAGCTTCTATTATCTTTGTTAGTCTCCGCTTTCTTTAACATAAAACAGTAAATTTGTCAAAAGCAAGTTGTATATAAAAAAAATAACTTGTTCTATAAGTGGAGTTTAAATTAAAATTAAAACTATATCTTAGAACTTGGCTTCATAAGTGAATTTCACATTCGATGTCGAAAAACCTCATTTTTTATCTCCACTTAGTTCGTCTCTTCAAGTATTTCTCCCGTTTTTGTTGGAGTTTCTTCATCTTTAGTGCCACCTGCATTTGGGTACAATTTTAAGGAACAACAGGGTGAAACATACTATAATACAATATAGTATGAAATTACTAATACTAACCGGTTGTTATAAGGAATGTTACCTGAATGTAAATTGTTGAACAACTTTTTATATACAAATATTTTTAACCGTTTTCAAATTTTGACATGATGTTGCTATTGAAACAATTTTGGCAAGTAAATTCCAAATTATATATGATGTTGTTTTATGCGAATGAGCAGGTTCAATAATTGTATTAATGTCAAGCCTCGAATATATACAAATTGAGAAAGGAAAAGTAGTTTACACTCGATTAATCAAGAAATCAGATTAAATCATGTATTACTACTTGTAAGCAATGACATCTAATTATAGTAATGTATATTAAAAACTTACAATAATTTTTTATATTAAATTTGTGTGTATCAAGAGAACTATGATTCCAACTTACTTTGAAGGAAACTTCGGTGCACTCACTCGTCATCATTGACTTGGATGTTCCTAAGCCTTAGTTCAACCCCTTCACGGTTCTATACAAAACTTTGATATTTCCATCCAATTCGTCTCATTAGACACCTGGATAATCAAACAATTGTGTCTTACTTTCTTTGAAGAAAATATCAGAGATCAAGATCTCAATTCTAAATAATCAACAAATGTTCCTTATGTTTTCCATAAATCAACCAATTTAAATTATTTTGAGAAAGAGGCATATATCCTTTATAATTTATAATTTGCTTAAAACGTTTTAACTACACACCATATACCAACCCACGGATACCTTCTCATGAAACATTAGGCACTTCAACAACATGAAATATATATATATATATGACATCGCTTACAATCAGTACCACTACTATCTCCTAAGAAACAAACAATATATATTGTATCATACGAAACCTTATGGTTTTAGAGAAGTTCAAATAATCATCCACAAATGTTGATCAATTTCATTAGAATTTGAGATCCTTGCTCACGAAAAATTGTCATCTCAAAGCTACATGAAACTGAGATGTCTAGACAATAAAATAGATGGAAATACGATGCCAACAAAGAATCTACAATGAGATTATGCGAGGTGTGGCGTGGTAATGGAGGAAACACGACTCTCTAATCTGCATTGTCTCCCTTTATCTTCTTCTACAAAAGTCCATTATGGTTATCTACTAAACCACATCGTACATATCGATTAAGCTATATCGTTCACATTAAATAAACCTTAATCCAAATTAATCAAAATAAAGATTTTGACAATTGAAAATTTGAAAACACTGGACATCTACTAAATCACATCGTACCTGTCGATTAAGCTATATCGTTTAAAACCATATCATTATGTTTTGATGGTAGAATAAAACTGAAACCGAATCAAACAGAACGATAATTGAATGGTGTCTCCAGAGTCTCTTAAGGTGACATAGCTTAAATATAGGGACATTGAGAGGGGCCTCCATGGAAACAAATCAAACAATTAATAAGAAAGAAAGAAAATATAGGATCACACGGCGTGCTAAGTGAATTCGCAGCCGACTAATATACATGATATGTTTGAATTGCTAAATTTAAAGCTTCGACTGAATTTTAAACAATAATTTGGAGTGTAGCATTAACGTCTTAGATCAACTCTCATTGACCGACTAATGGCGTAGTGTTATCGTGTTAATGGTCATTTGAATATGACTCAAAAAATATAACCCATTTTTTCTTCTTCCTCTAAGTTCCGTAAAGAAGTTGACGTTAATTAAAATGTTTGATTAGATGTTATTATAGTTGTAACTGAAACTTACTCTAAGACAATGAGAAAGAAGAAAAGAAAAACTATCTTTTAGTAATTCTTTTTCTTTTTGAATATAGGAGACCATGAGGATCAAGCAGGTAAATAACTCTAAAAGGTAAAGCACTCCATATTATGTCGTTCAAACTTCAAAGTAAGACATCATAGTTTATCCACTTCTACACTTTTCTAGAGTTTGATTCTTTATTGAAAATTTGCACGCCAAGTCTTTTATTATTCTCTTCACAATTATCATATCTTCTTTGGGGCAACTTCTGCATTAAAATAAAAGATAATTAAATAGATTTTCTTCCTGATGGAAGACACACTTGAACAAATGCATAAAGATTTACCGAGATTTATCTTAGCTCAAAAAAATTTCTACTATTTACATCCACACTAAATCTACTTGGCTATACCTACAACCCAATGTTGAAGGTCCTCAGAGTATTCGTGGTGAGCTCAGCAAATTTTCCTGCCAAGTACCATAATGCAACATAGCTTCAACATGATAAACTTTCTTGTTTCCACTGCATTCTCAAGTAATGACCGGAACCATAAAAAGCTACAGTTTTTGAGGGAAGGAAAATGTACCGTAAACCTTTACTATAAGTACTCCCACGTGTAAGCAGAAGCAATAGCTTAATACAATGAAATAAATATAACAAGCAAACACTGCCATTGACAGTGAAAAATCAACACAATCAAATAATCCATGGGAGAGGTGTGATAGGAATTATAAACATAACCTCGACTTGATTTCTTTACTGCTCACTTAGAGCACCCAATCTTGATTCTATAAACAATTGGAGGAATGAAAAGAGTCTGGACCGGTGGTTATACTCCCTACATCTCCTTAACAACATTTTGATCAAAAGTATACATTATTTTTTCCTTGTAAAGTGGTAAATCTAGATGCCCTTTACTCGAAATCTACATTATAATTGCATTGCAGGTAACATGGGTTTAGAAGCGAAGCAAACTTTTCCTTCTTGTGGTATGTCTCTAGAAACTTAGTTGCTCCTTCCATACATTTGTGTTCAGGTCAAGTACTTTAATATCAACTATTATAACAAAGATGGATCTGTAAGGTTTTGAATGCACACTCCAGTTCTCAGGGTTTTAGAGAAGTTCTATTCTGGGTCTCTAACAAAAGCTTTTGGGCCGACTCACATGAATTCCTGACGTAATCTAGGAAACCAGGTAAAGAAAGTTCACTCATTGCATTATTTTCGTCCATAACTAAGTTATTCATTTCAGCGAACTTACGTGTTGTCTCAGCTAACTTACGTGTCGACTCAAGTAAAGAGGAATTATCAGAATTTTTCTCGTATGACTGATGGTTGTGAGGATAGTGATTGGGCTCACCATGGTATGAACCATAACCTTGAAGAGTTTGGCGTTCCCAACCACTATTCCCACCATGGTAATAAAACTGATGATGTCCATATTCAAATTCGGGTCGATATTCATTGTATTGGCTTCTATCATACCAGCTCGACATTCTTAATTGCAGGGGAATTCTACACAATCACAAACAAGGCCGACTCGACTCCACCAAAACAAACCTAAAGATTTCTAGCAAACAAAAAGCATGATGGCTCCACTTAGATTGTTTCTAGACCAGCTTCTATCTTTCGAAAGGGAATTCGTTGCAATTTGAGCAAACCCCTCTGGAATCAATCCGAGTCAAAGTAAGTTGAATTGAGGCGAGGGAAGCTCAGTGGAGCTTTGATACCCAAGGCCTCACCGCTATCACAAGGCGGCGCAGTCACGCATTCAACTCACAGAAACCGTCATGAACTTTGGAGTGTGCTTAAAGAGCAACCAATATTTTTCGAACGAGTTTCCTATTAAGCTCGTTACCCTATCGGTCTCGTTCTATTCCAAATTTTAAAGCTTAGGTTCGCGTTCGGTTTCGTTTTCCTAAGGCGGGCAAGAAGAGAACGGTGATGAAATCCGAACCCTTATCTTGTTTAGGCCAGGCCTTGCCCTTTACTAGGAAAATAAAGACAGTCCGGTTCGTCCTCAAACAATTATCACCTTAAGGCAGACAGTAACCCGCTTGCAGGAGATTCGCGGGTGTTTCGATTGGACTTACCTCCCGTACCAGACGGGCGATGAACCGTTGTCGTCGACTCGGGCCACGACTCCTATGCCGTGTGCGAACCCGAGGGGCCGAGACGATATAGTAATCGTCGTCCTTCTCTGCAAACAGTTTGTATTTAATTTTTTTTTTTTTTTTTAATTATATAACCCTTCCGTAGGGTTTTAAAAATAATGTCCAAAGTCCAGAATAAAGTCCAAAAAAATCCAAATTAAAAAAAAAAAATTACAGTTTTCCTCACCACTCTAAAAAAATTAAAATTAAAAATTAAATAACTAAATTGTCCTTTTTTCTTCTCTTTTCGCTTTTCGCTTTAAGCTTTTTCCTCTCCAAGTCCTTAGTGCTCCACTTCGAACCTGTAAATCAAAGACAAAAAACAAAGTAAAAAGGAACAAATAAATAAAAAAAAAAATAAACCTAAAAATTCTACCTAAGCACAAATCCGCGTCGGCGGCGCCAAAATGATTAAAGATTTTTCGTGGGTTGTAGTAATAAAGGTTCGAACTCTAAGACTTGTGAAGGTAAAGGATTTTTTTAGACTTATAAAAATATATACAAAATATTAACAATTTTGGGCGAGAGGTAACCAAGACACTAGATTCCACTACTACGCAAGATTGAATGATAAATATTTCAAAACTCTATTCAATTCTTAAGTCCTCTTTTATCTTTAATTCACTATCAATCATACAAATTCTCAAACATTATTTGTAAACCTTAAGCATAGATTATCAAGAGATTAAACCAAGCATAACCTATCAAACTGAATAACAAATAATTAAGACAATCATTCAAACAATTTAAAACTCTGCAAAAGCAGCGATTAGGTGAATTATATAATTAAATGAAATAGTTACCCATTTATGTTGCGTGAATAGCTTCCTCCATTGCCTTGGTTACGAGGGAATTAACTCATCATGTTGGAAAACCTCTCAAAATATTTTATTAAGCTCAATTGATGTTTACAATAAAGAGAAAGATAAGTAAATGTTCTAAAACAGGATTCTGCGACCCACAGAAGGCGTCCAAAATGAACGACAAAGCTGAGGTGCTGTTGTCGCTGAAATGCTACGACCCACACCTACGACCCACGGACGTGAGTCATTTCCACTGTTGATAAACGACTGCTACTGCGAGTCCGTTCTTCGTGTTCTTGGTGTTCTTCATCAGCAGCAGCAGCAGCAGCAGCAGAGTTTGATCAACTCTTGATTTCTGCGTCTGTGGCTCTCCTCATTCTCCCAACTCTCGACAGCCTCTCTAGTACTCCCAGGGAACATATTTATACACCTACAGCTCGTTGAATCTCCCTCAATTACTCCATATAATCTTCATTACTCGGTGTTTAAAGAAAATATTTTCCGAATATTTTCTTCCCTGAAATGATTCTCCACGCGTAAACAGCCTCTGATACTCCCTTATTTAGCTTCTACACGGTCCAAAAGTGTGCTAGAGTCCTCCATGCATCATCATAACACGTCCGAATCCCTCAAAAAATCCTCTCAAACCCGTGACTGCCATGTTCTCTGATGATGACTTGTTTAGCCGATTCTAGCCAAATTCGATCGATTCTGACACACATACTGTATTCCTTAAGCTATATCACATCTTCCTACCAATTTTTAGCCATTGAATCGCACCACAACACCTTCATTTTGTTGATTGAAAATCTGCCAGAGAGAGAATATATTTTCCCGCCAAAAATGAAATTTGAATTATGAGAAGAAAAGTGTCCTCCCCCTAATCCTGTACGGGTGTCCCTTTAGCAATTGGGGTGGAAATAGTAATTTTGGGGTGGAAATAGTAATTTTTCTGGGTTCCTCCGGTACATTTCTGGGACGCTTCCGGTGCATTTCTGGGGTGCCTTTAGTACTTTTCTCCGGGGTGTAAATCATCACTTTTTTGAGCTCATTTCGCCGCAAAGGCTTATTTCTCTAAAAACATCTACAAAAACACAAAATAACACAATAAGTACTTAATCGAGTCTAACAATACAGAATATTGAGAACAAAATAGACACATAAATGCGTCTATCAAATACCCCCAAACTTATTATTTGCTAGTCCTCGAGCAAAATTTATTCTTGAAAAGTGACCGAGTTAATCTCGGGTGGGTTTATCAGAGGTGTACCCACAAAAACCAATACTCCAGACCCTAACTATCTACGCAGAACCTTGGAAAGCACTAAAGAACCTCCTTGGTTGGCATACAATTATTGACTCTAAGAGGAAGAACCCTGATGCGAAATTCCAATTGGTGTACACGAGTTTGCACTCAAGCATACTAAAATTCATATAAGTGACAGAGCTCTACTAAGATAGTTTCACGATGGACATCATACTCGGAGTCAGACTAATCACATGAAAAGATTAAGAAGATGGAAAAAGAAAAATGTAGATGGTTGAAAAGTGAACGGTGTTTCCCATATCTGTCTGAAGGCCTCTGCCAAGATGAACCTAACCTAAATGACTGAGATACCGGTCTGACTAATATTAACACACTGGCATATACAAGGGAACCAGTGGTCAATAACTTAAATTTAGATCAACAAACTGGCAAATACAAGGGAACCAGCAGTTGACTACACATAACAATAACCATTTTTTTTTTTTTAACTTAACGGCATGAATAGATCTTTTGGATCCAAGCGCATGCTTCTTGTCAGCAGATTACACGATAGTTCCCACGGGTCCTGCATTCCACGCTTGCTTAGGCGACGGAAACAGGGAGAACACACGCATATTGCTATCCAAGTGTTAATACTTATTCCGATTGGTCTAACTGGTCCGGTCTAATAATTTTTTTTTTTTTTTTTTTTTTTTTGAAAAGGTAACTCAGTAACTCTATTTCACCCTAGCAAAGGTAACAACTTGAATCGTGTGCCCCACCAAATCACTTGAAACAAAAGAAAACTAAAAATAGAAAGTGAAAAGGACTCGACAAGATATGGCGAAACTATCATGTTATTTCTAACACCTGAGCTCTGTGCTTTTATGAATAGACTCTATAGATGTTTCCATCTAGTCAGATTGGTTCCTCAACTCCTAAAACAAAAATGTTTCCATCCACTTAGATTGGTTAGTGCTATCCTTAATAGGCGTAAATTTCTAGGCTCTGGAGTTTATTTATTATGCAACTAAAAAGTTTCTCCCATACCCCCAAACTTAAATCTAACATTGTCCTCAATGTTCTAAAGATGAAACTAAAAGCATGAACAAGGAGAAACTGTTACCACTTGAAGCAAAAGAGATAAGGAAGGATATTACCGTGTCGCAAGAATATTGGGTTACCTCCCAAGAAGTGCTAAGTTTAAAGTCTTCAGCCAGACTTAGGAAAGGATTAGTCAACTCGAACCATAAAGTAACAGTCGAAATAACTGTGGGTCTTTAAAACGAAAAAGAGCTGACCAAAGGAAACTACAATAACCCAAGAAAGTGAACAAGAATAACATGCCCTTATCTAGTTTCCTGATTAAGATATTATATCTAATTGTGGTTCAGGTTCAGGTTCTATGAAAGGGTCAAATAAAATATTTTCCTCGGATGCATTTCCTCATAGGTTGGATCCAAATTATTAGGTCCTAGAGTCTGGAAAAACTCAAATATGATCTTAGAAGTGCACGATAATAACCTAAATAACTGAGGATCCTCTAAGACAATAAGATTTGACTTACAAATTTGACCACAATGAGAGTAGTGGTCATTCTTAATCAAAGTGTCGATTCTAATTTCCTAAAGCATTTAGGTCTAGTCTCACAACTTAATATTCGACACATTTGGAATATAAACGTTTCACAGTTGAAAAACTATTTGGTGGGAAAAAAAGTCAATCTGGGGATCATAGCCTGGGCAAACCACATCAACCAGAGGATGGGTTTCTAATGACTGAACTCCTTCATGGACATCATTAGGCTCGGGAAAACGAGTATGAAGGTAATCTTGTAAAATGGTCGAGGCACAAATATCAAGTCCTAAGTGTAGGAACTTTCTGAGAGTTAAAGGTAAGGCACTAGGGAAGTGATAATCACCCCCAAACTTAGAGTTTTCAGTGTCTCTAGATAGACCTCTAATTATTTCTTGAATTTCCGTATCTTCAGAGTCCTTAAAATATTCAAGAGATTCTTCTAAGTTATTATCAGGTAGTGCATCTTTACTCATCTCTACGGGTCTATCTTTTTCTTCTAAGATTATTGTTTCTAAGTCGCTAGACCCTAAAACAGTATTTTCGAAATGAACCCGTTCCTCTAAACCACTATCGGCTTCGTAAACAGGAAATACTACGTCGTCTAAAACGGTGGTATCCCTAATCAAATCCTCGTCCTTTTGAATAGGTGAATAATCATAAAAATTATTTGGATTTGAACTAGAAATAATATAATCACTATACAACTCAATTGGATTACTAGACTCCTGATCACTATGCCTACAAATTTCAGATTCTTCATCACTGCTATCCTCATCATCATAGTACGAAAATGATTGAACCTTATCTAAATAAGTAGTGTCTTTTATTCTAACCTCGTCCTCTAAATTAGGCAGATATTCACTATTGACATCAAGGGTAAAATTGGAAACACTATTTTGGAAATTTAGATCTTTTAGAGAAGTTCTATTCTGGGTCTCTAACAAAAGCTTTTGGGCCGACTCACATGAATTCCTGACGTAATCTAGGAAACCAGGTAAAGAAAGTTCACTCATTGCATTATTTTCGTCCATAACTAAGTTATTCATTTCAGCGAACTTACGTGTTGTCTCAGCTAACTTACGTGTCGACTCAAGTAAAGAGGAATTATCAGAATTTTTCTCGTATGACTGATGGTTGTGAGGATAGTGATTGGGCTCACCATGGTATGAACCATAACCTTGAAGAGTTTGGCGTTCCCAACCACTATTCCCACCATGGTAATAAAACTGATGATGTCCATATTCAAATTCGGGTCGATATTCATTGTATTGGCTTCTATCATACCAGCTCGACATTCTTAATTGCAGGGGAATTCTACACAATCACAAACAAGGCCGACTCGACTCCACCAAAACAAACCTAAAGATTTCTAGCAAACAAAAAGCATGATGGCTCCACTTAGATTGTTTCTAGACCAGCTTCTATCTTTCGAAAGGGAATTCGTTGCAATTTGAGCAAACCCCTCTGGAATCAATCCGAGTCAAAGTAAGTTGAATTGAGGCGAGGGAAGCTCAGTGGAGCTTTGATACCCAAGGCCTCACCGCTATCACAAGGCGGCGCAGTCACGCATTCAACTCACAGAAACCAGTCATGAACTTTGGAGTGTGCTTAAAGAGCAACCAATATTTTTCGAACGAGTTTCCTATTAAGCTCGTTACCCTATCGGTCTCGTTCTATTCCAAATTTTAAAGCTTAGGTTCGCGTTCGGTTTCGTTTTCCTAAGGCGGGCAAGAAGAGAACGGTGATGAAATCCGAACCCTTATCTTGTTTAGGCCAGGCCTTGCCCTTTACTAGGAAAATAAAGACAGTCCGGTTCGTCCTCAAACAATTATCACCTTAAGGCAGACAGTAACCCGCTTGCAGGAGATTCGCGGGTGTTTCGATTGGACTTACCTCCCGTACCAGACGGGCGATGAACCGTTGTCGTCGACTCGGGCCACGACTCCTATGCCGTGTGCGAACCCGAGGGGCCGAGACGATATAGTAATCGTCGTCCTTCCTGCAAACAGTTTGTATTTAATTTTTTTTTTTTTTTAATTTATAACCCTTCCGTAGGGTTTTAAAAAATAATGTCCAAAGTCCAGAATAAAGTCCAAAAAAATCCAAATTAAAAAAAAAAAAATTACAGTTTTCCTCACACACTCTAAAAAAATTAAAAATTAAAAATTAAATCCTAAAATTGTCCTTTTTTCTTCTCTTTTCGCTTTTCTCTTTAAGCTTTTTCCTCTCCAAGTCCTTAGTGCTCCACTTCGAACCTGTAAATCAAAGACAAAAAAGACAAAGTAAAAAGGAACAAATATATAAAAAAAAAAAAATAAACCTAAAAATTCTACCTAAGCACAAATCCGCGTCGGCGGCGCCAAAATGATTAAAGATTTTTCGTGGGTTGTAGTAATAAAGGTTCGAACTCTAAGACTTGTGAAGGTAAAGGATTTTTTTAGACTTATAAAAATATATATACAAAATATTAACAATTTTGGGCGAGAGGTAACCAAGACACTAGATTCCACTACTACGCAAGATTGAATGATAAATATTTCAAAACTCTATTCAATTCTTAAGTCCTCTTTTATCTTTAATTCACTATCAATCATACAAATTCTCAAACATTATTTGTAAACCTTAAGCATAGATTATCAAGAGATTAAACCAAGCATAACCTATCAAACTGAATAACAAATAATTAAGACAATCATTCAAACAATTTAAAACTCTGCAAAAGCAGCGATTAGGTGAATTATATAATTAAATGAAATAGTTACCCATTTATGTTGCGTGAATAGCTTCCTCCATTGCCTTGGTTACGAGGGAATTAACTCATCATGTTGGAAAACCTCTCAAAATATTTTATTAAGCTCAATTGATGTTTACAATAAAGAGAAAGATAAGTAAATGTTCTAAAACAGAATTCTGCGACCCACATAAGGCGTCCAAAAGGAACGACAAAGCTGAGGTGCTGTTGTCGCTGAAACGCTACGACCCACACCTACGACCCACGGACGTGAGTCATTCACTGTTGATAAACGACTGCTTCTGCGAGTCCGTTCTTCGTGTTCTTGGTGTTCTTCATCAGCAGCAGCAGCAGCAGCAGAGTTTGATCAACTCTTGATTTCTGCGTCTGTGGCTCTCCTCTCTTCTCCCAACTCTCGACAGCCTCTCTAGTACTCCCAGGGAACATATTTATACACCTACAGCTCGTTGAATCTCCCTCAATTACTCCATATAATCTTCATTACTCGGTGTTTAAAGAAAATATTTTCCGAATATTTTCTTCCCTGAAATGATTCTCCACGCGTAAACAGCCTCTGATACTCCCTTATTTAGCTTCTACACGGTCCAAAAGTGTGCTAGAATCCTCCATGCATCATCATAACACGTCCGAATCCCTCAAAAAATCCTCTCAAACCCGTGACTGCCATGTTCTCTGATGATGACTTGTTTAGCCGATTCTAGCCAAATTCGATCGATTCTGACACACATACTGTATTCCTTAAGCTATATCACATCTTCCTACCAATTTTTAGCCATTGAATCGCACCACAACACCTTCATTTTGTTGATTGAAAATCTGCCAGAGAGAGAATATATTTTCCCGCCAAAAATGAAATTTGAATTATGAGAAGAAAAGTGTCCTCCCCCTAATCCTGTACGGGTGTCCCTTTAGCAATTGGGGTGGAAATAGTAATTTTGGGGTGGAAATAGTAATTTTTCTGGGTTCCTCCGGTACATTTCTGGGACGCTTCCGGTGCATTTCTGGGGTGCCTTTAGTACTTTTCTCCGGGGTGTAAATCATCACTTTTTTGAGCTCATTTCGCCGCAAAGGCTTATTTCTCTAAAAACATCTACAAAAACACAAAATAACACAATAAGTACTTAATCGAGTCTAACAATACAGAATATTGAGAACAAAATAGACACATAAATGCGTCTATCAATGACCAAGATCCAAATTAGATAACTGAAATCTAAACAGGGGATTTTAAAGAAAGAAATTAAAAAACACTACCAACAGAAAAGAGAGTTGAAAGAAAATATATAAAACATGGATTGAAGAAAACAAAGTTCCAGAATCCTGTTCAAATGGAAAAAATAGGTTACCTACGATTCCTCTTTGGCTTTGCACATGATCTTCACATGTATAAGTTTACTATTTCTAGGTACTGAAGAATACCTGAATAGCTGTAGATTGGAGGTCAAATGCAGCGAGATGCCAAGCCTATCAAAGGCATATTCCATGTACAACAGGGTTTCCCAGAGCCCTTTGCATTTTTCCCAAAGGCACTTGTCTGCATCCTTGAAGATGTTGTATCTAGTGGATCCAAAGTAAACTAAGTAATTAGACTACTACGTGAATCGAAAAATTATAGAATATTATTTAGCATGTACACATCAACAGAAAGTTGCAGACTCCAGTTACTAAAAATAAACTGAAGACGATTTAAAATGGTAGGTCACAGGCTTATGGATGTTTCCCATCCAACTAAGCAAAGTATTTTAGCACAAAAGAAGATAATACATGTCTTACTATTGCATTGAAAGCCCCGACAACAATAATCATCGAGTTTTCAATTGGTTCCAATATATTTAGATCTGCTCTTTCTAAGATATAACTTCTTAAAGTAGTTGTATCCATAGGAATACACAAATTGAGCAGTGAAAGATTGCAAATTATGGGTCCTAACCCCTTGGAACTATGGAATAACTTGTATAAAATGCTTCACATATGACATCAAAGAGGTTCCTACAAAGAGTGCTGCAAGTTGTTCTCCAGTAAATTAATTGACAAAGCAATGGTACTCGTGGACATATGGATTCAAGAATATATACACAAATAAAAAATTACTCAAGAATATAGTAAAGCTTGAATGTGAGACTACGTAACATGTTGATCAATGTCACAACACATAAACAGTTCTAATAACGTCATTTTATCGTGCCATTATCTCATTTGGAATTTTGATCTCGAATCCCAACTGCTAAAACATAGTTCTCATTCTCAATTGCTTTTGCAGGTTTTAACTGAAAGCAAAGATGCAACAGTGAACTTAGAGATTCATGTTTCCTATTATGAGCAAGTTAACTTTAGAGATTCCTATTCTATAACAGTTCGTAAGTTGAGCAAATAAAGCAATACCCCCTCGCTACCTGAATTGCATATACAAACTCAGAAACCCCTTTCAATTTTTTACTTTTTATTAATCTCAGCATCTCCAATATCCACAACAAAAACATCATCAGCTCCTACATTTTCTATTTTCTGTCTTCTGCTCTCGCTAAACCCATTCCTACAAACTCAGAAGTCCTATCTTCCATTAGATAAGCAAATTAAGAAGAAAAATGGGTACCCATTTGGTAGGGTACTACAGTAATACCATTTAGAGGTTACTTAAGTGGATGCTACTTCTACATGGCTTTTTGGATTAGTTGAATCAAGTCCAACATATCAAGATTAGTCATCCACTAAAACACATTGTTTCTACGGAATCAAAAGTGATGGTCGTGATCTTAAATGAACGTTCAAACTGCCTGTAGGTTATAAATTTATCAAATTTATCTGACAACATAGTTTCACGTAGACATAAGTTAGTGAAACTCGGTGAGTACTCTTTGTCCATGTTCAAGTCAATCTTAAATTACTAATCTTTGAGTAATATAAATCAGAAAGTAACTTACATGCGGTTCAATAGAGCCATGCTGAGGCACTCACCTAGGCTGAAAATATTAAAGAAATCGCTAAGTAATCAATAACAATAAATTATAGATGGAATGGCCTGCACATTTATAAATCACCTGCAAATTACACACATCAGTAAACAACTATTTAAATCAAGCAAATTCAGTATTCAAAAAGGTTTTACTCAATCTTACCAAGGCCGAAACCAAGGAAAGAATCAGACAAACTAACTTTCACCGTCTGGGTAGCCATTACTTCTATCTACATCGCACTCACGCAATCGTCTGGTTAGATGGAAAAAAAACATTACAAATGTAAGAACCCTATACACAAAAAAAATAGTAACTTTAGGTATTCAATTAAGATTGGATTTCAAGAGAAAAATCCGCAAAAGAAAAGACTCACATTGAGTAGAACATCACAGTAACAGCAATATCTGAAGCCTCAACGGTAATCCAATAGCGATATCACCGGTCAAAACACCACCAGTACCTTTTTCAAAAACTTAAATTTCTCTTCACAACCCTCCCAAAGACATAAAATCTAATCTTACACGAAGAATCCAAAGCCGCTTCCAAAAGAAACCTTGTTGCCATGCCAATAGGTAGTCACCAACCTAACCAAAAACAGAATCTTTTTTGTTAATCGAGTAGCATCAATTTTACTAAAAATCTCTGAAAATTTCCCATCTTTAAACCGACAATGTACTGAGATAAAGCTGCATATCAATCCTTGTGATTTATGTTTAACTCTGCTTTGTTTCCCGAAACCAACGTTTATCAACGCTTGAGAATCCCTACAGGCTACAGGACATGCGTTATAGACAAATCCAACACCGGGAGAAAAATCACAGTGCAGTAAAGATATCATTACGTAAAAGAAACCATTAGAATGAAAGAGGAAGCAATTTAGATATTTGAATCCAATTGGTGAAGTAGGGACCAAGATGATATGAATGGTAATAAGCCGAGACAGAATCAAACAATAGAAAGAAGCTGATTTAATTGACATTGTGTAGCAAATTTATGCGACACAAAAAAAACAATAATATAAAACTCTAGAATTTGCTGAAAGGTACAAAATCCAAGATTTGAAAAAAAGAAACACTAATATTGAAATTACTAATAATGTTGATCTAGTTGAGACATGGAAGAAGATGTTTAATTTGCACAAATCAATTATCGGTTCGTACAGGGAGAATAATTTAATCAAGTATCTGCATGTCTGAATCAATTTACACAAATCAACAAACTGAAGCTATCAAACTCAAGTTTAGGCTAGCAGCAAAGAGCAAACGGTAGGACAACAATGACATCCGGCGATAGAATAATATATTTAGCAGAATACATAAAAACATCTTCAATTGAATACCCAAACTTTTAAAATTCGAAAAATCACGAATTGGGAAGCCATGATTAAGATTTAGACGGAAAAATATATTTTCTTGTAAAGAAACCTAAAATTTAAACTCGGCCAACTTTTAACCTTTGAATGATTTTACCGTATAGAACCAAGAAAGATGAACTCCAAACTTGTTATACGACGGAAAATCCCATGCATGGCATAACTTAGCTGAGCTTTTATGTAAACATATTGTTCATAAAGGCATATCTAGGGATGATCCATGAATGTTAAGGGTTCAAATTCATCCATTACATGCTTCAAAAAAAGAATATAATCATCCATAGGGTATACATGTGATATTGCATAGGGAGGGAGCTAGTACTAAAGAAGCATGTCGCAGTACCCATTGTGAATCACGGGGTAGTACTAATCTTTTACAATCAATTGATGATTAACCCAAAGTATGAAAACCAAGTTCTATTTAGTATTTAAGAAAAATCAAATATCACAATTTGAATACACGACATTCTACAAAGCTTTGTATTACAAAGCTGATTACTACATTAAGCATACAGAAGAAGCTATTCAAAAACTACAATATGAATAGAATACATTGTTTAAAGTTTGTTATTGCAAAGCTGACTAGGGTTTCCAGAAGAATATGCCATTCGTTTGACGAAACATAAAAAAGATCATATCAAAAATTCGAGTGGCTGAAGCTGACGCAACTACTTTCGGATCTATAGAAATAGATGCACGTACATCATTAAAAAGGAAATGATTTTATGAAATAAATATTTACCTGCATTCATGTCATATTGCCACATTTTCAGTTTTGAAATTCAAAAAAGGTGAACCATTGTTAAGTATTTCTTGGTTGTGGACCGCAGAACACGATACATTCATTAAGATGATGTGAAAGTTGTGGAAGACAACAAGATATTTGAAGTGCCGAGCTATTTAAAAAATTAACTATTAAAGCAACCACATTAACAATCAATATCAAGGCTTACCTATTTTCATCGCAAAAACCAAATAAAGGAAAGGAGAACCGTCTTAAAACAACAACTGGTTATTGAAAAAAAAATGTAAACTTACGTGAGGGAGACTATATATAAATGTAACTGCCGAGTATTTTGCTTCTTAAGAAGTACAGACCATAAAATTGAAGATTGAATCAAAAGATTTTACCCTAATAAAGAACAATCAATATCCAATAATATATGAACATCAAAAATAAAATCAAAAGAAATCTGAATTTGATTTATTCTGTTTATTTTCTGAAAAGATTGAATATAAAAAAATAGACAGAAGAAAACTAAAACCATAAAAAAGGTACTCACAATTGCTTCCTATAAAATCCAAAAACCAAAACCCATAAAGCACACAAATGCACGAAAATATTAAACGCAAGAGAAAATCTTGCAGGAAGCATTAAAAGAAACCGCGAGGGCAATGACTGATAAAAACTATGAAAAAATATTAACAAATTCTCTATAGCTTGTTCCAACTTCTAAAACCAATGAATATTCTCTGCTGGCTGTTATAAAGGTCTCCGGCCACGAAGCTGAGTAAAATATTACTGCAACATGTTCATTGGGCATTTTAGGAACAGTAAATCAGAGCGTACTCCAACAACAGCCCAAGCCATCACCTTCAATTCAAAATCAAACTCCACATCCCCTGTATCTCAACAAAACCTAAACTACAGCCACAAATCCATTCCATTAAATCACTTCTTTCCTCCATCCCTGCATCAATAAGACCAACAGCTTCTTCATGTTCTTTCCCCTAATTTCCTAAATATTGAAATCACTTCAAATCCCTAATCCTTAATTCAATTAACCTGAATTCAAACACCACCATCCAAAACGTCTTCTTTATCTGAAATTACTCAACTCATGAACCCTAAATACACAACCCCCTTCATCTCGGTTTTTCTTTTTATCATTCTTTTGGTGAAACTGCATGTTTTGGGGTTTTAATGATTTTAGGATTTTTGATGTTGTTTTCCATCTATACATCAAAAAGGGTAAATCTCTTTTGCTCAATTTCTTATCGCTTTTTCCTTCATTGTTCTCTTAGTTAACTGCTTTTTTAGGGGATTTTGATTTTAGGGATTTCTAATTTCAGGGTTCACTGTCAAGAGAAGAGCTGGTGGAAATAAATAAACTAATTAACCCTCTCCCTCTCTCTGATTCTTCATTTTTTATCATGATTTTAGTCATTCTAGACTTTGATTTCATGTTTTGAGTTTCTGGGTGAGTTTATATTTGATTTTATGCTTAGATCTTGGTGGTGGGATGGTGGTTGTGGTGGTGGTGGTGGTTGTGGTGTTTTTATTTTATCTTATGCTTGTTTTTGTTTGCTGCAGGTCCAACCATTCTTTTTCCCAAGAAGCTGCTGGCAGTATCCTAATGTTTGGGTTATATAACAAATAAGTAGATGGTGATAGGTTATGTGTTTGTTTATTCATCTTATCTTACATGCTTAAATTGATTTAAATTCAGTGTCTTTTTGAAAGCCTTCACTGTTAACTCTCCAGATATTGCTCATCATCTTGAGATGGTCCATTTTAATTTTGCAGAAACTATAGTGCAATGTCTCTCTTACAGAGGGTATGCATGATTCCATGTTTCCAGGGACGGGCCTAGCAAGGGGCTAACCAGGGCTGTAACCCGTCCTTAGATTTGCTAAATAATCTCTTTAGTATACATATTTACTTTATTTTTGTGTTAGCCCGTACTCAAAAATTTGAAGCACTAACAATTTTTGACAGTGCTCAGTCACTGTTTGATAAAATGGCTTAAAGAATTGCAAAGCCTTTACATTGAATATGTACTGGTGAGGTTTTGTTGATAATAATTGCTTTATTTACTAAGACTCTTAGAGTCTTTAGATGAATCGACCGAAGTATGGCAGCTGTTGTACATATGTTTGCATATAGTAACATTTTAAAATGTCTGGTTTCCGATAGATTTTTGTTGTCTACTTTGTTGATTTGGTGCGGGAGTTTTTTCTTTCTGGATATCGTGTTGTTGTTGCTTCCGCAGGTGCCAATTCAATATCGATACCATTTTTCTTAAAGTTTATAAATAAATTCGTATTCGATCACTGTGCTATTTATTTAATGGGTGTTGCAGCATTGCAGCATCAGGTTAACAAGTATAAATTGCCCTTTTCAGCTGGTCATTGAACGTGTTTGGAAGGGAACTGTCTTCGGTGGATTCAAGAGTCATCCCCAAGTACCATATTTTGTTGAAAATTACATGAAGAAGGTACTAATTAAACTCTATAAATTCCTTTCATCCAGCTTTCCACTAAATGATACACTTGTATGGTTACAGTAAATCATTCAAAAGCAAACTTTGTATACTTGTTACAGGAAATCAAGGTTGATGCATGATTATATAACTCTCAGTCCGACCTTTGGTAAGATCAGCTATGAATCCACTGTTTGCCGCGAATAACTGATGGCGACTTAAGGGGTGGCAAAAGTTAAAAACATGGTATAAGCTTACGGATGGGGTGAGACAGTTGACCCATTATGTTATCTATGCTCTGACATTGTGAAAACCCAATACTGCTGTATGTAGTCCATATTAGTTAAACTGCTATAGTATTTTTCTTATCTCACCCGATAGTTCTGTAGAATGTTGTGTCTATAAAAATATCTCATTTTAGTCTTTATTACTCATCTAGTTTCATGGGGAGCTAAGCACTTGGAATTTCATAAGGCTTTTTGTGATTCATGTTGCAGCCTTACCAGTGAGGTGATATATAGTGCACTGATCGCCATAAATGTTTGGAAACTATTGGGATTTGGCTGTTTGATAAGCGACGTATGATATATTTGCACCAAGAAAAAGCTTCTACCTTAAACTTTTCGATATCTTGCAGACCCAAAAAAAAAAAAAATTGCATAAATTTTAGCCCTATCATACACTAATTTCTGGGTCCGTCCCTGCATGTTTCTAGAATCATATTAGTATTGTTTGGAATCATTACAATCCTGTTTAAGATCACATCACGAGGAAATGCATTCTTGTATTCCAGATTTCACAGTCCTGTTTAAGATCATATCAGGAGGAATTGCAGTCTTCTATTCTAGATTTTGCTTATGTATGAAAATTATATTATAGTGATCTAAGCTCATGGACCTGGCACTAGTTGTGTAGGTGTGATATTTGTTTACGGCCACTTTTCTTTCAGAGAAATAGTGAGTGGGACAGAGAGGCCTTCCATAGGATATTTTTAATTTCAGTATCTTAGTGGGCATATTTTACCACTAGTATTCATATGGAAACAGGCTCTAAATCTGCAATGTATGGTGCCATATGTTTTTAAAAACTAAATTTAAGTAGGTTGCTCTTGTTCTTGCATGAGTGATGAATCTCAGTTGCTAATGTGAATTGCTATCTAAGGTCTCCTGTAAATTTTATGGGACTAATTCCCGAGTGTTGTGATAGTGGTTGTAATGTAGCATTTGATTAACCGAGACTTGATATTGTCCACGAACTGACCTGAGTTGTTAGATTTACGTTCCTCAGAATCATGGATTGATTTGTTTGACTTATTCTGGGTAACCAACAGGTCAAAGTACCAGTGGAGCAAGGTCGGTATGGACTGCTTTTCGGATCATCTTTACAGGCTTGGCTACGGCTTCCGGTGGAGGCTATCTAGTTTGCAAATATAAATTATGAGGAAGTTGATTTTGCTTTATATCATTTTCTACTGATTTAGAAGTTTTTTGCATGCTTCAGTTTGCCATAGCTCTTCCGTTAGGACAAAATAGTACTGAATGTGCTTTTGTCAGTTAGAGTGAAGCTCTTCACTGTCTTGATGTGGGAGACTGTGAGTCTAAATCCTATAAAGTAACTCGTGACACAAAAAGCTTCATGTTCCGCCATTATAATGATTCTTCTACTGATGATTTTTTTGTAGTGTTCTGCATAATAAAAAAAGTAACTGAAGCTATTCAGAAAGGTGCTGCTGCCTATGACTGCAAGATCGTTGAAGGGTTGCAAAATTATCAGTCACTGTGATTGTGAATTATTTCTTATGGTTGCTGCGGCATTGGTGTTACCGTATACCAGACGATTGGAAGTTGCTTCATTTAGACAGGTACCATGGCTACTGCTTATACCTGCAATAGCGATTGGTAGAGTTGAATACCTTTTTCTTGACCATGAGAGTTTAAAGTTCTACTCCCTCCGTACCACATATATAGGCGGTGAGAGACTATTCTCTTAGATTAAGAAAATTACTTGGAATTCATAATTTTACATGTTTTTTCTTGTCTTGCCGTTTGTCTTATTCTCAATACAATTACCTATGTATCATAAATAAGGGTATATGTAGGAAAAATTTATCTTGAAAATAGGATTCCGCCTATTTAATGGTACAAGCAAAATCCAAAATTCCGCCTATATAATAGGTACAGAGGGAGTATGTTTTGTGACCAAGGAAGCTGGTTTCCCGATCAGAAACACTGAGAATCCTTATAATTGATTTAGTTTTTGCTTTAGTTGTAGCACTTCTCTTTAGGACATGAATCCTTTCTTGTATGATTTTGAACTAAATTTACAACTTTAAAATAATGGAATTTTCATTTTATATGAAAAGAATTATTGTTTGTGTTTCATCTGAATTTGAATTTCAGTGTAATTTGATTTGTAATTTGAATCTGAATCAAATTTATTTCAGCCCAGTCAGCCAGATGTGAATTGTTTTTTTTTATTAAAATAGATTAAATCAACGACGTAAATTAGGGAGGTGGCGATACATAGCTATTGGTCATGGATTGAAACTGCAAAGATGAAGTTAATCACGCCACCTTGAAATTCAAACCGCAGAGAGAATGACTGTTTTTGGACCACCGTGTCTGGTGGGGCTTCTCTATTATTGGCAATTTGACAAACATGTGCTTCTTGGATGAATCCAGTCATGTTGAGTTTTCATACTTGTGTGTTGTACAAGTAATAATTCTAGGCATTTGCAGCCTTGAACAAGCCATGTTTCCTAGAGAATTTCACAAAATCTCTCTTGGATTTCCCCTCGGATGAATGCAGCATAACACTGATTCATGCTCCTCCCAAGAAGATTTTTTTGGGAATTCTCCCGGATTTTCCCTGGGCTTGATAGCAACTGCATGTGCTCCAATTTAGCTTATTCCAAAATGCAATGCGTGACGGTAGTCACGGTACTACATTTCTGCAAACACGCAACCCAAAATATCTCTAAACACGCATTCCAAAATATCAGTTGATCATAAGCTACTCCCCATACACCTGTCTCTGCCTAATCTTATGCATGTAGGGTCTTAAGCTAGTGGACAGGGTTTCTGCTCAAACAATCAAGCTCAAAGAGTGAAAGCTGGGGCTAGTTCCATATGGCTTTCGCAGCCATTAGAGCAAGTCTTTTGGCGGAGACCTTCCAAGTTCCAAGATATATATATTACGGACCAAGTGAGCATGGACCATCTCATAAAATGATAGAAATGGTTTTAGCAATGCTCGAGCCTTGGTTTGTCAATCATTTTTTGTCATTTGTTACACTTTCATCCTGCTTTGACCACGTGACAAGAGGAGTTTTGCAGTATTACTCTATTTATAGTGATATACTACTAGTTTTGAGAAAGAAAATTAAGCAATAACTTCTTCTTTTCCAAAAATGGCTGCCGCTTTTCCCAACCAATATTTGCATCCAACTTCCATCCATCCATGCTTTTCCATGAGTTCGAGTTCCAGATACAAGGGATTAAGCAGCAGCAGTCTACTACATCCTGTCAAACCTTGTAGGTTAGAATCCATAAGAACAGCTACTGATCCTAACAATCATGATACTTATGAAGAAAATGTTTCGATTAACTGGAATTGGGTCAGCTCATCGTTTAGATTCATGGAAGAGCAACTGATTGGAAGGTTCGTTGACCAAAAATCATCTCCGGCGAGGAACACGACCGTGGATATGAACCGGCTCGTTGACTTCTTGTACGAGGACATACCACATGTATTTGATGATCAAGGGATTGATCATACTATGTATGATGAAAATCTTCGATTTCGAGACCCGATCACAAAATATGACAGTATTTATGGCTATCTTGCTTATATTTTTATGTTGAAGAATCTTTTCAAGCCAGAGATTCAGTTGCACTATGCCAAACAGGTACCTGTACTCTTTCTTGTATTCAATTTTCAACCATCCCATCCCCGCATGACCCCTTTTCTTTATAATGTTGTGCATATATCTTGTGCTTTTCTTCTCTCAAAAAAAATGTGGAATTGACATTATTAGTTAGTAGACAGGACCTTATGAGATATCAACGAGGTGGACCGCAGTGATGAAGCTAATGACCGTACCTTGGAAACCTCGGCTAGTTGTAACAGGAACATCTATCATGCATATCAATCCGGAGAACCATAAATTCTGCAGTCATGTTGTAAGACTTCATTTTATTCCACTCAACACATTTGCAAGAAATCGACTTTTGTATAGAATATATATGCGCAATGTGTGTTTTGATGTCTCACATTTTTGGCGCAGGATATATGGGACTCCATAGAGCAAAATGAATATTTTTCAATAGAGGGATTGATGGATGTTATAGAACAGGTATATATTCTTTTTTTTTTTCAGGTAGTTTGTAAGACATGATTAGTGCAAGTCGTTGCTTTCTTGTGACGGGATTCCCATTTTGTGAACTCTTTACAGCTAGGAATTTCCATGAACCCGGATTCAGAATCTCCACATTATCAAATACTAAAAAGAACTTCAGATTATGAGGTACATACTACACATACAAATGCAAGTGTTTCTTCTATTGAAAAAAACAAGTGCCACACTTTCAATGGTGTGGCTATCTGTTTCTTTAGATTAATCCATAGGCTGAATATGGCAGGTTCGACAGTACTCTCCCTTTGTTATCATAGAAACTGAAGGAGGAAATGAGCTCTCAAGTTCTACCGGATACGTTCAAGCATTCGAGACATATGCACAATCGGAAATATCCACCCGAAGTCATTTCCTGCCACTAGACAAAGATTTCAGCAGGTAGGAAGTAGGATCATGAAGTCATCCATACAAACAATTCCTACCACCATAAATGGCACCAATATACAAAATTATTAACAATGTTGTTGTTGTGTCTTTTCTCTGGTAAGATCCTACAACAGTGAAGAACTTACCTTGAAAAGGATTGAAGAAGGCTTTGCCGTGGTATCAAATTTCTCTGGAAATCCCACTGAGGAGATTGTTATCAAACAAATGAAGAAACTTCGTTGTGCGCTTCTAAGAGATGGTCTAGAACCTAAAGAAACTTTCTTGCTTGCTCGATACAAAGACTCAAGTGGCAAATATAAAATGGTATTCACATAGTAGTTGTTTTTGCATAGTTATTTCAAATTTGTTTACACTTGAATGAAACTAACTCTTTTATTTTTCTTTTCTTTTGTGGTTTGCATTGAAGAGGAATGAAGTGTTGATTTGGCTTGAGGAATTCAGATTGGATTAGTTAGATTTTAGTCACTCGGCTACACATATGTACTGGTTATGGTTGTAACCCCCATACTTCTGTGGACACTAAATTGGTCGGAAGTGCGAGCCCATTATGAACAAGTTGTACATATAATTAGGGTTTGTACACTATACTTATTAAGGGGGATAATGTTCAATGTGCTCAGTCTGTCACCAGGGGTAAGTCTAAGCCTATTGTCACACCTCCAAATGCCTCTTGTAAATTTCTGCCGAAGTGTAACTCGACAGCGTTAATCAAATTTCATCCACCTGCGCTTCAGCCTTATAAATTTGCACCAATACAAACAACCAACTCTTTAGTTTTACAGCGGAAGTCTTTTAGCATTATTTCACTTCTCTTTACTTCTCAAATGCTTACCATAAAGCACTCAAACATTGCCATACATTGCCAACAACAACCAGTTAACCAAGAACACTTAGAACATGACACAATCAACTCATTTTATTGCATCAAAGGGAAGATATACAAAACTTGCCCACTTAGGGACTTACACCGGCTTGTTCCTCTTGAACCAAGCCTCATCCTTACAAAAACTCTCTCAATTTGAGTCTCACACTCTCCTATGTAAGCCTGCTGAATTTTTCATGCCTTAGCACTATTTATACAGCAGTTTTACTGGCAAAAACCGTGCACAACCGTTGCACACGCATGGGACATCCATCTGTCCCATAAAGCAGTTCCATAACCGCCACTAATTGTGCCAACTTGGCCAATTTCTCTCTTTAAACTCGCGCCATCATCCAACACATGTTCTTAAGAAGTTATGAACTCTCTTCCACACTTATAAACTTTCTTTATAACCATTCTACTTTGTCTCGCGCCTTTGGCATGCTTTTGAAGCCAGTAACCAACTCCAAACCGTCACTTGAGCCATATTGCACAATTGTTGCGCTTTACTGACTTGGCCTCTGTATTGTACAACTGTTGCGCGTTACTGAACTTGGCCTCCATATTGCACAACTGTTGTGTTGCAATCATCTCGGCCACTTCCTTAGCTCATTCTGGTTACTCATACGTCATATGCTTCACTTTGCCAATTTCTCGACAATAGTTATGTCACTCTTGCATTACTAGCTTGCTTGCACTGTTCAAGATTTGGCTAGCCTTGAACTAATGCATAGGCCAACTCTTGGCCTATTATACCTTCTTGCATCATCCTTGAGTTTTGGCTAACTCAATTCCATGGATATGCCTCAATGCCAACATTGCATCTTGCATCTTGTCACTTTGGCCTTGCCTTGCCTTTTCCTCAGTGAAGCCTCATTGTGTCGATCAATAAGCTTCATTACTTGGTCGAATATTCTTATTGTGTTGTGCCACCTTTGTGCGTCACTAGCGGGTAGGGTATTCCTATTCTAGCACATGAAAGTCTATGCAGCGTCGCGCCATCTTGGCCGGCTATGCTGTAACGCGCAATCATTGTGCATCACTAGCCTGACCGGTCATACCTATCCAGTATCAAAAGTTTATCAACATGTTTTCTTTTGTAAATTCAATGTATAAAATAAATTCAAAGACTTTATACTTCTTAAAAAGATGCACATATAGAAAAGGAGAGGGTACCAAGTACACAACCATTTTTTTCGTTCGACGATCTGTATGGACAAAACCTAATATAATTAATCACTAGTAGGTCAAAAAAAAAAACCCTGAAGAAGATCCTCATTCTCTTCCACAATCAATATGTATAGACCATTCCGTATACCTGATTGTGTAGAAGAGTTCTTGGACGATCTTAAACATCAATATCCAAGATCAATCTAGTCGTATCCGAATTATGAGGATCCTAATCCTAACAAGTATGAAACTTGCAATTTATCGTTCAAAATATGAATTTAACAAGAACAAGTTTTGTTTTTAATCTCAAACAATAAGGACTTCAACTATCTAGATTGATTCACCTACTACTTCTGTTATTCCTATTATAAAGAGAAATAATATAATGCGTAAAAGGAAAAACACAAAACTGCAGAAATTTTGTTAATGAGAAAAACTACACATGCAGAAAAACTTTGAGACCTCGTCCAGCTTTTAATACTACATTGCATTAAACCGCTACAAACACTAGCCTACTATCAGACTGGAATGTAGTTGAGAACGAATTAACCCTCCAAGAAATTCAGTTGTTGTCATGTTCCTTACGCCTCTTGAACCTCGCAAGATTCTACGCACTTGATTCCCTTAATTTACTGATGTCCTTTATAGCCTAAGAGTTGCTTCAACCTTGGTGAAAACTTGTGATACCAATCTTCCTCTAGCAGACAAGCCTATTTGATTTCCTTTTTGATATATGTCAATCTAGGCGTGCAAATCTGTTTGCAGTAGACGAAGTCCAGCAAACCTCACGAATCCGGAACCCTTACACTCAGTTAGCTGAGAAGCATGTATAACTTACCACCTCTTAGGAAAAATCCAAACAAATCAAAGAAGAGTTAGATATACATATTAAGGAATCATAAATTCTGAGATGAAGAGATCTTTGTGATTTTTGTCTATCTCTTTCCTAATCCAAGATTACAAAAACCTCAAATATCAATAAGAACAAGATCAAGATTCAAGAACTATCAGGTAAAAAGATAGGCTGACCGGGTTTCACAAATCCCTAAGTGGAGACTTCAAATTCGTAACCTAATATATAGTTCTGTAGAGAACCTTGGTTATAGAGGACAACTCTAGCTTAGAAACTAGGACACAAGAGTGCTAGTAATTGAGAAATCATGTTGTGGGAGTCTCTCTATTCATACATTTTCAAAGCTCTAGGTAGCTTTGAGTTTAAGCTAATCAAGATATCTTGAGATCCAAGCAAACACTTTCTGAATTTAGATGAAATTGTTATTAGGAATTCATGTAAATATGTGAAAAGTACGCCTTAAAATTACATAGAAGAATACGCATTATGGTCCAGGGTTCTGGAACCGTGCACAATGATAGTTCATAGAGGCTAAGTTTCCTTTTGAACTTACAAGTACTAGCGGTGCTCAATAACATTTATTACTAACCAATGATCCACAAGAAGAAAGTGTTTTTTTGAATGAACTTATCTATGGGAGTTGTGTTAAAAGTGAACATAGTTATATAGATAATATAGTTTATGGACTTCAGTAGGTAAAAATGATGTTAAAATTGAAGAAGATTAAAGTGAAAAAATAGAACGGAAAAATGGGTTATTCTTAACAAGTTGGGCAGGTTATGCGCATTTTTTTATGCTGCATAACATGTTATTCAACATCTTTTCCTGCATAACTTTTTTTTACAGAATTTGTTATGCGAAACATGAATCACACACACACATAAATTAGTCTAAATGCATACCATATACTTCCTTTCTCTTCTTAGCAGTGTCGTGCTTTGCGTTGGTTCTAATCTCCTTTAGTTGTAGGTCACCGTCAATTTCTCCACTTTCCTCTTCTAGATGATCATCATTAACATGTAAAAATGATGTTAAAATTGAAGAATATTAAAGTGAAAAATTAAAACAAAATAGGGGTAATACATATAGGATAAAAATCTCACCAAATTTTTTTTGTTTCTTAGATTTACTATTATTTTTCGGATTACTGGCTTCTTGGTCATCATCAGCTGCTCCTGCGGCAAAACTTAAAATCAATAAAAAAAACTTAAAAAAAAAAGAAAAACATTAACAGATGAATCTAATCGAAAACTTAAAATCTCACCAATTTTTTTTTGTTTCTTTGATTTGATTTTCCTTCCAATTTCCCATCTTCGTCTTTTAGTCATCATAACAAAAGTTATAATCGATATTTTTTTTTCGAATCTACTGAATGCATGTAAGAATACCATCAATTAAACTAGGATTTCATCCTAGATTTCTTTTCTTTAGCAGCTTTTGGCTTATGAAGACGTGTTTGTGTTTTTCTTGATGTTTCCTTCATTTTTGTTAAACAGATTTCGAATGAAATACTATAAGTAGTTTCTAGAGCTTGTAAACTATTGTATCTTTGATTACTAGGGTTTAATCGACTTCAATCATCGATTTGAATGATCGATTTCTGGCTTTTGAGCGAGAATTTTTTTTTCTCAGTAGGGAGTTAATGGAACTGCCCAGAATCGTTGAAGGGTATTTTAACATTTCTGCGTCTTTTTATTAAAAATTATTAGTTAGGCCTAGGGGTGTACATGGTCGGTTTCGGTTTGGTTTTTGCTCAAACCGAAACCGTTACTCCCAGTTTTTGATTTTCCAAACCAAACCGTTCCATTAACCAACGGTTTCGGTTATTAGTTTTACCATTGGGTTCCGGTTTTATCATTGGTTTCGGTTTGACTAGTATTTTGTTAGTTTCACGTAACTGGTAGTTAAAAAGAAAATACACAAAAAAAAATGAATGATTATAATATAATTGCACAAAATATTACACATAAAATTACATATTAAAAAAATTAAATTAAATTAATAGAAACATTTATGATTTAGATCTGCGGATAAAATTAAATATAGTTAATCTAAAGTAGATTTAATGGTTGATATTAATTACATCAAAGCTAATCGGTTTTACCGTTGGTATTCGGTTTGGTTTTCGAACCAAACTGAAACCGTTACTAACGGTTTTTGTCTTTGTAAACCAAGACCAACCATTAGTAAATGGCTCGGTTCGTTTTTCTTCTAATCAGTTTGGTTCAGTTCGGTTTTACCGGATAACCGCTACTATGTGTAAAGCCTTAGGCCTGAGGATAAGAAAAAGAAAACTTGGGACTTTCCCCAACTTTCCTTCTTGAATTCGCCAACCTAAACAAGCGGATTCTACCTAATATAACTTGCTTTTGGTTCGCTCCTATTTCAAGAACAATTTTTTTGGGGACCATGGATTTTTTCGCTGGACCATGGTTCTATATTTAGTAAGACATTTAGAAGCAAAGTGAAGACACCCATCCAAATATCTATGTTAATACCAAAATTACCTTTCCTAATTAAGTTTGTGTAATTAAGTCAGGTTAATTAGTGATTAGTGTAAGATGAGATCAACATTATTTTCTTAAAATTAAGTTATTAAGGGGGAAGAAGAAGGAGAACATAATAGTTGGAAAAACTCAATTATTTCTTTTATTTTTTGAATCCGAACCTTCAAATCATCCAAGCATATTTCAAATTTTGTTTTTTGTTGCTTGAATTGGCCAAAATTTTCTGAAAATGAGAAATTTTATAGCTTGATTTGGGTTAAGTCAAACAAGTACCGCTACAAGATTTGAAGAACAGGTAACCGAACTTATCTGCTAACGTAGTTCGGCTAATGTTCATGAAAGCGCAGGTAGCCGAACTTAGTTTTAACGACACTAATTCCCTCTCAATTCATGATCCCGAAAAGAAAACAGTGGTGCCCAAAAAATCCTTCTATTTCAAACTTGAGAGCCAAGTTTTTTAACGACACTAATTTTCACTAACTTCGTCATTTTTGTAATTTTTTAAGGTACGCAATGTTCGACATTCTGGACGTTTTTCGTGTGCACATACAATAGAATGCTCAATGGCTTAGACGTGTGCATTGGTTAGGTGGTTGGTTTGGGGTCCAATTTATAAAGGAAACAAAATAAAGAAAATGGAACAAAGTTTGGCGGATATTAAGCTAGCTAATTGTTACTTGTTAGCTGATCAGAAAACACGTTTTGGTGATTAACCATGACATAATCCCAAAACAAAAGACCGAGTTCATTCTCTTTTCAAACTCGAGTCACCTACTCAAACTCGGCGGTGACTCAAACTCGGCTTTGGTATATACATATTTCTGGCTGTGTCTTGTTTCTTTTCTTAAACTTGTGATGAAAATGGACACTTCTCCCACCTACTGCACCACAAGTACCTGCAAATTCAATTTAGTGGTTGTTATCAGACTAACTCTACGGTATGCAAAAATGCAGATTTACGATGCCTGAAGTTATAGCATATGGATCTGAAGATGCATCTAGCGCACAACGAATGCAAGAAAAAATAATATAATGATTAAGACGTACAATAAACAGCAAAAGGTAAGATGTCGCAGTATTAAATAAAATGAACAAACGGTACAGTAAGAAAGCTAATCGCATACACAATCTACATTCTGATATATATATGAATTCAGAGTAAAAACTTGATTCCTGAGACAGGTCAGAATAGCAATGCATCTGTGAATGTGTTATGTTGCGAGCAGCAAGTCCTAGACAAACCAGTAAAGAAGACTACGAAATTTGTTTTATCATCCCCATAGATTTCAATGACATTGACCAGAAGTGGGACTCCTTCGTTGATAACCAACCTAAAAGAGAATAACATTTTATCTATTACATGTGAAAAAAAGCTTTTTGACAGCAAACTCCCAGTGTAGCAACGACTAATCACTAAGCAGGAAAAGAACAGATTAATAGAAACTAATTTTTATCATAAGCCAGCCGTGGCACCAATAAGAAAGCTAACCTGACAATGGAAAAGAAGAATTCTCAATGCTGCAAATTAGCAATATGACCATCCCTTCTTGTTAGTGTTTGCTTTACCATTCTATATATGCAACTAAAATGTGTCGTGTCACTTCCTAGAAGTTCACATGATCTAAGACTAGGTATATTGGATGTAGTAGAAGAAACAAACATCACCTTGGCTGCATTGACCGACTGTAAGTCAAAATGCCACAAACGGGAGGTGCATTTTGTAATTAAAAAGCAGGAAAACAGTAGTTTAGAAACATGGCATTCCATGCCTGGAGTAAATCAAATTCCAACTAAAATGTCCTCTTTCTAACTTTCTATTGTTCCTGCAATATGTTTGATTACAAAATGCACCTCTTATACTCGCAAGAAATCAACTTCCAATGATCAGGTTCAATGACCAGGGAAGCCGTGGCTTAAGGAAACTCTAAATTAGAAAATTAAGATGCAGCATGAATCAACTAAACATGATAAAGCAAAGCTAAGTTTACCAGATTATCTCAAATCGTATTAAAAAGGAAGTCTCCTGTACCTGTATGCATTTGGTCCTCCTCTGCTATTTCATAGTGGACTCCTGGGTGACACAACTGGGGTCCCTCCAGCAGAGGCATATCCTGAAAGTTGGGGTCCCCCATATCCTGACATTGACGATGAGTTAGTTCCACCAGCAAGGGATCCTCCTCTTCCACCATCCTTTCTCACATCATAACCACCATTGTGACCATACAACTCATGAAACCTCTTCCACATTATCTTCTCTACAGCTCTGTTAACCTCAAGTACTTTGCCATCCAACTCATGAAACCTCCGCTGCATTACATTCTCTACAGCTTCCTCAGATTTAAAAGTGATAAAGCCAAAACCTCTAGGTCTATCTTTTGTAGAATGATGCATAATAACAACCTCAGTAGTTCTACCAAACTTCTCAAAATAAGCTTTAAATTCTTTCTCAGTCAAGCTAGGAGATAAACCACCTACGAAAATCTTCTTTGTCCTAAACTGACCATTATTACCATTACTCTTCTTGTTAAAACCCTTTTGGTTGCAAGGGTTATTATGTTCAAATCTGGGTTTGGGCTCTGCTTTTTCCACTCCAACCAATCTTCCAAGAATGACATGTCTTTCTAAAAGAACTTTATCAGCTACAGATGAATCTGAGAAGAGAACATACCCGAAACCTCTTAAACTACCCGTATCCTTGTCTTTCATAATCACAGTCTCCACAACTTTACCAAACTTCTTAAAATGATCTTTCAAAGTATGTTTATTGGTTTCCGGTGAGAGTCCACCCACAAAAATCCTCCCTTGTCCTGAATCCATCAAACCAACACTCAAAAATCAGCCCAACAAAAAAAAAGTTTTTGTAGCTTCAAGAAGCCCCATACAAACCTAATATGTAATGCAAATAGTGTTTATCGAGAATACCTCCCGAGAAAGTGAAGTCAATAAAACTAAAAAGTTCTTCAAACAAAAAAAAAAAGAAAGAGAAAATTTGCAAAACTGAGGGTTTCTTTGGAGAGGGAGTCAGTGGCAAGAAAATAGATTAGAAACATGGCATTTCAACACCTGGCAGGAAATCAAATTCCAACTAAAATGTCCTCTTTCTATCTTTTAACTGTTCCTGCTATATGTTCAATTACAAATGCACCTCTTATACTTGCAAGAACTCAACTTCCAATGACCAGTGGAAGACATGGCTTTTGGAAACTCTAATTTAGAAAGTTAAAGAAGCAACATATATCAACTAACCATGTTAAAGCAAAGCTAAGTTAAAAAGGAACTTCCCAATACCTGTATGCATTTGGTCCTCAACATCATCATCTGTGAGTTCATCAAACTGAAAGTCTTTCATCTCCAATTTCAATGGTTTAGTTGCTCCCAGGGGACCACATGCAGGTCTGCTGCATATCAAACACTTACCAGAAACACTACCAACTGACAAGGCCGGGTTTTTCAGTTTAGAGGCATTCAAACCCTTATCTGCACCCCAATTTGTAACAACACTCTCACCCAAGGTTTCGGATAAAGGCCATATGCGGTTAACGCCCCCCCATGCAGGTGTGTTAGGCATCACATTCCCCTTACTAATAAGGCCGGAAACACTACCCATTGACATCTGTTTCGTTTTTGATGCCTTAGAATTCCAATAATTTGCACAATTTGGCTTGCCATCAACACTCTCACACAAAGATTCTGATGACGATGTAGAATTAGTTTCACGCTGAGTGGTAATAACGGCAGATGCAGCATTAGAGCAGTTCTTCAACTTTTGACCATCATAAAGAATTTCAGCAGCCTTATCTGGATCACGGCGAGCCTTGCAATACGCAGAAGCTATCTCCCTAAGAGAAAATTCTGAACTAAACGCCTCAATCAAGGCTTCCAGAACTTTTGTTTCCCCAACATCAGACTCCCTTATTGCACTACAGATAGATGCTTTCATCTCTGAGGTTCTTCACACTAAGAAACAAACAAAATCTCTTAATACAGAACTCAAAAACAAAATCTCAACACGGTTCCCATCCATAGGCCAGGGTTTCGAATCTCTCTAGGGTCAGAAAAGTTGAAATTTCTACAAAGATTTCATAAGAAAACTCAACAAATAAAGTAAATCATTAAGAATTAAAACCTGATTCTCAAACTACACTCATTTTTACTCCATTTATGTTTCAATCAAACAACTACACTTACTAATTTCATGTTTAGATCAAGTGATATCATCAAATGTAGTTCTAAAACAAAGGTAGTAGCACTCAAATGCGATGAACCATGAAAGTAACATGTAAGAAGCTAAAATCTGATAAATTACCTGAAGAAATGCTTTACTTTACTCTTCTTCTTCTTCTTCTTCAGTAGTTTTTTTCTGAGCGGAGGAGATAATTTGGGTGGAGAAAACGAGGTGGCAAAGGTTTTTAACCGGTCAAAAATGCTCTTTTTGACTTTGGATGACCACCAAATTACGATGTTTGATCGTTCTCATCTCCACCCAGCTACCAGTCCCAATACCAGGATCATTTCCTTCTTTATATTTTACCTTACATCATTAGGGACTATCCCGAAAAAATTAGGGGCGACACAAAAAGACAAAAAAGGTCACCCAAAACTAAAATAAAGCCACCCCTTATCTCCGATTTTTTGAAATGACAATTTTACCCTTCATAATCGGTAGATAAAACTACAATTGATAGTTTAATTTGGTATGCCTCCTTCTTTTTTCTACGAACCCCATAATTAGGGTTGTTCATGGTCGGTTTTGGTTCGGTTTCCAGCCAAACCAATACCAATACTACCGGTTTCTAAAAAATATTACCATCACTGAACCATTAACCACTGATTCGGTTTCTTAACGGTTTTAGCCGGTTTCGGTTTGTTCCATTGGGTTAATGGAAAACCGACTGTATGTCAGTTTTCGACAATTCAAATCTTAAAAAAAAATAATCACAGTTGAATTTCAACCTACCTGCATAGTGTAATTAACACAAGCATAGTTCATAATTCAAGTGTAAAAGCACAATTCATAACATAAACATTACAAATTAAAAAATCATAAACATAACCAATTTTAGTTGTAGATATCCAGTACTAAGGTTAAGAAAAATGAGGGTGTAGATTAAATCTTAGGTTTTAATCTAACGATTGAACATAATCGGTTTTCCATTGGTTTTTGGTTAGGTTTTTGAGGTCAAACCAAAACCGAACCAGTAATGTCGGTTTTCAAAAAAATTTACCATAACCATTCCATAAGTAAATGAATCGGTTCGGTTTCTTCCTAATCGGTCTGGTTTGGTCCGGTTCCGGTGGAAAACCGAAACCATGTTCAGCCCTACCCATAATCGGTAGTTAATTCAATAATCTGTAGTGTTGGTGTAGCCCTAAATTCAAAATTTTCAAAAACCAATGGAATTTTGAATTTCTATATTTGCACAATCGGTAATTTCGTGATGTTTTTTATCTACCGATTGTACAATCGGTAGTTTCTTGATGTTCATTATCTACTGATTGTGGTAGTATCCCTAAATTCGAAATTTTCAAAAACCAATGGAATTTTGAGTTTCTCTACTTTCACAATCGGTAGTTTCGTGATGTTTATTAACTACCGATTGTACAATCGGTAGCCTGGTGATGTTCATTTATCCACCGATTATGGTAGTTGCCCTACATTCGAAATTTTAAAAAACCAATGAAATTTTGAATTTCTCTATTTGCACAATCGGTAGTTTCGTGATGTTTTTTATCTACCGATTGTACAATCGGTAGTTTCTTTGATGTTCATTATCTACCGATTGTGGTAGTAGCCCTAAATTCGAAATTTTCAAAAAACCAATGGAATTTTGAGTTCTCTATTTTCACAATCGGTAGTTTCTTGATGTTTATTATCTACCGATTGTACAATCGGTAGTCTGGTGATGTTCATTTGTCTACCGATTGTGGTAGTTGTCCCAAATTCGAAATTTTCAAAAACCAATGGAATTTTGAATTTCTCTATTTGCACAATAGGTAGTTTCGTGATGTTTATTATATCTATCGTGATATTATTTATCTACCGATTGTTGTAGTAGTCCAAAATTCAAAATTTTCAAAACCAATGGAATTTTGGATTTCTGAAAGAAGAGAAGAACATAGTCACAATCAGTAGATAAAAAAAAACTAAACTACCGATTATGAAAGGACATATATGTATTTCCAACCTATTTTGTCTTATTCAGTCGCCCCTAATTCTTTCAGGGTCGCCTCTAATGACGTCTTTATATTTTAGATTGTGCCACGTCGTGTGTCATATCTTAACCAGTCCCTGCTTTCCCGGCTATAGCGAGGTCCACAAAAAATCCCAAGAAAATCTTGTTTCCTGAGGGGAGATCCAAAGGCGGTCTGAGTGGACTTTCTAGCTTTGGAAAAGGTACAGGCAAGTGGAGACTGAATTATTTTCTAGGGATTTATTCTCGATAGCTTTTGTAGAATTCAGATAATATAAAATTTAATTTCTGAACAATCATTGTAGATCCCAGTAATTCTACATGAAATTGTTAATTTATGCACCCATGCATAGACTATGAAGTTATTAAAAGTTTTGGATCAATAAGAAAAGCCTAGCTATAAAGGCAATTATATTTGGCAAGTGAAAAATGGAACTATTACGAAGATGTGGGAGGATAACTGGATTCCCAACATGGACAGAATAAATAAACCAATGGACATAGATGATAATTTGCTGCAAAAAGTTCAAGAGATAATAAATAATGAAGGATATTGGGACACGAAAAATCTAGATGATTTGTTCTTTTAAGAAATAAAAGAAAAAAAATCTAGCTATTACCCCAAATAAAGAAGATGGAGACAGGATAAGATGGGCTCACCACCAATCAGGAGATTTCTCGGCAAAAAAATATTTATAACTTTCTCATTAATGGCAATTATGATAATGGGAATGATATAGATTTCCCGTGGAAAAAACTGTGGAAGATGCAGACTCTACCTCGGATCAGACTGTTTATTTGGAAATTAATTCAGAAAGCTTTACCAACCTCGAATAGACTAGCGGCTCATAACCCATAAGTTTTCCCAGAGTGTCAATTGTGCAATAACCAAGCTATGGAAACGGAAAATCATCTATTTAGAACTTTCCCTTTTTCCAGAGCAGTTTGGTTTGGTTGTTCCTTAGACGCAGTCAATTCGCAGATTAACACAGATACAATTAGCAAGTGGGTTGAATTATGGATAACTGATCAAAACTTCTCGCAATTTAGGAACAAATTGCAATCATTCTTTGGTTCATATGGAAATATAGATGTGAGGTAGTTTTCAGAAAAACTGTTCTGGATCCCTCCTTATTAGTTCAGCAGATAAAAATGTTCATTCAGTCTTCAATTATCAAGGAAGAGATCAAATCTCAAGGCATCCAAAAAATGAAGATTCTCAAACACGGGTGGAACAACATCAGGTCGGATTGGATAATATTCATTGATGCGTCCTATAAAAAAAATTATCCATGGGATATGCCTTCATTCTGTACTCGACAGACCAAGAACCTTTCCTACATATTTCAACTGGCTCTGATTCGGCTTCCTCGGTGTTACATGCAGAAGCAAAAGATCTTTTAAATGTATTAAATTGGCTAGAAAGTAATATTCTTTCTAGCATATGTATAGTCACAGACTGTAAACTCCTTCTGGATTATATCACCAGAAAAGTTATAAATGCTTCATGGTTTGCAGAGAATACTATTAAGGAAGAGATTTCTTTGTTGGATAAACTTCCTCAATTCTCAGGTAAAATTTATATACAGAGATTACAATGTTGTAGCGGACTCAATTGTAAAAGAAGTAAGGATCAGAAGACTTCATCGTATGTCAACACACTTGTGTCTACAAGTGCGAACAGAGAGTATTACTACTAATATTTTCGATAAAAATGAATTGTAAATCTTATGTATTACATTGCTTGATTTAATATATTAACCTTTTTAATATAAAAAAAAAGTTGTATTTTCTTGCGAATCATTACAATACCATGTTTTTCTGAGGTGTGTCGCATAAATTTACCTTGCATATTTAACTTGTGGATTCGATTATTCTAGTTTCTTTTATATCTTGGAATTCATTTTCAACTTGCTTAGTTTCAATCTATTATCTTCAAAACAAAAATCCTAACCTCATTGCTTACTTTTAGAGAAATTTTTTTAGACAAAATCCTAAAAGGAAATTTTATTAATCAAAGACAGCTGAAGGTAGAAAAGAGGAGGGCAAAAGACCTAACCTTTAATAAAAGAAGAGAAAAGGCAATAAAAAATACAAATCCATCCTAAAAACAACAAAATGCACTTTGGCAATGAAAAAGCGGGGGTCTAACAACCACACCCAAAATTTCGATTAGCAATCTATATGGACTAACTCCAATATACTTTTAAGAGAATCAACTAGACAGTCAGACTCAATATTAATAAAAGTATATCAAAGAGTTATATCTCATTTTCTCGATTCAATACTTACTCAAGCAAATAGAAATCTACGAGTCTAATTGAATACAAGAGAAATCACTTGAACGGTACCAAAGACCAATGTTCAAGGATAAAATCAATTTCAATCAACAACCAAAGGTTGGATTTCCCAATTGATTGACTCAACGCACAACCTGTGATATTTCAATTATATAACAAAATATAATGCGGAAAAGAAATAACACAGATACCAGAAGTTTTGTTAACGAGGAAACCACAAATGCAGAAAAACCCCGGGACCTAGTCCAGATTGAACACACACTGTATTAAGACGCTACAGACACTAGCCTACTGCAAACTAACTTCGGTCTGGACTGTAGTTGAACCCCAATCAAGCTCACACTGATCCAAGGTACAGTTTAGCTCCTTACGTCTCTGATCCCAGCATGATACTATGCACTTGATTCCCTTAGTTGATCTCACCCACAACTATGAGTTGCTACGACCCAAAGTCGAAGACTTTAATAAACAAATATGTATTACACAGAAAAGTCTACGATAATAGATAAATCTGTCTCCCACAGAAATACCTATGAGTTTTTGTTCCGTCTTTTGATAAATCAAGGTGAACAGGAACCAATTGATAAACCGAACTTATATTCCCAAAGAACAGCCTAGTATTATCAATCACCTCGCAATAATCCTAATCGACTGGCGAAAGAAGATATTGCGGAATCACAAACGATGAGACGAAGATGTTTGTGACTTCTTTATATCTTGCATATCGGAGAAATCAATCTCAAGCCAATCTTACGATTGTACTTAGTAAGATAGAAACATCAAGATCAGATCACACAACTACAAGAAGGTAGTATCAATCTGGCTTCACAATCCCAATGAAGTCTTCAAGTCGTTAACCTACAGGGTCTCGATAGAAATCTAAGGTTAAAGGAGAATCGACTCTAGATAATACAACTAGTATCACATACGAGGTGTGGGGATTAGGTTTCCCAGTTGCTAGAGTTATCCCTTATATAGTCTTTCAAATCAGGGTTTGCAATCAATGTTAGCTTAGTAACAAAGCATTCAATATTCACCGTTAAATGAAAACCTGATTATATTCAAGCTAATATCTTTCAATTGTTAGATCGAAACTTATCTTGTTACACACAAATGAAATGCACGTTTATTTAGGTTTGTGTAACCGTACCCAAACATGTACATCTAGTTGGTTCAAAAGTAGTTAACCAAATGGTTGTCCATATGAGCACTTTCATATGAACCATATTCTTCTTTACCATAACTAGTTCAAATGACTCAAACGAACTAGTTAGAGAGTTGTTCAATTGCTTAGATCTTATAAAAGTATACAAGAAACAATCGAAGCAAAAACGATTTGATTCACTCGAATCGATTCATGAACTTTATAGCCACGGTTTGCAAACTTGCATTCCTTAGTTTATATAAGTTTAAGTTCATAAATAATTGTTTTAGAAAATAACCAACTTAAGTACGCGGACTTGGTATGCAAACTTAAGTACCCGGAATAAGTTTGTTTTCAGTTCACAAACTCCAACAAAAATTCTCGGGATGAGAACCTCCGAAAGTACGTGGACTTGGTACGCGGACTCTAGTTCCGGTTTTTCTGAGCAGTAAAGTACGCATACTTTGGTTCAAGGAATAAGGACTTATACACGTATGAGTTACCACACAGTGTTTATATCCAACCATGGTTATATAATATAAACTCTCATTTCAATCACTGAAACATTCTTAGAGGACGTTATATAGTTGTTCAAACACTATTTTTCGTCAAAGCAATTTTAAAATAATTGAAACTTAATATGACTTTCGTCACCAGTAAAGATGAAATTGGCCAAAGAGAAAGCTTACAAACACATATTTCGAGAAATAGATAAGCTAGATAAACTCGGCTCGAAATAACAAATGTGGATAATCAAAGTCTATATAGGAAAACGACTTTTGTCTCAAGATAGGAGATAGAGTAGATAGACTTTTGAGTGATAGATAAGTTCAAGTCTCCACATACCTTTTAGTCGATGAAGTTCCACCAGTTCCTTGAGTAGTTCTTCGTCTTTCTATGATGATCGCCATGGAGTCTTGAGCTCAACTACACTTTCTGTCCTAGTCCGAGGCTTAGCTATAAGTAGACTAGAAATCAAGACTTATAGTTTTGATCACTAACATTGAAAAACATGCTTGAGATAGCAACGCATGCGAGTTCGAACGAGCAGTGCTCTAACAATATCCCATTTGTCAATTTTAGTGACAAAACTACCAATGCATATGGAATACAAAATTATATAAATAAACTTTTGTAGCTTCTCTTCCACATGCCTGATCTTCTTGGTTCTTCAACATTAATCGAAATCTTCGTCACTTCCAAGTACTCCAATGATCCCAAAGGTTGTAAGTTTAGTATCACCGTTGTTGAAAATCCATAGCCATAACAATTAGAAAACAAGAATTCTCAATCATTGTTATACAGTGTCATAGTATTATTACACAACATCAAAGTTTCAATTGTATCACAACTTCGACAACAATACTATGGTGATATGTATCACTCCTCCTTAGTCAATACTCCATCTCACATGGAAACCACTCCCCCTTACATAATGATCCGAAAACCATATGTAGTTGTAGTGTGAACTACACATTAATTCTCCCCCTTTTTGTCAATAAAATTGGCAAAGGTACGAAAACTAGTGGGATCCTAATGAAATTTCCATAGAGACATTTCGTGACCAAAAGAAAGCATATATCAATTTTTTAGATGCAATTATATAGCCGGAGCTAAATGCTTTCATCAAGGAGTTTATAAAGATACAAGATAACCCCTATAATATTCCACAGCCGCACTCCCCACAAAGATTTGGCAATTAATCACAAGTTCAACTAAGAACTCTCTCCCATAAAATGTCATTCCCGAAAGAACAACAAGAGCGACCTTACTTTCATAAAAAAAGAAGGATTTCTTTGGACTTAACAAATCACATACGAATATGAATTTGAATCCAAAAATACTCAATTAAATTAACCACAAGAGAACCAATGATTAATTCAATCGGAAATGCTCAACATAAGAGAACTTACGGAGCCGTACAGTATATACATAAAGAATGGATCAGGCAAGATCAATACTGCGGAATAGACAAGGATTCATTATATTTTCCATCACTATTTGCACAATGACATACATTAGACATAATCCTTGTAAACAAAAGTTCATCCTATCTTCCATCAATATTTTCATAATGACATATAATAGGCTTAAAAATTTTGTAATGTCAAAAGTTGATTCATTCTTTTATCAATACATGCATATCGACATACGAAAGACTTAACTTTTGACAAGGTATGGGACAATCATAGTTCACGGACACAAATACGCATATCCCATAATAATTTGCAATATATAAAACCATAAAGATTAATACTGCAAAAATCATCTTCCAAACAACTTTTAGAATTTAAAAAAATAAACCTAAAAAACAATGAAGATGAAAACGTTGGACATAGATATGTGTAATCACAATAATGGCTATTTCAAAATCTAGTTATTTTTCTAAACAAACCAAGAAATAAAATTCTCATAAGAAGATTTACTAGACAAATAAAATCAACAAGCTAAAGAACAAGGACAGACTCTTAACCATCAAAACCGAACATGAACTGAAATCAAATAGATGTTTCGGAATCCTCACGAGCCTTGAGATCTTTGAGCTTGTGATTGACAGCATCTACTGCTTCTTCAGAGAAGATATCCTCATTGAGAGGATCTTTAACATGTGTCATTATGAGACCAAGGTCAGAAGTAACCTTTTTCAACTCAGTTCTTAACACATCAAGACTCTTCAAAATATCAACGAGCTGCAGTTTTGCTTCCTCAAAGTATTTAAGAAAATCATGAACCACTTCAGCAGAAACCATATCCTCATTCTCAACATCCTGATGTGTATAGGCATAGTAACATGAGGCATTAGGATGATCATCTTCTACTAGGGTTCTTTTCTTCCTTCCCTTGGACTCGAAACCAATACCTTTGTCAAGAAAACCTTTTGCAAAACCGCTAAAGTTAGAAGAAGATATTCTTGACAAGCCACAAAAAATCCCAAAGTATGCGTATGAGACTCAAGGGTTTTGGTATTTAAATGGTTTCTTAGGGAAGGAACTTTTAGGGTTTCTAAACATTGATTCATGACAGTAACACAAGTACTCGTACTAACACAATCTTGACCCATCAACAGAGGTACGCAACCGGTCGTATTTTTTACGACAAGACATAATTTCTGCGATGTGAAAATTATCACAAGAGGCTCAATAAATTTCAAAACTTCAGAGAAGAAATTTAGAGCACAAAAATAGCAGTCAAAGGAGCCGCAATGAGAATTGCATTAACATAGAGAAACGATACTAGACACAACCAATAATGTATAGGAAAAGTTGTCTACAGACAATATCTTAGCTATAGACGATAAGAAGATAGCTCAACTAAGCAGAACACCAACTTTCCATAGTATACCTGATTATTGACACATCTTGCTCAACAGGATTTTTTATGAGCAAGTTCTTTTAACCCTTGTAGTTAATTAGCACAAGTATGAGCTCTGAGCTCATTAAGAGAATTGTGTTTACGACCGAGTCTCTTTTTCCTTTCAGATCTAGAAAGGGATCTGTTTTAATGTGAGAAATTATCATAAAACTTACTGTCATCAAAATATGAGACATAGTTTGAGTTCTTACCAGAAGAATTTTGATTTGAGAAGGTTGATAACCTGTTGATAATTTATTTATAACCGTTAATTATCTCCTTCAGGTTTTCTCTCATGTCATCATTTTTGCCCCTTTCTCCTGGAATTTTGTTCACATCAAAAGTAGTGTTATCTCCTCTTTTAACAGAAGAAAAGACTTGATCTTTCCTTAGACGATTTTTGTTAAGACGTCTGTCCTGCTTCTGAGCGTTTGAGGAACTCATTGAACTGACTTTCACGGTAGCATACACAGGGTAAGTACAAAAACCAATTGGTTTAGACATACGAATGTCAGTTACACCTTTGAGAATTAAGTCTAAGGTGTGTTGAAGTTGAACAATGAAATTGTTATTCAACCTAGTGTTTTTCTTTAGCTTAACAGGCCCTTTTGAATTACAAAAGAGACATACTTTCTGATCAAGAGAGTGATTAGAAGGTTTCGTCTTAATATCATTGTTTGAAGATTTCTTCCTCCCGTTTGATGTGCAACATCCTTGATTAATGGAGATTGCAGGTACATCCTTTTTAATTGGAAGGGATTCCTGTTTTACTTCTGAAACTGGAGCTCTTTTGATTTCAAGAGAAGTATATGGTATAGAGGACTTTTTGAAACATCCTTGAATTGAGAGTTTATTCAAGCGATGTTCAATTTCCAAAACATCTTTTTCAAGGCATGCCTCAAGTAGGATATGTGAAGACTGAACTTCAGTGTTTTTGGAATTGTAGTCTCTTACTACACCAAGAAGACCATTGACATGATTTTTCGACCGATTAAATCTATCAGCTTGGATTCTAACAAGATTTAGAATCAGTTCACTCTCTTCAGCTGTTTCCCTTTCATTAATAGAGATAGGCTCTTTTTAAGGGTAATCGGTAGAACACATGTCAGTGTCTGTCTCTCTCGTCAGAACACGTGGTTCGTCTATATTTGAGATTGACGAATCTTTCTCTTTAATAGATACAGTCGAGACAAGACTTTCATTTCTGGTGATGGTTTATCATAGATAGTACTCTTGTCCATAGAGTCATATCGCTACAAACACAGACTTATAAGGTCTTTAAACGTGTTTGCCTGCTCTGACACCAATTGAAAAGGCGGGGGTCTAGCAACCACACCCAATATTTCGATTATCAATTTGTATGGTCTAACTTCGATATACTTTTAAGAAAATCAACTAGACAGTCATACTCAATCTTAATAAAAGTATATAAAAGTTATATCTCACTTTCTCAATTCAATACTTACTCAAGCAAATAGAAATATGTGAGTCTAATTGAATACAAGAGAAATCGCTTGAACAGTACCAAAGACCAATGTTCAAGTATAGTCAAATTCAATAAACAACCAAAGGTTGGATTTCCCAACTGATTGACTCAACGCACAACCTGTGATATTTCAATTATATAACAAAATATAATGCATAAAAGAAATATCACAGACACCAGAAGTTTTGTTAATGAGGAAACCGCAAATGCAGAAAAAACCCGGGACCTAGTCCAGATTGAACACACACTGTATTAAGCCGCTACAGACACTATCCTACTACAAACTAACTTCGGTCTGGACTATAGTTGAACCCCAATCAATCTCACACTTATCCAAGGTACGGTTTCGCTCCTTACGTCTCTGATCCCAGCATGATACCACGCACTTGATTCCCTTAGCTGATCTCACCCACAACTAAGAGTTGCTACGACCCAAAGTCGAAGACTTGATAGACAAATATGTCTCACACATAAAAGTCTATAGAATTGAATAAATCTGTCTCCCACAGAAATACCCAAGAGTTTTTGTTTCGTCTTTTGATAAATCAAGGTGAACATGAACTAATTGATAAACCGGTCTTATATTCCCGAAGAACAGCCTAGTATTATCAATCACCTCACAATAATCTAAATCGTATGATTTTGTTATCCAAAAATTCTCAATCAAATTAACTACAAGAGAACCCATGATTAATCTAATCGGAATACACAACCAAAATAATCACAAACGAATCTATGATTAGTTTAGTTGGAAATGCTCACACAAGAAGACTTATGGAGCCACACAGATATACATAAAATATGGATCAGGGAAGATCAATACTGCGAAATATACAAGGATTCATTCTATTTTCCATCACTATTTGCATAACGATATACAATAGACATAATCCTTGTAAACAAAAGATTTTAACCTATCTTCCATCAAAGAATTGACATAATAGGCTTAACTTTTGTTTGTCAAAATTTCATCCATTCTTTTATCAATACATGCATATCGACATATAAGCGAGATAACTTTTGACATTGTATGGGACAATAATAGTTCACGGATGCAAACACACATATCCCATAACATATTGCAATATATAAAACCATAAAGATTAATACTACAATCATCATCTTCCATAAAGATTATTCTTCTAAACAAAACAAGAATAAAATTCTCATAAGAAGATTTACTAGAAAAATTAAATAACACATCTATCCAAGTCGTGCTATAAGATTTCGAACACAAACGAGATCCTCATTGGCTTCCTTCAGCTTGATCCTTACGAACTCGAGATTCTTTTGAACGATCACAAACTGATCTTTCAGGACCTTAAAATCTTGAAGAAGATTTCCAACCAGTTGTTGTGACAATTGAACTGGTTGTTTGTCTACATGATGAATTGCATGATAGAAATTTATAAGAACAGGGTTCTCATAAAATTCAGCAAACTTGTTTCTTTCATTCTCAACTTCCTTCTTGCACCCTTCCATAGTTTGCACCATTATTTCTTAGAAGGTTATTTCTGTTACCGAACAGGTATATACCAAGAAAAACTTCATGATATATATACATATATGTATGAGATACATATAGTAAAACCCTAAGGGTTTACAAACAAAAGTCGATAATGGGCCAGGTATGCAAACGATCACAGTTATGAACCAGGTTTAAAAACCGTCTAGGAAAAGGGGTCACAAGTCATGGATTTCTCAAGAGTTCTCATGGATCAACCATGAGTATAATATCGTCAAAGAGTATAATATATTGTGATACTTCTTCATCAATACTTGGTCCCTCGTCTGAGTCACTTTCATCTGAAAGTTCATCCAGTTGTTCATCTAGGTGATTTTCCCAGTTAACAACGGTTTCTGACAGAGGGTAAGATATGAGAGAATTCTTGGAAGTCTCAGAACTCTGAACATTATCAAAAGGATTATGATCTGGTTTTGCGGAGTCAGATATATTACTACTGTCCATAGAGTCATATTGCTACAAACAAATACTTTTAAGGTCTTGAACGTGTTTTCCTGCTCTGATACCAATTGAAAAAACGGGGTCTAACAACCTCACCCAATATTTCGATTAGCAAACTATATGAAAAAACTCCAATATACTTTTATGATAATAAACTAGACAGTTAGACTCAATCAATAGAAAAGTATATCAAAGACTTTTATATCTCTATCTCTTGATGTGATCTTCACTCAAGCAAATAGAAATTTGCGAGTCTTTATCAAATACAAGGATAAAAACTTGGATGGTACCAAAGACCAATATCCAAGGATCAATCAATTTCCAATCAACAACCAAAGGTTGGATTTCACAATTGATAGATACAACGCACAACCTGTGATATTTCAATTATATAACGAAATATAATGTGGAATAGAAATAACACAGACACCAGAAATTTTGTTAACGAGGAAACCGCATATGCAGAAAAACCCCGGGACCTAGTCCAGATTGAACACCACATTGTATTAAGCCGCTACAGACACCATCATACTACAAACTAACTTCGGTCTGGCAGGATACTACGCACCTCAATCCCTTAGATGATCTCACCCACAACTAAGAGTTGCTACGACCCAAAGTCGAAGACTTGATAGACAAATCTGTCTCACCCAAAAAAAGTCTATAGAATTGAATAAATCTGTCTCCCACAGAAATACCCAAGAGTTTTTGTTCCGTCTTTTGATAAATCAAGGTGAACAGGAACTAATTGATAAACCGGTCTTATATTCCCGAATAACAGCCTAGTATTATCAATCACCTCACTGATGTGATTTGTAGATAGTGGTAAAAGTGGTTCGATTCTCAGACTTGTGAAGAATATTAATTAGATTTAAATCCTAATATTAGAATAGAAAACTCACTAAAAATTATAGAAAACTCAATCAAAGATGATATCAATACTAAAAGAAACACTGAGGCTAAGATTCCACTATTTTCCAAGTTCAAAGTGATTAAACCAATACTTATATTTATCCAATTTTCTTGTTTAATTTGATTCTAAAATATTGCAACAAGTAGATTTTCAAAAGTAATAATTGTAAATACCAAGTATGAAGCATCAAAAGTATTAAACTAAGCATACTCCATAAAAATAGATCACAATCACTCAAATAAAAATCATATTTAATAATAGTTCAAGGAAAATAATCATATAATTATTGCAAATAAAAAGATAAAATAGAATATACCACTTTTTTGTTGGAAAAATAGCTTCCTCCATCGCCTCAGCAATGTGGTTTAGCTCCTCATATTAATCATGATCTCAAAATATGTGTTTGTTGCTCAAAAGATGATTAAAAGAGTGAAAATTAATAACACAGACTGTTTGCAACAGTGTATTGGTGTTGCAAAACAGCTGTTACAATGGAACTGTTACAGAAAAACTGTTGCTTTGTTGCTGATTTAAGACTGCCCTGAAATAAGACTGCCCTGAACAGCTTAATGTTCTTCAGCTTTTAAACAGTGACACTTTTCTGCGACTGTCTACCGGGGGTCAATGCTCTTCAGCTGTTCTTCTTCTTCAACAGCAACAGCAGCAGAAACAGAGTTTGGTAAAGCTCTGATTTCTTCTTCTCTAGCTCTCCTTAGGTTCCCAAACTCTCGACACCTCTTCTATATGACCCAACACATCTATTTATATCAAAAATACCGACTAAATCTCTCCCAAATCTTCCAAAATCTCTTTCCTTCTCTTCACGGCCAAGTTGCGACAATTTCTTGTTTTAGGATTTCTACGCGTTTCTGAGCTTTCCTTTTTATTCTAAACTCTTCCTAGATAGATACAAATCTTTCGGAAGGTTTACAACGTTTTAATCTCTCTAAAATTCCCTAAAACAGGTCACACACGTGACTTTCCATATTTTCTTATTGTGAGAAAAATCCGTCGATTGAGCCCAATCTAATCGATTTAAATACCCATATCAGATTCCTAGACTCATAAGGAGTCTATCCTATGAAAATCAGAGGTTTAATCGACCTCAAACTCCTCCAAATCACGATTGCCAAAACTGCTCTTTAACTACACTTTTTTCCCGCCAAAATCCTTTTTTTTAATGTTGAAGATGGTTGCCCCTTATCCAGAGTAGGGGTGCGATTAGAAACTGCCTGGAAATGGGATGCCCCTTAGTAATTAGGTTACCCCTTATCCAAAGTGAGAGTCCGAATAGAAAATGTCCTCCGGGTGCTTTCCGACAACTTTTCGAGCCAATTTTTTCCAAAAATGTTTATTAGCCAAAAATACCTACAAATAAATAAAACACCATAATAAGTACAAAAATGAGCCCTAACAATATATAGAATCGAGACAAATCGGACACAAAAATGTGTCTATCAAATACCCCCAAACCTATTATTTGCTAGTCCTCGAGCAAAAATAAAATAGAAATAAAATCCTAACTCACTGTCGCAGGCATCGTCGATTGCATTTAGCGTATGCAATAAGCCTTTAAACCCCTAGGTGTCCCTAGTGGCGGAGTGTTGTCTCCGGAGGGCTTACCAAAGGTATACCCACAAAACCTTTTTACTCCAGACATGGGAAGCACGGACACATCAGATTCGTTTCTGTGTCCGTGTCGGACGTACTATGGACACATGACGCGGCCACGACGCCCACACGACGCGTGTCGGACGCATCAAAATCCGTGTCCTCACTTGACGCACGTTGGACACACTCGGACGCACGTCGGACGCATATGTTACACTATTTCTTAAATTCCAAAAAAAAAATATTTTATCAAAACTCGTCTCTCTCTCTCGTCTATCTTCTACTCTTCTGTGAATACCCGTGGGAAGAGTCTCCCTCACCTTTACTCTTCTCTTCTCAGATCTAAGTTGATCATCCGAAAATCAACTTATTTAGTTTTTTACAATCATTTGCTAGTTGTTCTGGCTTTATCTCTTAGTTGTTTACATTGAATTTGAAGGTATGTTCTCTTTCTTTTACTCTCCCTTCTTCCTTCTTATTTGCATGATTTTGTTGAGTTATTGATTTTTTGTTCTAGTTCAATCTATTGTGAACTTGGGTTGTTGCTGTATTTGGTGAACTTGGGTTTTGTTATTGTATTTGTTTTGAATTTGTGAAGAGAAATAAAATTACTCCACAAAGAGGTGAAGATTTGGTATTTGTTCATACTAATCTTCGTCTCTTATCAAGAAGAAGCCCAGAATACTTGCTAGGGGATACAAGAATGTGGGACATTGGAGGTAATTCTTTTGATACTATGGAGGGTACTGTTGGTGTACTTGAAGTTGTTGATCTTTCTCTTAATGAGCCAGAGATGGAACGCATGATATTGGATGATAATGAAGCTAATGTGGAGGAGTTATACCCCCTGGTTTGACTGTTGACGTTATGTTTTGGTGACCAGGTAACTGTCCATCTCCTTGATCCGTTTTATTCTAAAATTTTGGTTACCATCATGTCAATTCTTTGTTTTATGATGTGAATTCCCCCTAAAATTTGTTTTTAAACTGACCTTCTACAAGTAGCCCTGCACTCTTACAAACTCTGGCAAGTTTCATTTATGCCAATTCTTTGTTTTAAATTTCTACAGCTGGATGTAGCGGCATTCACATCATACTTGGAGGATCCTTGTTTTTTGGGCTAGTATTTGGTTCATGAAGTTGCGCTGTTGCGGGAAGGACTTTACTCCCCTTTGCGAAGCCTTCTAATTTTTTGTTGATATGTATTTATATATATAAACTAGTAAATGTCGCGGAAAGGACTTTACTCCCTTTTGCGAAGCCTTCTAATTTTTTGTTGATATGTATATATATAGACTAGTAAATGTCTATATAACCTTTTGTTGATAATGGATATCTATGTTCTCATGGAAGGCTGGAACATTTAGACAGGTAAATGCTTAATCTTTTATGTTAGGAATGGTAACAAACATATATAATTTAATGGAAATATTTATATATATATGTGTCCGTGTCCTAGTATTTTGAGAAATTGCCGGTCCTCGTGTCCGTGTCGAGTCGTGTCCGTGTCCGTGTCGTGTGTCGGTGCTTCCCAGCTCCAGACCCTAGCTATCTACACAGAACCTTGGAAGGCACTAAAGAATCTCCTTGGTTGGCATACTTATTGACTACATGAGGAAGTACCCTGATGCGAAATTCCAATTGTTGTACACGAGTTTGTACTCAAGTATACTAAAATTCATATGAAGTGACAGAGCTCTACTCAGATAGTCGCACTATGGTCATCAATATCCGGAGTCAAAACTAATCACATGGATAGATCAAGAAGATGGATATAGAAAAACATAGATGGTTTTGATGTTTACTAGGTGAACGGTGTTTCTCATATCTGTCTGAAGGCCTCCGCCAAAATGAACCTATCCTAATGGACTGAGATACTAGTATGACTAATATCAACACACTGGCATATACAAGGGAACCAGTGATTGATAATCCTAACTCTAGATCAACACAACTGGCATATACAAGGGTTCCAGTGGTCGACTTTGTTGAATTTATTCCATTTGGTCAGATGGTCTGGTCTTTTTTTTTTTTTTTTTGCATCTCAATCACTCTAATTCACCCTAGTATTGGTAACAACTTGAATCGTGAGCCCAACCTAATCACCTAGAGAAACATAGTTTAAAAATAAAACAAAATAAAAACAGAAGTGAAAAGGACTCAACGAGATATGGTGAAACTATCATGTTATTTCTAACACCTGAGCTTTGTGCTTTTATGAATAGACTCTTTAGATGTTGCCATCTAGTCATATTGGTTCCTCAACTCCTACAACCAAAATGCTTCCATCCACTTAGATTGGTTAGTGCCATCCTTAATAGGGATAAATTTTTAGGCTCTAGAGTTTATTTTTATTTCTTGCAACGAAAAGGTAACAAAAAGTTCTACCCCACCCCCAAACTTAAATCTAACATTGTCCTCAATGTTTCTAATCAAAGAACAGTACCAAAAATATAAGTAACAAGAGGAAATAGTAAAGAGAGAAGTCGGAAAGATAGTACCTGGGTGAAGTGTAACCAAAAACCTACAAAAATATTATAGAACATACAAAATCGCCTCGATGGTCAATCAAGGTAAACAGGGTCCTCCAGAGGGACCTCCTCAACATCACCTGTAGGAAAAGGCTCTAAAAATGGCTTCAATCGCTGACCGTTAACCTTCGAAGCTACTACCATCTGGTGTCTCAATCTCAACAGCGCCATGAGGAAAAACAGTACGGACCACAAAAGGACCGGTCCACCGAGAGCGCAACTTCCCGGGGAATAGACGCAAACGAGTGTCATACATAAGAACTTTTTGACCTGGAGAAAATGACTTTCGTAAAATATTCCTATCATGCACAAGTTTCATTTTGTTCTTATACTCCTTAGCACTATCGTATGCATCTCTACGAATCTCGTCCAACTCATTGAGATGGAGCTTTCTTTGAGCTCCTGCCTTTTCAAGTGAAAAGTTTAAGTTCTTAATAGCCCAATAGGCTCGATGCTCTAACTCAACTGGCAGGTGACATGCCTTGCCAAACACTAAACGATAAGGTGACATTCGAATAGGTGTCTTAAACGCAGTACGGTAAGCCCATAAGGCATCAATAAGCCTCGACAACCAGTCTTTCCTATTTGGATTAACTGTTTTCTCTAGGATACGTTTAATTTCCCTATTGGAAATCTCTACATGACCACTAGTCTGAGGGTAATATGGGGTTGCTACTTTATGGGTAATACCGTATTGTTTCATTAAAAGAGAAAATGGTCCATTACAAAAGTGTGAACCTCCATCACTAATTATAGCTCGCGGCGTACCAAAACGTGTAAGTATATTCTCTTTCAAAAACTGGACTACGACCCTGTGGTCATTCGTTCTACATGGAACCGCCTCAACCCACTTAGACACATAGTCTACAGCGACAAGTATGTAAAGATAACCAAACGAAATAGGAAATGGACCCATAAAATCAATGCTCCACACATCAAAGACCTCAATCACTAAAATAGGGTTCAAAGGCATCATATTTCTACGGGAAGTGGTTCCTAATTTCTGGCAACGCTCACAAGAAACAATATGACTATGGGAATCTTTAAACAACGAAGGCTAGTAAAATCCACACTGCAAAATCTTAGCAGCAGTCTTCTTAGCACTAAAATGACACCCACATGCATGTTCATGACAAAAGGAGATAATACTAGACTGGTCACTCTCAGATACACATCTCCTAATAATCTGGTCCGGACAATACTTAAACAAATAAGGATCGTCCCAAAATAAATGCTTAACCTCGCCTAAAAACCTAGAACGATCTTGCTTACCCCAATGTTGAGGGGTTCGACCAATAACAAGATAATTCACTATATTTGCATACCAAGGTGATTGGGAAACAGAGAACAATTGTTCATCAGGAAAGCTATCCCTTATATGAAGGGAATCACTAGGGAACTAACAACTAGCCTAGACAAGTGATCTGTGGTGGGCCCGGGAAAGCGTATAAAATTGAGTGAAATGAAACGGGCCTACAGTAATACCGCAAGTGCACGGTCGTCAGTTGTAGCTCGTGCAAGTACGGGTCGATCCACAGAGACTGGGTGTGTTTTGGAGTGTGTAGCTGTTTTGGGCTCTAATTTGTTGTTGGTTAACTATGAAGCCTTTTGGGCTTTGGGCTTAGGGTACCTTTTGATTATAGGCTTGTTTGATAATGAAGTGAACTGAGCTTGGGCTCAGTTGGTCTTGAAGTGTACTGGGCTTTGAATGTCAATGGGCTTTGAGTACCCTTGACAGTGAACTGGGCCTTTGGTGGACTGAATTAGGCTTTTGCCTTAAACCTGAATTGGACTGGGCCTTTAATTGAGTTCAGGCTTTGATTGAATCAGGCTTTTACTTTAAAAGTGACCTGGGCCTTTGTAATGACTGAGAACTGGGCTTGGTAACCTAATGATGAGCTGGGCTTGTGCTGTGAGCCAAGCTCAGTTGCAGCAGCAGCAGTGGCTGTAGCACAGGGCAAGAGAAGCAAGCTGGAGCAGCAGCAGGAGAAGTTGAAGTAGCAGGAGAAAATAGCAAACAAAATGAAGGACAAGTGAAAGTAAAACAGTGGCAGTGAAGGAATGAGGAAAAGTGACAGTGCAATGAAACTAAACAAGAACAATGGAACCAAGGCCTAAGCCAAGGGCAGGGGTGTGAAGAAGACAGTGAAGTAAAAAAAAAGGAAGGAAAAAAAACAAAGCCAAGGCAATGGCTTTAGGCATTCATCTAGAGTGGGAAGAGAACCAGCTTGCTCACAGTCACTAGTGAGCACTAGTTTCTCCCCACTGCTCAATCACTCAATGCTCTAAGGCTCTAACCTAGCATTAACACAAAACAGTAAACTAAGCCTAACATTTGAGAAGCTAACAGTTGACAAAACAAGAGAGCCTAGGCATACAACTAGAGTGGGAAGAGAACCAGTTTGCTCACAGTCACTAGTGAGCACTAGTTTCTCCCCACTGCTCAATCAATCCAATGCTTCAAAGGCTTTAGCCTAACATTCACACATCTAAGAATGACATGAACAACATGAGAACATTACAAGACAGAACAGAACATACACATTAAACAGGACAGGAACAGTAAGAACAGAACAGAATATGTTTTGAACAATAACAGAACTAAAACAGAACACACATGATAACAATGCTAACAGAATGGATGGAGAAACAGTGAACATACATAAATTCAGAACAAAAATTAACAGAACACAGTTCTGGACGCTGGTTATTCCAGCATAAGCCTTTACATCACACATCAGTTGCCTTTTATAGTTTTACAAAATATCCCCAAATTTCGAAACCCTAACTTGCAAACCCTAATTTTTGAATTGAAAAGTCCACTCACCTAATCCCTGAATTGATGTCGACCCATGCCTATTCTCTCTTCTCTGCTCCTCTCCATGTCTTCAATTGCGTCTTATAGCCTCACCTAATTTATTGATTTATCACCTAGGGTTTCAGTGGTGAAAAATCAATGAGTTAGATGGCTATAGAGGTAGGGGAGGTAGCTACGGCGTGTAGGTGGTGTTTGGTGACAGTGGAGGAAGTGGCGATGGCAGGGTGGCAGTGGACATGGAAGAGAGGCAGGAGCAGAGCTCGACTGCAACTGTCGGGGGAAGAAGAGAGTTTTTGGGGAAAAAAGATTTGGGTAAGAAGAACTTGTTTGGGTGAAGTCGATGGTTTTGGATGCTAGGGTGTGAAGCGGGTGTAGCGAACTTTGATGAACAGCAAGTAAAGAGCGTTGGATGATCCCATATAGATTGAATCGAACGGCTACGATGGAGAGGTATGTAGGGACCGTTGGATTATGAGATACAACAAAACTGACGGCTTCAGATGGAGTTAGGTACTGTAGTGTTAAGCGGAAATATCGAGGTTTGATGCGCAGGCAAAGAAGCGACCGTAGGATCTAAATGTGATCTAATCTGAAGGCTTGGAGTTTAGGTACTATGGTGTTTTGCAGGGACTTCAGATTTTGATGAACGATGAAGAAGCGACCATTGGATGATGAGATGGATCCGATCTAACGGCTGAGAATGGAGGCGGGTATGGATATAGAAAATGGGTTTGGGTAAGGGTTTTGGGCCTTGGGTATGCCCAGCCCATATCTTCTTTAAGAACAATTCTTCCTTCTTGAGCCCATTCCTAGCTTTTTGGACGTGCGCTCCATTCTTTGCGGCTTCCTTGCGTAATTTCTTCCGGCCTTTCACTACTCTTCAGCTCTTTTCCGCTCCGCAAGTCATCCAGACTTTATTTATTACCTAAAAATGCAAAATTAAGTAAGAAAAATATTTATTCTTGAAAACAATGAAAATACAGAATATGGGATAAAATGTAGAATTACTGCACAAAAGATGAGTTAAATGCCAAGAAAAATATATAGAAATATGCACTTTTTAGCACTCATCAAATACACCCAAACCTGAATTTTACTTGTCCTCAAGTAAAACAAAACTAAGGAAATCCTAACTATACCACTGTCGCTGGTCTCTCGAATGCATTTAGCGTATGCACTAAGCCTTTTAAACCACTAAGTGTCCCTAGTGGACGAGTTGAAGTCTCGTGAAGGTTTTCTTAGAACGTACCTACAAAGTTCTAGGTCAAAATATAAGCTCAGATTCCATCAAATGTGACATGTGCAAGTCAGTTTAAGCTCACAGCAAAATGGAGATGTCAATCTAGCTATCGAAGGCACAATCCTAGCACTGATAACAAATAAAGACATGTGATAAGAGTGTAAAGTGTATCTACACATGTGTAAAGAAAGATCGGATGTTATGACTACTAATCACCAAGAGATAGTTTCTCAGGCTAAGAACCAAGGTCGAAATCTAGCTAGCTGTCCGGACTTTACGAGAATTGTGAATGAGTTGGAGGTATTTCACAATTACTCGCGTTGTACATCAATGTCATACACCCTTCCTTGCTTATTACAATGAAACAACAAAATGACTCTTTACATGACTCTTATTTACATTGACTACTCTCTTTTATTTTTGGAACAAGAGAGAATGGAATTGATAAATACTTGATTTTTTTGTATTTTTCTGATATTTTTTTTTTTCTGAATATATACATCGTTTTTTTTTTTTTTTTTTTTTGCACAAGAACTTGAAATTGATTTTTACATATGGTAGCTCTTTTGATACATAACAAAAAGAAACAAAAAAATTACATGACACTTTGCAAGAGGTAGCCCTTTTTGATGCACCCAGTTAAATTCGATGGTTGTCTTTCTTAATGTAACCTCCACCTTCTATCCCAACCAACCAAAGAACAAGCTAGTCAAGTTTCGTTCAGTATTCTAAAGTGATTGGCAATCGTGACTTCCTATCAAACACCTTGAAGATCGAGGCTATACATGTATTGGTAGATCGTGCGCGTGCAAATTTCTTATCACTATGTGAATTGTGCTAGAATCAGGGTGCCTAAATATCTAGACTAAGACTCCTAATAATTACATATTTGCACAAGAGTCAACATTTCAAGGTAAATGAGCTCCATTTTTATGATTTTTTTAATTTTTTAATTTTTAATTTTGATTTTTCAATTTTTTTGGAATTTTTCAATTTTTTCAAAAAGATGGAGTTTGATTTCAATTATAGCATATTATCGTGGTATCTACTCTATACCCCCAAACCTAAACTAAACATTGTCCTCAATGTTTAAAAATATGGAAAGAATTAGAATGCAACATATGGAAAGGGACATGCTGAGTAGAGTAAAAGGAGAGAGAATACCCGATTTCGGCGAAAGCAGAATTAAAACTCCGTTATCCAAGGCAAAACTCCAACATATTCGGAGTCACAATGGATGAGCAAAAAATATATACAAAAGGAATTTTAACTAACACATTATCTACAAGAAAATTTGGTTTTTAATGGGATTTGACTTTTTGGGAAAAATATTTGGTTTTAATGGGTTTGGATTTTTTGGGAAAAATTTGGTTTTGTTAGGAGACATTTGGCTTTGATGGGAAAAAGAAAAATTTTGGTTTTTTAGGGAAACATTTGGAAAACTTTGGTTTTTATGGGAGAAATTTTTGGTTTTGGAAATTGGGAGCAAGCCCACTGTTGGTCCTCTAATGGAATGGGAGGAAGGCTGCGGCCCACGAAACACTAAGTTTTAATTTTGAAAGTTTAATTTGGCCCAGTTGGTTAAGGCCCGACGTGTGTTTTAAAACTTTGGTTTCGAGGTCCACTCTTGAGTGGAAACAAGCCCACAATCGGTTACAAGCTCAGCTGGGTTTAAACCCAGAGTCCAAAATACAAGTCTAATGAAAGAATTTAAACAAGACCAAAAATTAAACAAACAAGCTCACAAAAATTAATTACAAACCCAACAGAAAATAAAAAGCCCAAAAATTGGCTTTAATATTACAAGCCCACAATTAAAAATTGGAAGCCCACAATTCGGGTTCTCTTAAATGGGTTACCTTTTAAGCACAGCCCAGCTGCTCTGATATTGTTGCAAAAACCCAGTTGGGCTTTGGTTCTTTTCCTTGGTGGCGTCCCAGCAGAGGAAAAACTGGTTCAGAACAGCAGGTCCAACAGCAAATGAAGTGAAGCAGATGCAGATGCAAACGCTATGCAGTGAAATGCAAAAATAGCTAATAAAACTACTAGAGAAACAAAGCACCAGTCCCCGGCAGCGGCGCCAAAAACTTGGTGGGCCCGGGAAAGCGTATAAAATTGAGTGAAATGAAACGGGCCTACAGTAATACCGCAAGTGCACGGTCGTCAGTTGTAGCTCGTGCAAGTACGGGTCGATCCACAGAGACTGGGTGTGTTTTGGAGTGTGTAGCTGTTTTGGGCTCTAATTTGTTGTTGGTTAACTATGAAGCCTTTTGGGCTTTGGGCTTAGGGTACCTTTGGATTATAGGCTTGTTTGATAATGAAGTGAACTGAGCTTGTGCTCAGTTGGTCTTGAAGTGTACTGGGCTTTGAATGTCAATGGGCTTTGAGTACCCTTGACAGTGAACTGGGCCTTTGGTGGACTGAATTAGGCTTTTGCCTTAAACCTGAATTGGACTGGGCCTTTAATTGAGTTCAGGCTTTGATTGAATCAGGCTTTTACTTTAAAAGTGACCTGGGCCTTTGTAATGACTGAGAACTGGGCTTGGTAACCTAATGATGAGCTGGGCTTGTGCTGTGAGCCAAGCTCAGTTGCAGCAGCAGCAGTGGCTGTAGCACAGGGCAAGAGAAGCAAGCTGGAGCAGCAGCAGGAGAAGTTGAAGTAGCAGGAGAAAATAGCAAACAAAATGAAGGACAAGTGAAAGTAAAACAGTGGCAGTGAAGGAATGAGGAAAAGTGACAGTGCAATGAAACTAAACAAGAACAATGGAACCAAGGCCTAAGCCAAGGGCAGGGGTGTGAAGAAGACAGTGAAGTAAAAAAAAAAGGAAGGAAAAAAAACAAAGCCAAGGCAATGGCTTTAGGCATTCATCTAGAGTGGGAAGAGAACCAGCTTGCTCACAGTCACTAGTGAGCACTAGTTTCTCCCCACTGCTCAATCACTCAATGCTCTAAGGCTCTAACCTAGCATTGACACAAAACAGTAAACTAAGCCTAACATTTGAGAAGCTAACAGTTGACAAAACAAGAGAGCCTAGGCATACAACTAGAGTGGGAAGAGAACCAGTTTGCTCACAGTCACTAGTGAGCACTAGTTTCTCCCCACTGCTCAATCAATCCAATGCTTCAAAGGCTTTAGCCTAACATTCACACATCTAAGAATGACATGAACAACATGAGAACATTACAAGACAGAACAGAACATACACATTAAACAGGACAGGAACAGTAAGAACAGAACAGAATATGTTTTGAACAATAACAGAACTAAAACAGAACACACATGATAACAATGCTAACAGAATGGATGGAGAAACAGTGAACATACATAAATTCAGAACAAAAATTAACAGAACACAGTTCTGGACGCTGGCTATTCCAGCATAAGCCTTTACATCACACATCAGTTTCCTTTTATAGTTTTACAAAATATCCCCAAATTTCGAAACCCTAACTTGCAAACCCTAATTTTTGAATTGAAAAGTCCACTCACCTAATCCCTGAATTGATGTCGACCCATGCCTATTCTCTCTTCTCTGCTCCTCTCCATGTCTTCAATTGCGTCTTATAGCCTCACCTAATTTATTGATTTATCACCTAGGGTTTCAGTGGTGAAAAATCAATGAGTTAGATGGCTATAGAGGTAGGGGAGGTAGCTACTGCGTGTAGGTGGTGTTTGGTGACAGTGGAGGAAGTGGCGATGGCAGGGTGGCAGTGGACATGGAAGAGAGGCAGGAGCAGAGCTCGACTGCAACTGTCGGGGGAAGAAGAGAGTTTTTGGGGAAAAAAGATTTGGGGAAGAAGAACTTGTTTGGGTGAAGTCGATGGTTTTGGATGCTAGGGTGTGAAGCGGGTGTAGCGAACTTTGATGAACAGCAAGTAAAGAGCGTTGGATGATCCCATATAGATTGAATCGAACGGCTACGATGGAGAGGTATGTAGCGACCGTTGGATTATGAGATACAACAAAACTGACGGCTTCAGATGGAGTTAGGTACTGTAGTGTTAAACGGAAATAGCGAGGTTTGATGCGCAGGCAAAGAAGCGACCGTAGGATCTAAATGTGATCTAATCTGAAGGCTTGGAGTTTAGGTACTATGGTGTTTTGCAGGGACTTCAGATTTTGATGAACGATGAAGAAGCGACCATTGGATGATGAGATGGATCCGATCTAACGGATGAGAATGGAGGCGGGTATGGATATAGAAAATGGGTTTGGGTAAGGGTTTTGGGCCTTGGGTATGCCCAGCCCATATCTTCTTTAAGAACAATTCTTCCTTCTTGAGCCCATTCCTAGCTTTTTGGACGTGCGCTCCATTCTTTGCGGCTTCCTTGCGTAATTTCTTCCGGCCTTTCACTACTCTTCAGCTTTTTTCCGCTCCGCAAGTCATCCAGACTTTATTTATTACCTAAAAATGCAAAATTAAGTAAGAAAAATATTTATTCTTGAAAACAATGAAAATACAGAATATGGGATAAAATGTAGAATTACTGCACAAAAGATGAGTTAAATGCCAAGAAAAATATATAGAAATATGCACTTTTTAGCACTCATCAATCTGCTACTACATTTTCTGCACCCTTTTTGTCTCTAATGTCTGGGGAAAATTCCTGTAACAATATGATCCATCTAATCAATCTAGGTTTGGTATCCTTCTTAGATAAAAGGTATTTCAAAGCAGCATGATCTGTATAGATTATGATCTTAGAACCTAATTGGTAAGACCTAAACTTATCCAAGGCAAACACGATGGCTAAAAGTTCCTTCTCGGTAGTTGTGTAGTTTATTTGGGAATCATTCCGAGTTTTGCTAGCATAATAAATCACATGAAGTAATTTGTTTTCTCGTTGTCCTAAAACGATACCTATAGCATAATCTGAAGAATCACACATAATCTCAAAGGGTAGATTCCAGTTAGGTGCCTGGACTATCGGGGCAGCAGTGAGTAAAGTGTTAAGCTTCTCAAAAGCCTCTAAACAAGCATCATCAAAGACAAACTTAACATTTTTTGCAAGCAAATTGCAAAGAGGTCTAGAAATGAAGCTAGAATCCTTAATGAATCGACGGTAAAAACCTGCATGCCCTAAGAATGACCTAATATCTTTTACGGTTTTTGGGACCTGTAAAGTCTTAATAAGGTCAACTTTGGCTTTGTCTACCTCTATACTCTTTTAAGAGACGATGTGCCCTAATACAATTCCTGATTTAACCATGAAATGGCATTTTTCCCAATTAAGCACTAAATTTTTTTCCTTACACCTAGTCAACACTAATGTCAAATGATGCAAGCACTCATCGAAAGATGAATCAAACACTGAAAAATCATCCATAAAGACCTCTAAGAACCGTTCTACCATATCAGAGAATATGCTCATCATACAACGCTGAAAAGTTGCAGGGGCATTACATAGCCCGAAAGGCATGCGTCTATACGCAAAGGTACCAAAGGGACAGGTAAAGGTGGTTTTCTCTTGGTCTTCTGGGGCAATAACGATCTGATTATAACCGGAGTAGTCATCTAAGAAGCAATAGTGACTATGTCCAGCTAATCTCTCTAGCATTTGGTCGATAAAAGGAAGGGGAAAGTGATCCTTCCTTGTGACCTTGTTTAATTTCCTATAGTCAATACACACACGCCATCCCGTGGTCACTCGGGCTGGGATTAATTCATTATTATCATTCTGGACTACAGTGATACCTGATTTCTTGGGGACAACCTGAACAGGGCTGACCCACTTACTGTCTGAAATTGGGTAAATAATACCCGCATAACCTCTTTTCGAACTACCTCTTTCATGTTAGGGTTCAGTCGACGTTGCATCTCCCTAGAAGGTTTGGAGTCTTCCTCTAAATGAATCTGATGCATACACACAGTAGGACTTATACCCTTAATGTCTGCTATAGTCCACCCTAAAGCTTCCTTATTGTCTTGAAGTACATTTACTAGCCTACTTTCCTGATCACTATCCAAATTGGAAGCTACAATCACAGGTAAAGTCTCAGATGGGCCTAAAAACACATACTTTAGAGTATCGGGTAGTGGTTTAAGGTCCAACTTTGGGGGCTCTTCTAAAGAAGGAATTAGGGTAGTCTCAGAAACTGGTAACGGTTCGAACCTAGCTTTCCATCTATCAGTGTCTAACACAGGGGTAGAATCTAATAGAGCATTCACCTGTTCAATAGTGCTATCGTCGTCAAAATCTAAACCAAAATGGGATAGACAACTTTCTAATGGGTCTTCAGACAAGATGTTTGGTAATGACTCCTGAACTAAGGCTTCTATCATGTTCACCTCCTCAACACATGTGTCATCTAGCTCATGAGGTTGCTTACTGACATTAAAAATGTTCATCTCCATAGTCATATTACCAAAAGATAAACTCATCACACCATTTCGACAGTTAATGATCGCATTAGACGTAGCTAAAAATGGGCGACCTAAAATCACAGGTATCTGGTTCTCTGGGTCAGGGACAGGTTGGGTATCTAGGACCACGAAATCCACTGGATAAATAAACTTGTCGACCTCAATAAGAACATCCTCGATAACACCTCGAGGGATTTTAACAGACCTATCAGCTAACTGCAGTGTCATCTGAGTAGGTTTCATTTCACCAAGTCCTAGCTGTAAGTATACATGGAATGGCAGTAAGTTCACACTGGCTCCTAAGTCAAGTAAAGCTTTTTCTACCCGGAAGTTACCTATTGTGCAAGCAATGGTAGGAGAACCTGGGTCTTTGTACTTTGGAGTTGTGGTGTTCTGAATGATTGAACTTACGTGACTAGCTAAAAAGGCTTTCTTATGGACGCTAAGTTTTCGCTTTCGCGTACACATATCCTTAAGGAACTTGGCATAAGCAGGAATTTGCCTAATTGCATCTAATAAGGGAAGGTTTATGGTAACTTGCTTAAAAACCTCCACTATGTCATTAAAGTTCGATTCCTTCTTTGTTGGTACTAATAGCTGAGGAAATGGGGCTCTAGGCCTAAAATCAGACCTTTCAGGAACCGAATTCACATCATCAGAAACTTTATCAGTCTCTTCAGCTACTGGTCCTGAGAGGTGAGATCCTGAGGGGTGAACTACAGTATGTTCACTATCGGGCATGGTTACCTTATTGTCTACAACTCTACCACTTCTAAGGGTTCTAACAACAGCATTCAATTGATTCGATGGTTTTGCACCTAATTCATGAACTCCTCTAGGGTTGGGTTGTGTTTGACTAGGAAACTTACCTTTTTCTCTCAAAGAATCACTTATCAGACCAACCTGGGTTTTTAACTCGGAAATAGCCTGACTATTTTCTTGTCCTATCCTGTTACTAGCTTGTAGACTCTGTTCTACGGATAACTGGAATTTTGCAGTTTGCTGAGTTAACAAGGCGAGAGATTCCTCTAAACTTAGGATTTTCTTATCTGACTGATTCTGAAACTGAGCTAGTCCTGAAGGATTCTTAGTATAGCCAAAACCTGGGGGAGCATTAGAATTACTAAACTGACCTTGACTTTGGCCCTTAGACCACGAAAGGTTCGGATGGTTTCTCCAACCAGGATTATAGGTTTTGAATATGGGTCAATCTTTTGACGGTTATCAAATCTAGTGTTATTATAAAGAGCATTGGCCTGCTCTTCAATATTCTGGCCTTCCCAAAAAGGCTCCACTCTACCACTAGTCTGGCCCACTTCTAAGGCTTCTAACCTTTTTGCTATAGCAGCAATTTTGGCATCTGATTCATAGCCTCCTTCTACCCTATTAACGTTTCCTCTACTTAAAAGAATTGTTTTCTGGGGTGCCCTACTATTTTCCCATTGCTGGGTTTTTTCGGCGATTTCATTAAAAAATTCCATCGCCGCATCAACAGTTTGGTTTTCAAATCCACCAGTGCATAGAGACTCAACCATGGTCGTTGTGGAATAATCTAAACCCTCATAAAGGATCTGAACTAGCCTAACCTTTTCTAAACCATGATGAGGACACTGGGTATAAATCATTGAACCTTTCCAAATACCTATATAAAGATTCTCCCTCTTGTTGTGAAAATGTGCATATTTGCGTCCTAATAGACGATGTTTTGTGCCTAGGGAAAAACTTATTGAAAAAGGCAGATGTAAGTTGTTCATATGTCTCAATTGACTCGGAGTCCAAACTATACAGCCACGACTTGGCCTTATCTTTCAGGGAAAATGGGAATAACCTAAGTTTCAAAGCATCATCATCTAAGCCTCTAATTCTTAGAGTACTACAAATTTCCTCAAAATCCCTAACATGGTAATAAGGGTTTTCATTTTCTTTCCCTAAAAAGATTGGGAGCATCTGTAAGGTCCCAGGTTTCAGTTCATAGGGTGCCTCCGTTTCAGCTAACTTAATACACGAAGGACGGGTAGTCCTAGTTGGATTCAACAAAGCTTTCAAAGTTGCCATTTCTGGCGCTATCGGAGCAACATGGATTCTCTCCTCAGTCAAAGAACGTTCAAAAACAGACTCTTCAAAAGCCGGACTTTCTAGATTAAGGTAATCGAGACGCTTCGAACTACTAGGTTTCTCTTTAACAAATCTACCTAGTGCGTCTCTTTTACGTTCAGGCATACAATAGAATTTTCTAAATTGGAAGGGTAAGCAAACACAGATCAAGGCCGACTCAACCAAATCAAACCTATTGATTTCTAGCAAACAAAAAGCATGATGGCTCCACTTAGATTGTTTTAGACCAGCTTCTAATCCTTCGAACGGGAATTCGTTACAATTTAAGCAAACCCCTCTGGAATCAATCCGAGTTAACGTAAGTTGAATAGAGGCGAGGGAAGCTCGGTGGAGCTTTGATACCCAAGGCCTCACCGGTATTACAAGGCGGCGCAGTCACGCATTCAACTTACAGAAACCGTCAAGAACTTCGAAGTATGCTTAAAAGAGTAACCAATATTTTTCGAATGACTTTCCTGTTAAGCTCGTTACCCTATCGGTCTCGTTCTAGTCAAAATTTTAGGCTTAGGTTCGCGTAGGTTACGTGTTCCTAAAGCGGGCAAGAAGAGAACGGTGATGAAATCCGAACCCTTATCTTGTATGGCCAGGCCTTGCCCTTTACTAGAAAAATAAATGTCCGTATTCAGTCCTCAACATATATGCATACGAAGGAGTCCAGTAACTCGCTGACAGGGGATTCGCGAGTGTTTAGAATCTTACCTCCCGTTCCAGACGGGGGATGAATCGGTTGTAGTCGACTCGGGCCACTGACTCCGATGTCTAGTGTACGAACCCAAGGTGCAGAGACAATATCGTAATTGTCCTCCTTCTCTGCAAACAGTTTATATTTAAAGTACCCTTCCGTAGGGTAATAAAAAAATAATGTCCCAAAGTCCAAAAGTCCAAAAAATAAAGAAAAATTACAAAAATAATAAACCCTAATACAGTTTTTTTTTTTAAATAAAATAAACAAACCCTAAACTAAAATTGTCTAAAAATAAAATTCTTTCTTCTTTTCTGTTCTTTTTGCTTTAATCTTTAGCTCCAAGTCTTTATGAAATCACCAAACTCCTTGGCTCAATTTTCTTTATGATCCAGAACCTGTAGACACAAGATAAATACCCAAAAACATAAAAAAGACAAAAATAATAAAAAAAAAAAATAAAAAAAATAAATCTAAAACCCTAAAACAAGTCGTCCGCGTCGGCGGCGCCAAAAATTGATGTGATTTGTAGATAGTGGTAAAAGTGGTTCGATTCTCAGACTTGTGAAGGATATTAATTAGACTTAAATCTAATATTAAAATAGAAAACTCACTAAAAATTATAGCAAACTCAATCAAAGATGATATCAATACTAAAAGAAAACTGAGGCTAAGATTCCACTATTTTCCAAGTTCAAAGTGATTAAACCAATACTTATATTTATGCAATTTTCTTGTTTAATTTGATTCTAAAATATTGCAACAAGTAGATTTTCAAAAGTAATAATTGTAAATACCAAGTATGAAGCATCAAAAGTCTTAAAACTAAGCATACTCCATCAAAATAGATCACAATCACTCAAATAAAAATCATATTCAATAATAGTTCAAGGCAAATAATCATATAATTATTGCAAATAAAAAGATAAAATAGAATATACCACTTTTTGTTGGAAAAATAGCTTCCTCTATCGCCTCAGCAATGGGGTTTAGCTCCTCATATTAATCATGATCTCAAAATATGTGTTTGTTGCTCAAAAGATGATTAAAAGAGTGAAAAGTAATAACACAGACTGTTTGCAACAGTGTATTGGTGTTGCAAAACAGCTGTTACAATGGAACTGTTACAGAAAAACTGTTGCTTTGTCTTTGCTGATTTAAGACCCTAAATAAGACTGCCCTGACAGCTTAATGTTCTTCAGCTGTTAAACAGACACTTTCTGCGACTGTTACCGAGGTCAATGTTCTTCGCGTTCTTCTTCTTCACAGCACAGCAGCAGCAGCAGAAACAGAGTTTGGTAAAGCTCTGATTTGTTCTTCTCTGGCTCTCCTTAGGTTCCCAAACTCTCGACACCTCTTCTATATGACCCAAGATATCTATTTATATCAAAAATACCGATTAAATCTCTCCCAAATCTTCCAAAATCTCTTTTCTTCTCTTCACGGCCAAGTTGCGACAATTTCTTGTTTTAGGATTTCTACGCGTTTCTGAGCTTTCCTTTTTATTCTAAACTCTTCCTTAGATAGATACAAATCTTTGCGAAAGTTTACAGCGTTTTAATCTCTCTAAAATTCCCTAAAACAGGTCACACACGTGACTTTCCATATTTTCTTATTGTGAGAAAAATCCGTCGATTGAGCCCAATCTAATCGATTTAAACACCCATATCAGATTCCTAGACCCATAAGGAGTCTATCCTATGAAAATCAGAGGTTTAATCGACCTAAAACTCCTCCAAATCACGATTGCCAAAACTGCTCTTTAACTACACTTTTTCCCCGCAAAAATCCTCTTTTTTGAATGTTGAAGATGGTTGCCCCTTATCCATAGTAGAGGTGCGATTAGCAACTGCTGGAAATGGGATGCCCTTAGTAATTAAGTTACCCCTTATCCAAAGTGAGGGTCCGAATAGCAAATGTCCTCCGGGTGCTTTCCGACAACTTTTCGAGCCAATTTTTTTTCCAAAAATGTTTATTAGCTAAAAATATCTACAAATAAATAAAACACCATAATAAGTACAAAAATGAGCCCTAACAATATATAGAATCGAGAAAAATCGGACACAAAAATGTGTCTATGACTCACAATAATATAAATCGTATGGTAGCGAAACTAGATATTGTGGAATCACAAACGATGAGACGAAGATGTTTGTGATTTCTTTTTATCTTGCCCTATCAGAGATATAATCTCAAGCCAATTATTCAATTGAACTTGTACGACAGAAAATGGCAAGATCATATCGCTCAACTACAAGAAAAGTAGTTTCGTCTGGCTTCACAATCCCAATGAAGTCTTTCAGTCGTTAACCTACAGGGTCTCGAGAAGAAACCTAAGGTTAAAGGAGAATCGACTCTAGCAAACCAACTAGTATCACACAGGAGGTGCGGGGATTAGTTTTTCCAGATGCTAGATGTCTCCTTTATATAATTTTTCAAATCAGGGTTTACAATCTAAGTTACCTTGGTAACAAAGCATTCAATATTCACCGTTAGATGAAAAACCTGATTCAACCAAGCTAATATCTTTCAACCGTAAGATCGAAACTTAGCTTTTCACACACACAAAATGAAATGTATTCATTTAGGTTTGAGTAACCGTACCTAAACTGTACACTTAGTTGGTTCACAAATAGTTAACCAATGGTTATCCATATGAGCACTTTCATATTAAACGTATTCATCTTTCTCATAACTAGTACAAATGACTCATAAGAACTAGTTGAAGAGTTGTTCAATTGCTTAGGTCTTTATTCATAGACACAATTGAAACAAAATCGGTTTTATCCACTTGAATAAATTCATGAAAAATATAGCCACGGTTTGCAAAGATTGCATTCCTTATAATTTATTGTTTTAAGTTCATGAACTACCGATTTGAGATATCACCAGCTTGAGTACGCGTACGGGTATGCGTACCTTAGCTACCGGATTTGAGTTTACAAACTCAGCAGAAATTTTCAGTTCGAAAACTTCCGTGCATACGCGTACGGATACGCGCACGTAAGGTGACTGGTTTACTAGTTTGCAAACTTACAAACTCCAGCAGAAATTTTCGGTATGAAAACTTCTGTGGGTAAGCGTACTCAACCTGTCTCCTTCACCAATACCGCATGCACACATATGCACGCACTTGGCTTCCGGTACATGGATTTATACACTAATGTGCAAACACATTATATATGCTTATATTCATATATGGTAATCTCAACTCTACATTTCAATCATTGAAACATTCTTCTATAATGTTATAACAATCGTTATTCACGACTATCTTCATCAAAGTTATTTTAAGATTGAAACGTCATCATGACTTCTGTCACGGGTAAAGATGAAAATGGTTAAAGCGAAAGCTTACCAACACATATTTCGAGAAAAAGATAGGCGAGTAAACTCGGCTCGAAATAGCAAATTTGTATGTATGAAAACTATCATACTTAAACGACTTTGTCTAAAGAGTAAGAGATAGAATAGACTTTTGAGTGATAGATAAGTTCAAGTCTCCACATACCTTTTAGTCGGATGAAGTTCCACCGGTTCCTCGTGTAGTTCTTCGTCTTCGTAAGATGATCGCCATGGAGTCTGGAGCTTCAACTACACTTGACTATCCTAGACCGAGACTTAGTCATAAGTAAACTAGAAATCAAGACATATAGTTTTGATCACTAATATTGACAAACATGCTTGAGATAGCAACACATGCGAGTTCGACCGAGCAATGCTCTAACAGTGTAGTCGAAACTCGCCGAGTAATCGCTACTTTCTATATGACCAGTGTTGTTTTTGATTCCAAGCCATTTTCGATTTTTAGTGATCAAGGCTTTCAATTTGGAGAGCGATTTTTGAGCAAAATGAGTCGGCGATTTTTCTGAGTTGGGCTTGTATCTACCAAAATCAGAAGATTTTTTTTTTTTTTTTGTAACCTTTCAGATTGGAGTTATCAAATATAAATTTTTTAAAAAATATGATAAATAGGTTCAATATGATAATGTTACACACACAAATACATGATAGTTAAAATTTTAATTTTAATGAGGTACAAGTCATGACTGTGAGTAGCAATATATAAGTTTCTAATAAATAAGTTCCAATTTTTAGGCCGAGTTTTGGCGATTTCCAAGTCCAAACTCATTGTGTTAGAGCATTGCTTGGTCGAACTCACAAGTTTTGCTATCTCAAGCTTGTTGTCAATATTAGATGTACAACACTATATCATGATTTCTACTCTACCAAAGGCAAGCCTCAGACTAGGTTTAAAGGTTGGTAGTTGAGTACCAGAAATCACTAAATAACCCTCGAATATTGAAGATTGAAGATTAAACGAAGACATTCGAAGAACTTCATCAACAAAGAGGTATGCGAAGACTGAACCATTCCATTTACTCACAATATTATCATTTATCCATATGAGACTATGTCGTATGCCTTCTAGTAGATTTAATATTGCAAAGAAGAAATTTCGAGTCAAGCTTGCCTTGTTAAATATCTCGAAATATGATTCAAGCAATGTATGCTCATAGAAAATATAACACATAAAAACTACTCTAAAAGCTAGTGTTCCTTCTTAAACAATAAGAATAAAATTCCTACAAGTATTTAACTAGTAAAGTAATCCTCAAAGAATGTTTTATGATCACCGAATTCATCATCATCAACTGACATTGGAATAAGTGTGTTAACCCTATAGGGGTAAAACATGGGGCATGCTTTTGGCGGTCATTTGAACATATACAATACACAAAAGTCTACTCACAAAACCTATTAAACTTCATTACCAACTGGATCGAGACATCATGGTACTTGCAGCATATGATCAACTAAATCAGGAACCTACAGCAATCGATTATGTATCACACAATCCACCACATCTATTAGGACCAACTAGGCGGATGCACTAGCAAATATGACGGCACATAAAAGTCCGCAGAAATCTTTCGAAATCACCTTCTAAAAATATATAGTATTGCCTTTTAAGACAATATGTAATTGATGACAGAACCATGCATAATTTATTTATTTTTTAGTTTAAATCAATATAATATGCTTAAAAAAACAGTGGGATTTATTTAAAATCTGATATTTTTTTACCGGGAAGGAAGATATAAATAAGTCTGGAAAGAATTGCCTAAAGTAGTGAAAGAATTCTAATATTCTTACGTAAAAGTGAACAAAATAAAAGTAATGGCCAGATGAAATTTGAAAGTAGTATGTCTTATAATATAAACGGCTTTCAGTTACATCTAAAGAGTATGAATATTAACAAGGGGAAATTAGGCTCAGGCCCAACCCATGGATAACCCATAATATGAGGCCCTTAATTAAAAAAAGTTTAAATCTAGGCCCCGAGTTTTTAAAAGACCTTGATACCCTTATGCATATTGTCAAGCCCATAATTAAATAAAATTTAAATCTAGGCCCAAAATTATTAAACCTAGGCCCGAAATTATTAAAATACAGTGCGAAGGTGTAAACAGAAGTTACACATGCATATGGCATGTGTAACCAGAAGTTACACATCTTTATGATATGTGTAATGCAAAGTTACACTTGTATATATATGCAAATAAATAGACATCAAAAAAAAACACAAAAAAAAAGTTATTACTTTAATATTCATTTACAATAATTTCTTAGCATGTGTAACTAGAAGTTACACACGCATCTGTTTAGTGTAATTGAGAGTTACATATGTGTCTATCTAGTGTAACTGAGAGTTACACATGCATCTGACTTGTGTATTCAGCGTCAACTCCAGTTCCAGCGAGACCATTACCACGTTTAAGCAATTAGCTTTTATGAAGTTATCTAAAACCTGAAATATAACAACAAGCAATCAGTATTTATACGATTAAAATGAACAGTACATAAAACAATGTATATTTCAGTTTCACAAGCATCTGACTAGTGTAGCTAGCGGTTACACATGCATCTGAATTGTGTAACTGAGAGTTACACATGCATATAACATGTGTAACTAGGAGATACACATTCATCTGGCTAGTGTAGCTAGCAGTTACACATGCATATGACTAGTGTAACTAGGAGTTACACATACATATTGATATGTGTACCCAAAATCAGTATGTGTAAGTAAAAGTTACACATCTAATTAACATGTGTAACTTGCAGATACACATGCATCTGAATTATGTAACTAGGAGTTACACATGCATCTGACTTAGATATGTCAACATAAAATCAGCAAATCCATCTCTAAATGAATAACACTAGCAAAAACGAGAGGTGACTATCAAGCAATTACCAGTCATAAAATAATACAGTTAACCTTGCAAGTGAATGAGAAGCTCTTAATTAAGATATCACTGCTTCAGCAGAAAGACGTTGTTAGCACTGTATTAACAGAAAGACGTTTTACAGTGCTAGTCTAGATGTACCTAAGCCATTTTCATATTATCGATGACGAAGGACATTTTAAGCAACAGAAAGTAAAGCTTCAGACAGTAATTATACTGGCAGAATAATACAAACACCTGGGAACCTTGTGCTAGCACATTAATATCGCAAAAAATGATCACACAACTGATTCAGCAGGGTATAGATATGAACCCAGGAAAACAAAATGCATGTGTAATCAGTAGTTACACATGTAAACAATAGTTACACATGCATATTAGCATAAGTTACACATACAATCATCATGTGTAACTAGAAATTACACATCTAAATTATGTGTAACTATAAGTATAACCTGCATCTAATTAGTCTAATCTGCATCCACTACTACTCCCTACTACTAGGACTTGATGTTCTTTTCTCAATTTCATAAATATAACCACTATAACATATCCCATCAAATTAGCATGTGTAACTATAAGATACATATGCATATCCCATCAAATTAGCATGTGTAACTATAAGTTACACATCTAATTTGCATGTGTAACTAGTAGATACACATTTATTTGGCTTGTGTACCTAGAAGTTACATATTTAATTAGCATGTGTAACTACTAGTTACACATCCATAGTCTGCCAATGCTAGTTAAACGTGCAAATTGTCATGCATATGGCTTGTGTGATGTGCAGTTAAACAGATGTATGAGTTAAGTGAAACCATTCCAGACCTATATCCATATACTACCTTTCAAGAAAAAGAAGTAGCTAGTCGTAAGTAATCAAGAAGGCTTACTTGATAACGGTGTTCACTTTATCTGTCTGGATGTTTTACATCTTCTTGAAAGCATCCTTATTTTCTTCTTCTTGTTGTCTTCAATCTTCTTCATTGCGGACTCGGTGGTGAGTGGGTATTTCAGGATCTGGTAATGGTCCAGCTTGTTCCTTGGTAGTGCACTAATATATTGGTACTTGGGATTCCTTGCCTTCTGCAATGTCTTTGGCCTGTGAAATATGACTGATGTGCAGATATTCTTAGCCTTCTTCTTAATGGTTGATGCTCCAGCTTTGACAGCCTTGGAAGCTTTGTTAGCCAGCACCTTGGGGTCAGCCTTCTTAGTAACTACATGACAAGCAAATGATATCAGTACCATAGCAGCTAGAACACTTCTCATACAAATGAACAAAACATGACATCCAAAAATCAAAAACCAATGGACACAGAATAGTCAAATCTATCTCATAACTGAATAAACTAGAGCAAGTATACAAAACTTAATAGTTCACCCTTACAGAGTTACAGACTCTACAAAAAGAAGGTAAAATTAAAAATGTCACAGTTAGATAGAAGTTTCATATTAGGTTACATATGCATATACCATCAAATTAACATGTGTAACTATAAGTCACACATCTAATTTGCATGTGTAACTAGTAGATACACAAGCATGTTATGTTTTGTTAGCTATTGCGGTAATTCTATTCTCTTACGATGATTGAAAAGGAATACACAGATGCATATCTTGAAGTTTACCTTCAACAAACTCGACGGTTTCAAATTTCAGTAACAATCTTGCTCAAACAAATAAGCTACATGTTCTGTGATTCTCATTACCTTAAGTCAATCTATACTTCTGTACCTTCGCAAAAGATAGTTTAATTCAATATAATCTTATAATGCTTGTCCATGAATGCAAGTTTCTGATTTTCAATTGCTAAGACATGAAGCAAAGTATATCTTTAGTGTTTCTGTTTTCAATTACTAGGACAACATTGACCAAATGAATTTTCAGAAAAATAAGGCTCTTAATAACTATATACATTGTTTACGTGTATGTGTGGATTGCAGGGAGTGGTGGTGTTGATAATGATACCAAAAAAGTGGTTAAGCAGATGAGGATGGTGTTGTCTAGTGAGCTTCAGGTAAACATGACTCCATAAAATTTGATTGTGATTGCCACATTTCTAGGTATCTATATATGTTGGCATATGGATGTCTAACTGCTAGTTATCCGAAACCTGTAACTAGCAGGATGTGTAACTAGCAGTTACACATTCTGGGATATAAAGTTTATGTTATGTATATTTCAAGTTCTTATGAAAAGGTATATCATGCATATTAGAATGACTAGATAACATTGTTCGGCAGTTGCTTTATGGCCAGCTTGTTCTCAGTAAAGGACCATCATTCAGTTTGGATGAGGATCTAGCAGTAACTACCAGGATGTGTAACTGCTAGTTACACATCCTGGGATATAAAGTTTATGTTATATATATTGCAAGTTATTATAAATACAACTATAACAAGCTTGGTAATACCCAAATTCCACCTTCGTAAATCTAATCAGATCCACGAAATCAATCAGTTCAGCTACAAAGTGAGATACCGATCAATATAGCTTCAATTTTCACATGTTTAATATTTAATTGATTCATACATCCTAATCTAAGTATACAAAAACACAGAAATCACATCCACTCAAACCTCGATAAGATCACAGAGCAAAACAAACTAAACATCTAGGAATTGACATCAACTTTACATACAAACCCCAATCAAGTGCATCGATCATGAAATTAACAGTAAAACGAATCATTATCCACCTCCAATAACATGCAACTAAGTCCACTAAAACCAGATCAGAAATTATTTCAAATCCAAACAAAATCAAACCAAATCTAGAACTTCAAGCTCAAAATTCAACCTCAAAAAACCTAGATCAACCACCAAACTACCAAACAAATCTACAAAATATCACAAAAAATCAGTAGTGAGATTCTTACGCTTTTCACCACCAAAGACATGATTAACAGGTTTCTTCCTTCCCAAGAGGCGATTAATAGCAGAATGAACACCTTTTGCTGATGAAGATTTAGGTACTGACTGAATGTTGAGCAGCACAAACCTCATATGAATGTTGTTTCCCAACATTAACGAAAATGTTGATATTTGGAGTCTAGGGTAGGAAAGTAATGTCTCAACAATAGGGGTAGAAAAGTGTATGCAATTGATTTTGTATCAAAACACCACCATTAACTAGCGGTTACACGAAGATAAGACCTTAGGTGTTTTGGAAGTAATGTCTCAACAATAGGGGTAGGAAAGTGTATGCAATTGATTTTGTTTGTTTAGCCACAACAGTCATAGTATAAAAGATCAAAGAAAGGCAGTTGATAACTTAACTTAGCATGCGTAATTATGAGTTATACATGCACCTGACTAGTGTAATTGAGAATTACACATCCATATATGACATGTGTATCCAGCAGTCAATGAAAACACATATGTAACTATAACTTAAACATTCAATTAACATGTGTAACTCCTAATTACACATGTGTATACGAAAGTTACACATGCAATTTGGATGTGTAGACGCAAGTTACACATGTTGTGCATCAAAATTCTAAGACTCATACACTTGCACAATAATTTCTAAGTATCAAGATATTCATACACATTAATGAAACAACACATAACATGTCATACTGCTATAAATTTGTACACAAAGTACATCTATTCATAAAAATGTTGAAAATAAAGCAAGTTATCTAAAATTAGAAAGAAGGAATCATCTTACTTACCACTGACTTTAGATCCTCCTCCAAAACTTCTCAAATACCACCACCTCTACCACTACAACCTCCTCATCTTCCACCAGAACCTGCATATCCACCACCAACACTATTGATGAACATTAGTACCCTCTACAGTTACGATGACGACAAGTAATCACCATCAACAACAAAAACAACAATATTCTAAACGCATACATAGATTTAAAACTTGTTGATTCAATTAAAAACGAGAGAAATCTTATTGATTTTCAGATCTTTTCCCATACGGCGATTTCATTTCTGCTGCTGTTGAAGATCTTCTTGATTCAATTGTTGAATTTGCACAAAAAGTAAGTAATTAGGGTTAAAACGACATTGAAGAAATTCGATTGATTCAAAAAAAAATCAGGTTCTTCTTCTTCTCAGATCTTAACAGAATCAATTAAAATAAAAATCAAAAATCTAATCAAACATTGAACTAATAACAGTAAGAATGATTAACCTAATCAAAAACCTAATCCGAAATGATTTCTGCTGCTTCGAATCAACTGAAACTTAGATTTGATTCAAAATCTTCAAAAAACCCAATCGAACAAAAGAAAACCTAATCTGATGCATCTTGAAACCAACAAAAACCTATATTCAAATGAAATCCATTCAAAGATTGATTCGTATTGGTGATTAACTGATGATTACCTGCAAAATCGTCTCGTCTTCTTCTTCACAGATCTAAAATCGCATGAGCGGAGAGAGAAAAATAATGCAGAAGAGAGAGAAAAAGAAAAGAGAAATGAAAATATCTTCTGGAATTCCTCCTGTATAAATAGTAAAGGGTAGTTTTGTCATTATTAAAATTCGTAATAATTAATTATGGGCCAGATCTGAAGAAATATTGATATTCTGGGCCTAGTAGTATCATTTCATGAAAGTATGGACTTGACAGTGGATGATCCATTTGGTGGGGCTTCTATATGTTTGAACCCATATAGCAGGGGGTTATAGTATTTTTCACTATTAACAAAACTAGTGGTAGACTACTAAGTAAGAGCACGGCCCATGTGGCAAACAAAAACAAGAAAGCTGTAAGGAAGTTTTTAAATTTATGGGCCCCAACAATTTGAGGCTCTAGCCTCTGGCCTAATCCATAAGACGGCTCTGGTCACCCCACATGAAAAAGAAAAGTTGTCAAGCGATGTTAAGAAGATCTTGTTGAAAGGAGAACAGCTACTGCACCACAAGCACCTGCAAATTCAATGTAGTGGCTGTTATCAGACAAACTTTACAATATGCAAAAATGCAGATTTACAATGCCTGAAGTTATAGGATGCATCCGGCTCACAAGGAATGCAAGAAAAAAAAAAGATAAGATGTTGCAGTATAAAACAAAATGAACAAACAGGTACAGTAAGAAAGCTAATCGTAATCTACATCCTGAGAGTAAAAACTTGATTCCTGGGACAGGTCAGAATAGCAATGCATCTGTGACTGTGTTATGTTGCTAGCAGCAAATCCTAGCCAAACCAGTAAGGAAGGCTACAAAATTTGTTTTATCATCCCCATAGATTTCAATGACATCAACTAAAGGTGGGACTCCTTCATTGATAACCAGCCTAAAAGAGAAGACCATTTTAACTATAACAAGTGGGAAAAAGCTTTTTCACAGCAAACTCCCAGTGTAGCAATGACTAGTTACTAAGCAGGAAATGGACAGATTAATAGAAACCAAATCTATACCATAAACCAGCCATGGGATCAATAAGGAAGCTATAACCTAACAATGTAAAAGAAGACTTCTCAATGCCGTAAATTAGTAATACAACCATCCCTACTGCTTAGTATTTGCTTTACCGTTCTATTTATGCAACTAAAATGTCTCGTGTCACTTCCTAGAAGTTCAAATGATCTACGACTAGGGATATTGGAAGAAGTAGATGAAACAAGCATCACCTTGGCTTCAATGACCAATTGAAAGACAAAATGCCACAAAACAGGAGTTGCATTTTGTAATTAACAATAAAGCAGGAAAAAAGTAGTTTAGAAACATGGCATTTCCATGGCTGGAGTAAATCAACTTCCAACTAAAATGTCCTCTTTCTATCTTTCTATTGTTCCTGCAATATGTTTGATTACAAAATGCACCTCATATGACTTCCAATGACCAGTGGAAGCCGTGGCTTAAGTAAACTCTAAATTAGAAACTTAAGAAGCAGCATAAACGAACTAACCATGATAAACCAAAGCTAAGTTTACTAGATTATCTCAAATCATATTAAAAAGGAAGGCCCCAGTACCTGTATGCATTTGGTCCTCCTTTGCTATTTCATAGTAGACTCCAGGGTGACACAACTGGGGTCCCTTCAGCAGTGGCATAACCTGAAAGTTGAGGATAATATCCAGAGTAACTTTCCCCATATCCTGGCCTTGACCGCGGGCTAATTCCACCACCTTGTACACCACCAGAAGAAGATCCTCCTCTTCCACCGTTCTTTCCCATATGATAACAACCGCTGTGACCATTATTACTCCCATTTTTCTTAACCTCAACTACTTTGCCATACAACTCATGAAACCTCTTCTGCATTACATTCTCTACAGCTTCCTCAGAATCAAATGTGATAAAACCAAAACCTCTATGTCTATCTTTTGAAGGAGTATACACAATAACAACATCAGTAGTTCTACCAAACTTCTCAAAATAAGCTTTAAAACCTTCCTCAGTCAAGCTATAAGGTAAACCACCTACAAAAATCTTCTTTGTCCTAAACTGACCATTATTATCATTACTCCTCTTGTTAAAACCCTTTTGGTTGTAAGGGTTATCATGTCCAACTCTGGGTTTGGGAACTGCAGTGACAACTCTAACCAAACTTCCAAGAATAACATGTTTTTCTAAAAGAACTCTATCAGCTACAGCTGGATCTGAGAAGAGAACATACCCACAACCTCTAGAACTACCTGTATCCTTGTGTTTTACAATCCTTGTCCCCACAACTTCACCAAACTTCTTAAAATGATCTTCCAAAGTATCTTCATTGACTTCCATTGAGAGTCCACCCACAAAAATCCTCCCTTCTCCTGAATCCATCAAACCAACACCCAAAAATCAGCCAAAAGAAAGAAAAAAACTCTTTGTAGCTTCAACTTGTAAGAAGCCCCCTTACAAACCTAATATGTAATGCAAATAGTGTTTGTTGAAACCACCCCCAAAGAAAGTAAAGTCAATAAAACTAAAAAAATCTTCAAACCAAAAACAAAAAAAGAGAGGGAGGGAGGGAGTCAGTGGCAAAAACTAGAATAGAAACATGGCATTTCAACACCTGGCAGGAATTCAATTTCCAACTAAATGTCATGTTTCTATCTTTTAATTGTTCCTGATATATGTTCAAATTATACTTGCAAGAACTCAACTTCCTTTTCCAATGACCAAAGCAAACTCCAAATTAGAAAGTTAAAGAAGCAACATATACCAACTAACCATGTTAAAGCAAAGCTAAGTTAACTAGATTATCTCGAAATGTATTAAAAAGGAACTCCCCAATACCTGTATGCATTTGGTCCTCCTTTGCTGTTGAATCTGATGCAACATCATCATCTGTGAGTTCATCAAACTGAAAGTCTTTCATATCCAATTTCAATGGTTTAGTTGCGCCCAGGGGACCACATGCAGGTCTGCTGCATATCAAACACTTACCAGAAACACTACCAACTGACAAGGCCGAGTTTTTCAGTTCCGAGGCCTTCAAACCCTCATCCGCACCCCAATTTGTAGCAACACTCTCACCCAAGGTTTCTGATAATGTTCTTCTAGCGGGACCCCATGCAGGTGTGTTAGGCTTCGCGTTCCCCTTACCAATAACATCGGAAACACTACCAACTGACAAGGCCGAGTTTTTCAGTTCCGAGGCCTTGAAACCCTCATCCGCACCCCAATTTGTAGCAACACTCTCAACCAAGATTTCTGAATATGAAGGCCTTATTCTGCTAACGGGACCCCATGCAGGTGTGTTAGGCATCACATTCCCCTCACCAATAACACCAGAAACACTACCAACTGACAGCTTTTGCGTTTTTGATGCCTTAGAATTCCAATAATTTGCAGAACTTGGCTTGTCATCAACACTCTCACATAAAGATTCCGATGAAGCTGATGACAATGGACAATTTGCTTCCCGTTGAGTGGCAATAACGGCAGATGCAGCATTAGAGCAGTTCCTTAACTTTTGACCATCACAAAGAATTTCAGCAGCCCTATCTGGATCACGGCCAGCCTTGCAATACGCAGAAGCTATCTCCCTAAGAGAAAATTCTGAACTAAACGCATCAATCAACGCTTCCAAAACTTTTGTTTCCCCAGAATCAGACTCCATCAATGCCCTAGAGACAGATGCTTCCATCTCAAAAGTTCTTCACATAAACAAACAAACAAAAATCTTAGTACTAGAAAACAAAAACAAACCAAAAACAAAATCTCAACACGGTTCCCATTCATAGGTCAGGGTTTCGAATCTCTGTAAGGTCAGAAAAGTTGAAATTTCTAGAAAGATTCATAAGAAACTAGACAAAAAACCTGATTATCTTGTATAAATTGATCAAACTACACTCATTTACTCCATTTAGGTTTCAATCGAACAACTACACTCACTAATTTCATGTTTAGGTCAAGTAAAAAAAAAACCCGGTGATATCATCAAATGTAGTGGTACTCTTATGAAATTGAACAAATGAAAGTAACATATAGATTAAGAAACTAAAAAGCTTGAGAATTACCTCCTGAAGTAATGCTTTACTCTTCTTCTTCTTCAGTAGTTTTTATTTATTTTTTTCTTCTGAGAGGAGGAGATATTTTGGGATGAGAAAACAAATGTTTTAACCTATGACTCATGGGTTAAGTAAGTGATCACAGGGAGAATAAGACAAGATGGTCAAAAGTGTTCTGTTTGACTTTGGATGACCACCAAACTACCGAAGTCAGAGAGAGTGCTGCCAGACCTGGGCTTAACTCTTAGGCCGGTTCCTACAGGATTGCAAACCGACCAGTTTGTCAGTTTTGCACCCATTATGGAGCTGATAAAGTGGACAATATGCCAGGCTAAATGATAAATTTGTCATTTAGACAAGTTTGGTATAGTCTTGACCGCTCGGTGGAAACTACATTGTCAGGTGGATTTGATCCAACGGCCATAAATCCTCCTTTATATAGATATCCAATTTTAAATTCATTTCAACTCACATCTTCTTCCTATTTTTTTAGCTTTTCCAATTTTTCAAAATATAAAAATGGTTCAGTTAATAGAAGAGCAACATGTTACAGAAAATCAAACAATTGAAAACCGAGTTAATGTGCAAAATGAAATTAGAAGAGCAAGAAGTGCGAGAATTGCACATCAGCGCGATGTCTGTATTGTAGAAGATGAATGCATCTGAAGGAATTATGTTTTCTTCACTAATCATCCCTTCATTGACGGCGCACTACAGGAATTATGTTTTCAAATAATGAACCTGAACAATCGTTATGCGCTGGTGTTGGAGGCGCGGTTTGTTGGATTTTCTAAAAACGTTAATAAGTACTCCCTCCGTTTCACAAAAACAGTCCGCTTTGACTTTTTCAAAATATTAAGGAGACCATACTATTTTACTTGATTATCCTTAGTTAGTTACCTATTTAATTTTAATAAAAATGTTAGCAATAAAGACTATCCAAAATTGTTGTGAGAATTATAAATACGAAATATAAAAGGAAAATTTAAAAGACATCGAATTTATGAAGTATAAAATTTATAAGGAATTTAATTTTTAGAGTTAAATTTATATTTTCTTAAAAGGAATGAATGATATATTTGTTTCCTCAATTATACTAATTTCTTTAATATTTTAGATTGGGTCACGTTAAAAATGGATTTATGATTATAAAGAATTCAAGGGTATATTAGAGAGTTCATTGAAAAAGTATGACTATAAACAGAAGCTGGACACAATTTTGAAACTGACGAAAAAGGAATAGAGGACGGTCTTTCAGAAACAGAGGGAGTATGTTATTATGATAAGGGAAGCGTCTCGAAACATGAGGAGTGGTGAAACCCTGATGGACATTGAACAACGGTGTCGTGCAGAGTAGCTCCATAACAACAAAAAGGGGTTCCGATATGGAAGTTGTTATGAAATCTTAATAGTATTTCCCAAATTTAATCCAATTTATATGGTTTAATTTCTTAATTGTTAACTTAAGCATTAATGTAAAGGTAGATTTTCATTTATCAAACAAAAAGTACAATTACATTAAATGATCATCCCACAAAAGAGTGATTACATTAAAAGGAATTACATCTATCAAACTAAGTGTTTCAAAAGATATATTCCCATATGCCTGTTTGATCCTCCGAAAACTCACCAGCTTGAGTCTGAGATGGTAGCTGAGTAGCATCAGGCGATTCATGACCTTGATATGTCACCCGAGATGGTTGAATTGGATGAGTAGGTGCTTGAAATGGGTGAAATGCTGAAGTGCTTGTTGGAGTATGCATTGAAGACCCAAATGCATCCATATTTACGTGACCACCAGGGGTAAATACAGGATCTTTGGGCATGAAACCACTAGGGCTTCAGAACCGGATATCCGTCATCTCAATGTCTCATCTTGCTGCTGCTACTTGAGTCTTTTCCAGTATATTTGGAGTAGAATGGCGACTTGTTTAATTGCTACCTGATGGGGACATACCCATTTGAGAACTTGTTCCTATCGGGGTCTCGGGAAATTCATAAGTCAAATTCTCCATCTGAAGCTACATCCCTCTTAAGTGAAAATTCCGGAATCCATAGAGAAGAAGCGTTAAAAGTGTTCAACTTGTTCTGCTACTCTTCTGACGATGCCACCACACCGTAATATGTATACCTCTATTGTAAACCTTCAGTACTAAGTGGAACAGTAACAATATCTCCAACGGGAGATAAAGTCTGGACTTTCCAAGATATTTGAGGCATATTTGATGAACCCATTTGACTGCAAGGATACTTATATGCTTCGCCCGTCGGTGGTGGAGGTTTTGATGGAAGATCGGTAAGTGGAAAATTTCCAAGTGTTGGAAAATCAACACTACTCAAGTTTTATGGTTAAACAACAATATTTAATTTGCATACCTTCTGGAACCAACTATAGTAATCAAAGTCATCATCTGGGATTTGGATCAAAATCTTCAGCTTCTTCCCAAGATTATCCATTATTAATTAACATTATCCAATCATCACGTGAAATTATTGAAGTTGGAAACGGGTTGATTGGTTTTACCTTTTTGCCTGGTAGATGAAAGACATGTCTTTATTTGTAGTACCAGATACCATGACCCAAAATAGGACCATAAAATACAACTCGCTTGAGGATTAACTCTAACATGTTTTGTGTTATTGGTTCATGGTACTCGTCAAGATAAATATACGACATCACATTTATGTTTATACTAGTTCTGCACAGTTGTTGCATCATTTGAACAACAACGACATTTTGACCATCATTTATTTGACCAACCCAATTATCGTCTTTGTACTTATACACGACTGGAAATATTATTCGGCTTTCGTGAAGAGCAGGATCGCATACCTTCAAGTAAGTATACCACCAATACTAAAAATAACATTAAATGAACATTGTTGTGATAGTATATTCACCAACAGTTTAACAATTAACTCGATAATGAATCAAATAATATAAAGGGATTGTGGATCTTACCTCCAATACGACCCAAAATCTATTCAATCTATCTTTGTTCACACACGAGTATTCACCGAGACTTAAGTACCACTTAGCTAAAATTGCAGACCCCCAATTATAATTTGGCGCTTTAGTTAAATCTTCTAAAGAGTCTAGAGATCCAATTAATGCCACTGAGCTAGCATTGGGGAACATAACTTGGCCTAACAACCATAACAAAATGTAGATGGGGAAAAATGATTTGCTGGTTTTTAAGGGAATTGAAGTGACGATCGTGTTGTCGAGACTCCTCAACCGAGCAAACTGTTCAACCTTACACAGATGCACCGCAAAGGGAGTGCTTAGATCCGAGAGATCAATTTGTAGGACTCCGGCCTAAACCAAGTCAATGGATGTTCCAGAGTCAGTTCGGTCGCAAAGAGGGAGATGGGTTGATCTGTAGGAGGGAAGCTGTGATTTGTGTGGGATCAACGATAATCAAGGATTGTGGATGTGTTGAAGGTTTCTGCAACTTTTCTGTGAACTGATGAGTTCGAATAAGTTTTGGTAGATTGATGAATTCCTGAAAGTAATTGCACGAAAAATTCTGTGTAGACGAATGTTGATGTCCCTCAATTATGGATTCAGAGACTTATTTATATTGTCAGAATAGTGAACACATTGATCCCAGTAAATGTGACGGTTTCTGGAATGAAAGAGTGGGAAAGTGGGAGATCATGGTAAAGTCAGTTCAATGTCGTGTGGAGACTTGACTGATCGCGCACCCACTACTTTGCTAACTCCTTCAACCGTTTGCACGACTTACTCACATTTCTCATTGTGGATGAATCCACGTGCATTAGGCCGCCAGACCAAAACCCTAATTGATATCCCTCCATGTGACGTGATTGATGTCTCACGGATCGTGGAGTCTGCATGATAGACGTGTACTTAATTAGTCAGTTGTTGACTATTTAGAAAATGAGTCTAGGTTTTGTTGAATTGAGCATGAGTGACGAATGCTCAGTGATTCATGGATCGAACATGCGTGTTCTTATGTTGATATTGCTCGTCTGGGAAAATACTGTTAAATTCGAGCAACTGAGCAAGTATTGCTCGATTCGACGAATTACCGAATATCGATAGTTGGATCAATATTCAAGCGACTGAGCAAGTATTGCTCAATTCGACAAATTACTGATAAATTGCCGAATATTGATAGGTGGATCAATATTCGAGCAACTGAGCAAGTGTTGCTCAATTCGACGAATTACTGATAAATTGCTGAATATTGATAGTTGGATCAATATTCGAGCAACTGAGCAAGTATTTCTCAATTCGAAGAATTATTTATTGGTGACGTGACCCAAGAAAATATTAATTATAATATTGGTAGATTACTGAATATTATATAATTAATCCTGATGTTGATTGCTGAATCAATATAAATTTATTAGTGTTTGAATCTTGCTCAGAATGATGATTTGTGGAGCGTTTATTCGAAACCCTAATCTTTTATCAATTGTTCGTCAATTGATGAATCGCTGAAAATAGGTCATGAGTGACAGAGGGACCGACCACATGGGATGATGGACGTCCATGTGGCGCCCAAGTGCTCGAGTGAGCATGCACCAGGTAATCGTTGTTGTATGCGTCAAAAATAAATTACTTTCTCACTACTTAAAATATTTAATATAGCAAGGGCAAGAAAGGATCGTTCCCACAGTGAGGTCTTGGGTTGTCAATATGTTTCAGTTTCTTATATAAAACAATGGGGGGATTTTCTTATTTTATAAACTAAAATAAAGTAAAAGAAAACAAAGAAATAAACACGCAAATCAAGGGTGTGAAAATATTGGGTAAAGGTTTCATCTTCAATTGTAAACAAGTTTTTGGATGTATGAATAGAATTCGTATTTAATCTCGCTATCATCAAAATCCCTAGAATACTTTATTGCAAGAATACTTCGTAAATTTCCTAAGTTCATCAACATACACAATAGAGCTGCGTATGTGAATTCTACCTAAAGAATAACTTAACTCCTTGCGCTAATTAAGTTCAATTCCTAGGAGCATTAAGTTTCAGAGATAGGCTAATCAATGCAATTGTCATACATTGAGATGACAATTCGGACAATGGTCAAACTCTACATATGATTACAAGAGTGTATCACTACAAATCGTAATCATATCATGCTACTCGTATTCAAGGTTATCGCTTGATCATAAACCTTAAAATAGCTATTGATATGGATGTATGTTCAATCAATTCTAGACTCAACCAAACAAACATTCAATCATATTGCAATACATCAATTATGCAATTATTATAAACAGTAGAAAGTGATCGATAATATGGAGAGAAAACTAATTCATCATATCAAAAAGCATGCTTGCAAAATCCGACTACATCTTTAACCAATAAAAATAAATGAAGTACTTCTGTTTATGGAGTTCATAACAAAAAGAATATAAGAAAGCATCATGTTCTAAACCCTAGAAAACAAGTAGAGAAAGAGATAAGATATCCCTTGTTGTGGTGTTCTGAGATTCTTATATAGCCTCTCTCAGTCTCAGGTACTTGAATAAACTCGGCCAGAATTCTCTAAATTGCCCGCAAGAAATTAGGCCCATGGCTCATTTGAGTAAGCTACTGGATTGATGAGTCAACTCGCACGAATATGATACCAGTCGAGTCTCCCCTGTTTCCAACCGATCCAGACCAATTTCAGGCCTTTTATTTCATCTCCTTCTCTGAGCCCTTTCTCTGTAACAATTGCATTCATCTATTTCAAGCATTTACTTCATAATTATTCCTGCACACTTCCATACTCTTTAGTGCATTTCAAATAACACAACACACACAGCCAACCCATTAAACCATCCACAATATCAACAACATACCTCCTTATTCATTGAATTTTCGGCTCACCTGATTGCATATGCAGCTTCAACTCACATTCATTAATATAAGCCATTGTTGCACCTGCATCACCCTAAAGCCATTTCAGCTGCGACGCAACAGCAAACTGCACCATCTGTAGCTTCCCCATTCCAGTTCAGTTCCGAGCCATCTTCGTCAATTCAACAGCTGCACTTCTTCCACTGTTACCGAACCAAACCATAACTCCTTGTCCTGATCAAACCCATCATAAACACAGCCGCACAAGCCTAGCCTGCAATTCCCAGTTCCTTCCGCAAACACTCCATTACTCACAACCTAGCTGAACTTCTGGTGGCTCTCAAAGAGTCACAGAAATGATACCTGCAAGTGCACAGGGTCTGTTGTAGTGAGTGTGCAAGGCAGGGTCGAACCACAGAGACTAGGGTGTATAGTTGAAGTGATGAAGCAAGTGACAGTTAACAAGAAAAATCAGTGGTAGTGAATAAGAAACAGTGAAACAAAGACAAACAAACCAAGGCTGTGAGCCAAGGGCAATGACATAACTGAAAAACAGTAGCATGTAAAGCAAGTAAACAGGAACATGGTAGGGCTTTTGAATCCACATTTTGGTCCTAAACTAAGTCAGATCCTAATCAAATCATGTTCTTGTTTCATCTCAGGGAAGATTATGGATGATTTAACTAATCTTACTAACTTACCCCTAGCATCAACTGTCTTCTCACAGTACAGCTGATCACAGGCTTGTTTGCTCAACCAGTTATCTAGCAATCCGCATTAGTGGAAGGTTAATCCCCTAAGTTCTCTAGTTCACCCCTAGCATTGAGTGTCTTCTTACATCACACTCAATCACAGGTGCATTTGATCACTAAGTTTACTAACTTCCCTACTTCAATTAAGCACAGTCCTTCAAATGGACTGAATCCTTAGCTACTCTCACTCTTACACCCCTAGAATCAGTTGTCTTCTTACAGCACAGCTGATCACAGGTGCATTCACTCAACTAGCCAATTATCAATCCTACTTAGTTTCAGCACTACAAGAACAGTGACATGAACAAGGACTATCCTAGCTTACAATTCAAGAGTATCATCTAACCCCTAGAAAATGGAGTTAGAACATAATGAAATTAAATGACAATGGAATTGAAATTGTTTAAAACATTGAACTAAACTTGAATTGAAATTAAATTCTAAAATGAACTGAAATTTACAAAACAATTTAAACTAAGAAATAACCCTTGAGGCACTGGCTATTCCAGTCCTCTTGGGTGAAGCACTGGCTAGCCCAGGCATGTCTTCTAACACACACCCACACATCATATTTATATTTACAAGCTTCAATTAGGGTTCTACACAAGTTTTCCCCAAATCCCCAAAAATAGCAGAAATTAGGGTTACTGATTTACCTAATTTGATGGGATGATTCGTTCCCATGTCTTCGACCCATCCTTCCTCTGCTCTTCCTTCTCCATCTCCTGTTCCAACTGCTCCTCTAGCTCGAGCTATTTTATCAATTTCTCTTCTTTCCTGTCTCTGAAACCCTAGGAGAGAAATTGGTATGATAGCTGGATAGAAAGAAGGGGAAATAGATGGGGTTTCGTTAGGTAATATCCATGATGGCTTTTGGTGGTGGTTGTGGCAGTTGAGGAAGGTGGTGGTGATGATGGTGGTGCGGCAGGGTATGGTGGTGTTGCAGAGGGTGAGGGAGAAAGAGAAGAAGTCGACGGAAAATGGATTGGGGTGCGTTTGTTTTGGGTATAGGGTATTTGGTACTCGGGTGTTGAGCAGGTTTAGCAATTGTTGATGAACAGCGAGGATGAGACGTTGGATGCGAAGATGATGGATCGATCTAACAGCGAGACAGAAGGAAGCGAGGAGCGACCGTTGGATGCGGAAGTACAACGAAACTGACGGCTCAAGATGGAGTTAGGTGTTGTAGTGTTTGACAGGAGCTTCAGACTTCGATGCACGACGATGAAGCGACCGTAGGATGCATCTATGGATCCAATCTGACGGTTACGAGCTTAGGCAGGCTTTGGGCTTGGTCTTGGACTTAGGTTAGAGTTTGGGCTTAGACAATTCTGAGCCCACTTCTTCTTTAAGAACAAATTCTTCCTTCCAAGCCCACTTCTAGTTGATCCGGTTCTTGCAAACATCATTCTTCGCTGCCTTTCTGCGGGAGTCTTTGCCGTTTATTTGCTCTTTTCACTTCGTGAGTTAACCAGGCTTTATTTAGTACCTAAAAATGCAAAATTAATTAAGAAAAGTATTTATTCTTGAAAACAATGAAAATACGGAATATGGGATAAAATGGAGAATTAATGCACAAAAGATGAGTTAAATGCCAAGAAAAATATATAGAAATATGCACTTTTTAGCACTCATCAAATACCCCCAAACCTGAATTTTACTTGTCCTCAAGTAAAACAAAACTAAGGAAATCCTACCTATACCACTATCGCTGGTTTCTCGAATGCATTTAGCGTATGCACTAAGCCTTTTAAACCACTAAGTGTCCCTAGTGGACGAGTGAAGTCTCGTGAAGGTTTGCTTAGAACGTACCTACAAAGTTCTAGGACTAAATATAAGCTCAGATTCCATGAAATGTGACATGTGCAAGACAGTAGAAGCTCACAGCAAAATGGAGATGTCAATCTAGCTATCAAAGGCACAATCCTACCACTGATAAAGACACGTGATAAGAGTGTAAAGTGTATCTACACATGTTTCTAGAATGACCTGAAGTTATGACTACTAATCACCAAGAGATAGTTTTTAGGCTAAGAACCGAATTCTAAGCCAAGCTAGCTGTACGGCTTTACGAGAATTGTGAATGTTCACCCAATGAGTTGGTGATATTTCAGTTTACCCGCGTTATACATCGATGGCTGCACCCTCCTTGCTTATTACAAGACTATTTACAACAAAAAGATGACTCTTTACATGACTCTTATTTACATTGATTACTCTCTTTTATTTTTGGAACAAGAGAGAACTATTGTCTTTAACATGACAAAACATGGAATAAATGCTTGATATTTTTTTATTTATTTATTTTTTTTTGATTTTTTTTTTTGATTTTTCTGAATTTTTCTAATTTTTTTTTTTTTTTTTAAATTAAGAACTTTGATCTTTACAACATAGTGACACTTTTGATACATGAACAAAAAGAAAAACATAATTACATGACTCTTAGCAAGAGGTGGCCCTTATCGAATGCATCCGGTCAAATTCTATGGTTGCTTTTCTTAACGTATCCTCCAACTTCTATCCCAGCCAACCAAAGAACAAGCTAGTCAATTCTCATTCAGTATTCTAAAGTGATTGGCAATCTAACTTCCTATCAAACACCTTGAAGATCGAGGCTATACATGTATTGGTAGATCGTGCGCATGCAAGTTTCTTATCACTATGTGAATTGTGCTAGAATCAGGGTGCCTAAATATCTAGACTAAGAATCCTTATGTTTACATACATGCACAAGAGTCAACATTTCAAGGTAAATGAGCTCCATTTTTATGATTTTTTAATTACTTTTTTTCAATTTTTCAATTTTTTCAAAAAGAATTTAAAAAGAAGGAGTCCCCGGCAACGGCGCCAAAAACTTGGTGGCTCTCAAAGAGTCACAGAAATGATACCTGCAAGTGCACAGGGTTTGTTGTAGTGAGTGTGCAAGGCAGGGTCGAACCACAAAGACTAGGGTGTATAGTTGAAGTGATGAAGCAAGTGACAGTTAACAAGAAAAATCAGTGGTAGTGAATAAGAAACAGTGAAACAAAGACAAACAAACCAAGGCTGTGAGCCAAGGGCAGTGACATAACTGAAAAACAGTAGCATGTAAAGCAAGTAAACAGGAACATGTAGGGCTTTTGAATCCACATTTTGGTCCTAAACTAAGGCAGATTCTAATCAAATCATGTTCTTGTTTCATCTCAGGGAAGATTATGGATGATTTAACTAATCTTACTAACTTACCCCTAGCATCAACTGTCTTCTCACAGTACAGCTGATCAAAGGCTTGTTTTCTCAACCAGTTATCTAGCAATCCGCATTAGTGGAAGGTTAATCCCCTAAGTTCTCTAGTTCACCCCTAGCATTGAGTGTCTTCTTACTGCACACTCAATCACAGGTGCATTTGATCACTAAGTTTACTAACTTCCCTACTTCAATTAAGCACAGTCCTTCAAATGGACTGAATCCTTAGCTACTCTCACTCTTACACCCCTAGAATCAGCTGTCTTCTTACAGCACAGCTGATCACAGGTGCATTCACTCAACTAGCCAATTATCAATCCTACTTAGTTTCAGCACTACAAGAACAGTGACATGAACAAGGACTATCCTAGCTTACAATTCTAGAGTATCATCTAACCCCTAGCAAATGGAGTTAGAACATAATGAAATTAAATGACAATGGAATTGAAATTGTTTAAAACATTGAACTAAACTTGAACTGAAATTAAATTCTAAAATGAACTGAAATTTACAAAACAATTTAAACTAAGAAATAACCCTTGAGGCACTGGTTATTCCAGTCCTCTTGGGTGAAGCACTGGCTAGCCCAGGCATGTCTTCTAACACACACACACCCACACATCATATTTATAGTTACAAGCTTCAATTAGGGTTCTACACAAGTTTTCCCCAAATCCCCAAAAACAGCAGAAATTAGGGTTACTGATTTACCTAATTTGATGGGATGATTCGTTCCCATGTCTTCGACCCATCCTTCCTCTGCTCTTCCTTCTCCATCTCCTGTTCCAACTGCTCCTCTAGCTCGAGCTATTTTATCAATTTCTCTTCTTTCCTGTCTCTGAAACCCTAGGAGAGAAATTGGTATGATAGCTGGCTAGAAAGAAGGGGAAATAGATGGGGTTTCGTTAGGTAATAGCCATGATGGTTTTTGGTGGTGGTTGTGGCAGTTGAGGAAGGTGGTGGTGATGATGGTGGTGCGGCAGGGTATGGTGGTGTTGCAGAGGGTGAGGGAGAAAGAGAAGAAGTCGATGGAAAATGGATTGGGGTGCGTTTGTTTTGGGTATAGGGTATTTGGTACTCGGGTGTTGAGCGGGTTTATCAATTGTTGATGAACAGCGAGGATGAGACGTTGGATGCGAAGATGATGGATCGATCTAACGGCGAGACAGAAGGAAACGAGGAGCGACCATTGGATGCGGAAGTACAACTAAACTGACGGCTCAAGATGGAGTTAGGTGATGTAGTGTTTGACAGGAGCTTCAGACTTCGATGCACGACGATGAAGCGACCGTAGGATGCATCTGTGGATCCAATCTGACGGCTACGAGCTTAGGCAGGCTTTGGGCTTGGTCTTGGACTTAGGTTAGAGTTTGGGCTTAGACAATTCTGAGCCCACTTCTTCTTTAAGAACAAATTCTTCCTTCCAAGCCCACTTCTAGTTGATCCGGCTCTTGCAAACATCATTCTTCGCTGCCTTTCTGCGGGAGTCTTTGCCGTTTCTTTGCACTTTTCACTTCGTGAGTTAACCAGGCTTTATTTAGTACCTAAAAATGCAAAATTAATTAAGAAAAGTATTTATTCTTGAAAACAATGAAAATACGGAATATGGGATAAAATGAAGAATTAATGCACAAAAGATGAGTTAAATGCCAAGAAAAATATATAGAAATATGCACTTTTTAGCACTCATCAACTTCCAACTATCAACAACAACAACATCTCACTTAGTTTGATTTTGCGACACAAATTCATTCAAATCATTGCAGCTTCAGAATCTTTTCATCTGTTCTCAGCTATGCCAGTTCAAATCCATCTCAATCAGTCACAGCGACAACACCCTTTTCAGCTTTGAACTGCACCACCAGGAAGCACAACCATTTACCATCATCATGACAGCTTCAGTCACAACTCATCTGGAAAACCTGCATTGCACTTCTTGTTCGCAACTTCATACAACTCTAGTTCACCACCATCTCCGTTCCTGCAGCTTCTTTGAACACAATCACACAACCCACCGATATTTCATGTTCACCTGCAATATCAACTCATTTCTAGTCATCCAGCTGATGGCAACAGTTCCGGCATCATTGCAATCTCAGTCACCAGAACCCATGAATATCAACACTTGTAATTCCCCTGCAACTGAGTTCAATTCAACCTTCACTTCATTTTGTAGCAGTAAGCCACCCATTCTAACTCATACCAGAACCAGACAAACTCCAGCAACAACACCATCAGTGAATCCCATCACATCTTAAATCCAACATCAACACCACCAGATTAGCTGAACCCTGAATCTTCAACTCCTGTTCCTTCTTATCGGTATCAAATACAACCAAATCAAACCCATTTGCTCATTCAGTTCAACCTTTATCTCTGAAATTCCTATTCTTCAACTGATTTTAAACACAGCAAAACCCTAAATCATCTTCATTTCTCTCTACTGTGTTCTTCAATTAGAATAAACAATACCAAAAACCTCTCAAAACCCATGATAATCATCACATCAATTATGTATTCCTTTAATTCCTCCTCAAACTCTCAATCAATCCCTAATTTCACCATCATCAGTATCAGAAGACTTGTTTCTTCATCCTGTTTGTTACCAAATCGTCTTCTAACTCACTTTTGTAGCCTGAATTACACTCAATTTCAGATTCATCTTCGAGCTCCTCACTTATTTTCTCAACAATCACCATAGCTTCTCCCCTCTTTTGCACCTGAAGAGAAATCAAATCCTTACTGAAACAGCCTAGTTCGACCTAACTAGGTTTATTAATATGGGATGGCTATCAACACCCATGGGTATTTTTAGCAATTCTTATTAGGCTCCAACTGTTTGTCCCTTATCCTTGACTGGGCTCCGGATATCGCTCGTTTGTGAATTGATCTTTTTTTCCTTTACGCTCCAAATAGACATTTTCTCATTCTTTTGCTCATTATGACTCCAAAGTACCTATAAACTCAAAAGCAAACATAAGATACATAACTTACAAGAAAAATCACAAAGAAAGAGTAAACAATATGTAAATATCAAGGTATTTTAGACACCTATCACCAGGGTCCTTAGTTGGCCAGTTGGTGAAAGAATGATGATTAAATGTCGGTTTCATCATTTACTGAAATAGTGCTCGTTTGAGCATTAGGTGATAAAACCTAATTATGGAAAAGTGAGGGACCGACCAAGAGGGCATGAGACCGGCCCTTGGTGATCGTGAACCAGTTGATGGTCGTTTGAGCAAACTCCAGGTTGTTTGAAAAGAGTTTGGGCCCAGTATGAGCGATTGCACAAATTAGGTCAAAATTATGAAAACGTGTGGGACCGGCTCGTTGCAAGCCTTAGAGCCGCCCTTGGTCAGTCAAGGGAGCATTCCCGTGTCACCATAATGTATGTATCTCAGTCCTGATAGGTTTGATATTTTCTGGTGTGCGTTTGAGCAGTGTGTTGAATTTTCAAAAGAGTTTGATCTTTGACTGAAATTCTTGATTTTGCTCGAATGAGCAAAGTAGAACTTTGATCGTTTCATCAATTTTTGAGAATATTAAAATAACGATATTTTAATATTTTTCGTGAATAGCCTGGTCGGTCATGTGATCATTGACTTTTTGGCTTTTTCATGGTTTGAGCAATATTTGAGAAAATATGAAGAAACCATGAGTTTTGTTGAAACGGAGGAGTTTCATGAGATGAGAGAAATAATAATTACGAAAGATTAGGGATTGTAAGTTGTGGGACCGGCTACGGCTAGGGAATGGCCGACCGGCCAGGTAGCCCGGTCCCGCAACACCTTTTCCTATTTTATGTTATTATTTCTCATGAAACCGTGAAATTATGGAGAAACCATGAGTTTTGTTAAAACGGAGGAGTTTCATGAGATTAGGGAAATAATAATTATGGAGAGACAAGGGATTGCAAGGTGTGGGACCGACCACAGCCAGGGCATGGCCGGTTGACTAGGTTGCCGGGTCCCGTGACACCTTTTCCTATTTTATATTATTATTTCTCATGAAATCGTAAAAATACGGAGAAACCATGAGTTTTGCTCAAACAAGGAAAGTTGCCATAATGAAGGAGTTTTCATGAGTTCATGAAAATAACAAAAATAATAATGGAAGAGGCATGGGACCGGCAACGGCCGGCCAGCCGGTGGGCCCGGCCCACAAGCGCCTCTTTATTATTTTAATATTATTATTTTTTCTCTCCTGTTTTGCGTAGCATTCCTTGTTTGTACATATTTTCGAATGCTCGTTCGTGCATTCGGGTGCTCGATCGTGCATCATTGTCGAGTACACTTGCACCATTTTCTTGGGGCTTACTCAGTGATGGTCCAGATGTCCGGTTGTTGAGTATTTATTACTAATTTATGAAATTCAGTGGAGAATGATTCATGAAACTGAGTAATAAAGGTAAGTGATTATTTATTATCAATCCATAGGATCAGCCGTGGATTCGACCATGGATTCGGAATAATAAAATGAGCATTAACATTCCATGGGATCGTAGATAAAATAGATTATTTTCTAGGAATTCAGTGGTGAATGTCACGGTAGAATTAATCTATAGTAGAATCGAGATATGAGATAGTGAAGCATCATACTCGTTCTGAAAGGTGTATAGTCAGGGAACAACGTGCAGCGTCATTAACGTCCTGAAGGCGTTTTGCACCCTCAACAATCATGTATGGAGAGTCGCATGAATCTATACACGGTCTCTCTACATAGTCAGGGAACATCGAGTGTCGCCGACGTCCTGAAGGCGTTATGCCCTCTCAACAAAAAATTATGTATGGATGACCGCCCAATCGTTCTTCTATGTAGAGGAAGGTACCTCTATGTAGTCAGGGAACAACGAGTGTCACCGACGTCCTGAAGGCGTTCTGCCATCTCAACAAACAATTATGTATGGAGGACCACCCAATTTCTCTTCTACATAGAGGGGCACGATAAAATGCGCAGCATCGAACGCTCAGCAAGTGGGAGGCCTTTAGAGAATCATATTCATCGTGGCTCTGAGAGGTACTCGATCAGAGAATGTGAAAACGGTTCACGGATCGTAAAATATGAATCGTCACATACGTTCCTGAAGCCGAGTCAGAAACATGCAGTATCATGATTTTACGATTTTGACCCTTGTCGAAAATACACCATCAACATTAAGTCCACTGCTTAGTGAGGGACAGTCATGTGCTGCAATAAGCATTAGATGGTGATTTTCTACGAGATGAGCAGCAAAACTCAGTCGTACAAAGGTATTTTCAGAACCCCGATTTGCTCCAATGGTATCATGTACAAGCAAATTCTCAGGTGAGGATCCTGATGGTGTAATGGAGTGTCATCTAGTGGTCACGTAGAGATGAAGCACTGCTGATTTGGACGATCGGGCATCCTGTTTTGGTCGGTTTAATGTTTTTCGGCCCGAGCCCAAAAAGAAATCCTTTTTTTAGGAACAGACGTTCGTTCGTTAATTAAGAAACAAACAAAATATAGTGATAAAAAATTTGTCTATGCGCTTTAACGAAAGCCAAAATTTTATTTTTTAAATATGTTAGATTTCACAAAAGGGAATAAACTCTCGTTTCAAAGGTGGATGCTCGTACGAGAGAAAAGTTTTTTTTTTTGAATAGACTTGCGTCTGTTAACAATAAAATTTTGTATATGAGATTTCATGAAATTTTTTATTTTCGATATGTGAGCCTTCATAAAGTTTTTGAAGATATGCTCTCGTTTCAAAGACGGATGCTCGCGAGAAGGAGAAAAAATATATATACATGTATTTTCAAAGTTACGTGAGTTTCACGTTAAAATATATATTTTTTGTAAAATCAATGTTTCGATTTGGAACAACTGTTGAAAGTAGACAATTATTCACGGTGAAATAATTTTGTATGTGAGTTTTCACAATTTTAGAATGGACGTCTGTCCAATTTTTGAAAAACCAGTGAATGTTCACATAGTGAAAATTTATGTGAAATCAAATTTTGATTTTTGGCAATTGCTAGAAGTAAACAATTTTTGATAAAATATTGTTTGTATGGATTTTGTGATCTGATAGTGTATGCACAAAAACAAATGAGTGTTCACTCGGTGGGAGTCTCTCACACAGTGAAAATTTTGTGGATTGCTCACATGAAAATAAAGTTATGATTTTGAAAAAAAAAATTGCTCGTGTTTGCAGGTTCGAGGAGATGAGAAAATTTTGAAGTATTAACTCTTGTATCACAATCACTATTGTTAGTGGAATCGTAAACAGGTAAGAGTTGAAAGTTACCATTTTTGTAGACATTGTTGTGAGCACCTTTATTCCATGATTCACTGTTTTTTTGAATCCTGCGCTTTGTATGAACGATGTGCTGAAGTAGAAATATTATGCATCTGTCACAGCCACTTTGCAAGAATGACTGACTCCCATGATGACACTTCAAAAGATGATGTTTCCATAGATGACATCTCTACTGCAACTTCAACAAATGGTACTTCTGGGACCTCTGAGTGATGGTGAGAGATCCTTCATACTGAGTTGTATTTATGGTTATTTCATTAGCTTTATCACAAGATGATCGTATAGTGAGATCCCGGATAAGTGTAGACTCCACAGAAATGGAAGAAAGTCTACGGGGAGGAGAACCCAGAAGTAAGGACTACAGGATGCTAGCAAATGACCTGCAGTCCCCAGCCGTTTCTTTGGTGAGTTGTTAGCACTCCTTGTGTCATGACTTTTCCTGCCCGTGCAATTAGGATCACCTGACCAAGGTTTGTTATTTCTTTTCAGACTTTTGCTCCATCGATTGACGGTCTTCAACTTGTTCCCGGGCAAACAATTCAGGAATCCAGCAATGATGAAGAAGTCGATGTAAGTATCTCTTTCATGAAGGTGATCACGGCATCTCCTTGAATGAAATAACAATTGTTGTTGATGAATCCATGAAGAAATTATTGTGGATGAGCAAGGTATTGATGCTGCTCATTCATCCTTGGACCACAGTGAGACGGAGAATTCCCAAAACCCGAAACCGCATGAAAGTAATAACGCTTCTAATGATGACTCCGGCAATATTGGATCTTCGAACGGCTTAGAGACCACTCAAGTAAGTACCCATATTATATTTTCTTCATAGAAGTATAGGATCTCTGATTCATGAATGAATACCCATATGAATGAATGAAAAATTTTACCGAAATACGTCACCAGAAAATTCAGAACTCAGCGTTTTAGCAAACACGCCCTAAAATCTTCATCCGATGTAAGATTTTCGTGATCTACCCATGTATCTTTATGCCCAGGAAATTTCCAAGTTTTCCAAAGAATCTTTTTAAGTTTTGAGCACGATTACGGGTCGAAATCGATGAAACAGTAAACTTCCAGGAAGTTTTCAGAAAAATTTCAGCTGGTGCGTAGTCCAAAGTTTTGGACACATCGTTTTGCTCGTTTCTCCAATTGCTGTGAATTTTGGATATGTTGTAGAGAACATCCATACAAAGAGAATGGTATATGACCCATCCCTAGATTCTTCACCAATTGCTCCCAGTTCGTCGTTTTATACAGGGCAGCGAAAAATCATCTCAGATGGGCTTGTTGTAAAACACTCATGTTGAGTCTTGAACGGTTAGTGAAGGATTTTAATGTCATTGATTCATCTGAGATAAGGACCCCTTGATTGATACATGAGAATGGTGCTTGCAGCGCCATCTGTTTCTGCCAGTCGTGGAAACATCAATTCCAAAACCATGGTCACGGGACCATCACCGAGGTTGCTCTCAAGAGGGGGTGATGTAATGACCATGATTGCATGTCCCGGTGGTATCATTTATTGTATGATGAATGATCAGCACATGAGAGTCTGGTGTCACGAGTCTTGGACTATGAAACTGATCGCACCAGTGGACCGTCAGTCCCCAATATTTTGTTAAATCTCTCTTTTCGTTTTCCCTTCTTCTGGAAAGACCTAGATAGAGGACCCATGTAGAAAAATTGATGTAAAGACCTAGGTGGTCGAAGTTGGAGGTACCTTGATGAAGGACTTAGCAGAATGACCTGGTGGACACCGATCGACTGTGGAAGTTATGAATCTCGTCTAAGAATTGCTGCTTGCATGTTGTATGCTCTAGAAACTGTAGGAACCTCATACGACGTCGGATGCTTGACCCCAACTTTTGAAGCTAAGAAACTGAGTTATCACATGCTAAAAGAATCACTCAATTCGGAGTTGTATAGGTCAGCCAACGAAGCGTGCACATTTGTAATTTGTAATCCCGTATAAAATTTTCAGATTTCGTAGACCTGACGGTAAAGGCCATATCTTTCAGCTCGTATGTCCGATTGATGCACACTTTTGGTTTGTTATAGTAGAGACATAGAAGAACATCTTTTGTTGAGGAATCATTGTCTCGTTCCTCACCCATTGGTACGTTTTTGTAAACCCATGGCATGGAGCATGTCGTATCTCATTTGTAGATGCGATGAGAACATCTTGTAGAAGACTTTGATTTGTGCCCGTCTGTCGTGCAAGCTTTGGGAAGACGTTCATGTTATCATGTTTTCATGTCTACACATCTTGATATGAATCACTAGGGCTTGAAGAAGTACGATCCATAGAGTAACGCTTCAGAGAATGGATAGTTGATGAAGCCTTGTCATGAGGATGTTGCTCCTGAGACCGTTGTTGATGCTAAGATCACGACTGAATTTTCTCCAGATGTTATTGTTTATGCTGAGACTATGAATGGAGTTCCTCCACATATCTTTGTTGATGCCGATATTGTGGTTGGAGTTGCTCCAGAGACCGAAAAGGCTAGATTATCGACATAGTCTTTGCTCCTCCTTTATATGCACGAACTGATTGGTGAGTTGAGAATTCCTAAGATGAAGGTGTACTAGGATTTCAACCCAAATTCTCCATATTGGCTTCGTCAGGAAATCGATGTTGTTGTGGCAGATAGCAGCGGCAGTATCCATTCTGGATGTGAGGAGAAAAACTTCCTTGGTAGTGCAAGGTTCGTGATGTAGAGAAGTTCCGTTGATGACGTTTCATGGAATTACATCAGTCTCTAATAACTTGTTATGTGGATAACATTTATTGAAATAAATTTGAATCGATTTCTCCAATAAGATCAAGTCCCCAGTGTATGTTGAAGGAGTTTGTGTCATCCATGGATGAATGATGTTGCATCTGCTTCAGAAGTCTTATCATGGGATATTGAAGACTTAATGATTGTAGTTCAGTTACACTTTGATCGTGTTATTGTTGAATCAGTGTTTCATCGTCGAGATATTTGTGCTGAAGCCAGATGCGCCATTATCGAAGGTGTATTTTTTGATTGGGAGTACAATTTTAAGGCTTCTTAGATGCTTGAGCGTTGAAGCGTGTATTCCTTAAATATCGAGTGTCTTAGGTTTGATCGTCTCGGCCCTGAGTATCTTCTGTTGATTCAGCATTCCTTTCGTTGAGGTAGTGGGATTCAACACTTGTGCAAATATCAGAGCTTTCTGATTTTTTGGCACACATGGACACTCCTGCAAGGATATGGAGAAACACCCAAAGTGTTCTTTTCCATGCTTGGATATTATCTCAGTAATGAATGTCTCAGTGCTCTATTCGGAAAAATGTCAGATTCAACCACTTGGTAAAATACTAATACAGTGAAGCTACCATTCGTCTTGTAGTAGCAGAGTTCCTAGCAGGATTGAGTCCCTATGCTAGGATAGCATGTGAGGAAATAAATGACACAACCATGGAAGGAATGAGACTTGCCTGAGTGTGGAACCTCTTGATGAATCTATATGCACAACCTCGTCAAAGTTCGGAATTCCCCCAAGTGCTTTGATGATGGAATATCCGTCAAATCTTCTAGATCAGAACTTTCTTTGTTGGAGAGATGTGCAACCAAAGGCGCTTTGTCAGTACCCATCTTTTCAACGTGGATCCATGCTCGTCTGAAGAACATGTCATATCTTGGATCTTTCTGATTATGCGAAACTTGGTTTCTGTCCAGGTTGAACTTATGCTCACTTTAAGAGTGATGTAGCCATAAGCGTTTCCGAGCGTTCCTTCAAGGTATCTAATTGAGATGGGATCATGAGTAGCTTCTTGTCGAGTGATGCATGCGGCTCTGAGGTTTTTCAATGGAATGACTTTGATGGCGGTGTCAGCATCGATCAACATTCTTCCGAATTCATTTCCTCTGAGATGGACTGTGGTAAGCAGTCCCCAGTCGTGCATCTCTTTGTCTGTGGATGAAGGTTCAAGGAGCATTTCCGGGATGGAATGACGTCTGACACAATGTAATTCGTTTTCGTGAACATGTCTTTCCTTTGTGCCTTAGACAGATAGAGAAATTTCATAGATATGCTCGATCAATGACTGGACTGCTTCTTTGACTGGTTGTTCATAGAGTGTAAAGGTTTGGGAAAGGATTCTTGTTTACTCCTTTAGTCCCCAGTTGAAGCTATTGTGGATCAACCTTCTATTTGAAGATGTGCTTCAAAATATTGCAGTTACTTGTTGGATGATTGATGAATCTATGAAGATGACAGTACCTCGGATTCTTCATTTTTTCTTCAGTTGGCTCTCGCTGATGAACAACAAATTGCATCATCTAGAACCCAGAATTCCAGTAACTCGATCACTTCTTCAGTGGGAGGATGGAAGTTTGAGTCCTTATTTGATCATTTACCCATTCGTTGATGTCGGGTCGAGGATTGTGCAAGATTGGTTATCCTTTCTTTGCACTTTCGGAGGAGGTTGGGATGTTGAAGAAGCGTTCTTATATGGCTGCACTTCGGATTTTCTCTTGCTCCCTTCAGCAACATTCATGGAAGGTTTGAGACTGTATTGCTTGTTGAATAGGCGTCGGCTTCTTCGAGGTTCCTCGAACTTGCATACTTTTATCTTTCCAGTAAAGCAGGTATAGTAGTCGCTGATCGCCTGGATGCTTCATGAAGCTCTGAGAAAGTATGAAACCGGATATTTTCTAGCAAGGCTCTGTAGACCGGGATCATTCCGTTGATGCACAAGTCCACCAGCTGTTGTTCAGTGACATTCGGGTCATGACAATCCAAGGCTTGAATCCTAAACCTCTTCACATATTCGTTCGGATGTTCGGTATTTTTCTGAGCCATTCTCCCTAAGTCAGAAAGAGTAATCTTATCTGAGACGAAAAAGTATTTCCTGTAGAAGGCATTAACCATTTGTCCCAAACTAGCGATGATCCTTGGTGCGATGTTGTTGTACCAAGTATATACTACGCCCGTCAGATACTTGGAGAATTCCCTCAGTCGGACAACATGATTGTGTTCATGTTCTCCTAATGCTTCCAGGAATCGGGAAAATGCTCTCGGGCGTTTCCCGTTCCATTATAAAGTGTGAAAGTTGGATAAGTATAGCCTTTTGGGAGAGAAATTCTTTGTATAGCAGAGGAATAGGGAGGTTGATGACGATGGACAGATGGTCGTTGCCTTTTCCGCGAGTCTCCATGAATCGCTCCAAATCTTCACCAGTGATGAAACCTGCAGACTCTTTTTCTGACGGATTTTCTGCAGCTTTGCAGGATTCGTCATCATCCACCACATAGATTGGTGAAACTTCAGGTTCAGCTTCTTTGGCTTTTGCTTTCTCTGACCCTTCCTTGGTTTTTCTCTGATACTTTGTCTGTCAGAGTTTTGAGATAATTGCACAGCTCCTTCTGAGTAGCAGCCATATCAGTTTGACTTTTGGAGAGAACTTCATGGACCTTCATAAGATCAGCGATGGTGGGTGGATTTTCCCTGACTTCCTCGGGATGCCGGTCGAAGAGAGGATGATTTTCAACATTGGTTTGAGGTGGAGTAGTATCACCACCATTGTTGGAAGCAGTAATGGTTTCTATAATACCATCATTATTATTGTTTCTAGTGCTAGCGTCGTTTGCATTTGTAACCAACCCAGACCTAAGACCAGCCATTTTGTGAAAATGTGATTGCAACCGAGAGATTGATCTCCCACTGTAGTCGCCAATCTGTAGATGGGGAAAACGATTTGGTGGATTTTCAGGGAATGAAGAGACGAGCGTGTTGTCGAGACTCCTCAACCGAGTAAACTGTTCAACCTCATACAGATGCACTGCAAAGGGAGTGCTTAGATTCGAGAGATCAATCTGTAGGACTCCGGCCTAAACCAAGTCAATGGTCGTTCCAGAATCAATTCGGTCGCAAAGAGGGAGATGGGTTGATCTGTAGGAGGGAAGCTAGGAATTGTGAGGGATCAATGATGATAAAGGATTGTGGATGTGTTGAAGGGTTCTGCAAGTTTTCTGTGAACTGATGAGTTCGAATAAGTTCTAGTAGGTTGATGAATTCTTGAGAGTAATTGCTCGAAAAATTCTGTGTAGACGAATGTTGATGTCCCTCAATCATGGATTCAGAGACTTATTTATATTGTCAGAATAGTGAACACATTGATCCCAGTAAGTGTGACGGTTTCTGGAACGAAAGAGTGAGAAAGTGGGAGATCGTGGTAAAGTCAGTTTGATGTCGTGTAGAGACTTGACTGATCGTGCACCCACTACTTTGATAACCCCTTCAACCGTTTGCATGACTTACTCACATTTCTCATTGTGGATGAATCCACGTGCCGTAGTCCGCCAGACTAAAACCTAATTGATATCGCCCCATGTGACGTGATTGATGTCTCACGGATCGTGGAGTCTGCATGATAGACGTGTACTTAATTAGTCAGTTGTTGACTATATAGACAATGAGTCTAAGTTTTGTTGAAATAAGCATGAGTGACGAATGCTCAGTGATTCATGGATCGAACATGCGTGTTCTTATGTTGATATTGCTCGTCTGGGAAAATACTGTTAAATTCGAGCAACTGAGCAAGTATTGCTCGATTCGACGAAATACTGAATATTGATAGTTGGATCAATATTCGAGCGACTGAGCAAGTATTGCTCAATTCAAAAAATTACTGATAAATTTCCGAATATTGATAGTTGGATCAATATTCGAGCAACTGAGCAAGTATTTCTCAATTCGACAAATTACTGATAAATTGTTGAATATTGATAGTTGGATCAATATTCGAGCAACTGAGCAAGTATTGCTCAATTCCACGAATTATTTATTGGTGACGTGACCCAATAAAATATTAATTAAAATATTGGTAGATTACTGAATATTATATAATTAATCCATATGTTGATTGATGAATCAACATAAATTAATTAGTGTTTGAATCTTGCTCGGAATGATGATTTGTGGAGGGTTTATTCGAAACGCTAATTTTTTATCAATTGTTCGTCAATTGATGAATTGCTGAAAATAGGTCACGAGTGATAGAGGGACCGACCACATGGGATGATGGACGTCCATGTGGCTCCCAAGTGCTCGAGTGATCATGCACCAGGGTCCTTAGTTGGCCAGTTGGTGAAAGAATATATGATTAAATGTCGGTTTAATCATTTACTGAAATAATGCTCGTTTGAGCATTAGGTGATAAAACCTAATTATGGAAAAGTGAGGGACCGACCAAGAGGGCATGAGACCGGCCCTTGGTGGTCGTGGGACCAGTTGATGGTCATTTAAGCAAACTCCAGGTTGGTTGAAAAGAGTTTGGGCCCAGTATGAGCGATTGCGCAAATTAAGTCAAAATTATGAAAACATGTGGGACCGGCTCGTTGCAAGCCTTAGAGCCTCCCTTGGTCGGTCAATGAAGCATTCATGTGTCACCATAATGTCTGTATATCAGTCCCGAGAGTTTCGGTATTTTCTGGTATGCGTTTGAGCAATATGTTGAATTTTCAGAAGAGTTTGATCTTTGACTGAAATTCTTGATTTTGCTCGTTTCATCAATTTTTGAGAATATTAAAATAGCGATATTTTAATATTTTTCGTGAATACCTTGGTCGGTCATGTGACCATTTGACTTTCTGGCTTTTTCATGGTTTGAGCAATATTTGAGAAAATATGAAGAAACCATGAGTTTTGTTTATCGGAGGAGTTTCATGAGATGAGAGAAATAATAATTATGAAAGATTAGGGATTGTAAGGTGTGGAACCGGCTACGGCTAGGGCATGGCTGGCCGTCCAAGTAGCCCGGTCCCGCAACACCTTTCCTTATTTTATGTTATTATTTCTCATGAAACCGTAAAATTATGGAGAAACCATGAGTTTTGTTGAAACGGAGGAGTTTCATGAGATTTAGGAAATAATAATTATGGAGAGACAAGGGATTGCAAGGTGTGGGACCGTTCACGACCAGGGCATGGCCGGCCGGCTAGCGCCTCTTTATTATTTTAATATTATTATTTTCTCTCTCCTGTTTTACGTAGCGTTCCCCGTTTGTCCATATTTTTGAATGCTCGTTCGTGCATTCGGGTGCTCGGTCGTGCATCATTGTCGAGTACACTTGAACCATTTTCTTGGGGCTTACTCAGTGATGGTCCAGATGCCCGGTTGTTGAGTATTTATTACTAATTTATGAAATTTAGTGGAGAATGATTCATGAAACTGAGTAGTAAAGGTAAGTGATTATTTATTATCAATCCATAGGATCATCTGTAGATTCGACCATGGATTCAGAATAATAAAATGAGCATTACCATCCCATGAGATCGTAGATAAAATATATTATTTTCTAGGAATTCAGTGGTGAATGTCACAGAAGAATTAATCTATTGTAGAATCGAGATATGAGATAGTGAAGCATCATACTCGTTCTGAAAGGTGTATAGTCAGGGAACAACGTGCAGCGTCATTAACGTCCTGAAGACGTTTTCCCCCTCAACAATCATGTATGGAGAGTCTCCTGAATCTATACACGGTCTCTCTACATAGTCAGGGAACAACGAGTGTCGCCGACGTCCTGAAGGCATTCTGCCCTCTTAACAAACAATTATGTATGGATGACCGCCCAATCGTTCTTCTATGTAGAGGCAGGTACCTCTATGTAGTCATGGAATATCGAGTGTCACTGACGTCCTGAAGGCGTTCTGCCCTCTGAACAAACAATTATGTATGGAGGACCGCCCAATCTTTCTTCTACATAGAGGGACACGATGAAATGCGCAACATCGAACGCTCATTAAGTGGGAGGCCTTTAGAGAATCATATTCATCGTGGCTCTGAGAGGTACTCGATCAGAGATCATGAAAACGGTTCACGGATCGTAAAATATGAATCGTCACATGCGTTCCTGAAGCCGGGTCAGAAACATGCAGTATCATGATTTTACGATTTTGACCCTTGTCGAAAATCCACCATCAACACACAAATATACGTTCAAGCTCGGGATAATCATCAACTCTGCTATTATCCTTTTGTACAGCATAACGGTTCAAAAAAGCCTTCAACAAGACACTCATAATCCATATGAGTATAATATTATGGATTCTGGCTTTCCTTCAGTATCATTTGCGTACAAGGGAAGTAGTTGTTTCCATCTTCTTTTCGATGTCCACTTGAATTGGTCAAATTGTAGTAAATCACCCTCACATTTTATTCCATTCAACATATATAAATCTAACGGTGTGAATGTTAGAAACAACATGGTTATAAAATTAAAGTTTGTATCTAAAACTAAAAATTTCTCTCTAGAAAAGGGAATAAGAAATTTGTGTATGAAAACTGAACACAATTGTGATATTTATGGACGATAGACCACCGAACGTGTATGGTCGAGTCTAGATCGTTGGTTGTGTAAAATCGACCTCTCGATAGAGACTCAGTCACTTTACAAAGATCTCATAAAGGCGCGGGAAGTTTTCCATGCCGCCTGACATGGCATATGGGTGGTTTAGCCACCCCCTATAGGAACCGGCCTTAGAGTATCTTCGATACTAGGGGGATGGTAATAAAAAAGCATGCCACCTAAGATTTAAGACTTTCTCCTTCAAAATTCCATCTTCAATACAACAGTTAAGGTCCTTGGAAAATGTAACATGGTTATATGGGGGTGGAAGAGAAAGTCTAAATAAGACCTTCTCCATAACCTTGGGTCTATTCCACATCTTCAATTTGTCTTTATATTAATTTAAAAGTTTTTAGATAAAACCTAGAGGATTTGAGATGATTTTTGTGTTGCAAGGTCTTAATTTTATTTATTTTGTCCATGTCTGAATGACCTCCATAAAAAATATGTTATTTAGACCTTCGCATAGGATGACTGATTATATATTTTCTGTGGTTGTAGTAATGAGGTTCAACCTCTCGGATTTGTGAAGGATAATTTTTTTAGACTTAATAAAAAAATAAAAAAATATATACAATAAAATATTAACAATGGTGAGAGTTACTGGGGCTTAGTATTCGGCCAAATTCATTTCTTAAATGGTTCAGAAATTAATTCTAGGAAATTATAATTCAAAACAAAATGAATATTAACTCTATTCTTTGCCAAAGTAGATTTTATAAAATATTACTTGTATTTCTTAAGCATGGCATATCAAAAATCCCTAGGACTAAGCATAAACCATCAAATGAAATCACAAATAATTAATTAAAATTAGTGCAAAAAGTAAATATAGAATTAAATAAAATTACCACATAGATGAATTAAGGCTTCCTCCATCGCCCCAGTGTTGGGGTTTAGCTCATCATGGTGAAATACCTCTCAAAATATTTTATTAAGCTCAATTGGTATTTACAAGAAGAGAAAACAATGAAACAGGAAATATGCAACAGCGCATTTGCGTTACAGACCGACTGTTTCAAGTCTCAACTGTTATGCTGAAGATAATCGTTACAAATCTAAAGATAAATGTTGCAAACGAGGATGAAGGAACTGTTACAATGAAGATAAATGTTGCAATCCAGTTGAAGAAACTGTTACGACGGATGAATAAACCGTCGCCGTTTCCCTGTTCTTCACGAGCAGCAGGAGCAGCAGCAACAGAGTTCTGAAAACTCTTGATTCACGCCTCCTGAGCTCTCCTCTCGACCCCAAACTCTAGTAACCTATTTATACTCCTAAGCCTCATTTAATCTCGTCATAACTCCTCAAAAATCTTCACAGTGAAGAAAATTATTTTTGAGAATAATTTCTTATTTCTTTCTCTGTGTACGTTAATTTCCTTGAAAATCTTCAGAAACTGATTGATACGCAACCTAGGAAAGTATCTGGTCTTAACTCCACAACCATGCAGCATCTTTTACGTGATTTTCTTTCCAAAAATGAAACCGATATTCTTCTCTCCTGTTTTGATCGGGAATTGATTTTCTGGCCAAAGTTGATCGATCCCAACCACCATAATATCTTCTTATACTCATATCACATATACCCATTAAGTTTCAGCTCTTTAATCTCCCAACAGATCCATCAAAATCTCGAACGAAATTCTGCCAGGGAAGAAGAAACATTTCCCGCCAAAAAAAAGAATTTGAATTTTGTTGAAGACCTTCCCCTATCCAGTTCAGGGGTGCAAATAGCAAGTGGGGTTGAAATAGACTTCTTGGGGTGGAAATAACCAAAACATGGGTGCCTTTAGTAATTTTTCTGGGATGTTTTCCGCACTTTTTCGAGGTTCCTCCGGGGTATTTCTGGGGTACTTCCGGTCCACTTCTGGGGCGCTTCCGGTATACTATCAACGGAGGTCCAAATGCCACATTTTTGAGCCCATTTCGCCGCAAGGGATTATTTCTCTAATAATTCCTACAAAGACATAAAAGAACACAATTAATACAAAATTGAGCACTAACAATACATACAATAGAGACTTATTAGACACATAAATGCGTCTATCAACACCCCCAAACTTATTATTTGCTAGTCCTCGAGCAAAATTTATTCTTGAAAAGTGACCGAGTTAATCTCGGGTGGGTTTATCAGAGGTGTACCCACAAAAACCAATACTCCAGACCTAGCTATCTACGCAGAACCTTGGAAAGCACTAAAGAACCTCCTTGGTTGGCATACTTATTAATTACAGGAGGAAGTACCCTGACGCGAAATTCCAATTGTTGTATACGAGTTTGCACTCAAGCATACTAAAATTCATATAAGTGACAGAGCTCTACTAAGATAGTTTCACGATGGACATCATACTCGGAGTCAGACTAATCACATGAAAATATTAAGAAGATGGAAAAAGAAAAATGTAGATGGTTGAAAAGTGAACGGTGTTTCCCATATTTGTCTGAAGGCCTCTGCCAAGGTGAACCTAACCTAAATGACTGAGATACCGGTCTGACTAATATTAACACACTGGCATATACAAGGGAACCAGTGGTCAATAACTTAAATCTAGATCAACAAACTGGCAAATACAAGGGAAACAACAGTTGACTACACATAACAATAACCATTTTTTTTTAACTTAACGGCATGAATAGATCTTTTGGATCCAAGCGCATGCTTCTTGTCAGTAGATTACACGATAGTTCCCACGGGTCCTGCATTCCACGCTTTCTTAGGCGACGGAAACAGGGAGAACACACGCATATTGCTATCCAAGTGTTAATACTTATTCCGATTGGTCTAACTGGTCCGGTCTAATTTTTTTTTTTTTTGAAAAGGTAACTCAGTCACTCTATTTCACCCTAGCAAAGGTAACAACTTGAATCGTGTGCCCCACCAAATCACTTGAAATAAAAGAAAACTAAAAATAGAAAGTGAAAAGGACTCGACGAGATATGGCGAAACTATCATGTTAATTCTAACACCTGAGCTTCGTTCTTTTATGAATAGACTCTATAGATGTTTCCATCTAGTCAGATTGGTTCCTCAGCTCCTAAAACAAAAATGTTTCCATCCACTTAGATTGGTTAGTGCTATCCTTAATAGGCGTAAATTTCTAGGCTCTGGAGTTTATTTATTGCAACTAAAAAGTTTCTCCCATACCCCCAAACTTAAATCTAACATTGTCCTCAATGTTCTAAAGATGAAACTAAAAGCATGAACAAGGAGAAACTATTACCACTTGAAGCAAAAGAGATAAGGAAGGATATTACCGTGTCGCAAGAATATTGGGTTACCTCCCAAGAAGTGCTAAGTTTAATGTCTTCAGCCAGACGTAGGAAAGGTTTAGTCAACTCGAACCATATAACAGTAGCCGGAATAACTGTGGGTCTTTAAAACCAAAAAGAGCTGAAAAAAGGAAACTGCATTGAACCAACGAAATGAACAAGACTAGCATGCCCTTACTTAGTTTCCTGATTAAGATATTTATATCTAATTGTGGTTCAGGTTCAGGTTCTATGAAAGGGTCTAAATAAAATATTTTTCTTGGATGCATTTCCTCATAGATTGGATCTAAATTACTAGGTCCTAGAGTCTGGAAAAACTCAAATACGAACTTAGAATCACGAATTAATAACCTAAATAATTGTGGATCCTCTAAGTCAATCAGATATGACTTACATAATTGACCACAATGAGAGTAGTGGTCATCCTTAAGCAAATGTGTCGATTCTAATTTCCTAAAGCATTTAGGTCTAGTCTCACAACTTAATATTCGACACATTTGGAATATAAACGTTCCCACAGTTGGAAGAAAACTATTTGGTGGGAAAACAAAGTCAATCTGGGGATCATAGCCTGGGAAAACCACATCAACCAGAGGATAGGTTTTTAACGACTGAACTCCTTCATGGACATCATTAGGCTCGGGAAAACGAGTATGAAGGTAATCTTGTAAAATGGTCGAGGCACAGATATCAAGTCCTAAGTGTGGGGACTTTCTGAGAGTTAAAGGTAAGGCACTAGGGAAGTGATAATCACCCCAAAACTTAGAGTTTTCAGTGTCTCTAGATAGACCTCTAATTATTTCTTGAATTTCCGTATCTTCAGAGTCCTTAAAATATTCAAGAGATTCTTCTAAGTTATTATCAGGTAGTGCATCTTTACTCATCTCTACGGGTATATCTTCTTCATCTAATACTATTGTTTCTAAGTCGCTAGACTCTAAAACAGCATTTTCGGAATAAACCCGTTCCTCTAAACCACTATCGGCTTCGTAATCAAAAGGAAAAACTACATCGTCTAAAACGGTGGTATCCCTAATCAAATCCTCGTCTTTTTGAATAGGTGAATAATCATAAAAATTATTTGGATTTGAACTAGAAATAATATAATCATTATAAAGCTCAATTGGATTAATAGATTCCTGATTACTATGCCTACATATTTCAGATTCTTCATTACTACTATCCTCATCATCATAATAGTACAAAGATGATTGAACCTTATCTAAATAAGTAGTGTCTTTTATTCTAACCTCGTCCTCTAGATTGGGCAAATATTCACTATTGATATCAAGGGTAGAATTGGAAACACTATTTTGGAAATTAGATTATTTCGAGCAGCATTAGATAACTGTTCATTTTCTTCCTCTAAACGTGATTGAATTTCACTGAGCGTAACACTTATACTTTCACAAGTCTCATTGAATATCTTAGACCGTTGTGTACTCTCTTCTCTTGAACTAACTGCACGTTCATACTCCCTTCGAATTTGTTGGTAGGTTTCTTCTAGAGATTGAACAGGTTTAGAAATGTCATAATCAGGACTAGTTTTTAAGTAATTTTCCAAAAACGCATGACTAGTACTATAATATTCCTGATTTTCTTGCTCGTAAGACCAATTCGTGTGTGGATAGTAATTGGGCTCACTATGGTATGAACCATAACCTTGAAAAGGTTGGCGTTCCCAACTACTATTCCCACCATGGTCATAAAACTGATGATGTCCATATTCAAATTCAGGTCGATAATCATTGTATTGGCTTCTATCATACCAGTTCGACATTCTTAATTGCAAGGGAATTCTACACAACCACAAACAAGGCCGACTCGACTCCACCAAAACAAACCTAAAGATTTCTAGCAAACAAAAAGCATGATGGCTCCACTTAGATTGTTTCTAGACCAGCTTCTATCTTTCGAAAGGGAATTCGTTGCAATTTGAGCAAACCCCTCTGGAATCAATCTGAGTCAAAGTAAGTTGAATTGAGGCGAGGGAAGCTCAGATTTTCTGTGGTTGTAGTAATGAGGTTCAACCTCTCGGATTTGTGAAGGATAATTTTTTTAGACTTAATAAAAAATAAATAAATATATACAATAAAATATTAACAATGGTGAGAGTTACTGGGGCTTAGGATTCAGCCAAATTCATTTCTTAAATGGTTCATAAATTAATTCTAGGCAATTATAATTCAAAACCAAATGAATATTAACTCTATTCTTTGCCAAAGTAGATTTTATAAAATATTACTTGTATTTCTTAAGCATGGCATATAAAAATTCCCTAGGACTAAGCATAAACCATCAAATGAAATCACAAATAATTAATTAAAATCTTAATTCAATTAAAATTAGTGCAAAAAGTAAATATAGAATTAAATAAAATTACCACATAGATGAATTAAGGCTTCCTCCATCGCCCCAGTATTGGGGTTTAGCTCATCATGGTGAAATACCTCTCAAAATATTTTATTAAGCTCAATTGGTATTTACAAGAAGAGAAAACAATGAAACAGGAAATATGCAACAACGCATTTGCGTTACAGACCGACTGTTTCAAGTCTCAACTGTTATGCTGAAGATAATCGTTACAAATCTAAAGATAAATGTTGCAAACGAGGATGAAGGAACTGTTACAATGAAGATAAATGTTGCAATCCAGTTGAAGAAACTGTTACGACGGATGAATAAACCGGCGCCGTTTCCCTGTTCTTCACGAGAAGCAGGAGCAGCAGCAACAGAGTTCTGAAAACTCTTGATTCACGCCTCCTGAGCTCTCCTCTCGACCCCAAACTCTCGACACCCTTCTATGTGATAATAATAACCTATTTATACTCCTAAGCCTCATTTAATCTCGCCATAACTCCTCAAAAATCTTCACAGTGAAGAAAATTATTTTTGAGAATAATTTCTTATTTCTTTCTCTGTGTACGTTAATTTCCTTGAAAATCTTCAGAAACTGATTGATACGCAACCTAGGAAAGTATCTGGTCTTAACTCCACAACCATGCAGCATCTTTTACGTGATTTTCTTTCCAAAAATGAAACCGATATTCTTCTCTCCTGTTTTGATCGGGAATTGATTTTCTGGCCAAAGTTGATCGATCCCAACCACCATAATATCTTCTTATACTCATATCACATATACCCATTAAGTTTCAGCTCTTTAATCTCCCAACAGATCCATCAAAATCTCGAACGAAATTCTGCCAGGGAAGAAGAAACATTTCCCGCCAAAAAAAAGAATTTGAATTTTGTTGAACACCTTCCCCTATCCAGTTCAGGGGTGCAAATAGCAAGTGGGGTTGAAATAGACTTCTTGGGGTGGAAATAACCAAAACATGGGTGCCTTTAGTAATTTTTCTGGGATGTTTTCCGCACTTTTTCGAGGTTCCTCCGGGGTATTTCTGGGGTACTTCCGGTCCACTTCTGGGGCGCTTCCGGTATACTATCAACAGAGGTCCAAATGCCACATTTTTGAGCCCATTTCGCCGCAAGGGATTATTTCTCTAATAATTCCTACAAAGACATAAAAGAACACAATTAATACAAAATTGAGCACTAACAATACATACAATAGAGACATATTAGACACATAAATGCGTCTATCAATGACCTCCACCCCTAGCATTGGAGATGCTCTTATAAGGGGCCAAAATTCAAGATTCAATCTTTTCCACGTCATCAATGTTGAGCGTCAAACCCATATTAGGGGTCATACGCCTAATCTTGTTTTACAAATATTCCTATTTCAATAAACTATTTGGCGTGTGACCTGGTCTAAGAGATTAAAACGTCATATTGTATGGCGTCTCAGACTAACTATTAGGCGTTGATCTGCATATTAGAAGCGAATATTCTGTTTGGCGCCAAATTATTTGGCGTCAAAGTTGTTTTTGCGATGCCAAACCACTTGGCGCCTCACTATTGATTCATATTACATCCAACCAAACCACATGACGCTCGTTGGAATTATGGGAATATACCACGATTTTTGCCTTGAATGTTGAATACTAGGTCTCCATAACAGTAAGTCTTACGAAATAAAATTCCTAGGAAAATTCCCAGGGGGGAGATCCACAGGATGTCTAGAAAACCTCTCTAGTCTAGGTGAAAGCGACTCAGTCACTGTGTCTATCATGATTTTTTTAGGATTTACTCTCGATAAAACTAGCGCTTCCGAAGTTAAATGAGGGAAAATTCAATTTATGAACGATCATGATAGATCCCAATAATTGTACTTGGAAATGTTAATTTGTGCACACATGCATAGGTTAATAAGATCACTTATGATTATTACGATCATGGGTTAGATAAGAAAAGCCTAGTTAAAATGTTACATTTTCCTGCGACTCAAATTCTTGGATTCAAGATAGTTGTGCACTTTGTCTTATTTTCTCTTGTATCATTAGTAGGATTTACAACATAGAAAGATGTATCCATTTTCTAAATGGTTAAATCACTTATGGAACAAGATGGAATTAAATTAATGATTAGTGCAATATTAGCTATTTTTTCTTCTTCAGAGTTGTATGAATCTGAGGTTTCATCCAGAGTTACAGCTAATGCCTTATTTACATTGTATTTCCTTAGATTAGGACAGTCTTTAGCTAAATGACCAAAACCTTTACACTTGAAGCACTGAGGCTGATATTCATTATATTCTTCTTGATCATTTATGTTCTTGACTGGAACACGATCATGAGGACGAGAAGTACGATGATAATTATCTTTTACGAAGCTCTTATTTATTTTCTTTAAGAGATCTCGAAAATATATGGTAATCAATGATAATGTAAATTCAATATCGTCGTTTAAATCTTCTGCAATCAATTCATTGGAATCATCTATCAGTCTATTTTTCTCCACATGAACTTTTAAAACCTTCTCATCTTTAAAAGCGATTCCTTTAGCTTGAATAGATTAGGATTCATGATCAAATATCTTTAACTTTCCAACAAGAGTGCTTCGAGAGAGAGTTGAAAGATCATTTGCTTCCAATGATTGCATGTTTCTTAGATTCATATCTAGATGGCAACGATCTGAGAATTTTGCATATTGTATCTTTTTCATAGATAGTCATTCCAATAGAAAAAGAATCATTAACTATCTCAGAGAGTTTAACGTGAAACTATTCAAAAGTATTGTTATCATCTATACAACGGTTTTCCCAATTAGAAGTGAGGGTTTGAAGTATAGCTTCCTTTTCTGATGTATTTGAAAAAGCGGGGGTCTAACAACACCACCCAATATTTCGCTTATCAATCGGTATGGACTAACTCCAATATACTTTGCTAGAGAATCAACTAGACAATCAGACTCAATCTAAATTAAAGTATATCGAGGAGTTAATATCTCTCTCTTGATTTGATCTTTACTCAAGCTAATAACAATCAACGAGTCTTTATCAAATACAAGGAATAACTTGGATGGTACCAAAGACCAATATCTAAGGATCAATCAATATCAATCAACAACCAAAGGTTGGATTTCTAATTGATTTATTCAAACGCACAACCTGTATTATTTCAATTATATAAACAAATATAATGCTGAAATAGAAATAACACAGACACCAGAAATTTTGTTAACGAGGAAACCGCAAATGCAGAAAACCCCGGGATCTAGTCCAGATTGAACACACACACTGTATTAAGCCGCTACAGACACTATCCTACTCCAAGCTAACTTTGGACTGGACTGTAGTTGAACCACAATCAATCTCCCACTGATCCAAGGTACAGTTATGCTCCTACGCCTTGATCCCAGCAGGATACTGCGCACTTGATTTCCTTAGATGATCTCACCCACAACCAAGGTTTGAAAAACGGCCGTTTTTTCCGAAAAAACGTCCGTTATAACGCTCACGCCCATATACCGTGCTCGTGAGGTTCACCAACACGCTTACCTAAATAACACCGATAAATAGGAAAAAATGGCGTTATTTAGACCTGTTATAACCGTTTTCACACCTGTGATTACCGTTCTTCTAAAATTAATATTTCAGTTTTTTTCTTCTAAATAACATTTTAACACACGTTTTTTACACCGTATTTTCCGTTTTCATACCGGTTAAACCCGTTTTTAAGGAAAAAAAATTTGAGTTGGAGAAATTCTTGTACAATTTTTAATTTCAAACTTACAACTAAAATTTCATAAATAATCATTAAACACTTCAAATTTTATAAACTTACAATAAGTAACCTAGTGACAGTAGTGCTTGAAATTTTAAACTTAGACAAACCAACTTGTACCGGCATTTTTTTTCGACTTATTCAAGTATTTTCTGTTTTCTCGACGATTCTCAGTTGATTCCTCCTCCTCTTCCTCCGCCTCATATTGGTTCGCGTAATGCATTTGGCTGTCGTAGTTAACAGTATCGTCATCTTCATAACCATAGTATTCTTCCTCATTATCATTACGATTATCTACTTCATTATTGATATTAATATTGGAATTATACTCTTCATTAATTCCTCGGGTATCTTCTTCTGGACGATCTTCAGTGTAATGAGAATTGTATATGGGATTTTCATTTTCATGACCTTGTGTATTGTCTCCAAATGTTAGGTTACCAAAGTCATAAACAAAGTTACTCATTGGCAACCTTTGATATGAGATTTCAACTTCTGGATCATGCCATTCGTATGGTGGAGGGAGAGGCTCTGGATTATTAGCTGCTTCCTCTTCCAATTCATTTAACCAATGTTCTTCCTGAGGTAAAACTGGTGTTTCATCATCCCCTTCTATCCAATCAAGCATATTTTCATCTGTCAGCAGGCTATGAAAATCGTGGACATCGATGTTATGTCGCTTTGCTTTACCTTGAACTCTTTGCTGCTCCAATCTTAAATTGTACCGAACATATACCAAATCGTTTATTCTTGACGAAACTAAACGTTTGCGTAGTTTGGTGTGAATTCTTTCAAACACACTCCAATTCCTCTCGGATCCAGACGATGTGTTTGTCTGGCTATGTCTTTGATCATGAAACCAACTACTCTTTTTACTTTTTTTTGTTTTTGTTTTATTTCTTTAACTTTTGAGTCTGAACTCTAAAGTACAGACCACATGTAGCATATACTGTACACACCTCCAAATGCAAAAGAAAAATATAAATCGACTCCCTGACTTCCCTCTCTCACTCTCTTTTTCTCTAGCTAGTCTCTGACTCTCTTCCTGTTGCATTCCTTGTTGGTTAGTCTTGTAGCAAGTAGCTAAGAGCCTAGGAGTATTATTTGACAACAAAGTTTTGACTGCTTTTGAATCCGAATATGCATTATTGAAATATTGGGGAATGCATTGAACTATTCGAGTGACAACTTGAACATATCAAGTGGATAGTGATAGTATGCGTGTATAAATATTGTCGGTAGACGATAACTACAATGCATTGTTATAAGTCATAGACTTAGGGTTGTGAATTTTACTAGATATCCATAAATTTGTATGTTAAAAACCCATAAACAAATAAATAAAAAATCAAATAAATAAATTAAACCAAAAAAAATGAAAAAACGTAGTAACAACGTTATTTAGACCCGTTGTAACCGTTTTCACAGCTGTAATTACCGTTACATAGGAAATTCAGATCACAAATTATTTATTTTTCTTATTTAACCGTTATCACACCCGTTATTTTAAAAAAACGTCAAAAAAACGCGTTTTATTCCTATATAACGCGTTTTTGACCCAAAACGTGCTCACACCCGTCAAAACACGTTATAACGGTCACGCCTAGTACCTGTGACCTGGGCCGTGACCCGTTTTTCGAACCTTGCCCACAACTAAGAGTTTCTACGGCCCAAAATCGCAGGCTTTGACAATTAACAAATCTGTCTCACACAGACAAGTCTATCAAAGGATCAATCTGTCTCCCACAGATAAACCCTAAAGGTTTTGTTCCATCTTTTGATAATAATCAAGGTGAATAGGAACCAATTGATAATTTGGTCTTATATTCCCGAAGAACATCCTAGATTAATCAATCACCTCATAACAATCTTAATCGTATGGTAACGAAACAAGATGTTGCGGAATCACAAACAATGAGACGAAGACGTTTGTGATTACTTTTTATGTCTTGCCTATCGGAGATATCAATCTCAATCCAATCAATCTGATTGTACTCGTACGATAGAAGATGCAAGATCAGATCACATAACTACGATAAAAGTAGTATCGGTCTGGCTTCACAATCCCAATGAAGTCTTTAAGTCGTTAACCCGGTTTGAGAAAAGAAAACCAGAGGTTAAAGGAGAATCGACTCTAGTATGCAAAATAGTATCACACGTAAGATGTGGGGATTAGTTTTGCACAATAATAGATGTCTCCTTTATATAGTCTTTCAAATCAGGGTTTTGCCTTGGTCACAAAGCAAGCAATATCCACCGTTAAATGAAAACCTGATTTAGATTCAAGCTAATATTTATCAACCGTTAGATCGAAAACTTAGCTTGTTATACACACTTTACAATGCACGCTTCTAGGTTTATTAACCGTACCCAAATGTATGTACTTGTTGGTTCAATAATAGTTAACCAAAAGGTTATCCATATGAGTATTTCATATAAACCATGTTCTTCTTTACCATAACTAGTTCAAATGACTTCAAATGAACTAGTTAGAGAGTTGTTCAATTGCAAGGAAATCTCATATACTACACAAGACACAATTGAAGCAAAGATGATTTGATTCACTTGAATCGATTCATGAACTTTTATAGCCACGGTTTGCATACTGCATCCCTTAGTCTTTTCGAGTTTAAGTTAAGAAATCATATTCAGATATATAACCTTTCTCAAGTTCGCAGACTTAAGCAACCGGTAGATTTTACAAACTCCAGCAGAAAATCTCGGCAAAGACCTTCCGTCGGTTCGCGGACTGGTCTAGTTTTTCAACTCCATCAGAATTTCTCGGGATAAGAAGTTCAGAAGTTCACGGACTGAGTTCGCGAACTTGGCAAAGCCATTCCTCCGGTTTCTTTTGATCAACAAAGTTCGCAAACTTTGGTTCAAGGAATAGGACTTATACATAAATGTGTTTCCACAAAAATGTTTATGTCCAGCATTGGTTATGTTATCTAAACTCTCATTTCAATCATTGAAACATTCTTAGAGGACGTTATATAGTTGTTATTCACAAACCATTTCTTGTCAAAGCAATTTTCAAAGTGATTGAAACATATCATGACTTTCCTCACTAGGTAAAGATAAACTTGATCGAAGCGAAAAGCTTACCAACACATATTTCGAGATATAGATAGGCGAGGTATACTCGGATCAAAATACCAAATGTGTATAATCCAAGTCTATATATATAGCATACGACTTCTTGTCTCAAAGAGTATGAGATATAATAGATAGACTTTTGAGTGACAGATAAGTTCAAGTCTTCACATACTTTTTTATCGAGAAGTTCCACCGATTCCTTGAGTAGTTTTTCTTCTTGTTTGATGAATCGCCATGAAGTCCTTGAGCTCAACTACACTTTTTATCCTAGTCCGAGACTTAGCTATAATAGACTAGAAATCAAGACTTATAGTTTTGATTACTAACATTGACAAACATGCTTGAGATAGCAACGCATGCGAGTTCTACCAAGCAATTCTCTAACAGAATTACCTTCGAATAGGATTTGAAAATTATCCCGAGCTTCCTTTGAAGTTTGGCATGTAGATACATGATGTTGCAGATCTCGACGTCTTACATCATGTATGTTAGCATAACCATCTGAATTCTGCTTTGTAAAAGCTTTTTCTTCACTTATATAATCAACTAAGTGTTTAAACTCAGTTTTTGTTAGAGCACTACTCGGTCGAAATCGCAAGTGTTGCTATCTCAAGCTTGTTTGTCAAATTTAGTTGTCAAAACTATATGTCTTCATTTTTAGTCTACTTATAGCTAAAGTCTCGGACTAGGAAAGTTAAGTGTAGTTGAGATCCAGACTCCACCACGATCATCATATGAAGATGAAGAACTACTCAAGGAACCAGTGGAACTTCATCGACTAAAAGGTATGCGGAGACTTGAACTTATCTATCACTCAAAAGTCTATCTACATTTGCTATTTCGAGCCGATTTAACTCGCCTATCTATTTCTCGAAATATGTGTTGGTAAGCTTTCGCTTTAGCCAAGTTCATCTTTACTCGTGACGAAAGTCATGTTGACATTTCAATATCTTCAAAATCGCTTTGATGAAAAATAGTTTGTGAATAAAAACTATTTAAAATCCTCTAAGAATGTTTCAATGATTGAAATGTAGAGTTGAGATTATGTAACCATCTTTGGATATAAGCATATATAAGGAATTCTCACATTAGTGTATGAATCCATGAACTGGGAACCAAGTGTATGTATATGTATGTGTACGAAATTGGTGAAGGAGACAGGTTAAGTATGCGTACCCGTAAGCATACTGGCGGAAGTTCACGTCCGTGAATATCTGCTGAGTTTTGGAATTGATAAACTCTTAATCAGTCACCTTAAGTATGCATACCCTTACGCATACTGACGGAAGTTTTCTACCCGAGAATTTCTGCTGAGGTTGGAAACCAAAACCAACTCAAATCCGGTTCCTTAGGTACGCATACTTAAGCTGGTTATTTTATCAAATCGGTCAGTTTATGAACTTAAATATTTAAATTATAAGGAATGCAATCTTTGCAAACCGTGGCTATAATGTTCATGAATCGATTCAAGTGAATCAACCCGATTTTGTTTCAATTGTGTCTTCCAAAAGATCTAGGCAATTGAACAACTCTTTAACTAGTTCATTTGAGTCATTTGAACTAGTTGTGGTAAATAAGAATATGGTTGACATGAAAATGCTCATATGGCTAACCATTTGGTTAAATGTTGTGAACCGACTAAGTGTACATATTTAGGTAAGGTTACTCAAACCTAAATGAAATACATTTCATTTGTGTATAACAAGCTAAGATTCGATCTAACGATTGAAAGATATTATCTTGAATCTAATCAGGTTTTCATCTATAGATGGATATTGAATGCTTTGTTACTAAGCTAATATTGATTGCAAACCCTGATTTGAAAACTATATAAAGGATAACTCTAGCAACTAGGAAAACTAATCCCCACACCTCCTGTGTGATACTAGTTGTGTTAGCTAGAGTCGATTCTCTTTTAACCTTAGGTTTCTTCTCGAGACCTTGTAGGTTAACGACTGAAAGACTTCAATGAGATTGTGAAGCCAGACCAGACTATTTTTCTTATAGTTGTGTGATCTGATCTTGTTGTATCTATCCTACGAGTAAAATCGTAAGGTTGGCTTGAGATTGATATCTCTGATATGCAAGATAGAAAAGAAGTCACAAACATCTTCGTCTCATCGTTTGCGATTCCGTAATATCTTATTTGCTAGTCGATTAAGATTATTGTGAGGTGATCAATAATTCTAGGTTGTTCTTCGGGAATATAAGTCTGGGTTATCGATTGGTTCCTGTTCACCTTGATTTATCAAAAGACAGAACAAAACTCGTAGGTATTTCTGTGGGAGAAAAATTTATCTATTATCATAGACTTTTCTCTGTGATACAGATTTTTTTATTAAAGTCTTTGACTTTGGGTCATAGCAACTCTTAGTTGTGGGTGAGATCAGCTAAGGGAATAAAGTGCATAGTATCCTGTTGGGATCAGATACGTAAGGAGCGCAACCATACCTTGGATCAGTGTGAGATTGATTGGGGTTCAACTACAGTCCATATCGAAGTTAGTCTGTAGCGGCTTAATTCATTGTGTGTTCAATCTGGACTAAGTCCCGCGGTTTTTTTACATTTGCGGTTTCCTCGTTAACAAAACTTCTGGTGTCTGTGTTATTTCTTTTCTGCATTATATTTTGTTATATAATATAAATATCACAGGTTGTGTGTTGTATCGATCAATTGTGAAATCCAACCTTTGGTTATTGATTGATCGTTGGACATTGGTCTTTCGTACTATCCAAGTCATTTCTCTTGTATTCAATTAGACTCGCAGATTTCTGTTTGCTGGAGTAAAGATTAAATCGAGAAATTGAGATACTAACTCTTTCATATATCTTTCTTAAGATTGAGTCTAACTGTCTAGTTGATTCTCTTGAAAGTATATTGGAGTTAATCCATATAAATTGCTAGTCAAAATATTGGGTGAGGTTGTTAGACCCCCGCTTTTTCAATTGGTATCAGAACAGGCAAACACGTTTAAGACCTCATAAGTCTGTGTTGGTAGCGATCTGATATGGACATAAGTGATGTCTCAATAAATGCACCACCAGATCCAGGGATTCCAGAAACAACTTCCATGTCTGATTTAATTAAACCCATAGAAGAAATTCTGTGTAAAGCTCCACCAGGTTTAAAATCCCTTGAAGTTTTTTTTGGAATTGAAAAGAGACTTGAAAGCCTATCTTCTGATGTTGATCTACATCTCCAGAATGAACAAGAATATTTTGACAGGCTAAATCAAGTTATGATGAACAATAGTCATGTTGAGGTTGATATTTATTTGTTAATTAGTAAGAGCAATGCTCCTCCTTTGTGTAATCCAATTAGTTGTAACAAACGAAACTATTTACAAAATGAGTCTAAATCTCAGTCATCTGAGTATATCACCTTAAAGAATGAATTGCATTCAGTACTCAATTCCTGACACTTCCTATCAAGATAATGATATTGTCTTCATTGAAGAAGCAGGGACGTCTCCTTTTACCAAAAGAGTTTCCCTTTGCAATGCTAAAAATTATCTGCAGAAATTGTTTCTCATAAGGTTGAAAATAAGAAATCAGAAACACAATTCTTATTGTGTTCTCTGGATGTTCTTCAAAAAACTTATAGAAACAATTCCTTGGGTTTTCTCCAATACTGTAAGATGTAAGAGCTGCTGGAAGGAGACTCTCTCTTGGTGTCATGGTGTTCGAGACCTTTTTCCTACATGTATGATTGGTCATGGGCAACCAGGAATTTTATTTGATAAAGCCTTGCTCCAAATATGATGGGGAATTTGTTAAAACAAACATGCCCTAGTCAGCAGATGTGCAATTCACACACTCTGGACCTAAACATCATTCTTTCTTTGAACCTTGTTCCAGAACACGGTTAACTGGTTCGAGTACCGCCGCTCGACACATTAAAAGAGGAAAACAAACTTCGTTCTCCTCGCCTCTTCTTCTTCTTCATCAACTGTTTGAGAACGAGAAGAAAGAAACCCAGACTGTTCGTGAACTTTTAAATCTCATTTCTTAAACTTTTTGAGTGTTCTTGGATTGATTGTCTTCACAACAAAAAATTACTCCACGGGTTAGCGTCCGTTGCTCACTTCGTTGCTGAATAAATAATGCACTGTTAGCATCAATTGTGAATAGAAAAGGAAAAGCCAACAGTTCACAAACCGAGTAAGTTTCTCAACACTTCTTTGAGAATTTTTTGTTGAATATGGCACATAAAAAATCTAGTCATGTTGGTAGTTCAAGTGGTCAAGCAAGGGATGAATCTTTCTATGATCCAAGTATCCCTACTAGGTTCGTTAACCCTGCTGCTCATGTACTCTATTTGGAGTATAGGAATAAACAACCCATTTTTTGAAAAATATTATTTTGAGTCTGAAATTGATGTACATGGTTTATCTGATTTTTTCAAAAAACACTCCTGGGGTATTATTCATAAGCCACTAGAAACTGCCCGTGTTGAGATGACTGCACAATTTTATGCTAATATTCATGATCCAGACCCAGCCAATTGCATGTTCAAAACGATGGTAGGTGGTATTACTTTCACTGTGGATCATTATGTTATTGCTTATCTTCTGGATGTAAATCACATTGGTAATACTCGATTTCCTCCTCCTGAGAATGAAAGATTGACTCCACAAGTAATGTCAAATCGTCTCTTTAATAGAGATATCTCTCGGAGAGATGGGAAGATGTTTGTTGGAGGTGCTGGACTGTTCCTCAAAGTTGTTGCAAAGCTTATTGTAGCCAATATGATGCCAAACACTATTGACAACAATCTTTGGACCAGGTCCCTTACTGAATTTATCTTTTATATTGTTGAAGAAATAGACATTGATTTCTGTGGACTTATTGTTAATCAGATAATAAGTGTGAAACATACTTCAAAGAAAACTCCAGGATTTCCTTGCCTCATCTCAAGGATTTGCAGTCACTTCAATATTACTCCCTTTGAAACTGAAAGTGGTGGTCCAAAGGTTCTGAGTAAGGCTAGCATCAAAAAGATGACGCAATCTTCAACCGCAGCTACAAAATCTGAACTTGCTCGCCTTCAAGATGAAGTTGATTGCATGAAAGAACAAATGGAGTATGCTGAAGCAGAACATCCAGACCTAATCGAGAAATTTTACGAAATTGCTAGAGATTATTATGGGAGAAGAGATTAACTCTAACTTTAATAATTTTGTCATTTGCTTTATCTGTTAAACTTCTTGAGTGTTGATCTACTTTTAAACCTTTTAATGGTTGTAATAACTCTTATGGTTATCCTTGAATGATTTTATCTTTCAATTAAATTGCTACGTCTCTTAGATTCATAAGAAGTACAGATAATATTGGTCAAAAGTTAAGTCTTTCGTATGTCGATATGCAAGTATTGATAAAAGATTGAATGAACTTTTGACAAGGAAAAGTAAAGCCTTTATGTCATTATTTGATGGAAGAAAGGATAAAACTTTTATTTACAAGGATTATGTCTATTGTATGTCATTGTGCAAATAGTGATGGAAAACAGAATGAATCCTTGTTTATTCCACAGTATTGATCTTCCCGGATCCATATTTCTTATGCATGTACTGTGCGGCTCCGTAAGTTCTCTTATGTTTAGCATTTCCAATTAAATTAATCATGGGTTCTCTTGTGGTTAATTTAATTGAGTATTTTGGATACAAAATCATTTCCTTTGTGATTTTTGGTGTCCAAAGAAATCCTTCTTTTCTCGTAAAAAGTAAGGTCGCTCTTGTTGTTCTTTCGGGAATGACATTTTATAGGAGGGGAGTTCTTTTTGAACTTGCGCTTAATTTCCATATCTTTGTGGGGAGTGCGGTTGTGGAATATTGTAGGGTTTATCTTGTATCTTTATAAACTCCTTGATGAATGCATTTAGCTTCGGCTTTATGATTGCATCTAAACAAGTTTATATGTGTTTTTCTTTGGTCTTGAAACATCTCCATGGAAATTTCATTAGGATCCCACTAGTTTTCGTACCTTTGCAATTTTATTGACAAAAAGGGGAGAATTAATGTGTACTTCACACTACAAATACATATGGTTTTCGGATCATTATGTAAGGGGGAGTGGTTTTCATGTTGAGATGAAATTATTGACTAAGGGGGAGTGATACATATCACCATAGTATTGTTGTCGAAGTTATGATACAATTGAACTTTGATGTTGTGTAATAATACTATGACACTATATAACAATGATTGAGAGCTTTTGTTTTCTCATTGTTATGGCTACAAATTTTCAACAACGATGATGCTTAACTTACAACCTTTGGAATCATTGGAGTACTTGGAAGTGACGAAGATTTCGAGTAATGCTGAAGAACCAAGGAGATCATGCAGGTGGACGAGAGGCTACAAAGTTTTACTTATTTTGTAATCCATATGTATTGATAGTTTTGTCACTAAAATTGACAAATGGGAGATTGTTAGAGCATTGCTAGGTCGAACTAGCAAGCGTTGCTATCCCAAGATTGTTTGTCAAATTTAGTTGTCAAAACTATATGTCTTGATTTCTAGTCTACTTATATCTAAATTCTCGGACTAAGATAGTTAAGTATAGTTGAGCTCCAGACTCCACCGCGATCATCATATGAAGACGAAGAACTACTCAAGGAACCAGTGGAACTTCATCGACTAAAAGGTATATGGAGACTTTAACTTATCTATCACTCAAAAGTCTATCTACTCTATCTCCTACTCTTGAGACAAAAATCGTATAAGTATATAGATTTCAATTATACACATTTGCTATTTCGAGCCGAGTTTAACTCGCCTATATATTTCTCGAAATATATGTTGGTAGCTTTCGCTTTAGCCAAGTTCATATTTACTCGTGACGAAAGTCATGTTGACATTTCAATATCTTCAAAATCGCTTTGATGAAAAATAGTTTGTGAATAAAAACTATATAACATCCTCTAAGAATGTTTCAATGATTGAAGTTTAAAGTTGAGATTATGTAACCATCTTTGAATATAAGCATATATAATATTTTCGCACATTAGTGTATAAATCCATGAACCGGGAACCAATTCTATGCATATGTGTGTGTACGAAATTGGTGAAGGAGACAAGTTAAGTATGCATACCCGTACGCATACTGGCGGAAGTTCACGTCCGTGAATATCTACTGAGTTTGGGAACTGAAAAATTAACTTTTAATCAGCCACCTTAAGTACGCGTACCCGTACGCATACTGACGGAAGTTTTCTACCCGAAAGTTTCTGCTGAGGTTGGAAACCAAAACCAACTCAAATCCGGTTGCTTAGGTATGCATACCCGTACGCATACTTAAGCTGGTTACTTTATCAAATCGGTCAGTTCATGAACTTAAACATTTAAATTATAAGGAATGCAATCTTTTCAAACCGTGGCTATAATGTTCATGAATCAAACCGATATTGTTTCAATTGTGTCTTCCAAAAATCTAAGCAACTGAACAACTCTTTAACTAGTTCATTTGAGTCATTGGAACTAGTTGTGGTAAAGAAGAATATGGTTGATATGAAAGTGCTCATATGGATAACCATTTGGTTAACTGTTGTCAACCAACTAAGTGTACACATTTAGGTACGGTTACTCAAACCTAAATGAAATACATTTCATTTGTGTATAACAAGCTAAGATTCGATCTAACAGTTGAAAGGTATTAGCTTGAATCTAATCAAGTTTTCATCTAACGGTGGATATTGAATGCTTTGTTACTAAGCTAACATTGATTGCAAATCCTGATTTGAAAACTATATAAAGGAGAACTCTAACAACTAAGAAAACTAATCCCCACACCTTCTGTGTGATACTAGTTGTGTTAGCTAGAGTCGATTCTCCTTTAACCTTAGGTTTCTTCTCGAGACCCTGAAGGTTAACGACTGAAAGACTTCATTGGGATTGTGAAGCCAGGATGGACTATTTTTCTTGTAGTAGTGTGATCTGATATTTTTGTATCTATCGTACGAGTACAATAGTAAGATTAGCTTGAGATTGATATCTCCGAGGAAAGATAGAAAAGAAGTCACGAACATCTTCGTCTCATCGTTTGTGATTTCGCAATATCTTGTTTCGCTAGTCGATTAAGATTATTGTGAGGTGATCAATAATTCTAAGATGTTCTTCGGGAATATAAGTCCGGGTTACTGATTGGTCCCTCTTCACCTTGATTTATTAAAATACGGAACAAAACTCGTGGGTATTTATGTATGAGACAGATTTATCTATTATCGTAGACTTTTCTGTGTGATACATATTTGTTTATTAAAGTCTTCGACTTTGGGTCGTAGCAACTCTTATTTGTGGGTGAGATCATCTAAGGGAATCAAGTGCGTAGTATCCTGCTGGGATCAGAGATGTAAGGAGCGCAACTATACCTTAGATCAATGTGAGATTGATTGGGGTTCAACTACAGTCCAGACCGAAGTTAGTTTGTAGTAGGTTGGTGTCCGTAGTGGTTTAATACATTGTGTGTTCAATCTGGACTAGGTCCCGGGGTTTTTCTGCATTTGCGGTTTCCTCGTTAACAAAACTTCTGGTGTCTGTGTTATTTCTTTTCCGTATTATATTTTGTTATATAATAGAAATATCACAGGTTGTGCGTTGTATCGATCAATTGTGAAATTCAACCTTTGGTTGTTGATTGAAATTGATTGATCCTTGGATATTGGTCTTTGGTACCATCCAAGTTATTTCTCTTGTATTCAATTAGACTCGCAGATTTCTGTTTGCTTGAGTAAGGATTAAATCAAGAAATTGAGATACTAACTCTTTGATATATCTTTCTTAAGATTGAGTCTAACTGTCTAGTTGATTCTTTTGAAAGTATATTGGAGTTAATCCATACAAATTGCTAATCGAAATATTGGGTGAGGTTATTAGACCTCCGGTTTTTCAATTGGTATCAGAACAGGCAAACACGTTTAAGACCTCATAAGTCTGTGTTTGTAGCGATCTGATATGGACATAAGTGCTATCTTAATAAATGCACCACCAGATCCAGGGATTTCAGAAATAGCTTCCATGTATGATTTAATTAAATCCACTGAAGAAATTCTGTCTAAACACCCACCAAGTTTAAAATCCCTTGAAGTTTTTTTAGGAATTGAAAAGAGACTTGAAAGTCTATCTTCTGATGTTGATCTATATCTCCATAATGATCAAGAATCTCTTGACGGGCTTAATCAAGTTATGATGAACAATAGTCATGTTGAGGTTGATATTGATTTTTTAATCAGTAAGGGCAATGCTCCTCCTCTGTGTAATCCAATCATTTGTAACAAATTAAACAACTTAAAAAAAGGAGTCTAAATCTCAGTCATGTGAGTGTATCACATTAAAGCATGAATTGATTCAGTACTCAATTCCTGACCCTTCCTATCAAGATAATTGTATTGTCTTCATTGAAGAAGAAAGGACGTCTCTTTTTACCAAAAGGGTTTCCCTTTGCAATACTAAAAATTATCTGCAGAAATTGTTTCTCAAAAGGTTGAAAATAAGAAATCAGAAACACAATTCTTATTGTGCTCTCTGGATGTTCTTCGAAAAACCTATAGAAACAATTCCTTGGATTTTCTCTAATACTGTAAGATGTAAGAGCTGCTGGAAGGAGACTCTTTCTTGGTGTCATGGTGTTCGAGACCTTTTTGCTACATGTCTGATTGGTCATGGGCAACCAGGAATTGTATTTGATAAAGCCTTACTCCAAATATGATGGGAAATTTGTTAAAACAAACATGCCCTATTCAGCACATGTGCAATTCACACACTCTGCACCTAAACCTCGTTCTTGTTTTGAACCTTGTTCCAGAACACGGTTAACTGGTTCGAGTACCGCCGCTCGACACATTAAAAGAGGAAAACCAACTTTGTTCTCCCCGCCTCTTCTTTTTCATCAACTGTTTGAGAACTAGAAGAAAGAAACCCAAACTGTTCGTGAACTTTTAAATCTCATTTCTTAACCTTTTTGAGTGTTCTTGGATTCATTGTCTTCACAACAAAAAATTACTCCATGGGTTGGCGTCCATTGCTCACTTCGTTGCTGAACCAAGGAGATCATGCATGTGGACGAGAAGATACAAAGTTTTACTTATTTTGTAATCCATATTTATTGATAGTTTTGTCACTAAAATTGACAAAGGAGGAGATTGTTAGAGCATTGCTCGGTCATACTCTCAAGCGTTGCTATGTCAAGCTTGTTTATCAAATTTAGTTGTCAAAACAATATGTCTTGATTTCTAGTCTACTTATAGCTAAAGTCTCGGACTAGGATAGTTAAGTGTAGTTGAGCTCTAGACTCCACTACAATCATCATATGAAGACGAAAAACTATTCAAGGAACCAATGGAACTTCATCGACTAAAAGGTATGTGGATACTTGAGCTTATCTATCACTCAAAAGTCTATCTACTCTATCTCTTACTCTTGAGACAAAAGTCATATAAGTATATAGATTTCAATTATACACATTTGTTATTTCGAGACGAGTTTAACTCGCCTATCTATTTCTCGAAATATGTGTTGGTAAGATTTCGCTTTATCCAAGTTCGTCTTCTTATGATGATTGTTAGAGCATTGCTCGGTCGAACTCTCAAGCGTTGCTATGTCAAGCTTGTTTGTCAAATTTAGTTGTCAAAACTATATGTCTTGATTTCTAGTCTACTTATATCTAAAGTCTCGGACTAGGATAGTTAAGTGTAGTTGAGCTCTAGACTCCACTACAATCATCATATGAAGACGAAAAACTACTCAAGGAACCAATGGAACTTCATCGACTAAAAGGTATGTGGATACTTGACCTTATCTATCACTCAAAATTCTATCTACTCTATCTCTTACTCTTGAGACAAAAGTCATATAAGTATATAGATTTCAATTATACACATTTGCTATTTCGAGCCGAGTTTAACTCGTCTATCTATTTCTCGAAATATGTGTTGGTAATCTTTCGCTTTATCCAAGTTCATTTTTACTCATGACGAAAGTCATGTTGACATTTCAATATTTTTAAAATCGCTTTGATGAAAAATAGTTTGTGAATAACAACTATATAACATCCTCTAAGAATGTTTCAATGATTGAAGTGTAGAGTTGAGATTATGTAACCATCTTTGGATATAAGCATATATAATGTATTCACATATTAGTGTATAAATCCATGAACCGGGAACCAAGTGTATGTATATGTGTGTGTACGAAATTGGTGAAGGAGACAGGTTAAGTATGCGTACCCGTACGCATACTGGCGGAAGTTCACGTCCGTGAATATCTGCTGAGTTTGGGAATTGACAAACTCTTAATCAGTCACCTTAAGAGTTTGTCACGTCTGTGAATATCTGCGGAAGTTCACGTGCGTGAATATCTGCTGAGTTTGGGAAGTTTTCTACCGAGAATTTCTGCTGAGGTTGGAAACCAAAACAAACTCAAATCCGGCTGCTACGCATACCCGTACGCATACTTAAGCTGGTTACTTTATCAAATCGGTCAGTTCATGAACTTAAATATTTAAATTATAAGGAATGCAATCTTTGTAAACCGTGGCTATGATCTTCATGAATCGATTCAAGTGAATCAAATTTTGTTTCAATTGTGTCTTCCAAAATATCTAAGCAATTGAACAACTCTTTAACTAGTTCATTTGAGTCATTTGAATTAGCTGTGGTAAAGGAGAATATGGTTGATATGAAAGTGCTCATATGGCTAACCATTTGGTTAATTGTTGTGAACCAACTAAGTATACACGTTTAGGTACGGTTACTCAAACATAAATGAAATATATTTCATTTGTGCATAACAAGCTAAGATTCGATCTAACGGTTGAAAGATATTAGCTTGAATCTAATCAGGTTTTCATTTAACGGTGGATATTGAATGCTTTTTTACTAAGCTAACATTGATTGCAACCCTGATTTGAAAACTATAAAAAGGAGAACTCTAGAAATTGGGAAAACTAATCCCCACACCTCCTGTGTGATACTAGTTGTGTTAGTTAGTTTCGATTCTCCTTTAACCTTAGGTTTCTTCTCGAGACCCTGTAGGTTAACGACTGAAAAAATTCATTGGGATTGTAAAGCCAGACGGACTACTTTTATTGTAGTTGTGTGATCTGATCTTGTTGTATATATAATACAGGTACAATCATAAGATTGGATTGAGATTGATATCTCCGATAGGCAAGATAGAAAAGAAGTCACAAACATCTTCGTCTCATCGTTTGTGATTCCGCAATATCTTGTTTCGCTATCCTATTAAGATTATTGATCGATAATTCTAGGTTGTTCTTCGGGAATATAAGTCCGGATTATCGATTGGTTCCTGTTCACTTTGATTTATCAAAAGAAGGAACAAAACTCGTAGGTATTTCTGTGAGAGACAGATTTATCTATTATCGTAGACTTTTCTGTGTGATACAGATTTGTTTATTAAAGTTTTCGACTTTGGGTCGTAGCAACTCTTAGTTGTGGGTGAGATCAGCTAAGGGAATCAAGTGCGTAGTATCCTGCTGGGATCAGAGACGTAAGGAGCGCAACTGTACCTTGGATCAGTGTGAGATTGATTGGGGTTCAACTAAAGTCCATACCGAAGTTAGTTTGTAGTAGGCTAGTGTCTGTAGAGGATTAATACAGTGTGTGTTCAATCTGGACTAGGTCCCACGGTTTTTCTGCATTTGCGGCTTCCTTGTTCACAAAACTTCTGGTGTCTGTGTTATTTCTTTTCCGCATTCTATTTTGTTATATAATATAAATATCACAGGTTGTGCGTTGTATCGATCAATTGTGAAATCCAACCTTTGGTTGTTGATTGAAATTGATTGATCCTTGGATATTGGTCTTTGGTACCATCCAAGTAATTTCTCTTGTATTCAATTAGACTCGCAGATTTCTATTTGCTTGAGTAAGGATTGAATCGAGAAATTGAGACACTAACTCTTTGATATATCTTTCTTAAGATTGAGTCTAACTGTCTAGTTGATTCTCTTGAAAGTATATTGGAGTTAGTCCATACAGATTGCTAATTGAAATATTGGGTGAGGTTGTTAGACCCCCGCTTTTTCAGTTTTCAATCCTTCTATTTTTGGACGATTATATCCATCAACGACTAATAACCAAGTATTAAAATCGCGTGATTGAAGAAAAGATTTCATAGCATATTTCCACTAAATATAGTTAGTTTCGTCAAATCTTGGCGGTAAGTTAACAGAAATCGATTCATGTGAACACGAATTCATTTCCTATAGGTCGGATCACACCAAATATAGAGTGTTAGATCTTTTCGTGTTTGCCTGCTCTGATACCAATTGAAAATACAAGGGTACCCAAATGCACCACAATCTTTTAATATCAACCTGTAAGTCTGATACCAAGTGTGATTGCCTGTGGAATAAGTCGAGACAATACGACAACTATGGTACACACTTTGTGTGATCGTCTATGGATATGAAATCGAGATAATACAACAACAAAATGTTCACTTGATAATAGGTATTAAATCAAAACACTATAGGATCAATATACAAGTGCATTTACTTTATTATAATATAAAACATTATAGGATCAATATCAAGTGACTAAGGATTAAAGGACAAGTATATTTACTTTATTATAATAATATAAAACAATTACAATGCGGAAGTAAAGTAAATAACACAACACAAGATTCTGTTAACGAGGAAACCGCAAATGCAGAAAACCCCCGGGACCTAGTCCAGTTTTGAATACTCTCAGAATTAAGCCGCTAAACAAAATTTAATGTCGACTTTGTATAGTTGAGACCAAGTAGACTACCTCTAGCTACTTAGTTTCCTCAGTATCCCTGCGTCTTCGACTTCTTGAGTCACGCATGTGAATCTCAAGACAGATCACTATCTCAAGTTGCTTTATCCAGTAAAGTCTTTATGTACTCAACTCCTTTAGATCGTATTCCAAACAGTAAAGGAACAAATCTATTTGCTTCTAATTTTTTCTTGTATTAAGGAATACCGGTAAGATGCGCTTATACGTACCATTTTTATTATTAACAGAACACTACCAACTCTTGTTAGAGCATTGCTCGGATGAACCCACCAAGCGTTGGTATGCCAAGTTTGGTTGTCGTATTTTAGTATCAAAACTTAATTATAGTCGCTTGATCAAATGTACCAGAGTCAACTTCATTTAGGTTAGAATAGAAAGTATAAGAATGTTGATACATACAAGTATTACCTTGAAGACCCGAAGATCGTGAAGACGTATCGACTACAATGAAGACATCATCCTTCCCCTTGAGGTTAGTGATACCGACTTGACTTGCTTCCATTCCTATCGTTGCTTTCAAGTCGTTTAAGGTTGAAAACATACATGCAAGGTTATATTTAATACTCTAGTATTAGAGTAGGTCATTTTATTATGATCAAAATGTCAATAAAGAATATTTGATTACGAAGTATAACGTTTATCTTTTGAACTTCGTAAATGCGCCATCGACATAAGCTATGTAACCCGTTACTTGATTTTGTATTGGATATATGTGTGATTTTCATCCTAGGAAACTATGTTTGGTTACATATGTTTAAAAGAAGTACATATATGAAAATTGTTTCGTAATCGAAAAGAAATCAATAGGCGTTTTGGTTTAGTTTTTATAGAAGATCTGTTGGATGACCAATTCGAACCTACCTAAGAACTTTGGTAGAACCGATCTTGTCTTATGTTGAGAGTTATGGTAGAACCGATCTTTACCTAGTTTTGGATACACGGTAGAACCGATCTTGACTTATGTTGAGAGTCTTGGTAGAACCGATCCTTACCTTTATTGGGATAGGTAGAATCGATCCTATCTATTTTTGGGAGTCTTGGTAGAACCGATCCTTACCTATATTGGGAGTCTTGGTAGAGCCGATCCTATCTATTGTTGGGAGTCATGGTAGAATCAATCCCTACCTATATTTGGAGACTTGGTAGAACCGATCTTAACCTATGTTAGGAGTCATGGTAGAACCGGTTCCAAGAGCAAAACCAATTTCCAATATTCACATATTACTTACGGTTATGTGTGAGTTTGGAATCAGGGTTTGTTAAATATGAAATGTCGACATAATTTGAACATAAATATTATTCTTATCTTTTATTGTTCAAAGATATTCCTTGATACTCCCAATGCGAAATATTGAGAATATTTTAATTAAGATCTTCGATTATATGTTTTGATTTTCTAGCAAATCAAAACATATCTATTGGAAGTGCTAAACTAATATTAGATATTTTCTAATGAATGCTTTCGGAATTACATGTTGGATACTAGTTGGAAATATGAAAACCGAATTAGGTACTAATTACATATCTTGAGAATATTTTCGGTTTTGGAATTTCCTTGGTGTCCACACAACCTTGGTCTATAAATAGTTGAGTTTGCATTTCTTGCAAACTATCATAAGAGCCAGGAAAACTTTGTTCATGTTGTTTCTGGTAGAGCCGTATATCCGAAGAGGAGTATCCAAATTAGGTGAAATCTCTTACGACCGCTCGTTTAAAGACTTATGTGGGATCAAGAATCTCTACGAGTATCGTTGGTGGGAAGCTAGATAATTGCATTGTTATTATAGTTTTCAATTATTGAATTGATTGACTAACGGTTTTTGAAACTTTGATTGGACCTAGTTTGATAATCTTGAGAGCCTTGTCTTCTGACATAAGGGTTACTAAAACTAGATCAAAGTATTGACGGGATTGTTAGAACTATATTTAGATCTAAAGACAACTTGTGATCATCTATTGTTAACAGACTCCGTTCTGTGCGTGATCGATCATAAGTGGATTCAAGTTTTTGGTGTGCAGGTGTACAGGAATTCAATTGAAGATTCAAAGATATAAAGATTTTTCTCATTAGTTTTCGTATCTCGTTATTTGTGCACACATATTGATCGGATAGGATCCGACTTAGATTATATTTATCTTTGATAGATTTGATCATATAGTCGTATTGATCGGAAACTATCATTCGATGGTATTCTTCAATATCAGAATCTGATAGTTGTGAGTCTGAATCTAAGTTACTGATTTGGATTGATCTTACCCGGAAAATGAGTTTACTAGTTTAAACGGAAGAGCCTTTGTCAAAACTCAACGAATTTTTTTCTAAAAGATTATTGGACTAGTTTCCAAACATCTTTGTTCCTTTACTGTTTGGAAGACGATCAAAAGGAGTTGAGTGCTTAAGACTTCATATCGGTAAAGAAACTCAAGATAGTGATTTTCTATCTTGGGATTCACGTGCATGACCAGACGGTCGTAGACACAAGGATAATAAGGGAACTAAATAGCAAGGGGTATATTACTTGGTCTCAATTATACGAAGTTGTCTTTTTTCTTTGTATAACGACTTAATTCTGAGAATAGTCAAAACTGGACTAGGTCCCGGGGTTTTTATGCATTTGCGGTTTCCTCGTTAACAAAATCTTGTTGTGTCATTTACTTTATTTCCGCATTATAATTGTTTTATTATAATAAAGTAAAAAACACTCGTACGTTAAATCCAAATCACTTGACATTGATTCTATGATGAATCGGTCTTGTACTGTAACAATTTTCAAGTGAATACCCTGTTGTTTTATTTTCTCAACTTTGTCATAGACGATCACACTTGGTATCAGACTTATAGTTTGAAACGAAAAAGTGTAGTGTAATTGGGGACCCTCGTAATTTCAACTATTATTCTCAACTTGCTCTTGTTCAGGTTGTATTTCAACAATCTCTACTGAAAGTTTTTGGCTCCATATCCTATTCTTTTATTTATCATTCAAGAACTAACAATTTATCTCCAAAATCTGTAAAAATGAATTTCTGTTTGTTATAATCCCCCGTGCAAAATATATATGTTTTTGTAAAAAATTAACTAGAAAAATACATATATCTTGGCTTATTGTTTTTTTAAACATAATTTTACTTATCTAGTTCTTATTCAGACTCTTCTTTTGTTATTTTTATTTTGAGTTTCCCTCTTCAATTGAATTGATATCCACTAGTATTGTTGTTACTAAGTCTCGAAAAGGTATTTCTAAGCCAAAACAATTTCTTTATCATGTTATTAGTCATTATATAAAACACCCTTTACCTACTGCTTTTACTTCCTTATTAACCATTCCATCTGAGCCAAATGGTTTTAAGTGTACTTCATAGGATGTTAAATGGGTGCATCCAGTAAAGTCAGAGTATGATGCATTAGTAGGTAATGAAACTAGGGATTTAGTTGAGCCGGAACCACATATGCATATTGTAAGATGTAATTAGTATCAGTTTAAAAGATTCAATTGAAGTCAGATGGAACTATAAACAATGCAAGTCAAGATTGGTTGATAAGAGTTATGACCAACATAATGGATTGATCTCATACTTACAAAATTATGTTCTCATGGTTTAAGGAAGTGGACTTGCGAAAGGATTTATTCTAGGACTGATCCCCTAAACAAGAATATTTACTAGGACTGATCCTAAGGATCTCCAGTAGGACCAGTCTCTTACCAAGGATCTCTACTAAAAGGGAATAATAAACTTTATCCTTCAGAGAGTACTCCACCACGATCTGTCAAAGCACGCTCAATCAATCGTAAATCTCCAGCGCAAAGATGATCAGTACAACCATGTGTCACCCCATGGGATTCATCGTACCGTGATTTCTCTTCTTTAATTTGTTTTTTACCCAGCTAAAGGATGGAACTCTCCTTGGTCAATCATCACTCTCCAACGTAGTCCTCACCCGTCCCCAAAGATATCTACTAGGACCGATCCTGTGGATATCTAGTGGAATCGATCCTTAGTTAACCAAAATATGCACTTTCATTTTGTCTATTACTTTAGGTTTCACACAGATACTGAAAAATGTATTTGTTTAAAAAAGGAAAGTTCACAAGATTTCGACATAATGTCTCGAACATGTGCTAAACTCTTATTACTTAATGTTCAAGTATTTTCCTTGATACTCAAGGAGAGATCCCAAAACTGAAATATTCTAGTATTATGTAGATATTTAGAGTTACATGCTTTTTGGAAACGTGGGGGTACTGAAATACACCACCAACTTTTTCTTAGGCAACCTGTATGGACAAAACCTAAATACAATTCCGATAGTTCAACTTAATGAATCTTAGTCGAGGAATAATATTCAGAGTTATATCTTTGTCTCCCCAATCAGAAAGTTTAGAGAACTAAATCCATGAACCTGATTTACGGTGAGAGTTCTTGAACGATCTCAAAAATCAATATCCAAGAATCAATCAAGACGTATCTAACAAACAAGGATGGATTACCTACTTTGATTGATTTACGTACAAGGTGATACTTCAATTATAAAGATATACAATATAATGCTGAAAAGAAATAACACAGACACCAGAAATTTTGTTAAAGAGGAAACCGCAAGTAAAGAAAAAACCCCGGGACCTAGTCCAGATTTGAACACCAAATTGTATTAAACCGCTATAGACACTAGCCTACTACCAATTAACTTCAGACTGGAATATAGTTGAGACCGAATTAAACCCTCACAACAATTCAGTTACAGTCGCGCTCCTTATGCCTCTTGAATCCCAGCAGGACTCCGCGCAAATGATGCCCTTAGCTGGTATGCTTTACAGCCTAAGATTTGTTTCAATTCAATTGAAGACTCTAAACCAATATGCCTCCCACAAATAAGTCTATATGTGTGATTTCCTTTTTGATCAATTTATCAATGTGAACCTGGAAATCGATAGCAGAATAAAAAATCTGGCTAACCTCAAAATCCGGAGTTATGGTTCCCGAAGAGCATCCTAGATTATGATTCACCTCACAAATATTGAACCTGTGGAATCACAAAGTCTGAGACGAAAAGAACTTTTCGATTTCTATCTATCTTGTTCGCGTGAGCAGCTCAACAATCAAACAAGATTAGGATACACGAACTAAATCAAGATAGAGATAGTTGGACCTAGCTTCATGAATCCCAAGGTGGAGTTCTTTTTAGTCGCTAAACCCTAGAAGGGTTTTAGGGAGAAGACGACTCTAGTTTACAACTAAGACACACAAATATAGTGTCTGGGATTCTAAAATCTCAGTTGCTTGAGGTTCTCCCTTATATAGACTTTCAGAGTATATGTTGTTTTAGGTTTAAGCTAAGATATCTTTGGAACCAAGCAAACAATATCCACCGTTAGATGGATGCGATTATCATACCAAGATATACATTCTGGTTAGGACGTACCGTAACCGAACCGTGTATAAATACATTGTTCATGGACGGTTAGCCGAGACTAGCCCATTGAACTATAAGCTTAATCATTTTCATATCTATATAGTGTGATCAACCATATCTATATAGTGTTTTTAGAGATTTATTCAAATGCCAATTATCTCACAGAAATAATTTTTGTGCATCTAAAAATATTCGACAGGGAAAGTACGTGTACTCTACCTTGTTCATGATTGTTTATGTCATGGTACGTGTACCGGGTATGTGTACCCTTAAGACAAAAACGAGTTCAGGAACTTACAGAAATTTTCTGGTTTTCATACCGAGTATGGATACCACTCTGTTTTCAAAACCAACAGTTCCTTTACGATATGCATACTGGATATGCGTACCATTCCTGTTTCACGAGTAACAGACTTTCTATGGTATGGATATCGGGTATGCGTACCAAAAAGTTGTTGTCGATGTATAGCTACTCTGGTACGTGTACTGAGTGCATGTACAAAGGTTCCACACCTATAACAGTTTTCTCCAGTATGTGAACTGGTATGCATACTATCCTGTATCTAGATTTACAGTAATTCTATATTTCTCTCTAAATCAATTCGAAACATTCCCAAATAACGCCAGTGACACATATCACTGTTCCAAGCTATTTTCGAATGATAATCTTGAATCGCGATTTAGATTGTGAATAATAAATTGTTCTTAATCGAAATTCATCAAGTATGAACAAATGTTCATTAAGCTTAGTCATATATATTTCGAGAACTAATCACCAAGATAAACTTGACTTGAAATTCTTGATATGCTTGCAATAGTCTAATTAGTCATGCGACAACGTCTCATTGATATATAGATGAATATAAATTGAGAAATACGTGGTTCAGTCTTCACTTAGATTTTGTTGAATAAGTTCTCCAAAAGCTTCGGTTGATCTTCGTCTTCAAACGATAGAACGTGTTGATGTTCGATTATCAACTACACACTTATCCTAATCCGAGACTTGACTAATTTTAGACTAGAAATAGAGATATAGTTTTGATCATCTAAATTTGACAACATGATTTATATAACAACACTTTTGAGTTCGACTGAGCAATGCCCTAACACTTTCCATATTTAGAAGCTAATAATATCTCATATTGTTATAGTATATTTTGTATGCTAGCTAATATTAGTTGTCATCCAAGAGAGATTTCGCCATATATGTTGGATTACAATTGGAAAATAAAAAAACCGAAAACATACATTTATTGAATATCTTTAGTATTTTCGGATTTGGTAATTCCTTATTATCCAAACAAGCCTTTCTTTTTACACTACAAATAATGGAGCTTGTATTCTTACAAACTCATCAAAGAACACACTACCTAACCGTTTGTGTGGGAATCCCACTAGTAGTATTGTTTACAATACTCATTGAGACATGGGAGTATTCTAATTAGGTGAAATCTCTTACGTGGCCTTCATTTTAAAATCTTCTGTAGGATGATGAAACTTTTAGCAGTACCGTTGGCGGAAAATTAAAAATCTTATTGCTATTTTAATTTTTGACTATTGATTTGATTGACTTACAGTAAAGTTGAAAACCTTTATGTATCTAGTTTTTTTATTCGGTAATCCTTGTCTTCTAATATAAGGTCACTCGAACTAGTTCAAGGATCGACGATTTCAGATCTGCTTTATTGATTTAAAATATGAAGATATCATCCATTGTTAACATACTTTTTTATGTGTGTGAATGATCATTAGCGTGAATCGAGGTACTTTGAAGATTGAAAACTAGACGTTTTTATTTTTGTATTCTGATCTTTGTGATACTTTTTGCAGACTTGATTGACTGAGATCTGACAAATTGTTGATCTAATAGACTTTAAAGCTTGTTGTATAGATCGGAAATCTATCTAGTGAATTTTCTTTGAGATCTAATTTGATGATTTGTAAAGTAAGATTGATTATTTCATTAGTATTTATCTCAGTTGATCTCCAATCGATAAAGGATTTTATATTTATTAAATAGAAGAATGTTTGTGCTCAACTTATATGTTAGTCCTTTATTTTTTTTGGATTATGATCCAAAGGAGTTGAGTTGTTAAAGTCTTCACAACATGTGAAGCAACTTAAGATAGTGGACTCTGTTAGAGCATCACTCTGTCAAACTCACAAGTTTAGGTATGTCAAGCTTTTATTCAATTTTAATTGATCAAAACTATATCTTTATTTATGGTCTATTAAGGTCAAACTCAAACTTGGATTAGCGCATGGTAGTTGAGTATCAGAAATCACTAAATACCTTTGAAGAATAAAGAATTAAGGACAACGAAGACATCAACGAGGGATTCATCGACAAAAGTATGTAAAGACTGATTTCTTTTAGAACTCATGTTTATTTTAACTTTCTAATCTATTGATGCAAAATGATAACTCTTTGGAATAATTTTATGATGGTAAATATACTTTTGTATATACACCTGAGGATTTTTGTACCTTACAGTTCAGTGAGAATGACCATTGACCTAAAAGGTCCTCATATTATGGTGAATGAAAATACGAATTTAAGGAGCCAAGAATCACTCAATTCCGAATTATAACAAATAAGTTATGTGTTTTTTAATTATTAAAGCAACACTTATAATGTGTAGATTTGTACCTAATAGTTCAGTGAGAATGACCATTGACCCTAAAAGGTCCTCATATTATGGTGAATGAAAATACGAATTCAATGAGCCAAGAATCACTCAATTCCGAGTTATAACAAATAAGTTATGTGTGTTTTAATTATTAAAGAAACACTTATAATGTGTAGCTAAGGTTGATTTCATGAATAGAAAATTGTACACGTACTTTTAGCAACAATTCATGAACTCAAACCGTGAGTACTTGACTAAAGGCCTATTTTAGTCAAGTATTGGTGTTTCCTTTCCTAGACAATGTAGCTTTGTTTTTAAGCAACCTAGCCTTGATTATTCACTATAAATAGAGTTTCATGTAACTACACAAACTATCCCTTGAAAAATTTGTTTGTGTTGCATAAGGTTGTTTTACACTACTTCTTCTCTTCAAGAACAAGAGCGACACATTAAAGACTTTACTTGAGGATCGTAAAGCAAGAATTGGTAATAATCTTCTTTGATAGTTACGTAACTTGTATCTAGGTTAATTTAATAATATTTGTCTATTCTAAGGTGCTTATCTTCTGATATAAGGCCATTAAAAGATTATTGATCATAAATCCTAGATTTGATAAATTTTTATATAAGATCGTCCACCGGCACCAGTTGGTCAAAATCTTGATTATAAAGAAAACTTAATATAAGGTGTCTCATAAATTCCTTATGAAGTTTTACAAGAGATATTTATATTCATTCTAGTTATTTTTGTTGTAGAGTTAATTAGGTATCTCAATAAGTTTTAAAGAGTATAAATCATAATTCTACATGTTTATTTAATATCTAGTTTTTACCTGTTAGTTCTTCATACAAACACAAGATTTCCAAAACCTTTATTCATATGTAAAGGGAAATATAATAGGTGTTTTTTTGGAAGCAAAATAACTTATTAAAAGTATTCACTTAGGTTGAAGCATACTCCTAAGCCTGTAAAGGACGTCATCTACGGTAATCAAGTTACACACAGTCTTGCGAGATTCAAGAGACATAAGGAGCACGACTGAAGTTGAATTTATCTGAGGGTTAATTCGGTCTCAACTGCATACCAGTTTGAAGTCTGATGGTATGATATTTTATGTAGCGGCTTGATGTATTTTCAAATGGTTGTAGTGATAGTGGTAAAAAGATGCGTTTCAGACTTGTGAAGGAAATGGAATTTTTAGATTTAAAAAATAAATAAATATATATACAAAAAAATATTAACAATGGGCGAGAGGTACTGGGACTAAGGATTTGGCCGAATTCACTACACAGAGTTCATTCATATATTCTTTGACAATTTAAAACTCAATAACATTACCATGGACTCTGATTTTGCCAAGATAAGAGATTCTCAAAACATCGATTGTAAGTCATAAGCATGATGTATCAAAACACCTAAGCTAAGCATACATCATCAAATTAAATAACAACCAATTAATTCAAATCATATTTCAATTTTAAATTAATGCAAAAGTCATAAAAAAGAATAAAATAAATTTACCCGTGTATGAAATTCACCCTCCTCCGTTGTCCCAGTGTTGGGTTTAGCTCATCATGATAAAAACACGCTCAAAATATTTATTTATTGCTCAAATGGTGTTTACAATGAAGAGAAGAAGAGAAAATGGTGTAAACAGCTAATGTGCGACCCACAAGAAGCGTCACAAAAGAACGATAAAAGAGAAGTGCTATTGTCGCTGTGGTTCTAAGACCCACACCTACTACCAACGCCTGTGAGTCTGTTTCACTATTGATAAATGACTGTCCCTGCGAGTCTGTTCTTCGTGTTCTTGGTGTTCTTCATCATCAGCAGGAGCATAAACAGTGTTTCATCAACTCTTGATTTCTCTCTCCTGAGCTCTTCTATCGACCCCAAACTCTCGACACCCTTTCTACTCAACCCCAGCAACCTATTTATAGCCAACAGACCCATCGAATCTCGCTCATTCGCTCCATATAATTCTCTTTAACTCGGCAGTAAAGAAAATATTTATGGGAATATTTTCTTTCCTGTTTCATCTTCTCACGCGTTTTCAAGCCTCCAAATTACCATATTTAACTCCTTCACGCTCCAAAAGGCTGTGAGGGTCTTCCATGCACGCACAAAACACGTTGAATCTTCTCCAAATCACGTGAAACCCGTGATATACACGAACTGCCTTGTTTTCAACCCGTGAATTGTTTAGCTGATTCTAGCCAATTCTGGTCGAACCAAACGCCCACAGTGTTTTTAATAGTCCATATCACAACTATCTACCAAAAATCATCCATTGAATCTCCCTAGAACACGTTCAACAATTCGATCAAAAATCTGCAGAAGTGTTCTCCATTTTCCCGCCAAATTTTTTTTTTTTTGAATTTGTGAAGAAGGTCACCCCTTATCCAGTGGTCGCCCCCTTATCCGTTGATGGAGTCCGAATAACACATGTCCCTTGGGGTGCCTTTAGTAATTTTTCTGGGGTGTTTCCAACACTTTTTCTGGGTTCCTTCGATGCATTTCTGGGGTGTCTTTAGTACTCAATCCTAGGGTGTAAAACACCACTTTTCGAGCCAATTTCGCCGCAAGAGCTTATTTTTCCAAAAACATCTACAAAAACATAAAATAACACAATAAGTATTTAATCGAGTCTAACAATACAGAACATTGAGAACAAAATAGACACATAAATGCGTCTATCACGGCTTAATAAAGTGCGATATTCATACTAGACTAGATCTTGGGGTTTTCTGCACATTGCAATTTTCCTCGTTAAAAAAATTCTCTGTATCTTGCTTTAGTTTTTACTTCCTCATTATAATGGTGTTTGTTATAATTAAAAGTAAAAGCAAGTGATTCTGTAATAAACCTACACAGTTTTTTACATAAACTGTATAGAACATACAGAACTTGTTCTTGAGAATTCGTATCTCGAAATATAGATTACAAAACTTGTTCTTATTGGAGTTTGGTCTGTGTACAGTTCGAGTACATACTAGGCTTACCTTGTGATAGACGCATTTATGTGTCTAATATAACTCATTTGTATATAATGTTAGTACTCGATATTGTACTTATTTGGTTATTTTATGTATTTGTAGGTGTTTTTGGAAAATAATCTCTTGCGGCGAATTTGGCTAAAAATGTGGCATTTGGACCTCCGTTGATAACGTACCGGAAGCGTCTCAGAAGTGTACCGGAAGTATCCCAGAAATACCCTGGAGGAACCCCGAAAAAAGTGCGGAAAATGCCCCAGAGGACACTTGCTATACGGACCCTTGATTTTGGATAAGGGGTAACCTAATTACTAAGGGGTGACCCATTTCCAGGCATCTGCTAAAGGGAGACCAGCCACAGATAAGGGGAGGTCAACTTCTCAAATTTAAAAGCAAATTTTGGCGGGAAAATGCATGCAGCGTCTGGCAGATTTTGGTTCGATTATTGGAGGAGTTTTAATGCGATTAAACACCGGAAATCAGTTGGGATAATCTGTTAGACCTAAACAGCCTATGCAATGATTGGGCTGATCAATTGGGCTGGAATGGCCGGGAGAAGTAATCAAAGTTCAAACAGGACACGTACTTTCTGTTCAAGTTTCAAAGATTTGTGAGAGATATTTGGGAGAGTTTGACGCTGGAAATTAATGTATTTAGTCTTGTTCACGTCTTAAGAAGAGTTTGGTACCTATTTTATAGCTAACAGACGCGTACAAACACTGAAGAGGTGATTATTCTCTCAACAGCGCCGAGAAGAAAAAGAAAAGAAAAAGTCGGATTCAGTAGAGATTTTTGGGGATTAAAAGACTATAAGAGAGGGTTCAAGTCATAAAGTTAGAAACCTTAGGAGAGAGTTGGAGTTTAGAGAGTAGAGGAAGTTATAGAGAATGCTGCTGCTGCTGCCATTAAAGCTTCTGAAGAACACGAAGAACAGACTCGAGAGTCGTTCTTCAGCAGACTTATTTTCATACCACTGTCGTTGTTTCACAGCAGTAGATAGTTATCGTTTACAGCAGTCTTAAATTACCATACTCTTTTGTAACAGTGGCGCTGTAACACCACTACAGCGTTGCAAATTCCTTTTTCATCTTATATTCATCAATAAAAACACCTATTTTAGCCATGAATTTATCTTGTGAGTGTGTTTTTGGGATGAGGAGCTAAACCCATTAGCCAAGGCGACGGAGGAAGCCATTGGTCCTTATTTATGGTATAATTCTAACTTTATTATTTATTTGCAATATTATTACATGATTATTTGCATGGAATTTTAATTGAAAAATTGATTTTTATTGAATAATTGTGATTCATTTTGATGGAGCATGCTTAGTTTAAGACTCTTGATGTTTCATGCTTGGTGTTTACATTTATTACTTCAAAAATCTACAAAAGGCATAATATTAGAATCACTCTAAAAGAAAAATTGCATGAATATTAATTATTAGAATTTATCAAATAATGGGTCAATGGTGGAATCCAAGTCTTGGTGTTTTTCTCTAAAGGTTTGAACTATTTTATTTATTTGTGTGTTTAATTTAAATCTAAAAAAAATTGTTTTCTTCACAAGTCTGAAAAGACCCCTTTTTACCACTACTACTACAATCACTATTTGAAAACCATCAAATTTTTGGCGCCGCCGACGCGGACCTGTGTTTAGTTAGCATTTTTTTTAGATTTTTTTTTTTATTATTATTCTTGTTCTTCTTTACGTTTTTGGTTTTTTTTGTTTCCTTGCAGATTTTTGAAGTTGGAGCGAGAGATAAATTTGCCAAAGCTTGTGGTGATTTACTTAAAGTTTGGGAGCGAAAAGCAAAGCTAAAGGAGCGAAAGAAGAAGATTTTCTTTATTTTGATAAAAAGAGAGAAAAAAAAAGAGAGACATTTTTTTTTGTAATTTTTTTTTAGACTTTCTTTTCTTTTGTATTTTTTTTATGGACTTTGGACATTAATTTTGGGACATTTTTATTTTTATTTTTAAACCCTACGGAAGGGTACCCTTAATATAAACTGTTTGCAGGGAAGGACGACGATTACGATATCGTCTCGGCCCCTCGGGTTCGCACACGGCATAGGAGTCGTGGCCCGAGTCGACTTCAGCGGTTCTTCGCCCGTCTGGTACGGGAGGTAAAATTCTAAACACCCGCGAATCTCCTGCAAGCGGGTTACTGGACTCCTTAAGGTGAAATATGCTGAGGACTTGAATATGGACTGTTTTTAAATTCCTAGTAAAGGGCAAGGACTGGACCATATAAGATAAGGGTTCGGATTTCATCACCGCTCCCTTCTTGCCCGCCTTAGGAAAACGAAACCTAAAGCGAACCTAAGCCTAAAATTTGGACTAGAAAGAGACCTATAGGGTATCGAGCTTAACAGGACAATCATTCGAAAAATATTGGTTACTCTTTTAAGCACACCTTGAAGTTCTTGACGGTTACTGCGAGTTGAATGCGTGACTGCGCCGCATTGGATCGGTGAGGTTTTGGGTATCAAAGCTCCACTGAGCTTCCCTCGCCTCGATTCAACTTGCTTTAACTCGGATTGATTCCAGAGGGGTTTGCTCAAATTGTAACGAATTCCCTTTCGAAGGATTAGAAGCTGGTCTAGAAACAATCTAAGTGGAGCCATCATGCTTGTTGTTTGCTAGAAATCTTTAGGTTTGCTGTGGTAAAGTCGAGTCAGCCTGTTGTGTGATTGCTAGAACCTTCCTGTTAGGATTTTTATTTCTTTTTGAATTCTTTTTAGTGTATGCCCGATTTTGTTAGGGCTTGGAAAAGAGATACTCTAGGTCGATTGATTAGCGAAAAACCTAGTAGTTCTTCTGAATTAAGCAGGGAGCTCGAAGACTCTTCTTTGGAGAGCCCTGTTTTTGGAAACTTCAGTTTTGAGAATTTATCTCTGAGTGACAAAAGTACCCCTAGTACTCCAGTTGTGCCAACGATGGCAACTTTGAAAGATTACATGTTCCCAACTAGGACCAACCGAGCTTCATGCATTAAATTGCCAGCCACTACGGCTAATTTCGAGATAAAACCTAGTATTCTTCAGATGATCCCTATATTCTTAGGAAAAGATGATGAGAACCCTTATTTCCATATTAGGGACTTTGAGGAAATCTGTGGGACAATTAGGATAAAGGACCTTACCGATGAAGTCTTGAAACTTAAGATGTTTCCCTTTTCTTTGAGAGACAAAGCCAAGACCTGGCTTAACAACCTACCGTCTGAATCCATAGAAACATGGCAGGAACTTATCGCTGCCTTCTATATGAAATTCTACCCTAAGCATAAAACTGCAGCTGTTAGGCAGAAAATTAGTGCTAGTGTGCAACAAGAGGGAGAGTCTCTTTATAGGTTTTTAGAGCGATTCAATGATCTCCTATCTCAGTGTCCTCACCATGGATTTGATAATATGAAACTTGTACAGATTATTTATGATGGTTTAGACTATTCGACCAAAGCCATGGTTGAGTCTATGTGCGCTGGTGAGTTCACTAGTAAAAATGCTGATGATGCTTTTGCCTTCTTAGGAGCTATCGCTGAAAAATCCCAACAGTGGGAATCTTGTGTTGAACCCCCTAAAAGACTCTTGGTCAATAGAAGTAGCACCAATATGGTAGATACGAGTTTTGCGTCAGATGCTAAGTTTGCTGCTTTATCCAGAAGGTTAGAAGCTTTAGAAATGGGTCAGACTAAAATTAGGTCCCTTGTTGAACCTAATAGAGCCTCTCAAGTCTCTAGTTGTGGAATAGAGCCCGATAATTCATTTTGGGAAGGTCAGGTTAGTGAAGAGCAAGCCCATGCTGTCTATAACAACTCTAGGTTTGAGAACCGTCAGAAGTTTGACCCATACTCAGAAACCTACAACCCTGGTTGGAGAAACCATCCTAATTTCTCTTGGTCTAAGGGCCAGAGTCAAGGCCAGTCTAGCAATTCTCAGCCTCCCCCAGGTTTTGGTTTTAAGAACTCTTCAGGTCAAACCCAGTTTCAGAACACTTCCGAGAAAAAGATCTCTACCTTAGGGATACTCTCACTATGTTAGCAAATAACCATGAATGCTAACAAAGAACCACATGAGCTTTCAACAAGAAACTAGGCAAGAATTGAATATTCCCAGAGTCTTGCCAATTAGAACTTCAAGTAGGACAAATAGCTAAGTTTATAAGTGAGAGAGAAAATGGAAGGTTCCCTAGTCATACTGATCCTAACCCAAAGGAGAGAAATCGTACAATCATGTGAATGCTGTCACAACCCTAAGGAGTGGAAAGAAAGTTGACAACAAGGTCGCCATGCCTGATAGTGAACATGCTGTAGTTCACCCTGCTGAGCCAGAAAATGAGGAGACTGATAGAGTCTCCAAAGAGACCAATGAGGGTCCTGTTGAGCCTCACTTTGTTCCCAGAGCCCCGTTTCCCCAGCTGCTAGTTCCGACTAAGAGGGAGTCCAACTTTAATGATATATTGGAGGTTTTTAAGCAGGTTAATATCAACCTTCCATTATTAGATGCAATTAGGCAGATTCCCTCTTATGCCAAGTTCCTTAAGGACTTGTGTACGCGAAAGCGTAAGCTCAGTGTCCAGAAGAAAGCCTTCATAGCTAGTCATGTGAGTTCTATTATTCAGAATACCACTACTCCTAAGTATAAAGACCCAGGGTCCCCTACCATTTCTTGTACAATAGGTAAGTACCGTGTTGAGAAAGCGTTGCTTGACTTAGGAGCCAGTGTGAACTTACTGCCATACCATGTGTACCTTAAGCTAGGACTTGGTGAGATGAAACCTACCCAGATAACACTCCAGTTAGCTGATAGGTCCGTTAAAATCCCTCGTGGTGTGATCGAGGATGTTCTTATTGAGGTCGACAAGTTTATTTATCCAGTGGATTTCGTGGTCCTAGATACCCAACCTGTCCCCGACCCAGAGAACCAAATACCTGTGATTTTAGGTCGCCCATTCTTAGCTACGTCTAATGCGATCATAAACTGTCGAAATGGTATTATGAATCTGTCTTTTGGTAATATGACTATTGAGCTGAATATTTTTAATGTAAACAAGCTACATTCTGAGCTAGATAACACATGTATTGAAGAGGTGAACATGATAGGAACCTTAGTTCAGGAGTCATTACCAAACATCGTATCGGAAAATACATTGGAGAGTTGTTTATCCCATTTTAGCCTGGATTTCGACGATAATAGTAACATTGAACAAGTTAATGCTCTGTTGGATTCTGTTCCTATGTTAGATATTGATATATGGAAAAATAGGTTCGAACCATTACTAGCTTCTGAGTCTATCTTAATACCGTATTTAAAAGAGCCTCCTGAGTTGGAGTCTAATTATACATTTTTAGGCCCACCCGAGTCTTTCCCTGTGATTATAGCTTCCGATTTGGATAGTGATCAGGAAAGTAGGCCAGAGACCGTGCTTCAAGAAAATAAGGAAGCCTTAGAGTGGACCATAGAAGATATGAAGCAAGCTGAGGATGAACCACCTGATTATGACTTAGAGAAAGCAATTGACCTTTTTCAAGAACCCGATGGTCTAGAAATTAGGAACATTGGACTAGGTCATTGTATGTAAAGGCACACAAAATTCTAAGTTTGGGGTAGGTAGAGAACTAGAAGAATCTCTTGAGTATTTTAAGGACTGGGAAGATCCGGAAATTCAAGCAATAATGAGAGGTTTGTGTGAGTAGTGAAAACCCTAAGTTTGGGGTTAGTAATGATTCTTGTGATCGTCATTATCCCCATTAGAAGTCCCTAACTTGGGACTCGAGCCTAGTGAGGTATTCCATGAGTCTATTCAGACTCCACAAACCCGATCCTCCTGATAATGTCCAGGAAAAAATCCATATATTAGAGACCCGTTTTTCGGATGAAGCTGTTTGCCGAGACACTCATTGAAGCCCAAGTGGTCACCCGAGATAAATCCAGTTGTCTTGCGAGAAACTTTAGATCAGGTTGTGCTCTATCTGCTCTTTTCTAATCTTGAGCATTTTTCTCCTATTCGTGGCAGTTCTATTTGGTCTTATGGACCCACAATTGTTTCGACTATTGGTATACGACTTTGGAAGGTGACAATTCTTTTTGAGGTATTTGATGTCTAGCTAATGACTATAAATTTAGCATTTAATGGGAGGCTCCCGCGTTCATGTGATACGGTAATATCCTTCCTTATTTCTTTTTCCTCCAGTGGTAATAGTTTCTCCTTGTTCATGCTTTTAATTTCATCTTTAGAACATTGAGGACAATGTTAGATTTAAGTTTGGGGGTGGGGAAGAAACACTTTTGTCACATTTTTGCAATAAATAAACTCCAGAGCCTAGAAATTTATGCCTATTGAGGATTGCACCAACTAATCTAAGTGGATGGAAGCATTTTGATTGTAGGAGTTTGAGGAACCAATCTGATTAGATGGAAACATCTAAAGAGTCTATTCATAAAAGCACAGAGCTCAGGTGTTAGAAATAACATGATAGTTTCACCATATCTCGTTGAGTCCTTTTCACTTCTATTTTTATTTTATTTTGTTTTTAAACTATGTTTGTCGACCACTGGTACCCTTGTATATGCCAGTTGTGTTGACCTAGAGTTAGGTTATCGACCACTGGTACCCTTGTATATGCCAGTGTGTTGATATTAGTCAGACTAGTATCTCAATCCATTAGGATAGGTTCATTTTGGCGGAGGCCTTCAGACATATATGGGAAACGTCGTTCACTTAGTAAACATCAAAACCATACATGTTTTTCTATATCCATCTTCTTGATCTATCCATGTGATTAGTTTTGACTCCGAATATGATGTCCATAGTGCAACTATCTGAGTAGAGCTCTGTCACTTTATATGAATTTTAGTATGCTTGAGTGCAAACTCGTGTACAGCAATTGGAATTTCGCATCAGGGTACTTCTTCCTGTAGTCAATAAGTATGCCAACCAAGGAGATTCTTTAGTGCCTTCCAAGGTTCTGCGTAGATAGCTAAGGTCTGGAGTACAGGTTTTGTGGGTATATCTCTGGTAAGCCCTCCCGAGACTATAACTCGGCCACTAGGGCCACCTAGGGGTTTAAAGGCTTATTGCATACGCTAAATGCAATCGACGATGCCTGCGACAGTGAGTTAGGATTTTATTTCGTAGTTTTGATTTGCTCGGGACTAGCAAATAATAAGTTTGGGGGTATTTGATAGACGCATTTATGTGTCTAATATAGCTCATTTGTATATATTGTTAGTACTCGATATTGTACTTATTTGGTTATTTTATGTATTTGTAGGTGTTTTTGGAAAATAATCTCTTGCGGCGAATTTGGCTAAAAATGTGGCATTTGGACCTCCGTTGATAACGTACCGGAAGCGTCTCAGAAGTGTACCGGAAGTATCCCAGAAATACCCCGGAGGAACCCCGAAAAAAGTGCGGAAAATGCCCCAGAGGACACTTGCTATACGGGCCCTTGATTTTGGATAAGGGGTAACCTAATTACTAAGGGGTGACCCATTTCCAGGCATCTGCTAAAGGGAGACCAGCCACAGATAAGGGGAGGTCAACTTCTCAAATTTAAAAGCAAATTTTGGCGGGAAAATGCATGCAGCGTCTGGCAGATTTTGGTTCGATTATTGGAGGAGTTTTAATGCGATTAAACACCGGAAATCAGTTGGGATAATCCTGTTAGACCTAAACAGACCCTATGCAAGTGATTGGGCTGATCGAATTGGGCTGGAATGGCCGGGAGAAGTAATCAAAGTTCAAACAGGACACGTACTTTCTGTTCAAGTTTCAAAGATTTGTGAGAGATATTTGGGAGAGTTTGACGCTGGAAATTAATGTATTTAGTCTTGTTCACGTCTTAAGAAGAGTTTGGTACCTATTTTATAGCTAACAGACGCGTACAAACACTGAAGAGGTGATTATTCTCTCAACAGCGCCGAGAAGAAAAAGAAAAGAAAAAGTCGGATTCAGTAGAGATTTTTGGGGATTAAAAGACTATATAAGAGAGGGTTCAAGTCATAGAAGGGTTAGAAACCCTTAGGAGAGAGTTAGGAGGAGTTTAGAGACGAGTAGAGGAAGTTACAGAGAATTGGTGCTGCTGCTGCCATTAAAGCTTCTGAAGAACACGAAGAACAGACTCGCAGAGACAGTCGTTCTTCAGCAGACTTATTTTCATACCACTGTCGTTGTTTCACAGCAGTAGATAGTTATCGTTTACAGCAGTCTTAAATTACCATACTCTTTTGTAACAGTGGCGCTGTAACACCATTACAGCGTTGCAAATTCCTTTTTCATCTTATATTCATCAATAAAAACACCTATTTTAGCCATGAATTTATCTTGTGAGTGTGTTTTTGGGATGAGGAGCTAAACCCATTAGCCAAGGCGACGGAGGAAGCCATTGGTCCTTATTTATGGTATAATTCTAACTTTATTATTTATTTGCAATATTATTACATGATTATTTGCATGGAATTTTAATTGAAAAATTGATTTTTATTGAATAATTGTGATTCATTTTGATGGAGCATGCTTAGTTTAAGACTCTTGATGTTTCATGCTTGGTGTTTACATTTATTACTTCAAAAATCTACAAAAGGCATAATATTAGAATCACTCTAAAAGAAAAATTGCATGAATATTAATTATTAGAATTTATCAAATAATGGGTCAATGGTGGAATCCAAGTCTTGGTGTTTTTCTCTAAAGGTTTGAACTATTTTATTTATTTGTGTGTTTAATTTAAATCTAAAAAAAAAATTGTTTTCTTCACAAGTCTGAAAAGACCCCTTTTTACCACTACTACTACAATCACTATTTGAAAAACCAGCACCTTGTCAAACAATCTTGTACACAGTTTCGTAACCAAACATATAGATTTAAAGAGGTACTTGTTTTACAATTCAGGTACATGATCTCAACTGTTCATCTATACTGCTGAATGTGATAAGTCTTTCTTATAGGTTCCGAAAAAAATCCACTGGTGGTGTACTTGATACGTACCATCTCTTTTTTAGATTATATCTTGGATTCACGTGCGTAAACCATATTGGTTGTAGGTTTAGGGATACTTAAGGAACTGAGTAACTTAGAGTAGTTTATTTTGTCTCAATTATACGAAGTTGTTGTAGTTAATTTGTATCTTAACTTTATTTTAAGAGTATTCAAAATTGGACTAGTTCTCGAGGTTTTCCTTTACTTTACTTTAGTTCAAAATTGGACTTGTGTGTCGTGTGATTTACTTTACTTACGCGTTATATTATTTTGTCTTTATAATTAAAGTAAATACACATGTACGTTAATCAATACTTGTAGTTTTCATAGTTCTATTTCAAATTTAAATTATATACCAAGTGTACATCTTGTTTAAGTAATCTCCTTGACAGTTCATGTGTGTATTAAATTAAACAGGGTGTGTCTATAGCTAATTGACATCGAAAAGATTCTGGTGTACTTGGTACCCTTGTCATTTCAGTTGGTATCACAGAAGGCAAACATTCTAAAGACCTAACATTTTTTGTTTGGTGCGATCCAACCTATGATACATGAATCAAAATATGGTTATGAAAGAACCTAAAGTTGATTCGATTAACGTATCACATGGTTTTGAAAGTTTTGAATTAAAAAATGATAAAACCCTATCATCAAAGTCAATGCCGGAAAATGAAATCACCCCGAGTGAATCTACTAGACAAATTCATCTTATTAATGATGTAAAAATTATTGATAACTAAGAAACACGCCTTGAAAAATAATTGGATGAAATTTCATATGTAGGTGAACCAGATATTGATCGATATGTAGATGAGGATAATTCTAAGTACACTAAGCTATAACACACTTTGACAAAACCGGTGACTTCTGATCTCACTTCTCTCTTGACTCATGTTTTTAGAGAAAAATAAGAAATTGAGAAGGGTTTCTCGAAGAACATGATATTGGTTATTGGCTCATCAAATCTCTTCTTAAAGATTATGAAAAAGATTTAAATTCAAAGAAATTTGAATGTGATAATCTTCATTGAAATCCCTGTATGTTAGAAGAGAAATTTGATGAATCTGAAACAAGGATTAACTCTTAACAAATGAGTTTAATAAGAAACGAGGCGCATGTCTCTCTCGAGAAAAACGCCTTGAGGATGATCAAGGTGGCGCTCTTGATAAAATTAATACGTTGGAAGAGGACTTGAAAAATTTCAATAATATCTCAAACAAATTAAGCTCAGTTTTAGAAGAAAGTAAAAATCATCGTGATATATCGAGGATTAGACGATAAGGGAATATATGCTTCTAATACTAGCAAAAAGGCAAAATTCGTCAAGGCTAAAAATTCTTCTCAACCAGAGGTTCTCACTGATGTCAAAGGTACAAGACCATCAAAAACCGATGGAAAAAATAAAACCCATCAAGCTCCAATGCAACTGGATCCACAAAAATGTAACATTACACATCATGGTTCTTATGTTACTAAGCATTGCTTTTATTATGGAAATAAAGAACACTTGCAAAAGGGATGCAGAGTTCGTAAGATGCAAGATGGTCATGCTTCTGTTTCTAACAAATTGACTAAGACTGCTCCCGTTAATAACTCATGTCATTATTGTCCAAACTTTAGGCAGAAGAAGTGTCATAATTATAGTTCAAGATTTCCTATCAGCATTCTGCAAGATTTTCTCATAATCGTCTGATCAATCGAAAAGGGGATAACCTCGTAAATGCAAATACAAGATCTGATGTTCCAAATTTGAGAAAGATTGACTTCGAAGGTATTCAACAAGGAAGACGTTCTAAACCTCTCTCAATAGATTCTTCAAAGATACTACGAGGAAACAATAGGAAGAACAGGGCAGCTCTTGTGAAACCCATCTCTAAATGTCTATGAAAGTATGCTTTTGAAATTAATTGAAGTTCATGCAAGGAACTATGTATTAGTTTTTGAAATGAAAAAGTTTGTGGTATACGTGGTACCTTCCCCTTTTCAAATTTATATCGCTCGCTGAATATTGCCTCAAGGTTCGGGTGACGATGAAAAATACGTTAGTAATAGATTAACGTTGTTATTATTTTTATTTATTTATTTTTTGAAAATTCAATGTATTAATGATAGTTCATGTATATTTCAGGTTCCAAACTCCTACATAGAAAAATGTCGGTACCAAGTGTAAGTTCTTTACAAAATCTAGGTACAAAACTACAAAAAACCAATTTCCCTTTGATATTTCAAAGTTGGATTCATAGAAGAGAGTAAAAGATGTCGATACATATCTTTGTTGGTGCAAGACCAATGAGAAATAAAAGAGAGCCGAAATCTAAATCAAGATCAATTTATATTTTTTATATAGAAATAGGGTAGTCGAAATCGCTCTCCTCGGCGGATTACTTGCCGAGTAATTGGTACTCGCTATATGACTAATGCAAATTCTGATTTCAATTCATTTCCAATTTTTAGGGATTAAGCCGGACGATTTCGCTGATTTGGACCGATATTTGAGTAAAACGATTTGGCGAATTTTCCGAGCTGACCTTGCATGCACCAAGATCATAATAATTTTTTTCCTCACCCCTCATATGAGAGTTATCAATCTAAAAACGTTTAAAACCATGATAAATAGGTTCAATATAACAATGTTATACACTTAATTACATGATAGACAAAATTTTGACTTTAATTAGATTCAAGTTATAACTCGTGAATAACAATATATACTAGTGGAAAATGGGTGTTTAGCAACCCACATCAGAGACCCTCGTTGACTGTAGTCAGACCGCTGACCAAACGAAGCCGTCTCTGATATGATAAAAAAAATGGAAATATCCGAGAGATTAATAAACCGTCTCTGAATAATAAAATTTATTTACCATCTTATCCCTCTTGGAACTACCGATCCCGCGACCGCTGATCCTAGTCTGGGGATTGAAACTAATTGATCTAACGGCTGGGATTAAGATATCATATCCCTTTATTAAAATCAGAAAAAACTTATCCATTATGTCTTCTCTACTCGCATCCATTCACTATTTTTCTCTGGTATCTCCGCCTTCAACTCTTCTCTACTTCCATCACCACCACAGACAATAGATCAGCATCCTCCACTTCCATCACCACCACAACAATACCTTCTCCTTCATCTTCTCGATTGATTTAGTTTGTATGCTTATAATCAACGAAACGCACAAAAACCCGAGTATACAAATCTGTATTTTTTTCTCACTTCAGAAATTGAAACTCACTGTTAGAAATCAAAGCTTTATCTGAACCCATGTCTGAAAACCAAAACCCATGTATCAGAAGAAATCAAGAGGAAGCTTTCTAACCCTAGATTTAGTATTTAGTTGTTCTTGAAATCATCTGGCTAATATCAATTGCTCTTGAAATCATCAGGGTAATGTCAATCTTGTTCTTGTTTCATAAATTTGATAAATTTTTAGCATTACAAACGATTTAATTTCTCTTGATTTTCTCTCGATTTTGCAGTGAGCTGTTTATTTTTCTATTTTGTCTTACAAGAAAACTCAAAAAGGAGGTAGAAGATCTCTTCTCCTATTGTAAGAAAGAAAACCCCTAAATCTAATTTTGAACATAAAGTATAATTTTATTTTGATCTTTACCCTTAATTGACAGTTAGGTCTTTTTTTTTTGTTCTGTTTTTATTTTTGAGTCTTTTAGGTTCTGGAACTCCGCAAAGAAGGACTCAACCTCATCATAGAAAGGTATTAGTTTCATTATTCAGTAGTTATTAACCATATTGGTATCACTGGTGATGTTATATAATTGCTTATGATGTTAGATTTGCTCGAATATTTGATGGATCTCCTTTTTCTGTTACAGGGTATCCTACACCAGCAAAATTGATTATCCAAAGTCAAATTCAAGGCTTATAACTGCCATAATATTGCAAGGATACTAGCTCAAATCAAGGATTGTGTGTTTGGATTTCTCTTTCTCAATGGATTTCAATTATTCAATTTCATGAAATTGTGGAAGTGTATATTGCTGATTTAGGCAAAGACATAAATTTAGGGATCTACAAGAGATTTTCTTTGATCCAAGATTTTAGTTCTTTTTATAAGGAGCCTTGACCTTGAAACATTATCTATTAAATATGTGGCCCTAACTGCAGAGATATTTTTTTTTTGCAGCTTAAGGCTAGAGGGAAGTAGATGGAGTTATGCAAAGGCTTGCAGAGATACAAACTAGCAGGATATTGGCTATACGCTGATCAATAAATGGTATGTAATAGCTGGTCATATTTTTGTAGTTGGTTTTGCTTGTATCACACTTATAATTGGTATAAACGTTAATGTGTGGCTTGAAATCTAAGAACCTGAAATTTTAATTGCAGAAACAAAACTATTGTAGTTTCCTTATGAAACGGTCTTGCCACCACCATGGGACAAGAGTTGTTGGATGTTCTTGACAGCGATCCGATTATGGCAATCAAATCTTTAAAGTTTGGAGGCCTCCAAGGTAACACTCTAGAGTTTCTCACCCTGTTGGTGTATACTATCTGGTTTATATGTTGTAAAGGACAATAGTATAACTTAGTATGATACTTCTGCATGGTGTTTGTAGAGCACCTTTGTCATCTCTGGAAAAGAGCACTGTAGTGATCACAAATTGATGCGGAACTTTTAATTAGTCAATATTGTTTTAATTGAGTTAGTGGTATTTACTTAATTAGATGAGTAAGGAGCTTCTAGAATCGTAAAATGAGACTAAATTTTGTTTTATCATTAGTTTAGCTTCTTAATGATATAGACAACTTCGAACCACCAAGTGAATCAGAAAGGCCCGGCCTTTGCTGGTAGTATTTATTACTTTTATTACGATAGAGGATGTCATGATTTATACATGATTGTTATCTACTGTTATTTTTTTCTTTTATTGAGCATACTCATTTTATTTTATTTTTGCATCTGGACTAAATTTTACATAAATATTAATTCACGGTGATGGATTGAGATTTATAAGTAACCACTGAGCGTGTATGCTCACTATAATTTCCATTTTAGTGCCAAGTGATACTAATATAGTTGGAGAAGAAGATGGCGGTGGAGAATATTATATGTGGGTCGAGTGAAGTGACTTAGTAAGTAGCAAGCGGAGAGAACTTTTGTTTTGGAAGTTATTTTCTTTTTGGCGTTTGTACATATTTTTTTTGAAGTGATGCATCTCGACTTGCTTTGGGTAGTAACTACTCAAGAAAGTTAGTCTTCTCAAGAAATTTATTTTCTTAATGGTCTCATTGTATTCCTGTAGATTAATGGTGATTGATTTGAGCATGCAGTTGTCATCAACTTGTGTTTCACTGGGCTTGATATTCTATCTTATTGCAGGTACATGAATGGTGACTGCTTCGTCAGCAAAACATAGCCAATGATACAAGGAGTCTGTAGATTAATGTGGGATCTTCAGCAAATGATGTAATAAGTAAGCATTCTTTTATTTTACTGGTTCCCCATATGGGTTTGAATTACTAAGACCTTAATGCTGGTACGCATCTTTTGAGTGAAAGCATAAAAGTTATTTTTGATCTGTGAAATATAGAATTTAATTTGATACTAATAAATGAGCTCACTTATAATCTTTTACCTTGCAACTTAACCCAGTTAATAGATTCACGGATTAGCATTTTCGAGGATTCTTGAGAATTATTCTCAATTCCTGTACTTCCCTGTAGCTCATCTGGACATAACTTTTCTTGTAGCTCATTTGGTAATGCTGTTTCTATTGCATAATGACCAGCTATTGATCCAACTCGTCCAGGGTGTTCACTATGAAAGTTCTGTTATAAAACCTGGGCTTAAATTGTATATGTTTTATTTGATGTTTTTCTTCCATGCTAATCATAAAATTCTCTTTGGAATGGAAATACCCATTTTAACTCTTTAGTGCTGTTTCTTTAGATTTTAACACACGAAAAGAAAAGAATGGGTACTTTAACATATATAGTTGTTATTCTGCTTGACCTATTTCTCGGTTTAGATTGGTTAAATTTCCATATTTAAAAGATGTGAAATCTTCGTGTATTTATGTCAGACTTGCAACAAGTGTTTTTCTTCCTTGAATATATGTTTGTCTGCTGCTTTACTAGATTATATAGATGATGATTCATATTTCCATTATTCTGTATGATTTATTCAGACTACCAATCTTGTATGCTCATTGTCTAACTCAGATTGATTGTATCTGCGTGTATTTATGTCAGAATTGCAACAAGTGTTTTTCTTGCTTGAATATATGTCATAGATGATGATTCATATTTCCATTGTTGTGTATGATTTATTCAGAGAGCTGCGAGCTAATGTGTTGGGAAAAATAGAGTCAGTTAGCATCGGGGAGGAAGACACCCTCTTAATTGTGAGCTATCAAGTAAGGTTGTCATCTTTTTGTAATTAACTTACTCAATTACATGGGAATAATAATACTAATTGTACGAAAGTACTTGAGGTGTTACTCGACATGGTTTTAGGAGTTACTCGAGATGGTTTGTTGATGAGAATGAAGAAATCTCAGTTGCAGGATGTTATTAAATTATCTTACAAGGTGTATTTCTCTGTATACAAGTATCTCTGAATAATGACATGGCTAGTTTCATGCACAGAAGCTTCAGAACTCTAATTTGATGTTTAATCAAATGTCTACTTGTTCACCATTTTGTTATTCAATCTTAGAACTTACTAGCTAGCTAGAACTTATATATTGTTTTGAACTCGGGATTTCAATCCTCGTCTGTTTAAATTTAAACCTAATGAATACAATGAACGAATGTTGAATTTTGAGTTTGAGTTCGACTTTGAGTTTGGTTTCATTTGAATTTCAGTTTGGCTTCTATTTTAATTTAATTTGAGGGTCATTTCACTTTAATTTAAGTTTGACTTAGATGCCAGTAAGATTAATTCAGGTTCAGTCATTCAGACATTTCAGCTGATCTGAATCTGTATTTTTTTATATATTATAATTCAAATCTACGACCAGTGAAGTTGGTCAGTATCTAGTTACTGTAAGAAACGGTCTCTGTTCAGAGACCCACGCATTAAGGGTCGTGTAATTAAAAAACGCTTTATAAACGACCCATACAGAGAACCCTAGAACAGGTCGTTTAAATCGTATATATGACGTGTCCTGGCGGTCGCGGAATCGTTGTTTTCCACTAGATCTAATAAAAAGGTTCAGAGTATTAGACCAAGTTTTGACAATTTCCAAGTCCGAACTCATGGATCGTCGCTCCAAGCTCCCCAATTGAATATGATCAATGACCGATTTCGACTACTTGATCGAATTTGGTTGTTAGTCATATCAATTATGACATGAATACAGGTCCAAGCCCAAACGATGAACATCGGTACGGATAGTTATGTGTACCAACATTTTTTTTGCACTACCTAGTGGGTGTTCACTATCTATAACTACGTAGTGGTGGGACCTACAACAAGCGATGTTTATTTTAGGCGTTTTCTCTGTATATATTTAGGTAATCACTGTCCCGGTAATGAAAATCAAAAAACACTTCTTTTCCGCTTTTTCCTTAATGCTACCAATATCTCGTACAAAAAGTTTTATGTATTCTTTTACAAATATACAATTGGGAATGGATCCCATGACTTCAATTTTGTAACTTAATTTATGACTTAAGTTTGTGACCTTAGATCGCATTAAATCTGACCATCAAAATTTTAATCCCTAATACGCTCAAGGCATTGATAATGGTAAATTATCCGGCTCCCATTGATAATTTTAAGCCCTAATTCTTAAACATACCCCGTTCTAAGATTTTCTCCTCCTCCCATTCAAACTGATCTACTGAAGTTGGTAAATTATCCTTCGTTCTATCATGCATGCCCAATTTCAATTTCAATTTCAAGGCTGAAACATGAAAGACAGAGTGTATGCGACATGTCGAAGGCATGTCTAACTTATAAGCAACCGCCCCAATTTTCTCAACAATGCGAAAGGGTCCATAGAAGGTCGAAGAAAGATTGGAGTATGATTGATTTGCTGCATTAGTTTGACGGTATGGCTGCATACGGAGAAAAACCAAGTCACCAATTTCAAAACTTCTTTCTGTCCGGTGAGCATCGGCATAGGACTTCATTCTAGCTTGAGCAGCTTCAAGATGCATCTTTAGGATCTGTAAGGTGCGATCTCTAGATTGTAATGACATTTCCACATCAAACGGAGTCATTTTAATGGCTGAATGGTAAGTGGTGCTATACCACCATTCTGCCCATGGAAACCAGCTAGACCAAGTGTGTTGTTTATCACCAGCAAAACATCGTATATAACATTCTAATGCGTGATTGGTTATCTCAGTTTGGTCGTCCGTTTGCGGATGATATGCAGAACTGTGACATAGCTTTGTATCTTGGACATCAAATAAGGCTTCCCAAAAATTACTAAGAAATATAGGATCACGATCACTTACGATAGTCCTAGGCATTGCCGTGGAGACGAACGACATCTCGAACAAATATTTGAGCTATGGTAGTGGCAGTATAGGGATGAGAAATAGCACAAAAATGGGCAATACTTTGAAAGTCGATCAACTACCACCATAATAGAATTCTTACGACCAGAATTTGGCAATCCATCGATAAATCCATAAATATATCCAACCACACGTCGTCAGGTACCGGTAACGGCTGAAGTAGACCTGGAGGTGACACGGATTCTGACTTGTTCCGTTGACATATATCACACTCAACAATGTAAGATTTTATTGATTTTTCTATAACTGGTGATAATTCAACAACTGTTATGCTACTGGATATTAATCTTATGCACGGAGTTATATGTCGTGAGAAGCAAGGAATTTTTCTTCAATTAACAACTGCTGCAAGTGGGATAGATTCAATTAATTCAGCAGTACCACCTGCGATAAGAGAACTAGTGTTGCAATTTTCTGACGTCTTTGGAATTCCTATATCTTTGCCGCCTAAACGTTCTCACGATCATCATATTCCAGTGACTCCAGATTTTTCTCCAGTTAATGTGCGTCCATATTGGTACCCGTATTTTCAGAAAGAAGATATTGAAAAGGTGGTTGCTGAACTAAAAGACGCCGGCTTCATTCGTCCTAGCTCGAGCCCCTACTCTTCGCCAGTTTTGTTAGTTCGTAAGAAAGATGGCTCGTGGCGCATGTGTGTAGACTATCGCGCTCTAAATAACATCATTATAAAGGATCGGTATCCTATTCCAGTGTTGGATGACTTATTAGATGAATTGAAGGGCGCCATGATTTTTACGAAACTTGATTTACGTTGGGGTTATCACCAGATTCGGCTCTATGAACCAGATATACCAAAAACTACGTTTCGGACGCATGATGGACATTATGAGTTTTTGGTAATGCCTTTTAGCCTTTCTAATGCTCCTGCAACTTTCCAAAGTCTCATAAATGATATTTTCCGGTCTCACCTTCATCGGTTTGTCTTGGTTTTTTTTTGACGATATTTTGATTTATAGTAAGACACTTAGTGAGAATATTCACCATTTATCGGTTGTTTCTTTTTCTATTCTACGGACTAATCAACTCTTTGTGAAGGAGTCTAAGTGTGTGTTTGCACAATCGTCAATAGGTTATTTGGGGCATAAAATTTCAGGGGAAGGAGTTTCGGTTGATGACGACAAAATTACAAGTATACTGAATTGGCCTATTCCATCGTCGATCAAGGGTCTTCGTGGGTTCTTATGACTGACAGGATACTACCGTAAATTTGTTAAGGATTACGATAAGATAAGTGCACCATTGTCGGTTTTGTTAAAAAAGGATGCATTTAGTTGGACTGATGATGCTACTACAGCTTTTAAACATCTTCAAAGGGCTTTGACAACAACTCTCGTTTTAGCACTTCCGGATTTTTCGAAGGAGTTTGTGCTGGAGTGTGATGCTTCGGGCAATGGGTTAGGAGCCAGGTAGTTAATATCGGTTGTACAGACCGATATTACAGGTTTTTATCGGATATCGGAAAATACCTATACGATACTGAAAATATCGGCGATACAAAGATGGAACGATATCACCGGTTGTACAGGCCGGTACGGACCGATATATCGGTTTTACTTATACACCGATAATATCGGTTTCAAGGAATAAATTTTCTATCAACATGCATCTAGTCTTTACAAACAAGTAAAATGTCAATTGAAGAATTTAAAAAAGTATTAATATATTTATGATAAAAAATCAACAACTATATGTTAGGATATAAGATGGAAACCATTTTTCGATTGCAAGGCAATGAAATGTAAAAGATAAAAGTGAAGGATAATAAGAAAGATTTACAGGCATATAGGACAACAATCACAATCCTAGATAATGAACAACCTTGTATTTTCAAAATTTGAGATATATTCATGATTCTTATTATTTTTTACTACGGTTTTATAAATATTTGAAATTCTAGTTCTAATGTTGTATCACCGATAAAAACCGATATTATCTTTTGTATAGATGTATCGGACTCGACCGATACGAGACCGATACACGATATTACCTACCTTGGTTATGAGTTGTCCTTATGCAATCAGGTAAGCCCATCGCTTATCATAGAAAGCCTTTTTCAGGAAAAATGTAAATCTTTCTGTTTATGATAAAAGATGTTAGCTATTGTCTCTGTTGTTCAAAACTGGTGGCCGTACTTGGTTGGACGCCATTTTAAGAATTCTATTATGGTGGTAGTTGATCGACTTTCGAAGTATGCCCATTTTTGATGTTGGGACTTAGTCCTACATTGGTTAGATGAGGCTTAATTGGGTAGTTTATAATTCAATGGGTTCCCTCATCTAGTCAACCGGTTTTCGATTTGAGTTATACACATGGGCTTATGACGAGTTGGGGTTGGTACCCTAACATTTGGTATCAGAGCCAATCACCACGATCCATGCCCCATCTACGGAAGGGGTGACCTGTAGGCTGGATTAAAGAGTAGGGACACCTATGTATGAGCGTAGTTGTCACCGCATTGAATACTGGTAGTCGAGTGGAGCCGGCATAAGGAAAGGGCTGTCGCCGGGTCAGTGTCGATAGAGTGGGCCAACGAGGACGTTGGGTCTGGAAGCGTGGTGGGATGTTGGGACCTTAGTCCCACATTGGTTAGATGGGACTTAATTGGGTAGTTTATAAGTCAATGGGTTCCCTCATCTAATCAATCGGTTTTCGAGTTGAGTTCTACCCATGGGCTTATGACGAATTGGGGTTGGTACACTGACAAATTTAGTTCGAATCATCAAAACGCCAACTTGATAAATGATAACTGTTTGAGTTGCTGCAGAACCTGTATAATTCTCTATATAAAAACAGAGTTTTTTCGAGCGTCGTGGTTAACCAGATCTTCTGGTTGATTCTGGCCCCACCTTCTTATTTATATTTGGTAGTTTTTTTATATGTCGGGTAATACGATTTGAAGAAAATAATTTTTGTCCCACAATATATATTCGGCCAATCACATGCAAGAAAAAAATTACCTAAAACAATTAAATCTTACAAATCTTATACCATTACCAAAAATATATCAAAAAACTCAAATATAATAACTAAATCCTAATCGAATTCATAAACAATTTAAACTAAAATCACATCAAAATATGTATATTTCATCATAAGAATAAAAATAAAAGCAAACATCCAATATCTAATCAAATCGATCATAAAATTAAAAAATAAATGTCCAATGTCCAATTACATGTTTTATAATTAAATTAATCCTAATTACAATTTCATACTATTAATTAACATTCCAATAAAATTAAAAGGATATTATCAACTATAAAAATTAAAAATTGATATGCATAAAGTTGCAGAAACTTACCCTGGAAATCGAAACATTCTTCTTTTTCAGTAAGAAAAACTATTTTAACCCTGTCAAAATAGTCAAAAAGAAAATCATTAATAAAAAATCATATAGTGTTACAACTTGACACTAAATAAAAAGTTTGATATGAAACATGACTTTTTTGTGAACGAAAATACAAAAACGTTAAAGAAAAGCAATAGACAATAATGAAAGATTTTCAATATTATTCATTCCATTAAAAAAATATTGTTCATAAAATAAATTATAAGAAATCGTATTCATATGTTATTTTATTCCTTCCTTAAAAATTAAATGGGATTTTTTATATTCTTAGTAGTGTAAGATGTGATAAATATATTTTTTGAAACAAGTAAAAAGATCAATATTTTTTAGACTAAAAATAAAAGAAATTTAAATAGGCAAATGTCACTATCCAAAAATATACATATTACAAAAGTTTAGAAAAAAGATCATTAATTTTTTTTTTTGATACGTACAAAAAATGTAACATAAAAATATACTTATTACCAAATTAGAAAACAAATTATTGATATTTTTGGATCCTCAAAAACATATACAGGTAAACTTGGCCAAAAATATGGATATTTTAGATGTTGCTTAATATCATTTCCAAAACAAAATTGTGTTTTATGGATTTGGTAGCTCTATTTAAATCGTCCGAACAAAAGTCAAACCCTATTGTTTTCCATTGATTCCATATTATAGGGTTTTGCTGGGTTTTTTTTTTATAATGTTTGATCCCGTCTATTTTTACAATGTCTGATCCCATCTATTGTTTATTTTGCAGGTAAACTACCACAACTGTAGTTGATTGACACCGCGTCTGATATTGGTGCTGTTTTCTTTGCTCTAGCTTCTACGTATGATAACAGAAAGAAATTGGGATTTTCTGCTCTTCTTTATTTGATTTTTGGGTTCTTCTATGTTCTTATGTATACTGATTCCGATTTTTTTGGGGTTTTATAGGTGAAGGTTTTTCAACATAGGCATAATTAGGGATTTCAAAAATCGTTGTTTCCATGCTTCTCAACCACAAGGTAAAATATATATCCATGAAAGTTTTTTAATTTTATTGTGAAACTATGTTTAACGGCAGAGATCGGATTTTTGCATTGTTTTATATTACTACAAAATTTTTCTGGTAGAAGTGGTTCTTAGTTTATAGAGGGATGACCACCACCTCATCCTACATACCAGGTACGTAGTTCTACTCATTCAGGGGTCTTATTTTTGTAGTTTATGTTGTTCACTAACAGATTAAAGTATGCATAACTTGTTATGCAGTCAATGTAGGATCTGCATAAGATGTTATGCAGTTAACTAAACAGATTAAAGAAGAAACACAGTTTAACGTGGTTCGGCTATAGCCTACGTCCACGGGAGAAGAATGATTAGGGTTTCTTATTATCAATGGAGGTTTTACAAGACGTGTATATATATATCCTATACATACCACATATTCGTATAGATAGCAACATATCTAGAGAATATTTTCTTGCAGTGTAAGCCAATCATAAATAGAGAAACCAAATATTCTCCTTTGTTCCAACACTCCCCCTCAAGTTGGTGCGAAGATATCAATGGAGCCCAACTTGGATAGAATTCCATTGAATTTCTTGACAGGTAAACCCTTAGTAAAAACATCTGCCAGTTGTTGATGACTACGAACGAAGGGAGTGCATATTACTTTGGCCAATACCTTCTCTCTAACAAAATGACAATCCACTTCTATGTGCTTTGTACGCTCATGAAAGGTGGGATTTGATGCGATTTGTATCGCTGCTTGATTGTCACAAAACATCTTAGCTGGCTGAGGTGACAGAAAACCCAAATCTTTAAGTAATGCTCGCAGCCAAACAATCTCACATGTTGTTGAAGCCATGGCTCTGTATTCTGCTTCAGCACTTGATCGAGAAACAACATTTTGTTTCTTGCTTCTCCATGTAACCAGATTACCACCAAAGAATATGCAATACCCTGTTGTTGATTTACGATCAACTGGACATCCAGCATAATCAGCATCTGAATATGCTGTTATACAGTAGTTAGAAATTGAATAGGCTTCATTCTTTGTCATCAGAACTCCTCTTCCTGGTGATCCTTTCAAATACTGTAGAATCCTAGTTACTGCATTCAAATGTTTAACACGAGGTGTATGCATATAACGACTGACTAAGCTTACTGCATGTGCTATGTCAGGTCTGGTAACAGTGAGATAAATTAACTTGCCTACTAACCTTTGATAAGACCCAATGTCACTTAACACATCACCATCATTATCAAGTTTGTTGCCATTTTATGTAGGAGTATCACAAGGCTTTACTCCCATTTTTCCTGTAGCCTTCAGAAGGTCCAACACATATTTTCTTTGATTCACAAAAATACCCTTCTTTGAGTAAGCAACTTCTAACCCCAGGAAATACTTCAGTATTCCTAAATCCTTGATGTCAAATCTGGAGTGAAGCATTGCTTTAAGATTTCTAATTTCTTGTTGATTGTCTCCTGTAATCACAAGGTCATCAACATACACTAGAACTATAGTTGTACCAATATTACTTCTTTTAATAAACAAGGAAGAATCGGCAGAGCTCCTTTTGAACTTATTCTGGATGAGTAATGAACTTAGCTTTGCATACCATGCACGTGGTGATTGCTTTAAACCATATATTGCCTTCTTAAGCTTGCAAACCATATTGCTCTCTCCTTCTCGAGGGTGTCCAGGTGGTATACTCATATACACCTCTTCTTCTAGATCACCTTGTAAGAATGCATTCTTCACATCCATTTGAAACAATTTCCAATCTTTATTAACTGCAAGAGACATAAGAACACGAAACGTATTCATCTTTGCAACTGGTGCAAAGGTTTCTGTGTAGTCTTCTCCATATCTCTGAGTAAAACCTCTTGCCACTAATCTTGCCTTATAACGCTCAACAGTTCCATCACTTCTGTATTTAATTTTGTACACCCATCTACATCCAACAGTCTTCTTCCTGGGAGGCAACTTGACAATATTGTATGTATTATTTACATCTAAGGCACGTAACTCATTCTCCATTGGTGCCCTCTATTTTGGATTAGACTTTGCTTCATTGTAGTTTTTAGGTTCTTGATGACTGGATATAGCACTTAGAAATGCAGAGTGTGAAGAACCTACATGATCATAAGTTAAATGTGCTTGTATAGGATACGCAGCGGAATGATATATAAAGAAATATTTGTATTTCTCTGGAGCCTTCTTCTCACGACTTGAGGTTTTGACAATTGGTACCACTGGTTGATGATCTTGTGGAACCATAACCTCAGTTTCTGGAACTTGATGCGGCACATCTTGTAGTCATGTATTATCATCAGTAACACTAACATTATTGTCGGAAGCTTCTTCATGAACTGCTTCATTATGCACATCCAACACTGCATTAGGTACGTCCACCAACTCTACCCCATCACCATTATCTATGTGGGAATCTGTTGCAGTAGGTATCTCATTAATAACTGGAAGTGGTGCCAAATCTGTATAACACTCCCCCTGAGACCGACTGCCAGAATCACACTGAAAATAAGCCATTGTTTCATCAAACACAACACCACGAGAAATCTGGAGCTTTCTAGTGGGTGGATGATAACAAATATATCCTTTCTTTGTAGATGAGTAACCAAAGAACACACACTTAGTTGCCCGTGAATCCAGTTTATCACGATGCTTAGCCTGTAAATGTACATAACAAACACAACCGAACACTCTGAGATGAGAAATTCCAGGCTGATGATGTTTTAAAACCTCTAATGGAGATTTGAACTCAAGCACACGACTAGGAAGACGATTGATCAAGTAAGTGTCCGTCAGAGAACCATGAGACCAGAATTTCTTTGGAACATGCATTTGAATCATAAGAGCACGTGTTGTTTCCAGAATATGACGAAGTTTCCTTTCAGCAACACAATTTTTCTGTGAAGTACCAACACAGCTAGTTTGATGGATAATACCATGACTACGCAAATAACCTGGAAGAGGGCCTTTGACAAACTCAGTGCCATTATCTGATCTAAGATTTTTAACCTGTGCATCAAATTGGTTGCGTATCATACAATAAAAATCCGCAAATACAGATGAAACTTCAGTTTTGGATTTGAGTAAATAGATCCATGTAGCACGTGACCAATCATCTATAAAGATAACAAAATATTTATACCCGTCATAAGCATCAATTGGAGCAGGACCCCATAAATCAGAATGAATTAATTCAAAGGGCATTGTAGCTCGAGTCACAGAGTTAGGAAATGGAAAACGAGATTGTTTAGAAAACTGGCAAACATCATAGACTTGAGACTGAACAGAAAATGTGGGAAAAATCCTAGACAAAACACGACTGGAAGGATGACCAAGTCTTTGATGATAAAGAAACTGCGGAGTTGATCTTTGAGTGAGACATTCCATGTCACTAGAGCGTAACAGGTACAATCCATGAGAAAAGATGCCTCTACCAATCGTCTTCTTCGTCTTTCGATCCTGAAAGATGACCGAGGTAGGGGTAAATGTAACATCACAATTCAGAGAATTAGTGATTTAACCAACAGATAACAACTGAGTAGGAAACGAGGGAACAACAAGTGCATTAGATGGCGGACAATCTGGAAAAAATGCACTTTCCCACTGCCCATCACAGGAGCAGTAGAGCCATTAGCAACAGACACATTTTTATGAGAGCTGCGAATAAATGCATGAACTGACGAAGGATCATTCGCCATATGATCTGTAGCTCCTGAATCAATAATCCAAATATGGAGGTTGGAAACAGGCGTAGTAAGAAAGGCTAGAAGGTTACCTGAAGTATGGTTAGCCTTGCGCTCATTCTTATTACCCAACTGGTGAAAGAAATCCTTCAACTGGTCGATAGTAAAGGATGAATTATCAGCTACAACAGCACGAGCAAGCTTATTTTTGTCAAAATTAGCTTTAATATGAGGATAAATATCCCAACAACGATCCTTGGTGTGACCAGTTTTATTACAATGATCACAATGAAAAACTTCTCTCTGACCCTTAGCACGAGAATTCTTGTCCTTATCAAATGGCATGGCTCTGCGTTTATCATCTCTGGAGCTCAGAAGAGCACTGGATTCAGCAGCATCCAGGTCTACAATGCTTTTAGAAACAGGATTCATAACTTTCTTACGTGTCTCTTCACGCTGCACAGTCGCACAGACACTAGACAAACTTGGCAATTCAGCACTCATGAGAATAGTGCTTCTAAGAGATTCATACTCTGATGTGAGGCTACTGAGCACATCAAAAATTTTATCCTCCTCAACCCTCTTCAAAAGAATTTTGGCATCAGTTGTATGAGGACGATATGTATCCAGTTCATCCCACTTTTTTTTAAATAACCAAAATGCTTAGTAAAACTTTTCGTACCTTGTGCAGCCTCAGCAATCTCACGTTTCAGCTCAAACACCCGAGCATCATTATTCCGTAAGCCATACAGACTAGCAACAGACTTCCACAAATCCTTTGCAGATTCTGAAAACGAGAAAATTTCAGAAATATGGGGTTCCATCGACTGGAGCAGCCACGTGTGAACCAGTTGATCATCGGAAATCCAATCTTCATACTTTGGATCTTTAGCATATGGACAAGTACTATTCTCACCAATATACCCAGATTTTCTTTTACCCCCAAGAGCAAGAGCAGCAGCCCTAGACCAGCTGACATAATTGACATCATTCAGCAAGACAGAGGTTAAACGCAAACTAGTATTATGATTTGATTGTGCCATAGTAAACACACAGAGAAACGAAACTTGATTACAGAGAAATGGCCAGGATCGTTAACGATCCCCTGATACCACGTTGTTCACTAACAGATTAAAGTATGCATAACTTGTTATGCAGTCAATGTAGGATCTGCATAAGATTATGCAGTTAACTAAACAGATTAAAGAAGAAACACAGTTTAACGTGGTTCGGCTATAGCCTACGTCCACGGGAGAAGAATGATTAGGGTTTCTTATTATCAATGGAGGTTTTACAAGACGTGTATATATATATCCTATACATACCACATATTCGTATAGATAGCAACATATCTAGAGAATATTTTCTTGCAGTGTAAGCCAATCATAAATAGAGAAACCAAATATTCTCCCTTGTTCCAACAGTTTCTTATGCTTTAGTTGTTGATAATGCAGTAAAAACAACACAATCATAAGAGCAGAAGAGAGAAACTTTACAAGAACGGTGGGATATGACTGATTTTAACATCAGATGATAGATATTGGGTTACCTGCACGAAAGGGATAGATATTCCATTTATGTGTGTAGATCACGGGAAATACTCTTGGGCACTGAAAAGTAAGGGTAATAAAAAAAAACTGGGATGATATTACATTTTCCGTACGATACTTATTTTCCTGGTCATCCACTAATACTTTAAAAAAAAAATACTTTCTTAAAAAAAATTGTTCCATCTGAGCAGGTACTTTCTTATCGAATCTGAATCTAAAAGACAAATAATAAGCAGAGACGAAACACGAAAGGAGCTGCGAGGAAATTTTATGGAGCGTACATTAGCTAGGTTTGTTAACATACTTTGTAAATGTATTGATATCTTAAGCTCAATTACATTTAATGGTATTTTTATTCCTTTTTTTTGGACGGATGATCTTCTTAATCCTGATAAGCATTTATGTTTTCTTAGATGCTCAAGAAATCTTAATGAAGTGCATGTTTGTCACTGTGTCTTAAAAGATTACGTTCATTGTGATCCTAATTTATCATGTGGGATAGATTGTAATATAAATTTTTAATTGCTTTTTTGAATCATGGACACACCATGCACGACTTGAGTAGTAGGAAATAAACGAAGAATAAATAGTAAAGTATCAGTTAGGTTTTACTTGCCTCACCCTTAATGCCAAGTAATCCGATAGGTACCTTTTTAGAAGCCTTAGTTCGTAGCTAGGAACATGAAAAGTCCTCACGCATCTTATTCAGGACCGCGATTTTGTGCCCAATGATATGAGTGTGGTTCTTAACACAAGAGAAACAGTTTCACATAGAGTGAGAAACGTCTCACTCTATTCAGTATATCCATATACATTTTACCGTATCAAAAGAACTTCAACCATAGCTTTCGCTTTCAGTTATTACAAGAGAAAAAAATCAACAAGTTCAAGTTGATTGAGTTGACAGCTCCCGAATGTAAATTAAATTAACCTTGACCGATTATCAATTATTAATACCCACTGTAACTTCAGGAGGGAATAGTTATGAGTTACCAATAATGGACCCTTTAGGCTGCTACATGGGCAGTCGCAAAAAATACCTACAGTTGGAGAGGTCGTTATTAAACTAATCGAAGAGCTTAACACTCTCACGCCTAAAAAAGTGTAGAGCTTCATAATTGCTGCTGGATTGGCCGTAGGTAGGGCTTGCTTCCATTGGACCCGGAGTTGGTCAAGGTAGAGATTTTTGTTTGGTAAACTGGCTCATATAAATTTCTGTTTTCCTCTTTCGTTTACATTGTAAGCAGTGACTTTGTATTGCACTTTCACTAAGTTATAACGTGTGATATTTATATATCAATTGATTTGTTTCACGGAAAAAACCAAAGAGATGTTTTAGATTGAAATCCATGAACGAATTTAATATGTTTTTTTTTCCGAAGCAGAGTGTAATATGGTTGGGATTGAAATCTTAACTTTATTTTCATTCTTTGTTTCAGGAGAGTACTAACCGAAGAAAATAAAATATTTGGATGACTTTACTGAAATCCATGAACGAATTTAGTATTTCTTATTTTGGCCAATTCCCCAAACCGAATAGCACTAACAAATCTGTTGTTTTCTTTTCCATTGATTCATCGATGGAAAGTAATTGGAATCAAGGTAATCGATAATAAATGGCTATACTAACCCTCCTAATTCGTTATTTTATTTCCTCTTTCAAAAAATCTCCTTTACATCCATTTTCAGGAATTGAATTGCTGTAAAGGATTACCCTGCAATCCAATTCCTAGGATGTTAACAACTTGAAGCGAACACGCTGTTATAAAATAGAAAGCGACATATACTAATTATACATTGAAGGCATTTAAAAAATCACCCATACCACCAGTCTATTGTTATTTAATATTTAATATTTAATTTTGACTCCCAATTATAGAAAGTTAGACTTCTTAACGATGTCAAAGTTAAAGTGTTGGTGGTATGGGTAATTTTTGTTATCACGGAGAGGTGATGATAGAGTAGCGCAGTATAGACTGGTGATGATAGAGTGGTGCAGTTTAGACGACCTCCTTTAAGGTTTACCATGGAAATGGATGGGGAGATAGGCACCTCTATACATGCCTAAACAGTTGCTACTATTCTGTTCGTTGAGAGAAGAGGTACTTGGTAATGATGCGCAGCAACATGATTTTATTGATAAAATCATCTAAATATTTCTTATTTCTTGCTCAGTTTATCTTAATGATGAAAATAAAACTACTGAATATTAATTGTTCTTGAAATTGAAACTTAAAAAAGGGAAACAATTTAGACTATGCCCGGCTGAAATATCTGTCAGAGAGACATGTCTGGAGACCATTCTGTGCATTCCATTTTCCCAACCCAAAATAAGCCATCCTTCGCCACGTATTCATTTAAGAATATAACAGAAGGGTTACTCATTATCATGTGATTCATAAATTGAATGGAGTAGGAGCAACTTCCATGACCTTAGCCGCCTAAATAACCAACAACCGATCGATTATCGCATTTGATCATAGCTATTGGATGAGGGGGGTTCAGTTAGTGACTGTAATGATAAATGATGAAACGAATTAACGTGATATAACATCCTTCTGAAACCCCCTTCATTATTATTTTTAATATAGTTACGATACTTTTTACCTATACAGAGGAAACAAACCTACACTTTTCATCCAAGAAAACTATCATTCCTTACAAGGACATAGAAGAATACTTTATAGTCAAGACAGAAACTTGTGAGAGGCGGTTTTGCCACAGTTTTTTTTCTCGGTTCATAGAGAACCACTGTTATTTTCATTTCATTGTCTCCCTTGGGACTTATATTTATTGGAGCTTATATTTTTTATTCCTTTTTGGGTAATTTTATTTTTTTTTACACCAACTCAGTTATTAGCTTATTAATTTATTTTTTTGTAAGAAGACTATTATATTTGTTGATTTGGACCCAATTTTATAATGCACATTTAATATTCTTTTATAATGCATATTTAATATTCTATAAGTAAGAAACATACCCGTGCATCGCACGGGTGACAAACTAGTACTTGATGACGAACGAGATTATGGATTGAAGGGGGATTTCATGACATGATTTCAGATATACAATAAATGCACCTGTAATATATTTGGCTTGGCTTGAGCCGGCTGGCTCCATATTTAACATGTTAGGGCTTAAAACTTGTACGGTCAGATGCAATGTGATCTATGACCACAAATTTAAGTCAAATATTTAAGTCAGGGGATCCGTTCCCTATACAATTTCCTTACTTCATTTCCTTTACAAAAACCCTCAAGGGATCCGTTCCCTATACAATTTCCTTACTTCATTTCCTTTACAAAAACCCTGAAGTTTTCCCGATGGTTGGTCGTCTACCTTATCAAAAACAAGCCCTAGATCTCGATTAAAATGAATGATTCATCCAAATATTAATGTATTGATTTTTTTACATTTCCCAAAATTATGTAATAACATTGAGTGTTTTTTCTAACCATGAAAATCAAATCAGATAAACAAAAGCACTATATTTTTCTATTTTCTCAGGATTGCTTCTCTTTCATACCCGTCTTTGAACAAATTTTCTGGAAAGAAGGGTAAGTTTGAAAAGAATTGCAAGGGGTGAAGTCTAATATTCTTATCTAAAAGTGTATTAAAGTAAAAGTATAATTGCTAGATGGAAGTTTGCACGCCGTAGTTACGAAACAAACAGCTGTTAGTAACAGCTAAAAAGGATGACCATCAACAAAAATAGCGGCAGACTACTATGCAAGAGCACCATCTATGTGGCAAAGAAAAACAAGAAAAATTTAAATTTTTGGGCCCCAACAGTTTGAGCTCGCCTAATCCATAAGATAAGATGGCTCTGGTCACCCATCAAAAAAAAGTTTAAACGATGTTAAGAAGACGGCTCTGGTCACCCATCAAAAAGAAGTTGTCAAGCGATGTTAAGAAGATCTTGTTAAAAGGAGAACAGCTACTGCACCACAAGCACCTGCAAATTCAATTTAGTGGGTATCAGACAAACTTTAAGATATGCAAAAATGCAGAGTTATGATGCCTGAAGTAATAAGATGCATCTGGCGCACAAAGAATGCAAAAAAAAAAAAAAAAAGATGTCGCAGTATAAAACAAAATGAACAAACATGTACAGTAAGAAAAGCTAATTACATACATAATCTACATCCTGAGATATATATATATATATATATATATATATATATGTGTGTGTCAGAATAGCAATGCATCTGTGAATGTGTTTTCTTGCGAGCAGCAAATCCTAGCCAAACCAGTAAGGAAGACTACGAAATTCGTTTTATCATCCCCATAGATTTCAATGACATTCACCAAAAGTGGGACTCCTTCATTGATAACCAAAAGACTATTTTAACTATTACATGTGAAAAAAAGCTTTTTGACAGCAAACTCCCAGAAACCAAATGTTTATCATAAACCAGCTATGGCACCAATAAGAAAGCTAACCTAACAATGAAAAGAAGACTTCCCAATGCAGTAAACTGTAAATTAGTAATATGACCAGTATTTGCTTTACCATTCTATTATGCAACTTACACGTCTCGTCTCACTTCCTAGAAGTTCACATGATCTAAGACTAGGTATATTGGATGAAGTAGAAGAAACAAGCATCATCTTGGCTACATTGACCGACTGAAAGACAAACTACCACAACTAGGAGGTGCATTTTGTAATTAACAATAAAGCAGGAAAAATTAGTTTAGAAACATGGCATTTCCACACCTGGCAGTAAATCAACTTCCAACTAAAATGTCCTCTTTCTATCTTTCTATTGTTCCTGCAATATGTTTGATTACAAAATGCACCTCTTATATTTGCAAGAAATCAACTTCCAATGAACAGGGAAGTCGTGGCTTAGGTAAATTCTATATTAGAGAGTTAAGAAGCAGCATAAACCAACTAACCATTATAAAACAAAGCTCAGTTTACCAGATTATCTCGAATCGTATTAAAAATGAACTCCCCAGTACCTGTATGCATTTGGTCCTCCTTTGCTATTTCATAGTGGACTCCTGGGTGACACAACTGGGGTTCCTCCAGCAGAGTCATCATCTGAAAGTTGAGAATAATATCCAGAGTAAGTCCCCCCATATCCTGGGCTTAATGGTTGGTTAATTCCAGCATCTTGTACACCACCAGAGAGAGATCCTCCTCTTCCACCATTCTTTCTCATATGATAACCACCATTCTGACCATTATTACTCCCATCTTTAAATACAGTTCTCTTAACCTCAACTGCTTTGCCATACAACTCATGAAACCTCTTCTGCATCACATTCTCTACAGCTTCCTCAGAATCAAAAGTGACAAAACCAAAACCTTTATGTCTATCTTTTGAAGGAGTACACGGAAGAACAACATCAGTAGTTCTACCAAACTTCTCAAAATAAGCTTTAAATTCTTCCTCAGTCAAGCTATGAGGTAAACCACCTACGAAAATCTTCTTTGTCCTAAACTGACCATCATTTTCACTACTCTTCTTACTAAAACCCTTTTGGTTGTAAGGGTTATTATGTCCAACTCCGGGTTTGGGCGCTGCTTTTTCCACTCCAACCAATCTTCCAAGAATAACATGTCTTTTAAAAAGAACTTTATCAGCTACAGATGGATCTGAGAAGTGAACATACCCGAAACCTTTTAAACTACGTGTATCCCTGTGTTTTATAATCACAGCCTCCACAACTTCACCAAACTTCTTAAAATGATCTTTCAAAGTATCTTCATTGGTTTCCATGGAGAGTCCACCCACAAAAATCCTCCCTTGTCCTGAATCCATCAAACCAACACTCAAAAATCAGCCAAAAAAAAAAACTTGTACTAAGAAGCCCCTTACAAATGTAATGCAAATAGTGTTTGTTGGAAACACCCCCAACGAAAGTAAAGTCAATAAAAGTTACAAAACTAAAAAAAAAAAATCTTCGAACAAAAAAAATGTGAGAAATATTGTAAAACTGAGTGGTCTTTTGAAGAGGGAATCAGTGGCAAAAAATGGATCAGAAGCATGGCATTTCCATGCCTGGTAGGAAAGCAATGTCCAACTAAAATGTCTTCTTTCTATCTTTTGATTGTTCCTGGTATATGTTCAATTGCAAAATGCACCTCTTATACTTGCAAGAACTCAACCAGAGGAAGACATGGCTTTAGTAAACTCTAAATTAGAAAGTTAAGAAGCAGCATGAACCAACTAACCATGTTAAAGCAAAGCTAAGTTTACCAGATATCTCACAATGTATTAAAGAGGAACTCCCCAATACCTTTATGCATTTGGTCCTCCTTTGCTGTTGAATCTGATGCAACATCATCATCTGAGAGTTCGTCAAACCGAAAGTCTTTCATATCCGATTTCAATGGTTTAGTTGCGCCCAGGGGACCACATGCAGGTCTGCTGCATATCAAACACTTACCAGAAACACAACCAACTGACAAGGCCGAGTTTTTCAGTTCCGAGGCCTTCAAACCCTCATCTGCACCCCAATTTGTAGCAACACTCTCACCCAAGGTTTCTGATAATGAAGGGCTTATTCTGCTAACGGGACCCCATGCAGGTGTGTTAGGCATCGCATTCCCCTCACCAATAACCCCGGAAACACTACCAACTGACAAGGCCGAGTTTTTCAGTTCCGAGGCCTTCAAACTCTCATCCGCACCCCATTTTGTAGCAACACTCTCACCCAAGATTTCTGAATATGAAGGCCTTATTCTGCTAACGGGACCCCATGCAGGTATGTTAGGCATTGCATTCCCCTCACCAATAACACCGGAAACACTACCAACTGACAGCTTTTGTGTTTTTGATGCCTTAGAATTCCAATAATTTGCAGAACTTGGCTTGTCATCAACACTCTCACATAAAGATTCAGATGAAGCTGATGACAATGCACAATTTGCTTCCTGTTGAGTGGCAATAACTGCAGATGCAGCATTAGAGCAGTTCTTTAACTTTTGACCATCATAAAGAATTTCAGCAGCCCTATCTGGATCACGGCCAGCCTTGCAATACGCAGAAGCTATCTCCCTAAGAGAAAATTCTGAACTAAACGCATCAATCAACGCTTCCAAAACTTTTGTTTCCCCAGAATCAGACTCCATCAATGCCCTAGAGACAGATGCTTCCATCTCAAAAGTTCTTCACACAAAGAAAAATAAACAAAAATCTCAGTACATCACTTACATCACAAAAACCAAAAACAAAATCTCAACACGGTTCCCATTCATAGGTCAGGGTTTCGAATCTCTCTAGGGTCTGAAAAGTTGAAATTTCTAGAAAGATTTCACAAGAAAACTAAACAAATAAGGTAAATCATGAAGAATCAAAACCTGATTCTCAATCTATACTCATTTTTACTCCATTTATGTTTCAATCGAACTCACTGATTTCACGTTTAGGTCAAGTGAAATCATCAAATGTAGTGGTACTCTAACGAGATTGAACAAATGAAAGTAACATGTATAGATTAAGAAGCTAAAGCTTGATGATTACCTGAAGAAATGCTTTACTTTACTCTTCTTCTTCAGTAGGGTTTTTTTTTTTCTGAGCGGAGGAGATATTTTGGGATGAGAAAACAAAGATTTTAACCTATGACTGATGATCACATGGAGAGAATAAGACAAGAGTGATGAGTCAAAAGTGTTCTTTTTGACTTTGGTTGACCACCAAATTACTCTTGGGATCAGCTCTCTAGCATTGGGACCCAACTATTGTATCTCGGGGAAGTTTTACGAAATTATTCCAGGCAAGCTTAGAGTTTCGACAAATACTATCGGGCACCGTTTTGCGGGAAGCTATCCCATTTAAACGGACTTTTTTACCGTTAGATGATCAAATCAACGGTTAGATTCGCATTCAAGAAAGGACCCATCACTTTCAGGAAAGGACACACCATTTTTCCTAAAGGATTCAAGGCTGTTAGATCTGCGTTTTAGCGTGATCTAACGATAAAGAAGCCGCTTGAACGGGATAGCTACCCGCAAAATGGTGCGGACAGCATTGCTCGAGAGTTTTTGGACGACCTTACTAGAGGCGGGTTAATAGAGCCGACAATTAGGGAATTCCATGTGGCACAATCTCAATAGTGGTGAGGGGAATGGCTCTAGGATTGGGAAGGTAGCAAGTTGGATTAGGGAAATGGGTCAACTGTTTTCATCTGTCCAATTCCATATCCAGAGTCTAGATTTATTGTTTCATATTTATCCCATTGTTAGTTTTTTCGGTTTCTGGAAGTCGAATAACAGAAAATTCAATTTCTGAACTATCGTGATAGATAACACTTTGAGTCTTTTTCCCAAGGGGATGTTTCCTAGTAATTTTAGGTAGAAGTGTTAATATTTGCACCATGCATATGTAAGAAGTTCACTAATTATGGTTATCAATAGCAAAATAAGAAAAACCAAGTTATAAAGTTACATTTTTCTGCGATTCAAATTACAATACCATGTTTTTTGAGGCACGTCATCAAAAATGACTGTATTAACAATTATTCGGTCTTGTGTATTTAAATTAGTGAATTCGGTTATCCTAATATCTTTTAAATCTTTAATTTCTATCTAACTTGCTTAGTTTTAATTTATTATTTTTAAAACAGAAATGGAAATCTCATTGCTTACCTTTAGGGATTTTTTTTCAGTGAAGCCTTATAAGATATTTCATTAATCAAAGGAACTGAAAAACAGAAGGAAGGAGGACACAAAAGAGCATCAAAAAGAAAAGATAATTCAATTCTAACATATTGAAAACTTTATTCTCGGAACGAGAAATGAAAAGCCGCATACATAAACTTGTGCACAAATTTGACTTGAAATGTGTGATAAGTGAATAATTTCCATATTTTACTCATTGTTTTCTTACACTTATTTGTTAAATTTCGTGTGATTTGCTTTGTGTTTTGTTAGTTTTCTAGTATATTTCTTTCATCATGTTACATCATTGAAAATAAGTGAAAAAAATTATAAAAGTACCGCTGAAGTAAAGGGCTACAAATACTTAAGGACCCAAAAACCAAGTTGTGCGCAAGAGTTACAACAAGGTGGGAAAAAAACAAATTTAAAAATTCTCGATAGATCTGGTGGTCGAGAAATCCATATTTTTCGACCAAGGTAGTAAAAGGAAAAACCAAAATTTAGAACTTCCGAAATTTCTTAATGGGATAGATGAACTATAATTTCTCGATAACCAGTGTAACCTAGAAATAGAAATGCAGAAACTTTATTTTTTGCTCGAAGGGGTACTGAGCGAGAATTCAGAAAATCTCAACTACTATGGTGGCCGAGAAATTTAAGAGGGCTATAATATTGTGACAATTTTTTTGTGTTATTTTCGAGTATGGATGAGTCTTGTAAACCTAATATGACCGGATATCAAGTACGCACACTACTGATTTTGGGTATCTATTTAAGACATGTTTTCACTTCTATTTGGGAGATCTTTTATCATATTTTTGAAGAAAATGAGACAAGGGATATGGCTTGGAGTTGCGTTTGATCATTAAAATTTCTAGGGTTTGCTCTGCTTGTACTTCTTATTATTTTTTATGGGTTTTGAGAAATATATCATTAGATACACTTATCATATTGGTTAATGATGTAGGCGGATATCATAAACATGTCACTAAATTAATACATTAGTTTTGTTATCTTAATCAAATCATTATCGTTCTTGTTCTACCGTTTATTATCGCCATGTACGATTTCATGAATGTTTATTTATGAGCACCACTAAATAATCATGAATGCATATCTATAGCTCTGCTAGGATTTTGAGATACGTAATTGATGATAAACCTTGTCGTAAGTAGCACATTGTGATTACCTTGGATTTAAAACCTTTATGTGATTGTATGTAAAAGCTTGACCTATGTTAAATACATAACTCGTAGTATTTCTATCGCATTGATTAGTCTAATTCACAAAACTTAATGCTCTTCAAGAATTAAACTTAATAGCATGCTTTATTAGTTTTTTGTTTGAGTAATATTCACGTATTTATCGTTATGGCATTGATGACATAAGGAATTTATCGGAGTATGCTCTCGATGGGGTACTTTAGGACTGTTGAGAATGAAATGACTAGGTATCAACTCTATTTATTAGTTAAAAGTACATGTCTTATGATTGATGATGAACCCTTAATCATTATTATCAACCTATTGATTCTCTTTAATTAATCTTTACTAGTACAATTAGTTTAATTACTTTATATTTAAATCACAAAATCCCCCATGTGTACATAAGTTTTAAATTACGAATAACAACTCATATCTCCATGTGGATTGAATTTGTTCTTCATATTACACTCTTATTTATAATCGTGAAGTGAAAGAACTCGAAATAATTTTCTTGAATGACAACTGACCAATATGTCATCTAGCAAATCGAACAACCGTAAGACATAGTTCAATGCTTTTACACATTGGCCAGACCTAACGGAAATCACCATCACAACTGACATTTTGAATTTGGAAGTGATTTACTTATGGTAATTTTTTTACTCTAAATTAGTCTAATGCTTCAAACTATAGAAAGAAATTCAATGCAAGTCAAGTTATAACTAAAAAATAGTCTCTTTGTATCTAAGGAAAGAACCTAGACTAACCATTTTGAGAATTACTTAGGTTGCGATATCATTGCTAACATCTGAATAAACTTGGGATTTGTATAAGTCCATAAGAAATTACTTAATCATTACTTAGGTTGCAATAATATTCTCTTTGGCTATAAGCCGATCTATTGAAACCCACATTTGAAGATACCACATAAATCATCTGGATTTGTTTTAAGATTGATATTATTGTGAGTAATATTGATTGGGATGCTCTACACGATTAAAAAAGTAGATAACCTAATATTTTGATTTGGATTCGTCTAAGTCTAAGGGTCGATTTTTTAACCTTAATTTATCATCTAAAAGGAAACCAATAAGTTTCATGTTTGAGGCAGGATAACTCTAGTCTTCACGAAGGACCGTGGACAAACTCCTAGGCATGTAAAGGACATCAGCCTGAAAATCAAATATGTAGGCACTTGCGAGAGCCAAGAAACATATAGGCATAATTATAGCAAAGTAGCTTTGAGGGTTTATCTGTCTCAACTACATTTCAGACCGAAGTGATTATAGTAGGCTACTACCTCCACGAGGTTTTGACTCTATCTGTTTCAAACACATTACTACCTCCATTCAAATTACATACAAAGTATCCAAATACAAATAAATTTTCTAAGTATAGAACACAAAGCTTGTGTCACGAACTTGATTATATATGTTGTATAATTCCTTAGTTAATATATGTCACTATTAATCAGTTAATTGTGTATATTAATATGAATGTGTTTGAGCAGGAAATGTGCAGAATTCCAAGAAAATTAAGACCCAACACATTTGTGAATATTCCAGCAAATCTTATTACCACAAGCTTATCCCCTTACTGGACATTTAATAAAGCGAAAAACCTTAACTTGTGGCTCTATTGTATAATTCCTTAGTTAATATATGTCAATATTAATCAGTTAATTGTGTATACTAACATGAATTTCTTTGAGCAGGTAATGTTCAAAATTCCAAGAAAATTAAGACCCAACACATTTGTGAATATTCCAGAAAATCCTATTAATACAAGCTTATCCCCTTACTGGACATTTAATAAAGCAAAAAACCTTAACTCGTGGCTCTAGAAAGGAATCGATAAGATCTGGAACAATAAGGCCACTAATTACACAAAAATGGAAGATTTCTTCTGGAAGAACTACAAACCTCTAAGTGTTTATAGGTTTTACAGATAATATTGTTAAAAAGTCCTAATATCAAATTCAAGAAATCCAAGAAGAAAAAAACACACAGACGTCTTGAAAGAGCCTGGCCTAAATGAAAACTTTTGCATGAAGATCTCTTTGCACAAGACAGGGGAAATCAATAACCTAATGTAAATGGGTGCTTAAAACTTGTGCCAAAAGATCTGAAAAAGGAAATAATTGTGTTATCTCATGGATAAACAAGTTATTACGATGTACAACAACATATGTCATGGACTATCACCACATTTGTCGCATGAAATGGAAATATATTGCTCTGGTCTTACTCGATAATAATTTTGTTAAGATTGTCTTTTAAAATCCGGAGGTTTGGCACTCGTCGTTTTCCGATTGTTTATTCTTGATCATTTACTACAAGTCTGTGTGTAAGTATGGATGTTTTAGTGTTTATCTAACCTTGATGGATCACTTTATCCGACTGCATAGCCGATGGAACCCGATTTTATGGTTTTGGCCAATTCTTTATATGATGGAATTAAATGAACGATAATTTGTTGGTACCCCGATTTTGACTATCACTTATTAGCCTCAAATTTGATAGCACGTTATTTAAATATTACGAGTTAGATACTTGAATTTACGAGTTAGATACATGGATATTTTTTGATTGTCAACAACCTAATTACCATCTTTGTATCTGCACTAGAATGAGTGAAATTTACCATTTCATAGACCATCAAAGTCATAACTTTCCCAAGGATTAGTGAGATGCTCTAAGAGGCCTGGACAACCCGACCCTAAGAAAAAACAAAAAAGAAAAAGAAAACTTTGGTTAGACACTATTTTCAAAAAACCAATATATACATGAACCTGTATGTCCGTAATAAATTTGGAATGATAAATCCTTTTTGGGATGATGTGATGAACCTGAAAACAACGATAAAACAATCCTGAAATGAGTTCGACGAACATGAAAAATGATATAGAATGTCAATGTGTCAATTAGTACAGGACAAATAAATAAACTTTGTAACTGATTATCCAAAATGGATGAAAATATAACGGTGGTGTCCTTCATTAAAAAAATGGTCTTTTATAACCTATATGTCCATAACGATGGTGCCTCTTTTTTTTACAGTCATGACATGGAACTGTCAATGAATAGGAAAAACTAACACTAGTAGATACCTTAATGACATTCTTAATAAAATAAATCCAGATATCTTTTTCCTAGCTGAAACTAAACAGAAATCCCATAATCTCAAGCATATTATAGAAAACATAGAGTTAACTAATTTTTGGTTTGTTGAACCACATGGCACCATCGACACTGCTGGTGAGCTAGTTTTAGCTTGGAAAACCAACATAAAACTTGAAATACAAGACTTTTCCAATCACCATATAAATGCTCTAATAACTACTCAGGATAATAACACTTGGATGCTCACTGGCTATTATGGTAGTCCTTAAGCCACTTCTGATAAAATTAAATCCTGGAAGAAGATTGAAAAAACTGCTACTAGTCACAACCTACCTTGGATTATTATGGGAGATTTCAACTTTGTCTTGCATGATCATGAAAAATATAATAACCACCCCATTGACCACACTGAAGCTGAGATATTTAATAGCAAAATTGATGACTTATCCTTAACTGACCTAGGATATACTGCTTGTCCTTTCACTTGGACTAACAGAAGAACGGAAATGCCCTAACTGAACATAGATTAGACATAGGTTTTGCTAATGATATGTGGATCACTTTACATCCCGACAACACTATATCAATTTACTAGACATTGGTTTTGATCATAACCTTATCCTTATTAACACTAATCCCAAATGGAAACCTAATTTAATTCCCTTCAAACTTTTTGGTCCTTGGTTGGATCATAAGTATTGCAAGACCATCATTGCTGAATGCTAGAGTCAGCAACACTCAGGATTATCAGCTTTTATAATAGATAGAAAGCTAAAGAGGATCAAGCTCAAGTTGAAGATATGGAACAAGGAAGTTTATGACAATATTAAAACCAACCTGGAAAATAACAAAGCTAATCTTGAATGGATCGCCAACAATGTTTTTGATAATACTAGAGGTTATGCTATCAGGGAGGCAAATGACAACATCAAACACTACAACATTCAAGAGAGTTTCTGGAAGACTAAGAGCAAAGACCAAAGTATTAAATTGGGAGATAAAAATACCAAGTTATTCCATGCTTATGCTAGGAAAAGGATGAGAAGAAATAAGATTGATGCCATTCAGAATGCCAAAGGTGATGGGTTAACTGACAACTGTGGTATCACTACCTGCTTCACAGATCACTTCAAAAATATGGCCACAAATGAACCTATAACTTTAAATCCTAATATCATCAACCTCATACCCACTACTATAACTCAAGCTGAAAATGAAACATCTATTATCCACTCATGATGTCTTGGAAATCAAGATTGTTCTTTTTAACATGGAAGGAGATAAAGCCCTTGGCCCAAATGGGTTCCCACCAAATTTTTTTCAAGAAAATTGGGATATTAATGGAAATTATTTAGTCAGCATGGTTCAAAACTTCTTCAACTCTGGGTTCATTCTATCTTAAATGAACTCTAGTTTTATCTCTCTTATACCCAAAGCCGAATCCTCAACTAGTCTTGCCCACTTTAGACCTTTATCCCTAGTAATACCTCTTATAAAATTATCTCTAAACTCATTTACAAAAGACCTAAACCTCTTTTACCCAAACTTACCCAATTTCAATCTATTTTTATTCATGGAAGACAAATCTCTGATAATATTTCCATAGCTCATGATATAATCCATCATATGAACACTAGATATGGAAAAAAAAGAAAAGGGTGACAAAGGCTTAATGGGAATCAAGATTGATATGGCCAAAGCACAGAGTTAATTGGAATTTTCTTTTAGACATTATGAGTAAAATGGGATTCAGTGACAAGTGGTTCCATCTTATTCATCAATGCATATCTACTAAAAATATGGAAAATTTAGTCAATGTTTCACCAGGAGAGTTCTACAAACCCTCTAGAGGTCTTAGGCATGGAGACTGATAGACACATTTTTATGTCCGATTTGTCTCGATTCTATATATTGTTAGGGCTCATTTTTGTACTTATTATGGTGTTTTATTTATTTGTAGGTATTTTTGGCTAATAAAGATTTTTGGAAAAAATTGGCTCGAAAAGTTGTCGGAAAGCACCCGGAGAACAATTGGTATTCGGACTCTCACTTTGGATAAGGGGTAACCTAATTACTAAGGGGCATCCCATTTCCAGACAGTTGCTAATCGCACCCCTACTCTAGATAAGGGGCAACCATCTTCAACATTTCAAAAACCAGGTTTTTGGCGGGAAAATAGTGCAGTGAAGAACAGTTTTGGCAATCGTGATTTGGAGGAGTTTGAGGTCGATTAAACCTCTGATTTTCATAGGATAAACTCCTTATGGGTCTAGGAATATGATATGGGTGTTTAAATCGATTAGACTGGGCTCAATCGACGGATTTTTCTCACAACAGAAAATATGGAAAGTCACGTGTGTGACCTGTTTTAGGTAATTTTAGAGAGATTAAAGCGTTGTAAACCTTCCCACAGATTTGTATCTATCTAAGGAAGAGTTTAGAATAAAAAGGAAAGCTCAGAAACGCGTAGAAATCCTAAAACAAGAAATTGCCTCAACTTGGCCGTGAAGAGAAGGAAAGAGATTTTGGAAGATTTGGGAGAGATTTAATCGGTATTTTTGATATAAATAGATGTCGTGGGTCATATAGAAGAGGTGTCGAGAGTTTGGGAACCTAAGGAGAGCCAGAGAAGAACAAATCAGAGCTTTACCAAACTCTGTTTCTGCTGCTGCTGCTGCTGCTGAAGAAGAAGAACGCGAAGAACATTGACGCACGGTAAACAGTCGCAGAATAATGTCGTTGTTTAACAGCTGAAGAACATTAAGCTGTTCAGGGCAGTCGTATTCCAGGGTCTTAAAATCAGCGACAAAGCAATAGTTTTTCTGTAACAGTTCCATTGTAACAGCTGTTTTCCAAACAGTCTGTGTTATTACTCTTCACTCTTTTGATCATCTTTTGAGCAACAAACACATATTTTGAGATCATGATTAATATGAGGAGCTAAACCCCATTGCTGAGGCGATAGAGGAAGCTATTTTTCCAACAAAAAGTGGTATATTCTATTTTATCTTTTTATTTGCAATAATTATATGATTATTTGCCTTGAACTATTATTGAATATGATTTTTATTTGAGTGATTGTGATCTATTTTGATGGAGTATGCTTAGTTTTAAGACTTTTGATGCTTCATACTTGGTATTTACAATTATTACTTTTGAAAATCTACTTGTTGCAATATTTTAGAATCAAATTAAACAAGAAAATTGCATAACTATAAGTATTGGTTTAATCACTTTGAACTTGGAAAATAGTGGAATCTTAGCCTCAGTGTTTCTTTTAGTATTGATATCATCTTTGATTGAGTTTGCTATAATTTTTAGTGAGTTTTCTATTTTAATATTAGAATTTAAGTCTAATTAATATCCTTCACAAGTCCGAGAATCGAACCACTTTTACCACTATCTACAAATCACATCAATTTTTGGCGCCGCCGACGCGGACTTGTTTTTAGGGTTTTAGAATTTTTTTATTTTTTATTTTTTTATTTTTTTTATTTTTGTCCTTTTTTATGTTTTTGGGTATTTATCTTGTGTCTACAGGTTCTGGATCATAAAGAAAATTGAGCCAAGGAGTTTGGTGATTTCATAAAGACTTGGAGCTAAAGATTAAAGCAAAAAGAACAGAAAAGAAGACAATTTTATTTTAGACAACTTTAGTTTAGGGTTTGTTTATTTTATTTAAAAAAAAAAACTGCATTAGGGTTTATTATTTTTGTAATTTTTCTTTATTTTTCTGGACTTTTGGACTTTGGGACATTATTTTTTTTATTACCTTACGGAAGGGTACTTTAAATATAAACTGTTTGCAGAGAAGGAGGACAATTACGATATTGTCTCTGCACCTTGGGTTCGTGCACTAGACATCGGAGTCAGTGGCCCGAGTCGACTACAACCGATTCATCCCCGTCTGGAACGGGAGGTAAGATTCTAAACACTCGTGAATCCCCTGTCAGCGAGTTACTGGACTCCTTCGTATGCATATATGTTGAGGACTGAATATACAGACATTTATTTTTCTAGTAAAGGGGAAGGCATGGCCATACAAGATAAGGGTTCGGATTTCATCACCGTTCTCTTCTTGCCCGCTTTAGGAACACGTAACCTACGCGAACCTAAGCCTAAAATTTTGACTAGAACGAGACCGATAGGGTAACGAACTTAACAGGAAAGTCATTCGAAAAATATTGGTTACTCTTTTAAGCATACTTCAAAGTTCTTGATGGTTTCTGTAAGTTGAATGCGTGACTGCACCGCCTTGTAATACTGGTGACGCCTTGGGTATCAAAGATCCACCGAGCTTCCTTCGCCTCTATTCAACTTATGTTAACTCAAATTGATTCCAGAGGGGTTTGCTTAAATTGTAACGAGTTCCTGTTCGAAGGATTAGAAGCTGGTCTAGAAACTATATAAGTGGAGCCATCATGCTTTTTGTTTGCTAGAAATTAATAGGTTTGATTTGGTTGAGTCGGCCTTGATCTGTGTTTGCTTACCCTTCCAATTTAGAAAATTCTATTGTATGCCTGAACGTAAAAGAGACGCACTAGGTAGATTTGTTAAAGAGAAACCTAGTAGTTCGAAGCGTCTCGATTACCTTAATTTAAAAAGTCCGGATTTTGAAGAGTCTGTTTTTGAACGTTCTTTGACTGAGGAGAGAATCCTTGTTGCTCCGATAGCGCCAGAAATGACAACTTTGAAAGCTTTGTTGAATCCAACTAGGACTACCCGTCCTTCGTGTATTAAGTTAGGTGAAACGGAGGCACCCTATGAACTGAAACCTGGGACCTTACAGATGCTCCCAATCTTTTTAGGGAAAGAAAATGAAAACACTTATTACCATGTTAGGGATTTTGAGGAAATTTATAGTACTCTAAGAATTAGAGGCTTAGATGATGATGCTTTGAAACTCAGGTTATTCCCATTTTCCCTGAAAGATAAGGCCAAGTCGTGGTTGTATAGTTTGGACTCCGAGTCAATTGAGACATATGAACAACTTACATCTTCCTTTTTCAATAAGTTTTTCCCTAGGCACAAAAATCGTCTATTAGGACGCAAATATGCACATTTTCACAACAAGAGGGAGAATCTTTATATAGGTATTTGGAAAGGTTCAATGATTTATTATCCCAGTGTCCTCATCATGGTTTAGAAAAGGTTAGGCTAGTTCAGATCCTTTATGAGGGTTTAGATTATTCCACAACGACCATGGTTGAGTCTCTATGCACTGGTGGATTTGAAAACCAAACTGTTGATGCGGCGATGGAATTTTTTAATGAAATCGCCGAAAAAACCCAGCAATGGGAAAATAAGGGCACCCCAGAAAACAATTCTTTTAAGTAGAGGAAACGTTAATAGGGTAGAAGGAGGCTATGAATCAGATGCCAAAATTGCTGCTATAGCAAAAAGGTTAGAAGCCTTAGAAGTGGGCCAGACTAGTGGTAGAGTGGAGCCTTTTTGGGAAGGCCAGAATATTGAAGAGCAGGCCAATGCTCTTTATAATAACACTAGATTTGATAACCGTCAAAAGATTGACCCATATTCAGAAACCTATAATCCTGGTTGGAGAAACCATCCGAACCTTTCGTGGTCTAAGGGCCAAAGTCAAGGTCAGTTTAGTAATTCTAATGCTCCCCCAGGTTTTGGCTATACTAAGAATCCTTCAGGACTAGCTCAGTTTCAGAATCAGTCAGATAAGAAAATCCTAAGTTTAGAGGAATCTCTCGCCTTGTTAACTCAGCAAACTGCAAAATTCCAGTTATCCGTAGAACAGAGTCTACAAGCTAGTAACAGGATAGGACAAGAAAATAGTCAGGCTATTTCCGAGTTAAAAACCCAGGTTGGTCTGATAAGTGATTCTTTGAGAGAAAAAGGTAAGTTTCCTAGTCAAACACAACCCAACCCTAGAGGAGTTCATGAATTAGGTGCAAAACCATCGAATCAATTGAATGCTGTTAGAACCCTTAGAAGTGGTAGAGTTGTAGACAATAAGGTAACCATGCCCGATAGTGAACATACTGTAGTTCACCCCTCAGGATCTCACCTCTCAGGACCAGTAGCTGAAGAGACTGATAAAGTTTCTGATGATGTGAATTCGGTTCCTGAAAGGTCTGATTTTAGGCCTAGAGCCCCATTTCCTCAGCTATTAGTACCAACAAAGAAGGAATCGAACTTTAATGACATAGTGGAGGTTTTTAAGCAAGTTACCATAAACCTTCCCTTATTAGATGCAATTAGGCAAATTCCTGCTTATGCCAAGTTCCTTAAGGATATGTGTACGCGAAAGCGAAAACTTAGCGTCCATAAGAAAGCCTTTTTAGCTAGTCACGTAAGTTCAATCATTCAGAACACCACAACTCCAAAGTACAAAGACCCAGGTTCTCCTACCATTGCTTGCACAATAGGTAACTTCCGGGTAGAAAAAGCTTTACTTGACTTAGGAGCCAGTGTGAACTTACTGCCATTCCATGTATACTTACAGCTAGGACTTGGTGAAATGAAACCTACTCAGATGACACTGCAGTTAGCTGATAGGTCTGTTAAAATCCCTCGAGGTGTTATCGAGGATGTTCTTATTGAGGTCGACAAGTTTATTTATCCAGTGGATTTCGTGGTCCTAGATACCCAACCTGTCCCTGACCCAGAGAACCAGATACCTGTGATTTTAGGTCGCCCATTTTTAGCTACGTCTAATGCGATCATTAACTGTCGAAATGGTGTGATGAGTTTATCTTTTGGTAATATGACTATGGAGATGAACATTTTTAATGTCAGTAAGCAACCTCATGAGCTAGATGACACATGTGTTGAGGAGGTGAACATGATAGAAGCCTTAGTTCAGGAGTCATTACCAAACATCTTGTCTGAAGACCCATTAGAAAGTTGTCTATCCCATTTTGGTTTAGATTTTGACGACGATAGCACTATTGAACAGGTGAATGCTCTATTAGATTCTACCCCTGTGTTAGACACTGATAGATGGAAAGCTAGGTTCGAACCGTTACCAGTTTCTGAGACTACCCTAATTCCTTCTTTAGAGAGCCCCCAAAGTTGGACCTTAAACCACTACCCGATACTCTAAAGTATGTGTTTTTAGGCCCATCTGAGACTTTACCTGTGATTGTAGCTTCCAATTTGGATAGTGATCAGGAAAGTAGGCTAGTAAATGTACTTCAAGACAATAAGGAAGCTTTAGGGTGGACTATAGCAGACATTAAGGGTATAAGTCCTACTGTGTGTATGCATCAGATTCATTTAGAGGAAGACTCCAAACCTTCTAGGGAGATGCAACGTCGACTGAACCCTAACATGAAAGAGGTAGTTCGAAAAGAGGTGCTTAAGTTGTTAGATGCGGGTATTATTTACCCAATTTCAGACAGTAAGTGGGTCAGCCCTGTTCAGGTTGTCCCCAAGAAATCAGGTATCACTGTAGTCCAGAATGATAATAATGAATTAATCCCAACCCGAGTGACCACGGGATGGCGTGTGTGTATTGACTATAGGAAATTGAACAAGGTCACAAGGAAGGATCACTTTCCCCTTCCTTTTATCGACCAAATGCTAGAGCGATTAGCTGGACATAGTCACTATTGCTTCTTAGATGGCTACTCCGGTTATAATCAGATCGTTATTGCCCCAGAAGACCAAGAGAAAACCACTTTTACCTGTCCCTTTGGTACCTTTGCGTATAGACGCATGCCTTTCGGGCTATGTAATGCCCCTGCAACTTTTCAGCGTTGTATGATGAGCATATTTTCTGATATGGTAGAACGGTTCTTAGAGGTCTTTATGGATGATTTTTCAGTGTTTGGTTCATCTTTCGATGAGTGCTTGCATCATTTGACATTAGTGTTGACTAGGTGTAAGGAAAAAAATTTAGTGCTTAATTGGGAAAAATGCCATTTCATGGTTAAATCAGGAATTGTATTAGGGACATCGTCTCTTCAAAGGGTATAGAGGTAGACAAAGCCAAAGTTGACCTTATTAAGACTTTACAGGTCCCAAAAACCGTAAAAGATATTAGGTCATTCCTAGGGCATGCAGGTTTTTACCGTCGATTCATTAAGGATTTTAGCTTGATTTCTAGACCTCTTTGCAATTTGCTTGCAAAAGATGTTAAGTTTGTCTTTGATGATGCTTGTTTAGAGGCTTTTGAGAAGCTTAAAACTTTACTCACTACTGCCCCGATAGTCCAGGCACCTAACTGGAACCTACCCTTTGAGATTATGTGTGATTCTTCAGATTATGCTATAGGCGTCGTTTTAGGACAACGAGAAAACAAATTACTTCATGTGATTTATTATGCTAGCAAAACTCTGAATGATGCCCAAATGAACTACACAACTACCGAGAAGGAACTTTTAGCCATCGTGTTTGCCTTGGATAAGTTTAGGTCCTACCTATTAGGTTCTAAGATCATAATATACAGATCATGTTGCTTTGAAATACCTTTTATCTAAGAAGGATACCAAACCTAGATTGATTAGATGGATCCTATTGTTACAGGAATTTTCCCCATACATTAGAGACAAAAAGGGTGCATAAAATGTAGTAGCAGATCACTTGTCTAGGCTAGTTGTTAGTTCCCCTAGTGATTCCCTTCCTATAAGGGATAGCTTTCCTGATGAAAAATTGTTCTCTGTTTCCCAGTCACCTTGGTATGCAAATATAGTGAATTATCTTGTTACTGGTCAAACCCCTCAACATTGGGGTAAGCAAGATCGTTCTAGGTTTTAGCCGAGGTTAATGTTGTAATATTAAGATTGCGGTAAATAAGGATTCGATGCTCGGACTTGAATAGATTTAAAAACAAAAATATATACAAAATTGTCACAGGATCAAGAGATACTGGGACTCAGGATTTCACCAATTCTTATACTCATGCGATTCAATTATTAATTCTAGACAATTAAAGCTTATATTGATAACAAATATCGACTCTTACTTTGCCAAACATAGATTTTGTAAGTATTATATGTAAATCATAAGCATGATGCATCAAGAATCTCATGGATTAAGCATACATCATCAGACAAAATCACAAATAATCAATAAAAATCATAATTCCATTCATAATAGTGCAAATAGTCATAAAAGAATTAAATAAAATTACTCATGCATAAAGAATGGTTTCCTCCATCATCCCAGTATTGGGGTTTAGCTATTCATATCAATCACGCACTCAACATATTAATTCAAAGCTCAAAGTGTAATTAAAAGAGTCAAAAGTTATAAAATAGTAGTTCTGAGACTCACAAAACACGTCCAGAAAAGAACGACAGAGAAAACTGCAGCGAACTGCGACACCTCTCTTCTGTTGTTGAGCTGCTGAAAATAAGACTGTTCTGAAGCTGCTGAAAATAAGACTGTCCTGGAGAGTCTGTTCTTCGTGTTCTTGAAGCTTTTTAATGGCAGCAGCAGCAGCAGGTGAACATTGCTGCTTCCTTCTTCTTCGCTCCTCCTGGCTCTGTATCGACCCCAAACTCTTCATCCCCTTCTCTGACATAAAACCAACTATTTATAGGCTTTAAATCCCCTTGAAACTCGATCAAACCCCTTGGAAATCTCCATTATTCTTTACGGGTTGTTTGAAGAATAATCTTCTTCTTGTTGCGTTACAGGCTGTTTAGCTATTCTCTCGTCTCAAATATCTTCTAGGACTTTTACCCAACTGTTTTGATGTATATCCCACGCAAGATATCCCATAAATCTCTCAAACTAATCTCAAACCCTAAACAGAAACCGTGTGCACTGTCTTGACTTTGTGTGGATTTTCTGACTTATCCAGCCCAATTAGATGGGTCTAATCGCTTCTAACAGGTCCCTTATGTCTTGTAGAGTCCGTGGGTACCAAATTTGCCCATTTAATCGCCTCCTAGGTCGCTCAAATCATTGATCCAAAACTGTTGACGCTGCTGCCTTTTTTCCCGCCAAAATCCAGTTTTGAAACTTTGAAGATGACCTCCCCCTATCCAGTTCCGGTGTCCCTTTAGTACATGCCCTGAAATGGGGTGCCCCTTAGTAATTAGGTTACCCCTTATCCAAAGTGAGAGTCCGTATAGTAATTTTCTCCCACGAGCGCAAAAACCACTTTTTAGCCAATTTCGCCGCAAAAGCTTATTTCTCCAAAAACACCTACAAAGACATAAAATAACCAAATAAGTACAAAATAGAGTACTAACAATATAAACAATTGGGACAAATTAGACACATAAATGCGTCTATCAAATACCCCCAAACTTATTATTTGCTAGTCCTCGAGCAAATCTAATCTAAAATAAAATGACTACACTTAGCACGTGCAGTAAGCCGTTAAACCACTAGGTGGCCCTAGTGGCGGAGTGTTGTCTCCGGGGGGTTTACCAGAGGTGTACCCACAAAACCTTAATACTCCAGAGCTTAGCTATCTACGCAGAACCTTGGAAGGCACTAAAGAATCTCCTTGGTTGGCATACTTATTGACTACAGGAAGAAGTACCCTGATGCGAAATTCCAATTGCTGTACACGAGTTTGCACTCAAGCATACTAAAATTCATATAAAGTGACAGAGCTCTACTCAGATAGTTGCACTATGGACATCATATTCGGAGTCTAAACTAATCACATGGATAGATCAAGAAGATGGATATAGAAAACATAGATGGTTTTGATGTTTACTAAGTGAACGACGTTTCCCATATCTGTCTGAAGGCCTCCGCCAAAATGAACCTATCCTAATGGATTGAGATACTAGTCTGACTAATATCAACACACTGGCATATACAAGGGTACCAGTGGTCGATAACCTAACTCTAGGTCAACACAACTGGCATATACAAGGGTACCAGTGGTCGACTTTATTGAATTTATTCCTTTTGGTCAAATGGTCTGGTCTCAATTTTTTTTTTTTTTTTTTTTTTCATCTTTTTCTTTTTCAATTTTTTTTTTTTTTTTCATGGTATCTCAATCACTCTAATTCACCCTAGCATTGGTAACAACTTGAATCGTGGGCCCCACCTATCACTTAGAGAAACATAGTTTAAAAACAAAATAAAATAAAAATAGAAGTGAAAAGGACTCAACGAGATATGGTGAAACTATCATGTTATTTCTAACACCTGAGCTCTGTGCTTTTATGAATAGACTCTTTAGATGTTTCCATCTAATCAGATTGGTTCCTCAAACTCCTACAATCAAAATGCTTCCATCCACTTAGATTAGTTAGTGCAATCCTCAATAGGCATAAATTTCTAAGCTCTGGAGTTTATTTATTCATACTAAAAAGTTTCTCCCATACCCCCAAACTTAAACCTAACATTGTCCTCAATGTTCTAAAGATGAAATTAAAAGCATGAACAAGGAGAAACTGTTACCATTTGAAATGAAAGAGTTACGGAAGGATATTACCTGGTTGCATGAGATTGGGTTACCTCCCAAGAAGTGCTAAGTTTAAAGTCTTCAGCCAGACTAAGAAAAGTATTAGTCAACTCGAACCGTATAACAGTAGCCGGAATAACTGTGGGTCTTTAACACCAAAAAGAGCTGACAAAAGGAAACTGCAGTGAACCAAGAAAATGTACAAGACTAGCATGCCCTTACCTAGTTTCCTGATTAAGATATCTATATCTAATTGTGGTTCAGGTTCAGGTTCTATAAAAGGGTCTAAATATATTTCTTTAGGCTGCAACTCCTCAAAATTGAGATCCGAATTATTAGGTCCTAGAGTCTGTAAGTACTTAAATAAGAACTTAGAAGCACAAAATAATAACCTAAATAATTGAGGATCCTCTAAGTCAATCAGGTTTGACTTACATAATTGACCACAGTGAGAGTAGTGGTCATTCTTAAGAAAATGTGTCGATTCTAATATCCTAAAGTAATTAGGTTTAGTCTCAGAACTTAATAATTGACACATTTGAAATTTATACGTTCCCACAATTGTTTGAAAAATATTTGGTGGGAAAACAAAGTCGATCTTAGTATCATAGCCTGGTCTAACCTCATCAACCAGAGGATGGGTTTCTAACAACTGAACTTCCTTATGGACATCACTAGGTTCAGGAAAACGAGTATGAAAGTAATCTTGTAAAATGGTTGAGGCATTGATGTCAAGTCCTAAGTGTGGGGACTTTCTGAGAGTTAAAGGTAAGGCACTAGGGAAGTGATAATCACCCCCAAACTTAGAGTTTTCAGTTTCTCTAGATAGACCTCTAATTTTTCTTGAATTTCCGTATCTTCAGAGTCCTTAAAATATTCAAGAGATTCTTCTAAGTTATTATCAGGTAGTGCATCTTTACTCATCTCTACGGGTCTATCTTCTTCTTCCAAGACTATTGTTTCTAAGTCGCTAGACTCTAAAACAGTATGTTCGAATGAAACCCGTTCCTCTAAACCACTATCGGCTTCGTAATCAAAAGGAAAAACTACATCGTCTAAAACGGTGGTATCCCTAATCAAATCCTCGTCCTTTTGAATAGGTGAATAATCATAAAAATTATTTGGATTTGAAGTAGAAATAATATAATCACTATAAAGCTCAATTGGATTACTAGATTCCTGATTACTATGCCTACATGTTTCAGATTCTTCATCACTACTATCCTCATCATCATAATAGTACGAAGATGATTGAACCTTATCTAAATAAGTAGTGTTACCAATTATAACCTCGTTATCTTGATTATGTGAAAAAGTATCTTCATTCTCAAGGGTATTATTGGATACACTATATTGGCAATTCAAGTTATTTCGAGCAATACTTTCATTCGTCTCTAACTCAAGTCTACGTGTCGACTCAGCTATCCTCTCAAGGGTCTCTTCCAAAGAAAGTTCCCTTAGTGTAGGATCTAAGTTTTGAGTTAATCTATTGAGGATATCTTCTACAGATTCAGTTGTTTTTGCAGTTCTTTCGTCCATAACTACATTATTCACCTCATCTAATTTATACGTCGATTCAGCTAACTGACGTGATGACTTAGCTAAATTCCTGAGAGTCTCTTCTAGAGAAGGAATAAGAACTGAAGGATCATAATAAGGACTACTTTTCAAAAGTTTGATTGTATCCTCTAAAGACGAAGAACTAGTATTATAATCTTCTTGCTCGTATGACTGATGCGCGTGCGGATAGTAATTGGGCTCACCATGGTATGAACCATAACCTTGAAAAGGTTGGCGTCCCCAGTCACTATTCTCACTATGGTCATAATACTGATGATGTCCATATTCAAATTCAGGTCGATATTCATTGTATTGGCTTCTATCATACCAGTTCGACATTCTTAAATGCAGGGGAATTCTACGCAATCACAAACAAGTCCGACTCGACCAAATCAAACCTATAGAATCTAGCAAACAAAAAGCATGATGGCTCCACTTAGATTGTTTTCTAGACCAGCTTCTATTCCTTCGAAAAGGAATTCGTTACAATTTGAGCACACCCCTCTGGAATCAATCCGAGCTAATGTAAGTTGAATCGAGGCGAGGGAAGCTCAGTGGAGCTTTGATACCCAAGGCCTCACCGCTATCACAAGGCGGCGCAGTCACGCATTCAACTCACAGAAACCATCATGAACTTTGAAATGTGCTTAAAGAGCAACCAATATTTTTCGAACGAGTTTCCTATTAAGCTCGTTACCCTATTGGTCTCGTTCTATTAAAAATTTTAGGCTTAGGTTCGCGTTTGGTTTCGTTTTCCTAAGGCGGGCAAGAAGGAAACGGTGATGAAATCCGAGTCCTTATCTTGTTTAGGCCAGGCCTTGCCCTTTAATAGGAAAATAAAGACAGTCCGGTTCGTCCTCAAACAATTATCACCTTAAGGCAGACAGTAACCCGCTTGCAGGAGATTCGCGGGTGTTTCGATTGGACTTACCTCCCGTACCAGACGGGCGATGAACCGTTGTCGTCGACTCGGGCCACGACTCCTATGACGTGTGCGAACCCGAGGGGCCGAGACGATATAGTAATCGTCGTCCTTCCCTGCAAACAGTTTGTATTTAATTTTTTTTTTTTTAATTTATAACCCTTCCGTAGGGTTTTAAAAATAATGTCCAAAGTCCAGAATAAAGTCCAAATAAAAAGTCCAAAATTACAAAAATTATGAAAAATAAAGCCTATTTACAAATTCTAAAAATAAATAAATAAAAGCTATATACAAAAAAATAATAATAATAAAAATTAAATCCTAAAAAAAAATTATGTCTTTTTCTTCTTCTCTTTTAGCTTTTAACTTTTAGCTTTAAGCTTTTTGTTCCCAGGTCCTTAGTATTCCACTTCGAACCTGTAAATCAAAGACACAAAAAGAAACGTAAAAAGGAACAAATAATAGTAAATAAAATAAAATAAAATAATAAACCTAAAAACAAATCTATATACAAGTCCGCGTCGGCGGCGCCATTTTGTTGTAATATTAAGATTGCGGTAAATAAGGATTCGATGCTAGGACTTGAATAGATTTAAAAACAAAAATATATACAAAATTGTCACAGGATCAAGAGATACTGGGACTCAGGATTTCACCAATTCTTATACTCATGCGATTCAATTATTAATTCTAGACAATTAAAGCTTATATTGATAACAAATATCGACTCTTACTTTGCCAAACATAGATTTTGTAAGTATTATATGTAAATCATAAGCATGATGCATCAATAATCTCATGGATTAAGCATACATCATCAGACAAAATCACAAATAATCAATAAAAATCATAATTCCATTCATAATAGTGCAAATAGTCATAAAAGAATTAAATAAAATTACTCATGCATAAAGAATGGTTTCCTCCATCATCCCAGTATTGGGGTTTAGCTATTCATATCAATCACGCACTCAACATATTAATTCAAAGCTCAAAGTGTAATTAAAAGAGTCAAAAGTTATAAAATAGTAGTTCTGAGACTTACAAAACACGTCCAGAAAAGAACGACAACAGCAAACTGCAGCGAACTGAGACACCTCTCTTCTATTGTTGAGCTGCTGAAAATAAGACTGTTCTGAAGCTGCTGAAAATAAGACTGTCCTGGAGAGTCTGTTCTTCGTGTTCTTGAAGCTTTTTAATGGCAGCAGCAGCAGCAGCTGAACATTGCTGCTACTCCTTCTTCTTCGCTCCTCCTGGCTCTGTATCGACCCCAAACTCTTCATGCCCCTTCTCTGACATAAAACCAACTATTTATAGGCTTTAAATCCCCTTGAAACTCGATCAAACCCCTTGGAAATCTCCATTATTCTTTACGGGTTGTTTGAAGAATAATCTTCTTCTTGTTGCGTTACAGGCTGTTTATAGCTATTCTCTCGTCTCAAATATCTTCTAGGACTTTTACCCAACTGTTTTGATGTATATCCCACGCAAGATATCCCATAAATCTCTCAAACTAATCTCAAACCCTAAACAGAAACCGTGTGCACTGTCTTGACTTTGTGTGGATTTTCTGACTTATCCAGCCCAATTAGATGGGTATAATCGCTTCTAACAGGTCCCTTATGTCTTGTAGAGTCCGTGGGTACCAAATTTTCCCATTTAATCGCCTCCTAGGTCGCTCAAATCATTGATCCAAAACTGTTGACGCTGCTGCCTTTTTTCCCGCCAAAATCCAGTTTTGAAACTTTGAAGATGACCTCCCCCTATCCAGTTCCGGTGTCCCTTTAGTACATGCCCTGAAATGGGGTGCCCCTTAGTAATTAGGTTACCCCTTATCCAAAGTGAGAGTCCGTATAGTAATTTTCTCCCACGAGCGCAAAAACCACTTTTTAGCCAATTTCGCCGCAAAAGCTTATTTCTCCAAAAACACCTACAAAGACATAAAATAACCAAATAAGTACAAAATAGAGTACTAACAATATAAACAATTGGGACAAATTAGACACATAAATGCGTCTATCAGTTAAGCATTTCTTTTGGGACGATCCTTATCTGTTTAAGTATTGGACGGACCAGATTATTAGGAGAAGCGTATCTGAGAGTGACCAGTCTAGTATTATCTCCTTTTGTCATGAACATGCATGTGGGGGTCATTTTAGTGCTAAGAAGACTGCTTCTAAGATTTTGTAGTGTGGATTTTACTGGCCTTCGTTGTTTAAAGATTCCCATAGTCATTGTGTTTCTTGTGAGCGTTGCCAGAAGTTATGAACCATTTCCCGTAGAAATATGATGCCTTTGAACCCTATTTTAGTGATTGAGGTCTTTGATGTGTGGGGCATTGATTTTATGGGTCCATTTCCTATTTCGTTTGGTTATCTTTACATACTTGTCGCTGTAGACTATGTGTCTAAGTGGGTTGAGGCCGTTCCGTGTAAAACGAATGACCACAGGTCCGTAGTCCAGTTTTTGAAAGAGAATATACTTATACGTTTTGGTACGCCGCGAGCTATAATTAGTGATGGAGGTTCACACTTTTGTAATAGACCGTTTTCTATTTTAATGAAACAATACGGTATTACCCATAAAGTAGAAATCCCATATCACCCTCAGACTAGTGGTCAGGTAGAGGTTTCCAATAGGGAAATTAAACGTATACTATAGAAAACAGTTAATCCAAATAGGAAAGACTGGTCGTCGAGGCTTACTGATGCCGTATGGGCTTATCGTACTGCGTTTAAGACACCCATTGGAATGTCACCTTATCGTTTAGTATTTGGCAAGGCATGTCACCTGCATGTTGAGTTAGAGCATCGAGCCTATTGGGCTATTAAGAACTTAAATTTTTCACTTGACAAAGCAGGAGCTCAAAGAAAGCTCCAGCTCAATGAGTTGGACGAGATTCGTAGAGATGCATACGATAGTGCTAAGGAGTATAAGAACAAAATGAAACTTGTGCATGATAGGAATATTTTACGAAATTCATTTTCTCCAGGTCAAAAAGTTCTTCTGTATGACACTCGTTTGCATCTATTCCCCGGGAAGTTGCGCTCTCGGTGGACCGGTCCTTTTGTGGTCCGTACTGTTTTTCCTCATGGCGCTGTTGAGATTGAGACACCAGATGGTAGTAGTTCTTCGAAGGTTAACGATCAGCGATTGAAGCCCCTTTTAGAGCCTTTTTCTACAGGTGATGTTGAGGAGGTCCCTCTGGAGGACCCTGTTTACCTTTATTGACCATGGAGGCGATTTTGTATGTTGTATAATATTTTTGTAGGTTTTTGGTTACACTTCACCCAGGTACTATCTTTTCGACTTCTCTCTTTACTATTTCCTCATGTTACTTATATTTTTGGTACTGTTCCTTGATTAGAAACATTGAGGACAATGTTAGATTTAAGTTTGGGGGTGGGGTAGAACTTTTTGTTACCTTTTCGTTGCAATAAATAAACACCAGATCCTAGAAATTTATCTCTATTAAGGATGGCACTAACCAATCTAAGTGGATGGAAGCATTTTGGTTGTAGGAGTTGAGGAACCAATCTGACTAGATGGCAACATCTAAAGAGTCTATTCATACAAGCACAGAGATCAGGTGTTAGAAATAACATGATAGTTTCACCATATCTCGTTGAGTCCTTTTCACTTCTGTTTTTATTTTGTTTTGTTTTTAAACTATGTTTCTCTAAGTGATTAGGTAGGGATCACGATTCAAGTTGTTACCAATGCTAGGATGAATTAGAGTGATTGAGATACAAAAAAAAAAAAGAGAAAAGATACAAACAAAAAAAAACAAAAAAAAAAGAAGAAAAAGAGACCAGACCATCAGACCAACTGGAATAAATTCAATAAAGTCGACCACTGGAACCCTTGTATGTGCTAGTTGTGTTGCACTAGAGTTAGGATTATCAACCACTGTTACCCTTGTATATGCCAGTGTGTTGATATTAGTCAGACCGGTATCTCAGTCCATTAGGATAGGTTCATTTTGGCGGAGGCCTTCAGACAAATATGAGAAATATCGTTCACCTAGTAAACATCAAAACCATCTATGTTTTTCTATATCCATATTCTTGATTTATCCATGTGATTAGTTTTGACTCCGGATATTGATGTCCATAGTGCGACTATCTGAGCAGAGCAGTGTCACTTCATATGAATTTTAGTATGCTTGAGTGCAAACTCGTGTACAACAATTGGAATTTCGCATCAGGGTACTTCGTCATGTAGTCAATAAGTATGCCAACCAAGGAGATTCTTTAGTGCCTTCCAAGGTTCTGTGTAGATAGCTAGGGTCTGGAGTATAAAGGTTTTGTGGGTATACCTTTGGTAAGCCCTCCGGAGACAACACTCCGCCACTAGGGACACCTAGGGATTTAAAGGATTATTGCATACGCTAAATGCAATCGACGATGCCTGCGACAGTGAGTTAGTATTTTATTTCTATTTTATTTTTGCTCGAGGACTAGCAAATAATAGGTTTGGGGGTATTTGATAGACACATTTTTATGTCCGATTTGTCTCGATTCTATATATTGTTAGGGCTCATTTTTGTACTTATTATGGTGTTTTATTTATTTGTAGGTATTTTTGGCTAATAAACATTTTTGGAAAAAATTGGCTCGAAACGTTTTCGGAAAGCACCCGGAGGACATTTGCTATTAGGACTCTCACTTTGGATAAGGGGTAACATAATTACTAAGGGGCATCCCATTTCCAGGCAGTTGATAATCGCACCCCTACTCTAGATAAGGGGCAACCATCTTCAACATTTCAAAAACCATATTTTTGGCGGGAAAATAGTGCAGTGAAGAACAATTTTGGCAATCGTGATTTGGAGGAGTTTGAGGTCGATTAAACCTATGATTTTCATAGGATAGACTCCTTATGGGTCTAGGAATCTGATATGGGTGTTTAAATCGATTAGACTGGGCTCAATCGACGGATTTTTCTCACAACAGAAAATATGAAAAGTCACGTGTGTGACCTGTTTTAGGGAATTTTAGAGAGATTAAAGCGCTGTAAACCTTCCCAAAGATTTGTATCTATCTAAGGAAGATTTTAGAATAAAAAGGAAAGCTCAGAAATGCGTAGAAATCCTAAAACAAGAAATTGCCGCAACTTGGCCGTGAAGAAAAGGAAAGAGATTTTGGAAGATTTGGGAGAAATTTAATCGGTATTTTTGATATAAATAGATGTCTTGGGTCATATAGAAGAGTTGTCGAGAGTTTGGGAACCTAAGGAGAGCCAGAGAAGAAGAAATCAGAGCTTTACCAAACTCTGTTTCTGTTGCTGCTGCTGCTGAAGAAGAAGAACGCGAAGAACATTGACGCACGGTAAACAGTCACAAAATAGTTTCGTTGTTTAACAACTGAAGAACATTAAGCTGTTCAGGGCAGTCGTATTCTAGGGTCTTAAAATCATCCACAAAGCAACAGTTTTTCTGTAACAGTTCCATTGTAACAGCTATTTTGCAACACCAATACACTGTTTCAAACAGTCTGTGTTATTACTTTTCACTCTTTTGATCATCTTTTAAGCAACAAACACATATTTTGAGATCATGATTAATATGAGGAGATAAACCCCATTGCTGAGGCGATAGAGGAAGCTATTTTTCCAACAAAAAGTGGTATATTCTATTTTATCTTTTTATTTGCAATAATTATATGATTATTTGCCTTGAACTATTATTGAATATGATTTTTATTTGAGTGATTGTGATCTATTTTGATGGAGTATGCTTAGTTTTAAGACTTTTGATGCTTCATACTTGGTATTTACAATTATTACTTTTGAAAATCTACTTGTTGCAATATTTTAGAATCAAATTAAACAAGAAAATTGCATAAATATAAGTATTGGTTTAATCACTTTGAGCTTGGAAAATAGTGGAATCTTAGCCTCGGTGTTTCTTTTAGTATTGATATCATCTTTGATTGAGTTTGCTATAATTTTTAGTAAGTTTTCTATTTTGATATTAGAATTTAAGTCTAATTAATATCCTTCACAAGTCCGAGAATCGAACCACTTTTACCACTATATACAAATCACATCAGAGACCCTCTATCACCTTATATATTTATCTTCTGTGCGGAATCCCTATCTAGAAACTTAGTTCAAGCAGAACAAGATGGTCTTCTCTATGGTATTAATATTTGTACTGATGCTCCTTCTATCAATCACCTTCTTTTCGTTGATGATTGCTTAGTTTTCTGCAAAGCCAACATGCAGGAATGCATCAATTTGATCAACATCTTCAACTCCTTCAGTGCTTCTTCAGGCCAAATTATCAACTTCTCCAAATCTGGTATCTTCTTTAGCAAAAACACGGATCCTTTTATTGCCAACAACATCAGTAACTTCATGCAACTTAAACAAATTGATCCTAAAGATAACTATTTGGGTTCTCCTTTATTCACCAACAAGAGAAAAATCCAAGCCTTCAAACCTTGCATTGACAAGCTCAAATTTAGGTTGGCTGGCTGGAAAAGTAAGAATTTATCTCTTAATGGCAGAACTACTATGATATCCAGTGTAACCTCTACCTCAAGTATTTATCAAATTAATTGCTTCAAGATTCCTAAGAAAACCTGTCAGGATATTGACAAAATTAAAAGAAAATTTATATGAAAAAAAGATCATGAAAAACCTAAAGGTATGTTCTACATATCATGGAGCAGTTTCTGTAAACCTAAGGAGCTGGGTGGTCTTGGGTTTATAAATATGAAAATATTTAATAGTGCCATGATAACTAGAATTGCTTGGAGGCTGGTAGCTGAACCTGATTCCTTATGTACTACCACCATGAAAGAAAATCACTTCAACACTGATCTTATCATCCGAGTGGATACAAAGCCGAAAAGTACTGATTCTTGGCTATGAAAAGGTATTTTAGAAGGGATGGCCAATATACAACAGTACTACAAATGAGAGATAGGAGATGGAAAAACAATCAAAATCTGGGAGGATAGATGGATTGATAAAAAAGAGGAAATTCTAACAAAACCACCTTTCTGTACAAACACTCTAAACACAGTAAATCAACTCATGAATAACAGAGGAGAATATGACATGGATATCATCAATCTTTGGTTCACTATTGAAGATCAAACAACTATTCAACACACCAACAAGAATATTCAAAAGGAAGATGCTATAATATGAGGGTCACTGTTAAATCTTTATATGAAAGGAAAATTCAAGATAAGTATAAGGATGATACTCATAATTAATCCTCCTTGGAGTCAAATATGGAAACTTGATACTTCTCCTTCTATCTAGATGCTTGTGTGGAAATGTGCCCATGGAATTCTTCCAACTAATTCCAAAACTGCCAGCATCCTAAGCTACATTGAATCCACCTACACTTTATGCAACAATGCCAAAGAAGATATCACTCACATTATCATCTCTTGTCATTATGCTTCTGAAGTCTGGAGTTATCTTTTTGGTCCTCAGCATCATCTCTTCAATAACTTTTGAGATTTTACGGATTGGTTGAACAACCGGTTTCAATCGCAAAATCAACACCAAGAAGAATTTTGAGAAGACTGTAGAGGCTGACGACTGGGTCCCAATTTATGCTACTATAAGCTGGTTTATATGGAAATCTAGATGTGACTTTGTCTTCAACAAGATCAAACCTTCTTCTAGAAGAACCTCCAACAAGATTACTCCCTCTGCTCTCATAACAGGGTCATTCATAACCCATCTCACATTCTGAACAATTTATTCTACAGAAGGGAGGATCAACAGAGAATTGACAGACTAACTAATAACCACATGCATAGATTTGGTATTACCATCAACATTAGCTACATGAGCTTTATTTACATGGAGCCAAATGTTGATAGTATATCATACACTAACTTTGCTCTTATAGCAATGAACTATGCAAGTACCTATGTGGGGGCAAGGAATGTCAAAGACACAATCACTGGAGATGGAAAATCAAAGCATGGAGATGAACTAGCCACACAATGGGACAAAGAAATGCAAAGAGCTAACGTAGACTTCCAAGCAAAAGATAACACAACTTTCGCAGAAATTCAAGATATCTATCAAAATGAAGTGCAATACATGTTGAACCAGGATTACCATCCAATGAGAGATGGAAATTTTGAAGCAGTCTCTTTTTTCCTGGGAAAGTTGATTCAAATTAACAGGCACCAGAATATCATGGAAGTTAAACTTCATAATTTAGTTATTAATTATTCAGGCTTAGAAAACATTAATTGGAAAGGACTAAATCTTATGTTGCTATTTAGTCAAATTTAATCTGTAGAGATTCACTATGGAACTACGAAAAACTCTATTATTATCTTAACCTTGTTATGTTTTGATGACAGGCCTACAAGGAGTGTTGTAACTTCCGAGTAACTGCCTTCTTTCTGAGGGTAGTCCTCTCATTTTTCTTATTTTATTTTTTTGTTGTTTATCAGTAAAGAAAATATTTTTGGTGGTAGTAGGTGTCCAAGTCAGGAAACTATTGATCAATGTGGGTACAAAATGCCACACACTTGTTAGTTACGCGTAATAATCATTTAGTATTAACCGAACACGAACGCATGCAACATATTCAAGATGACGAACCAGATGATGTCACTTAGTCACGATAAAAGTGTGAAGATCAGCACGGTAGTGAAGAAAACGTGTGGCAATGATAAAGTCAATGCGACATTGACGAACTCCAGATCCAAAAATAGGGGCTTTATTAGCGGTCCTCCACTATGTAAACTCCTATAAAAGAAACCAACCACCATTATATGTAGGAGAGATCTTTTTGGTGAGCTGAGCTAAGATATTTAGGAGAGAGAAAGCTATTTGTTTTCCAAGTTAGGGTTTTCACATATCTTTGTACTTGTTCTAAGATTCTAATAAAAGTTCTTGAGTATTTCATGATGCTTTCATAGATTATCATTAGGGTGTAGTTGCAGGATTTTGGCGCTACATTTTGGCGCTAGAATACAACTTGGATGAAGTACCCTGTTGGTGATATTCTTTAAAAAAATAAGCTTAAAAACATTCATCGTTTACCATTGCCTTATCATTAATCTTTCAGAGTTTTAGAAACTCAGATCTATAAAACGAAACAAAAAGTTTTCATCTCAGAAAAGTAGTTTTTATTAATAACATTTTCAGTTCTTTGAAGAGCACCTTTTCCTTTGTGAGAAGATATTGTTACAGGAACAACAGATGGTGAGACAAGCATCTGCATGAGAACACGTGATGCCAATTAGAAGGAGCAGGATAATTGCAGGAAGAAGGAGAGGCGAAAATGCAGAATCGTCAAGGATGGGCGAAAGAAAAAACCAGCGTAGACAAGTTCAATCTCAGATCCAACAGGTACAAGAGGAAAACAACCACAGGAATTATGATGAGGTAAGTGTTCATACTACATATATAGATACAACGGACGAAAACGAGCAAAGAACTGGGAGGAAGGACTAGTAAGAGAAAATGAAGAGAATATGACAATAGAGGAGCTCCGACAAAGATTAGTCGAAGAAAGAAGGAGAGAAGAAGAAGCACGCGCGAACTTAACGCGTCAGAACGATGAATTAAGAGAAGAAAATAACAGGTTGCAAGAGCAGAGGTCATGAACCACATCAAGGGAAAAACGTGTAAGCTCAAGGTCAAAGACAAGAAGGAGCACGTCAAGGCGTAGCCGAACTAGCCTCAGAGATACTAGACAAGAGAAGCTTTTACATAATAACATTGTTGAGAATTTTCAGGTAGGCGATAATATACAGGAGGAGCGCGGTCATAATCGCACAGAACAACAACCATTTGAGGATCGATACATACAACAAGGAGAATATCATCGCATACAAGGATATCAAAGGGGAAATCGACTTTCCAACAGGGCGAAAATGACCGCACACACTATGACCAGGAAGACGAAACTGATGAAGAACAGGGAAGGATAATATTACAAGGCAGAGAAATGTTGCGAAACTAACGCAAACGGGAAGAAGCATATGAAAGACATAATGACGCACAAATCAATGCAATAAATGAAAGGAATGAAAGGGACAAACGAAGGAGAAGAACAGAAGAGGCGGAAGAACGAGAACTACAAGAGGCGCTGCATCAAAATAGGCATGCTAACAGAGTAAGGCAAGAAAGGTTGAAAAGACCTATGCAACAAGATGAAGATCAAACCATGAATGAAACAATTTTAAGAGAATTAGCAGAAGTAAAAGCGATGATGACAGCACGGAGAGATGGAGGAAGGCGACAATTAGATGAAGCAATAAAAGAAGCAGGAAAAACATCATTCGCAAGGAAGATACAAATGGCAGGAGTACCAAATAAATGCACTTTACCTGTATTTACTAATATTTTTGATGGAACTACATGTGCAGTACAACATATAAAAGCGTATAGCTGATCTCTATTGCAATCAGAGGATAATGATGCAGTCTTATGCAAATATTTTCCCGCCAGCTTAACGGGAGAGGCTTTACAATGGTTTGAGGGATTGCCAATGGGAACAATCAGATCATTCAATCATCGAGAAAGTATATTCTTATAAGCATATATCAGCAACAACATGTTATGACCAGGAATAAAGAAGGTATTCAGCCTAAGAAGAAGAATCAATGAAAGCTTACCCAACCTAACCACACATTGGAGGACCATGTGTAGTGAGATTGCAGGGAGAGTGGAAGAAAAGATTCTCATTTTAGCTTTCATAAACGCACTTTTTCTGACTTATTTGTTATATACGCAGATATTCAGGATAAAGGATACCATAACAATGACAGAGCTGCGCGAATTCTAAGAAGAATATATTGCTCTTGAAGAGAAGCAGAGAGATATGGAAGCACACCTAGTCGCAATTGCAACCACAAAGAAAGGAAACGCAAGCCTTCTACCAAGAACAACAAATGTTGTTGCAAGAACCTCCCAAGGAAGCAAAGAAAAGACGGTGGAAGAAGATAAGCAAAAGCAAGTAGAAATGATCAGTAGAGATCAAGAAATGTATGAAAGAGAATATAGAGAAAGACAATATAACAATCAACCAGGTAATAACAAGATTCCCAAGTTTGACAACCAAGTAGAAGGGTATGGAGAATAAAAAATATATTATAATCAAGGACCAGGTGGAACCAACAGAGTATATGAAGAAATAAAAATGCCACATCTAAATACCACAATAGAAAAAATATGGGAGGTAGTAATTTTAATGGAAGAAATACCAGCACCACCAAATCTGGGACAAGAGCCACCATCAGGAAGAAGAAGCCAAGAGTTTTGCGCTTATCATCGCTTTCATGGTCAGAACACCAATAATTATAGAAATGTGCAAAGAATCATACTGAGGATGATTGATCAAGGGAAACTAAAACATTTCTTAGTTACGCACCAACAAAATCTACCATCACCACCAGAAGGACAGGCACAAGGAATGGAGACAGGAAAGAAAACATATTTAATTGAAGTGGGAGCGGATGCCAAAAACCTATACTGCAATTCGATAATTCATTCATTCAGAAGCATAGAGGATTTTCACGATAACGTATTAAGCCGAGTATATGCTAGAGATGATGAAGGAAAAGAGATATTTAACTTAGAAAAGGTGTCAAAACTTAAGGATTGGCAAAATCAACCAATCACATTTTGTGCGGAAGAAGTACCAGGAGGAGGATAACTACATGGAAGTCTACTAGTAGTTAAGTTGGAAATTATACCAAGATTAAAGATGGAAGGAGAAGAATATAGTGATACAGACGCATGGGCAATAAACAGGATACTGATTGATTATGGCAGTTCAATAAATATTTTGTTTTATCACGCATATAAGACAGTGGGAGGCAAAGATGAAGATCTAATTCCTTCCACTTACAAAATTTATGGGTTCAATGGGTCAGCTAACAAACCAAAAGGAGAAATCACCATGCGGATCCCTCTCAAAACAATAACAACAGAAATAACGTCTGCGTCTTTGATGTAGAATCTCCATATAATTCCTTGATAGGCAGGCCATGGCTACACAACATTCTGGGAGTATATTCTACCTATCATAAGTGTATTAAATTTCCACTACCCCAGGGCGTAGGAATAATCAGAGGAGATACCGCAGAAGCTAAAGTCTGTAATGGAATAGATGTTGAGAAGAGTGAAGGACGCGTAAACAAAAGAAGAAATTGGAAATATGCGGCAAAGAAGGAGGGGCGTAAAGAAAGGCTAATGGTTGATCTAGTGACCAAAGGATAAGAAATGAATAACAATTATATTGAAGCGTCAATGTCAAAAGGAAAAGAGAATATGAACGTACGCAGAGAAAAAGAAAAGCGCGACAAATATAAATCAGAACTGCACTAAGGCGACGACATATGCATCAGACCAAAACTACAACAAGCGCGTCAAACAAAGCGAATTCCAGTCAGGGGAACTAGTGTTGTGAATAATACCGCCCTACAAGAAAGGTAAAGGAGAAAATGTATGGGTTGGACCGTACGTGATTAAGAAAGTTATTGGAAATGGAATGTAGGAATTAACGGAAGGGAAATGACAAAATGGGGAACAAGAAGTCAACCAGCCATGGAACCAATTATACCTAAAGAAGTACGTCCTTAGGCGATGCGGCAATAATCTAACATCTAAATAAAGTAATTGCAGGAGGCAAACAAAATTATTTAAGATATAGAATCCTTATAGTAGGAAGTCATTATGTAAGCGAATAAATGAAGAAAGAAGAAATCTACAATGTACCGAAAAAATATATGAATGATAATGAAAGATTTTATTTCTTCAAAAATTAAATGTTACATAAAAAGATACAAGTAGAAGAACGAGGCAACAATAAGACCTCAATAGGAGGCAATAAAAATTAAAACCTCTAACTAGGGAGGCTAAGCATCCAATTGTAGCGTGCACCCTAGTTTGCGTAAACGCAAGAGCCAATATTAAGACCTAACGCGCGTCATAATTGGGGAAAACCTAGAATGCATGGCTCAGGTGAAAGATACACCGACCCTGGAACCTGAGTCATGGAGAATTGGGGCGAAACGAAAGCCTATCCAGCAGAGACTCCTTAGTCGAAAGACTAAGGTACTAAGCTTTCTCCTAAGGAGTGTAGAAACTCGATCAGGGCTTCGCGGTACACGGTTGAGTCAAGAGTGTCTGGGGCGTCTGGAGCGTACCTGACCACTCTTGTCAAGTCCTGATTATGATACACTCGGCCCTCAAGAAACCCCACTAGGGTGTGATCTCGAACGAGATCACGAAAACAACTGATTATCGGCATAACCGGATGGGAAGAGCCCAACCTAACCCGTTAGGGGTAAGCTTATTTGAAGGGGGAATATAAGGGCGGCATCCTCCATTAGGGAGCTGAATTGTGTCAAAAGACGCCAATATCATGGGGATATGACTCAAGGGAGAGTATAGGTCTGTCGTATTGGCGCGTCAATATATCTTGTAGAGGCAATAATACGCAAGATGATAAGGAAAAATCAATGGGTCATTGCATGAAAGTGTAAAGACCGCCTGCAATTTTGCCGCCCGAACATAAACAAAACCTTGGGGCAAACATAAGACCTATCAACAAGGGGGGCATAATAAGACCTCTGCTTAGGCAGGCTAAATAAAACCTCATAAAAAGCACAAATAGCCCTATAAATACTGCTAACATTATTTTGCAGGAAAACAAGCACTTATAAACACACACAACAAAATAGAGGCAAAGTTAATGCACATTGATACCAAACATAAAATAGAGGAAAATAAAAATGTTAAAACACGAAGATGATAATGAAGCAGAATAATTGAGGCAACATTGCAAAGAGAAAGGCATGGAAACCAATCAAGACGCAGGGAAAATGCAAAGAAGAGGAAAGGGTAAAGAAGAGAGCATTCAGGTATGATTTTTATAACTTTATCAATGCGAATAGTAACACACGTATAATAAGGACACATATGTGCACAATAAACACCTCACCCATACATATATGTTGGGAAATGATAACGCACGTATTGCAAAGTTTCATCATATGAAAGCGACTAACAGAGGCAAGAATGGGAATGCAAATATAAATATGAAATGTTACTCGCCTTCACATGATAGACTTATGTGATATATATTATTATCATTAGATCAACTCCAACTATTAGAAAGGACAGTACTCTACTTTCAATTAATGGTTAAGTGTAGAACTAACAACAAAGATAGAGATTGGAAAAGAATTTACATTGAAGAAAAAAGCTTCAAGAGCTTAGGAGTATTCATCATGTACAAAGGAAAAATGAGGATGAAGCACAAAGCAAGGACGGAGGCTCCACAAACAAAAAGTAAAAGATAATAAGAAAGAAACTTGAAAGATGCGGTTTTTTTCCACCCAGATCGACTTCATCATCTTTGGAAGAATCTTATTCGAACTCAGAATCCTCTCCAGTCTTGAGAAACTACCATATTCATCTTCAGTTTCTTCATACTCCTCATATTCTGCTTCGCTATCAGAAATTTCAGAACCTTCTTTATTAGTGGAAACTTCAGCAAAGTCGAAATCTGGTGGAAGAATGTTATGATCAGTACAAATCTTCTCTTCGTTCTTCTTAACGTGTGCATCACAAAGACGAAGCGCGTCTTTATTCAAGTTGGAGACGGTAACCATCAACTTCTTCTTGAGTCTACGATATTTAGAGTCCCTGGAAGAAAACTTCGTCTTCAGATTTTCAATTTCCTCAAGATACTTCTTCTCGGCGTATGCGAAAGAAAACGAGAAGATTAAAACCGCATGAAAGTAGAATCAGGAAGAAGAACAAAAATTGAAGACATTATAGAAGAAATATAAGCAACCTTCTTTTTCAGAAATAATAGCCCTAACCAATTCGGCATGATTAGACTCTAGGTTAACATTTGTAGTTAAACCATTCCTAGCATTATCAATAACCCTAGCAGCCCATTCAAATTCATCATCATTTTCTATGAGCAGCCAAGAGAGGATCATTTTCTCTCGATTAATTAAGGATTTCTTTTTGCTTATAACCTGATCTCTCTCTTGAACTTGAAGCTTAACCTCATGAAACTCCTTTAAGGCTTGTGCACCTTTAAGAACATCATTATCCTTCTCAGTTATAAGGGCGTTCTTTTTCGCCTCCAAAATATTAATCTTTTCCTTGGCTTTACTATAACGACGCCTAAAGCCATTACTAACGGATAACATGTTCCTATGCTCAACTTTAAGAGTTTCGTATTTTGACTTCAACTCCACAGGATTAAGAGCTTTTATCCCATCATCAGAAATGTTATTTAAGGCGGAGTTAAGATGCTCTAAAAGGATCTCATCTTCAACCGGATAATTAATGGCGTCATCAGTTAAGTTGTAAATCTTTGCAAGCAAGGACAGTTAAAAGAAGGCGAGAAGCCGAAAATGACATATCAATATAAGAGCGAGAGAAAGAAAATAAATACGTACCGATCAACTGATTATTCCTCTCGCGAAGTTCAACCACATTATTAGAATAATTGGAGTTATCAGCTTTGAGTTTAAGATTCTCACTTAAGAATACGAAGCTTTCTTTGAAGATCTGAAGTGACAACATGAGATACACGGGCGCTCTGCGTCAATATGAGAGGGGCATTAAAAATGAGCACAAAACATAAATGCATCATAATAGTGGGCCCTAAAATATAAAAATTACCAAAGATCCAAGTGCGAACTGAAATCTGGGCTTAACGCAGAGGCAACTCCTTGTAAAGACTCATGGCTTAAAGAATGAGCATCACAGATTCTAGCAATCGCTTCACATGTATGAGTCAACTCTTCATCATTGATGGCTGATAAAGATTCGGAGAAGATACTTGATAATTGCCCCATAAAAGATGTGGATGCGGGATTATCAGGAAGGAGTAGCGCGTCATCATAAAAGGAGGTATTCAGAGAAGCCGGAGAAGACAGTTTTCTCTTCTTAGAAGGATTCGTGGTAGTAGACTTAGAGACAACCACCTTTCCCTTGCCTTTTACTTTTGAAGGAACTTCACCGCCTTCAGGAAGAAAAGCTTCATCATTAGAATCCTCAGCGTCATCAACCTCAACCTACACACACAATGAAAGATAAGATTCAGAGGCAACAATAATGTTAAAATTCGAATGAGAGTATTTCTTACTTCATTGTCGCGCGAACTAGACGCCTTAGACGCATCCTTCTTAGCCTTTTTAGCTTTCTTCATGAGCTGAATACGAAGAAGGTAATAAAATAAGTGAAGAGCGAAAGAAAGGAAATAAACAAAAAGATAAAGTCAAAGACAGCATACCACGATTTCTTTTTCCGGCCATTTAAACTCCCAAGGTTTGTAAGCGGCAAAATACTCATGAAGGGGAAGAATTGACCCATCAACACCTTTACCAGTAATGTAAGGACCCCCCAGAATAAGAGGATATTCTACCCAACGAACATCCTTGGAAAGACGCGCAGAGTCATTAGATGGGTTGTGAAAATCAACATCCTGCATGATCCTCTTGTTATCTGCGATACCATCCGCTCTCGACAAATGAATTCCCCAGCGGTATTTTCTGTTTTTTACAATGACAACATCATAATTAATAAAAAAAAGTTCTCTACAGTATACTCTTCCTTGTTAAAGGGTTTCTTCCACTTGGGGTAGGAAGATTCCAATCCGGCCGCACAACGAGCGTATTATACCATAATCCTAATTCAATTACCACTCAACTGGAAAATGCAGCGCGAAAATCTCGCACCGGACAGAAGCTCATAAAAAAGAGGAATTTGAGGGTTGTAAAGAGGAATAGGAAGACCAACAGAAAGTTGGCCAAACGAAACGATGATTTTATGATCACCCCATTGATCAGACGAAAACCATTCAGGTCCAAGCGAAGAGGTGGGTTCTGATCCAGAAGGAACTGATAATGTGAAACCTCTACGTTCAAATTCATCCTTTAATCTGTCAAATTCCTTAACATTTTCCCATCCGGGTTTAAGACCCATTATTAGAATGGGAATGCAAGACGAGAAGAATTTAATCAAGATGATCAGGTCGATCAAAAAGAAGATGATGATCAATCAAAAAGATGATGGTGATAATGATGATAAAAAATAAATAAAGTTCGAAAGTAAGAAAAAGCGAGAAGCAAATAGAAAGAATAATGGAAAGAGAATGCGAAGTAGAAAGTGGTGAACGGCCAAAGATTGGACAGGAGTAGATGAACAGCAGCAGAGGATGAAGGTTGCAGTGAAAGAGAAAAGCTGAAGAGAGAAGGTAAAAAGAGAAAACGTGTTGCAGTAAATAAAGGATTTTATCCCAGCTCCCGAGATATTTCTTTCCATCAGTGCATTGATTAGATACGAACGGATACGAAGAGGTGATTATTAGGGACGTGCCAGATAACAAGTGGCTAGGTCAACAGGTGTAAATTACCATGCCGAGATTCCGGAAAAAGTATCAACCAAAAGGAATATGAAAAGATGAATGGGTGCAGTGAAATAACTCATTCGGATTTCTCTTACCGCTCCCTCCTTGGAAAGAACGAATGTGGGTACAAAATACCGCACACTTGTTAGTTACACGTAATTAATCATTTAGTATTAAGCGAACACGAACACATACAACAGATTCAAGATGACGAACCAAATGATGTCACTTAGTCACGATAAAAGTGTGAAGATCAGCGTGGCAGTGAAGAAAGCGTGCGGCAATGATAAAGTCTATGCGACATTGACGCACTCCAGGTCCGAAAATAGGGGCTTTATTAGCTGTCCTCCACTACGTAAACTCTCCTATAAAAGGAACCAACCATCATTATATGTAGGCGAGATCTTTTTGGTGAGTTGAGCTAAGATATTTAGGAGAAAGAAAGTTATTTGTTTTCCAAGTCAGAGTTTTCACATATCTTTGTACTTGTTCTAAGATTCTAATAAAAGTTCTTGAGTATTTCATGATGATTTCATAGATTATCATTAGGGTGCGTGTTGTAGGATTTCTTGCAACTACAATGGGTAAAGAAAAAGAATTTGGTACTAGTAATAACTGCAGTGACACCCCCCACAATATAATTTATAGATTACTCCTAATTGGGCTGGGGTATTTTGAACAAATTCCGGACTTTAATGCAATTCCATCACGGTAATGTAACATTTTTTTTTTCTCTTTCAATATTTCTCACTCTACAAGATCCTCGATGATTCCCCAATCCTCACTTGTCAAAACCAACCGTAATCTCCCGCTCTCACTTTCCCATACACACAAAACCATCCAATTTCTAGACATACATAAAAAAGGGCTACTCATCTTCCCAACAACAAAATTTTCATGCCAAATTCTCATCCGTCCATCACTTCTCAACAATCAAAATTAACCGGAATCTCTTTCCATCCTTACTGGATTCAGATTTCTAAATAAACACCAACCAGGATTCCACTCCTACCTTATTCAGTAATCTAATAGGACTCCTCTATTTTATGTCTTATAAATACACAGCTTTGCTCATCAGATGGGTGATCTCAGACCAGATCTTCACTCGCCGCCGGTTATTAAGATGGAGAAACTACATGAAGATATCATCTTAAACATATTATTACGCTTACCCGAGCTATCCATTGTCAACTGCAAATTAGTTTGTAAACCTTGGGAAGTTTTACTGAGCAATACAAAATTAAGTCTCCTATTTCTGGTTGGGACGCATAGATTTTGTCGACATTATCAACTATGTGATGGAAGACAACGATATGATGATAATGATATGCGTGGACACTACTCTTACAAGACACTTGCCAAGTTCAATAATCATCCCTCTGCGCCGCTGAACTCCTTGTCCAAACTGGTCGCTTCATGCAACGGTTTAGTATGTATCTCGGTCGAGCATGACTTATTTTATGATCCTATTTATATCTGTAATCCCAACACCGGAGAATCTGTTTATCTTCCTAAATACATATTGAGCGATGAAGACTATGATCATGGGATTCTCTGGTTACGATTATCATCGGACCGATGAATATAAAGCTGTTAGAATGTATGCTAGGAGTAATTATCCAGCTTTGGGACTGAGCCTCAAAGTCCAAGTATACACTCTCAGCAGCGGTCTTGGGTGGAGAGATGAAGGAAGAGTTGAGTTCTTCATATCCCTAACAAGTGTAAGTGTTTGTGCAAATGGAGCCCTTCATTGGATCGAGTACAAGAAACGTAAAATTGTGGCTTTTGATTTGGCAGATGAGAAGTTCATATTAATTCCACTACCATCAGTTGTCTCGCTCAAGATGCTCGGCGAAGTGACTCTAAGCGTTTTGGGAGGGTACTTATCGGTTTTTCATGCAGTTAAAAAACAAGAAGGAACGCTCATTAACATATGGTACACCTCGCATTGGTACTGTTATTTGTTTCTGCTTAGCTTTTATATTCGATGCGCAATTTCTTTTAGTTTTACGATCTAATTTATATTTGAGTTTTAATGTAGTAATTGTGATGATTCCATTCAATTACTACAAGAGAAGGTCCAACTCTCGCCGCTTCTACTGTTACTGGTAAAGCTTTAGAAGCTGTGGTAAAATCTTGCCCATCTTTACACAATATTATCCTGTCAGCATGCATGTAACTGGATTAATGATTGAGGAATAAGGTTTGGCTGGTTTGTGCAGCAGTATAACAGGTAATGGTTTTATTCGGTGTCCACAGAGACCTCATCTTGAAGCAGAGATGTATATAGTAATAAAACCATAGGGAAGTTAAGAAAATTTTAGTGGAAGTGGTCTTGAGTTTTTAGATCTGTCAGAACCTGGTTTTTTTGTGTATTGCACCTCTTCTTTAATCAATTGCAGCTGATTTTCATATTCTGTCAATCTAAAGCACCCCTGCCACCACTATGAGGCATGCTGATGCAATGGCTTTCTGGGTATCTTATGATAATTCATTTCAAAGGTACATTCTTGCTTCCTCTCTATATTCCAGCAGTGAGGAGTGATCTTATTGGCATCATGCGACTAGACTTCATCATATTACTGTGACGTATCCGAGCAAACAGAATTTTGGTGTATACACAATATCTTGCGGTCCCAAGAATTTAGCATTTTCGAAAGAAGTTGTGATTATGCATTTATCTTTTGTGCATCCATTCTATGTTCCGCTGAGGACTTTGGATTGGATCAATAACACATTTGCTATAAGCAAAAAGCGTGGAACTACGGTACTAAAGTCCACATATTTGTTTTTGGATTGTTGGCTTACCGTGCAACTAGAAAAGTACCATTTCAGTTTCTGGTACATATGCAACTTTTCTCTCTCTTTTGTAAAAATATTGTAAAATTTATGTGTGCGGTAAATTCAAACTTCTTGCAATTTATCCGCATATGAAAAGGGCAACAGTTGTGCTGATTTCATGGCTAAACTAGGTACTACACTGCAATCCAATACGGTTCAGGGTTAGTAATAAAAAATGTTAGGTACTACTTGAATCCTTAACTTCATTTAGAGGACATTTTTTTTTACCAACCCTTGTTATACCCGCACTTGCAGAAAATAAATACTTTAATCCGGTCAGGTTTTTCTTAATAGCATGCTTCAAAAAGAAAAAAAAAATCCGGTCAGGTGGAGAAGGAAAGATCCATGTACTTAAGACTAACCCCTATTGGCTAGATTGAGCTGCTAGATTGGCCAAAAAGTGTTGCAAATCAAAAAAAAGTGTGGTTTAAAATTTAACACTTACACTTGCTAGTTCACTCTCCTAGTATTTGCTCGCAATTCAACTAGCAGCGAAATTGAAGTGCTGAACCAAACAACGTTCAAAAAGTGACCTCAGCGCTGAATGGGTTCAGCGCTCACAAAAATCACACGGATCATAAAAATTGATCTGACGGTTGAAATTTAAAGCGCTGAAACAAACATCGCTAGATAATGGTCCCAGATGACGACCATAGGGGTTAGCCTTAGATATTAGTCAAAAAATGAAATAATAATAAAAACAAAAATTAAAAGGCCACATTAATTAATAATTATCAAAAATAGAAAGAAAATGATAATAAAAACAAAAAATAACACGGATCATAAAAATGAAATGGGTTCAGCGCTCACAAAATTAAAGCCACATTAATTAAAGCCACATTAATGAATGGGTTCAGCGCTCACAAAAATCACACAGATCATAAAAATTGATCTGACGGTTGAAATTTAAAACGCTGTAACAAACATCGCTAGATAATGGTCCCAGATGACGACCATAGGGGTTAGCCTTAGATATTAGTCAAAAAATGATATAATAATAAAAACAAAAATTAAAGCCACATTAATTAATAATTATCAAAAATAGAAAGAAAATGACAATAAAAACAAAAAATAACACGGATCATAAAAATGAAATGGGTTCAGCGCTCACAAAAATTAAAGCCACATTAATTAAAGCCACATTAATGAATGGGTTCCGCGCTCACAAAAATCACACGGATCATAAAAATTGATCTGACGGTTGAAATTTAAAGCGCTGAAACAAACATCGCTAGATAATGGTCCCAGATGACGACCATAGGGGTTAGCCTTAGATATTAGTCAAAAAATGAAATAATAATAAAAACAAAAATTAAAGCCACATTAATTAATAATTATCAAAAATAGAAAGAAAATGATAATAAAAACAAAAAAGAGGTATTTTATAATACCGTTGAGAGGTTACTATATATTATGCCTTATACCAAGACTTGATCCCAGACCTCTGGGACTGGGGTAGATGTCTACGATGACAACCACCAAGGTATTGGGGAATTGGTGTTCAGAAACACGACATGACTATACTAATAAAACCTATATCTTAATCTTAATAGGAAACGCACTATCATCTACTCTGTTGATTCTGGCAGCGGCTCCTGCAAGAACCGTTCCTTGGTGTATACTTACTATATCTAGTTGGGATAGCACCCAAATTGGTAGTGATTTACCCTTTATCCAATTTTTTTTATCAGTAATTAGTTCACCAACTCATCAGTTTAATCCACCAATGCCAGCAATTTAGTCCACCATATTCAAATCTGTGTTTCCGTTAGAAGAGTAAGATGAAGAAGAAGAATGGAGAAAAGAAAAAAAAAAGGGAGGAAGATTCACTCCATATTGTGCAGTACTAGAATTGGTTACTAACTGTTTGTTGAATTGCTTCAAAGTAGTTGTGTTATGTGCAGTACTAGAATTGCTTACTAACTGACGTTAGGTGCTTTAAGAGGCCGGAATTTTCCTGGGCGGGCCTACAAAAAAAAGTGTGCAGGAAGTGTTTCCGGAACTGAAACGTGGAGCACAGAGCTTCACATACCAAAACCAACCGTTGGCCACCCAAAAAAAAACTTGAAGCTAAGGTTTATGTCCGCTCTCATCTCACTCCCCCCACAGCATACAGAACCCCATCAAATCTCTGATACCCAAAAAATGGCTACTCGTCTTCCCAACCAGATTTTCTTGCCAAATTCTAATCTATCCATCACTTCCCAACAATCAAAACTAACCGGAATCTCTTTCCGGCCAGTTAAGCTACCTAGAAGTACTGGAAAACTAACACTAAAATGCAGCTTAGTTGATTCACCAAAAACAGAATCAGTAGGTGGTGATATAAAAAAGCTTGTGGATTTCTTGTATGAAGATTTACCTCATCTTTTCGATGAACAAGGGATTGATCCAACCATGTATGATGAAAGTGTGAAATTTAGAGACCCAATTACGAAATATGATAGTATTAGTGGGTATCTCTTTAACATTGCACTCTTGAGGAAAATCTTTACACCAGACTTCCAATTGCATTGGGCAAAACAGGTGTGTACATTTTTATTCTATCTTTTCTGTTGCTTAATTCTAATACCCATGCTTTGGTTAATTTCGTTGAAATTCGCAAGGATTGAAGGCAGGACGGGGCTAAAAACATTAAATTTCTGAGAGTGCAGGGAAAAACAATGGATGAATAGCAAATTTTAGGAGAGGGTTTTGTGAAAGTTTGCAGAAATAGGCTATGGGGGGCAATTGCCCCCCACTGGGCCAAATCTGGCTCCACCCTGTATTCTGTAAGCTGTTCAGTAGATGTTTTAGTCATATTCCTGTAACATTAGTTGCATTAGATGATTTAGAAATGAAACAAGATTTTGCGAGATTGTCTTCCAAAATTGCCTTAAGATCACCACAACACGAAAACCAGCTAGGAGGCCAGACTGATAGGTGTTGTCTGGGTGGGTCATACGATTGCACAACGGTATGGCGTTTGCAGGTAAATTGACGTCTAGGCCTGAAAAGGGGGTTGTAGGTGTCTGACAGATCATGGGTGTTTATATGTAAGGGTACACAAAATTGCCAAACTACCTATGCTGTTGGCAGAAGTGCTTGTGCTTGATGCCTGCACAGATTACAAACATCCAATTCCTGTATTTCTTAGAATTGATACTGAATGCCCGCATATGTACTGTATGAATTGTTTCATGAAGTCTATTTCGTCTTGGTTTGTTATTTTGATGTCAAATGTGTTTTCATTTTTCGGAATGTAGACAGGACCTAATGAGATAACAACAAGGTGGACAATGATAATGCCGTTTGTGATCTTACCTTGGAAGCCTGAGCTAGTCTTCACAGGAACATCCGTCATGGGTATTAACCCCAAGAATCAAAAATTCTGCAGTCATTTGGTAAAACTTAATATATCCTCGGACAATTTTCTACTTTTATGTATGGAAGAATTTTATAGAGTAGCTAACCTCATGAGTTCTCTCCGTAGGATTTTTGGGATTCCATCAAGAACAATGACTACTTTTCTGTTGAAGGCTTGCTGGATGTTATAAAGCAGGTACATTATCCTTGGAACTATAACGTTACGAGCACTGAATTCTATTAAAATACTGGACAGATTTCAAATTTAGTATATATTTGTATCTTGCACTGAAGATATGGTGTTGAACTCTCTATAGCTGCGACCATACAAGACTCCGGACTTAGAGACACCAAAGTACCAAATATTGAAAAGAACTGCAACTTATGAGGTACATATGTTCAATCGTACCCGGAAAGTCTAGTGCATTGTAGCTTCATTCAATACGTTTGTAATTGGATTTTGAGATGTAATTCATGTGGCAGGTTCGGAAGTATTTCCCGTTTGTTATTGTAGAAAAGAAAGGTGAGAAATTAGCAGGTTCGACTGGCTTCAATGATGTCGCTGGGTGAGTGTTGGATTATAAAAAATGAGTTTTCATTTTAAGTTTTTTTCCAAATGAGAAGTGAATTTGACAGAATGCTATTTTATGTTTGTAGATACATATTTGGCAAGAATTCTACCAAGGAGAAAATAAAAATGACAACTCCAGTCTTTACCCAAGCTTTCGATAACGAACAATCAAATATATCTATCCAAATTGTTTTGCCATCCGAGAAAGATTTGAGCAGGTGAGGTTATGAACTTAAGATTAAGTTAATGAAGGATGAACTTACCTGAGATTTTATTTACCTTATTCTTGTCTAATTAACTTCTTCTCTGCATCAATGCAGTCTACCAGAACCAGAACTAGAAGCACTTAGCTTGAGAAAGGTAGAAGGAGGGTTTGCCGTCGTGACAAAATTTAGTGGCAAACCTACTGATGAAGTAGTTGCTGAAAAAGAAAAAAGCTTGCGCCGTGCAGTTCTAAGAGATGGTCTTAAACCTAAAGAAGGTTGTATGCTTGCTCGGTATAACGATCCAGGCAGAACGTGGAGCTTCATTCTGGTACTTGAAATAAACCCTTTTCATATTTGCATTACTTACCTTTATGATTTCTCTATTTATTATCTGATATCATTGTTTGTTCATTTTTTTGGGATGTTTTGCACATGAAGAGGAATGAAGTGCTGATATGGCTCGACGAATTCTCATTGGAATAGTTCGGTAAACAAACTTAATATCGCTTGTTATACCATCTTTTTCTTTTAATTTCCCCACAGTTGTAACCAGCCTTCTTGTAATATAATAAGGTGTCGTTTTTCTAATGCAAAAGAACTGGAAATATTTCTCCTTGTTGTTTACTCTGAGTATCTTTGCATGATCAGAATTCTCTTGAGTTTAGAATTCAAATCAAATTGTGTGATTAATGTTATTTAACATTAGTTACATTAGAATTCAAATCAAATTTAACTTGCATGTATATTTCATTTTTTTCTTTTATATTATACTCATATGAATATATAGTTTCGCAGAAGAGGTGGTAAATTAGAGTTTAGAAAAACAGACGTTTATCAAGGACTTGTGTGATTTTCTCTTTCTAGTTTTACTACTCTCTCCGTTTCTTTTTAATAGGCCAGTTTTGTTTTCAGAGAAATTTAAGGAAATTAAAAGAACTAATCATTGAAAGTGGTTCTCATGACACTTGTCAATAAAAGAAGTGAAGTGAAATTGTTCACATGACACGTGTCAGCAAAAGAAGTAAAGTGAGATGGTAACATTTGACTTGACTTTCCCAATTAGGAAACCGGCCTATTTTTTTGAAACATTTATTTATAAAAACCAGCCTATTAAAAAGAAACGGAGGAAATACTTATTTACTGAGTAATAATATTTTATTTTTCATCGGTGCAATAAATAAATTATTTAGTATACTACCTATCATTACCGTATACTGTAAAGGTATCGTGTTTCACAAGTGGAAAGGTGAGGAGAAAGTGTCTGCACAACTATAGAAATTGTTGGTAGCCCAAACGCTAGCAACCTATACTGATATGTCTTTGAGTCATACATTAATTTGTAGAACTTGGTCTGCTTTATATTTGCTAAACCTTTTTCCTTTTTGCTAGTAATAAACATTTGATGTTTGTTTATTTCAAAAATTCAGGTATCCCACTACGAGTAGTTCTTTCACCAACACCTAAAGTTGATCGTTTTTTCACTAAATTGTCTGCCGAGAAATTCACTTCCCTATAATTATGATAATACTTATTATCGGGCAATCATTTATCCATCTAGTATGAATTCAGCCCTGTTATTATGATAATACTTATTATCCGGCAATCATTTATCCATCTAGTATGAACGAACCAATGTACATTTTTGACTCTAAAATCACTAATAAATGTATTTGAGTCGGAATTGATAATGATACGACCAATACTCAAAGCACCATCCCATCCATGACACAGACAACACCACATGGTTTCAACGATGTAGTTAGTTGCAACGCCAATTTCTCCGACCATTGTGCCTATAATAGTACAACCTGAAATAAATAATCTCTAACTATAATATCAAATCATGCATTACTTGGATTCCTCAAAAAAGCACTATCACAGCAGAAAAGGAAGTATCCCTGTCTTGGTGCATACCAATAACATTCATTTATCTCTCTGATTTTGATATTTCTTGGACCTAGTTGGAAAAAACTTATTATTTAAGAATAGTAATACTGGTCCTTTCTATTACCCTTCATTTATGCACCAGCTGCCGAATTCTTTTTTAAAAATACACTTCACAAGGAGGAATATTGTGAAGCAAGAGTTTATTCTTTTGAAACCAAAGCTCTCTCTGTGTAGCACAAACTGCAGTTATCCAATTTTCTCTAACAATATCGCTTTTCCTTTCACGACTTTTCAAAATACTATCAAATAAATTACGATTCCTGAAACCAAAATAAATTGCATAACTACAAAAGATAATTCATAGAATCTTGCTCCACCCAACAAATTCATCATTTTGAAACCATATTGGACCATTTTTGAACCATTTTCTCATCACATGCACGTGTAACACTTTCCAAACATTATTAGATATGCTAGGATGTAAAAAAGTTTTCCATAAATTTAAAGGGCAGTTCAAAGTTAGAACCCTAGTTATGATTCTGTCCACACCAGCAGAAGTGGTAAGTATATATTCCATTCATGTCACCAATCCAAATCATTTTATCATCACCACCACTAACTATGGATAAATTTTTGTTCTGTAAAAAAGATCTCAGCTCAGTTGAAATCAACCGTTCCCCATCCTGACGCATATCTCTAACTTTTGAGTATTCTTTTTGACATAGTCAGTAAAACCAAACCAATAGATTCAATACTTTGATACCAAACAAAGTATCAAACCAAACAGAAATCTCGGCTCCATCTTCTATGCACCATCTCATATCGTCTTTTAGAGCCAACCAAGCCCATTTCAGGTCTGTCCACACATAAGAGTATTTCCATTTATTTCTGTTGTCTTTTTTTGCAGAAATCTTTTTGCCCAAGCTTCTTTAGACTGCTGAACTATCCATGAGCCGAGCCTTATTGATAACTTTTAGTCTTCTAATCCCCACACCACCTTTTTGGGAGGAGTACAGACCTTATTCCAATCCAAAATAATAATTTTTCTACTTTCACTATCCCCAGATCACAAAAGATTCTTATGATTTTTTCACAAACTTCAATCACATAAGCAGGTCATTTGTAAATTGACATGGTGTATATAAGAATTGTTTTAACCAAAATTAATCTATCCCGAAATGACAATAACTTACCTTATCAAGCAGCTATATTATTTTGAAGCATAGAAACCATTGACCAAGCAGTAGGATCTTTAACTCTCTCACGCATTATCCAAAGCTCAGTTGGTAATCATTGAGTAACTGAACTAAGCTATCTAAAGTACTTTTAGTTTCATTACAGAAGATAACAACATCATCAACAAAAAATAAAGGGGCGTGATAAATTTCATTCCATATAACCATGGGTGATAGGTGCTTAAAAATACCTCTGTAAGTATCGATTTCATTATGCTTTATTAGCTAGTTTTCGTGTGAAATTGTATTATTAGCTTTATTTTATATTTTATGGGAATTTTGGAGCTTATTCCCGAAAAGAACAAGAAATCATCAAATGGCCATAAAAGAAGAATAATTATCTAGAAATCCTTGATATCATCTCGAAGAGCACGAAAATATGAAGCCAATGACGGAAGAATGGAGTCAATCTGACCTCGTATGAAGAATCTGGAAGCAAGCTGAAGTTGTCGAAAACTAGAGAACCTACGTAACAGTTATAGGCACCCGATCAATTTACTAAGGGCCACCTGCTTCTACTTCCTAAAACTCCAGAAGTTGGTCGAGATTTTCATAACCCAGTGTTCCCGTTCCAGCTCAATCATGAAGACCACCTCTGCACCAAGTCCTTCTCGCCGGCAAACTTTATGTCACGATGGCTCATCAGTTAAGGTAAAGGCATTGTGTGTTATATTGATAACTGGGATGAACAAGAGCTCGTTGCCATTGGAACAGATAATGAATGAAGGAGATAGTGAAGTTTTTAGAGTTCTCATAGAGCCAGGAAGGATGGGTCTGGGTTGTGTATGAATTTCAATGCTGCAGGGAAGGAGATGTGCAAAGTATCATCAACAGCAAGCTCCACATCTGCATTTCCAGCGAATTGCACGAGAAACCTTTGTAAAAATGCCTGAACGACCTGTGCCTCCAGCCGATGGTAGTGAAGGTCTGGTTGTCTGAGTTCGGGAATTGAGATGATCGTAAGCTGTGATTGCTGTTGGTTGATGAGAACCAGTCGAGCTCAAGTCGAACAGAGAAGACGTAGGGAGAGCTTGAGAAGTCTGTTCGAGTATGATAATAATGGTGATGGCCTGCTGTTGCTGGCAGTAATAGAGATGGAAGTGTTGCTCGAGATAGGTGGACTGTGGAATATCAACGATAGAGCTGCTGCCATTATTGGCAGTCGATGATGAGGCAGTGACGAGACTGAACGATTATTGTTAGCTGTGATGGTTGGCAGAGTTTGATAACGGAGGCAATTGTGGTGGCAGTCGATGATGAAGTGGTGAAAACAAGAGATGGACGTCAGTGATGAATGACCCTGGCAGTAACGATGGTGTTCCGAGGTTAATGGCAGTAATGATGGTAATCGAGAAAAGAGTTGTGATGGGTTTTTCCGATAGTTGAGGAAGGAACTCGAGTTGGACAGCTATTTAGGGCAGTGAAAACTATCAATGGAGTCAAACTGTGGTATCAGTATGTGACCAATAGTGTGTTGATAATCACGGAAAACAGGGAACTGAGGAGGAGTTCACGAGAATGATGGCATGGGAGTGATGATCTGGATTTATGATGACTTGATGGTGATGGAACTCGAGGAGTTGGTAAAGCTGGGAAGACGGAGTTACAGACTGGGAATCACAGGGAGTCAAGAGAATTCACGAGAATGCGTCCGAGGAAAAGATGGAATTGAGAATAGGCTGTCAGTTCCACAGAACTGACAAGCCAAGAACAATAGTTGGGCTTGGATGATAACCTTGTGGGCTGAACTTAACATGCATTTTCGAAAGCCCATTATCTGGATGAAATTCTTTACACTATTTAGGGGTGAGCAACGGACGGACGGATGCGGATTAGGGGTCACCCGCAACCAAACCGTCAAAGTTGCGGATTTGAAAAATTGAACCGTGACCGGCCCAATCACCCGCGGATTTGTCCTCTGCGGATCAGCGGATTTTGCGGGCCGGTTGCGGATTAACCGCGGATTTAATCACAAAAATCATCAAAAAAAAAACTAAGTATAGAAAGTTAGAAACTAGAATTTCAAATAAAGAGTACAGATGATTCTTAACACAAAAGAGTACTAATTCGGTAATTCAAAAGCAACAATAGACAGAAGATAGTTAGCAGTTAACACAAAAGAGTACTAATTCAAATGCAACAAGTCTGGTGCCAAGCCATCTGAATCTCTGATGCCAAAAACTGAAAAAAGTGTCCTTGGATTTAAGTACTAGTTTATTCAATCCATGATAGATATGTCTGGAATTTCCTGCAAGATTTTTGCCGCATCTTTAAAATGAGGAGTTATAGATAATCAGTAAACACTAAACAGTTGTAAGTTATAGCTACATTGAAATTACAAATATTGAGAATCCTAGTTGCAGAGTTTTGCTGGATACCAGCACCTTTCTCCTAAATACCGATAATGCAAACGGAGGACAGAACTTGGTTATAGAGTGTGATTTATATAATTAGATGTAGAAACAAAGGGGTCGATACATTATACAGATTACGCACAGAAATACCAAATCTTCATCCGTCTATGTTACAAACAAGGATACACCAATGTAATGCATGGAAACACACGGAAATTCACAGTTTGCAATCTTAAATACTGAAAACTCACATATGGAGTTAGTATAACATAACCACATCTGCTTAACCCTAACTGCTGCATCCACATAACAATAAGTTCAGTATCTCAACAGCTAAACATTTGCAGAACAAATTTAAAAAGAACAAAGAAACAAACAAAGAGACTAAGAGAAAGATGCAAAAACAAAGGAAGTAAGGTTTGAGATTTACCTAAGTCAATTTTTTCAACCGCTTCTATCATCTCCTCGAGATTGATTGGTTTATCTAGAAGCCAATTTTGAGCACAGATCAGTGCTTGGACTGTTTTTGGCAGCATGGAACTTAGCTAATTATTAGTTCGCTAGACATAAATTTAGCACAATAACAACAATAACTTGTCATACCCAAACAGTTGTAGCACTGATAATACAAGCTTCACCACCTACCCAAGGATTTTAAATATTGTTCTCCTGAATATTCTTCTCTCTAATCCGTGGATCTGCGCTGTTTTATAAATAACATACATGAATTAGACAATCCACACCAACAACTGGTTTAATAATCTTATAAAATCCTAAATATCTTCATGGAAGTTGTAGTCTTTGCCGACCAAATCACCCAAAATCTCTAAACTGGAAGAAAAAAACTAATTTAAAAAAACCCTAAATCAAACATACTCAAATTTATTTTGACATCTAAGAAAATTCCAAACCAATTAAAGCGAAATCAACATCACCAGAACATCTAATAATCATTGAAAGTCACAAGAAATGAAAATGAGAAAACAACTACTTACAGTTACTGATGTTGATGCTGCTCAGAGAAGAAGAATGATAGAACAAATAATTTGGTAGCAAGAGAGACTTTAGATCATAAGGATATTAGGTTTCACTGAAAGAATAAGAATGAGAGAACAACTAATTTGCTCAGAGAAGAAGAATAATTGAAGGTCGCCATGAAAAACTGAGGCTATTAGGTCTCTTCCTGTCGAAAAAAAACTGATGCTATTAGGTTTCACCGAAAGATAACGATGCTTATATACGTAAAACTCACACTTCCCATACTATCCTATATAATTTTATTAAATCCCCTAACTACCCTACGGTGCGGGTAATCCGCGGTTTTCCAAGTCCAACCGCAACCACAACCGCACCGCTTGCGGATTTGAGAATTCACCCGTGTCCGGCCCATAACTCTTGCGGATTGGGTTTCATCCGCAATTTTGCGGACGGATACGGATGAAATCCGCGGTTACGGTTTTTCTACTCATCCCTAACACTATTAGACTTAGGCCGTGACTTTGGAAATTTGGCCAGAGTTTGGCAACCCACTTTGCACGGGATGTGATGCACGGGACACAATTAGGTTTCCTAGTTTTGTTTAAGAAGAGGTTACATTACCTTATATATAGGAAAGCTTAGATATAATTTGGTATATCTTCTACTCACCGTTTTTCTCCCCTTTAGGGGGAGAACTATCTCTTTTCTATGTTCTTTTGATTGATAAAAATGAATTCAAAATTCTAATTGTGAAGCTCAATTTTTACAAATTATTTCGAGTTTTAAAGTTAATCATTGTGGATTGTTTTTACTATATCGAAGGTTTATGATTGGTTTTTAGATTTGTTTGGGTGCGTAACCAAAGTAGTTTATTAATCGTTTTAATGCTAGTAGAGATTTGAGTCGATCCGTAATTGTCGCTTATCTCCTACACAAGTAGAAATAGCAAGACCTTGCACAGGGATTCTGTGGAGCAATTGCGAGTAAAAACAACACCAGTAAGTGGAACGAGCGTACCGCGTTTAACTGCTGGGATCAAACCTAAATTCACAAACCCTAAAGCATTCGGTTGAGTTACACCTTGTAAGCGTACCTCAGGGCGGCTCAGTTGGATATAATCTGGTAGTCAAGCGCTTTCGTATCCAATGACAACAAGAATTTTGGGGATAGCTAAGCGTACCTGCTATTCTACGATTGGTGACAATTGATTCTAACAAGAGATAAACGGGTACATGTTGAGTTAACGGTTAGTAACGGCGAAGGATTTCTTAATCGTTATCCTCTTTATCTTATTATCCTTCTTATTTATTTAACGCTAATTTAGATAACATATCAATTGCATTACTCCTCGTGGAAACGATCCTTACTACCGCTTTATTACTTGTTAATTAGTGGGAAAGATCCTATTATTTTGTTGAGTAAACGACGCTCATCAATGGGTTGCATATTTTTATTTTCAATCATATTAGTCAAACCTCTATTCAAAGCTTCTTACATTAGGACAAATAAGATAGGGGATAATGGATCACCCTACTTAAGTCCTCTGCCTAAAAAAAAAAAAAAAACTTAAGGTCCACCATTGACCATCATAAAGATCTTTACCGACTGAAACAACATCGTTAACTATTCAAGCCACTCTGAAGATAACCATACTTCGTCATTACAGAAAATAAGAAGTCCCAACAGAAAATATCATAAGCTTGAGAGATGTCTAACTTAAAGACTATATTTCCACCCCTTCTTGTTAGTCTCATCTCATTCACCATTTCATAGGTCAGGAGAACTTGCTCATGAACTTTTTAACTTTAATAAAACCAACTCATTGAGGAGAAATAAATTTTGTCACTAAATCATTCATCCTAGTTGTGATGATCTTAGTAAATATTTTGAAACACACATTACTTAAACTAATTGGTCGGAATTGATTAGATTTTTTTTCTCCTTGCACTTTAGGTAAAAGAACTAAGAAGTTATAATTTGAACCTTTATAGATGATTTTTTTTATCCTACAATAGGATTGCACACAACCCAAAAATCATGCTTAATGAAATCCCACCAAGCTTTATAAAAAAAAATAGAAAAACCATCTGAACCCGGTGCGCTTTCAGATTCCATGTCTAAAATAACAGCTTTAATCTCGTATACCTTTGGAATCTTGTCTAACTTAACTTGATCTTAAACATTTATTGTTTAATATCCAGAAAAGACTCCACAATATTAATCTCTTCATATTTAAACTTATTTCGAAATGATTCACTAACAAATCAGCTATATTTATTTGATCAATAATAAAATTTCCCTTTTCATCTTCCAGCTTACAAATTAAATTTCTTGCTTGCCTGTTTTCAAATTAGTATGGAAAAATAAATACAAGAAACATCTTCTTTGACCCACTTAACTCTAGATTTTTGTCTTAACAAGGTATTATATTGAACTTTCACTATTATAGTCATTTTGAGCTTCTACCAACTTTGTTAAAAGATTAACATCTGCAAGAGTATTATCAGAATTAAACATAGAGTATTTCACTCTTTATTCAGCCTATCTAATCTTCAATTTGACATCCCCAAAGACATTCAAGTTCTACCATCATAAAACTTGTTTCAAATATAGGCAGGATTGTCATCTATAATCTCCTTATAATTATCTTCAAAAAGAACTTTCATAAAACCAAATGTGCAAGCCACATCTTTTGTTATATTTGAGGAGCATTCTTAGGTTTCAATATTAACACATCCTCCAAAGAGATGAGAATGATCAGAAACAACTCTCGAACCACTTTATAACCCCAATCAGTATAATTATGAAGCTATTGCAAGTAAAAAACCACTCTGCCAAGATCACAAATAATTATGTTTCTACCATGTTGACAATTTGACCAGGAATATTATAAACCATATATAGGAGCTTTAATTAAATCACATTTATCCAAGCAATTGGAAAGATTCAATATTGTGCTCCGTTTAGGCTTTCTACCACTCGCCTTTTCATCTTCAGAAATAACAACATTGAAGTCCCTAAGAACAATCTAAGGCTGATGCATTAATGATTTCCATCTCACACAAAAAAAAAGCTTCTCTGAATAATATTCACATGAGCATGAACTCCAGAAATAAGAGCACCACCCACACTAACCATATTCATCTTACTAGACATAGAAATAAAAAAAAAGGATCAACAATAAATGAACTCCAGAATAACCAAATGTTACCCTTTTTATGAAAACAAAATTATGAATTACCATTTTTTTCCATACCATGTAAATTCAATTTGTTGCAAAAATTAGAACTACACACAATTTGAGGTTCAACTATCCAAACAAGAGTTGGATTAAAATTATTAACTAAAGACCATAGATTATCTTGGGCCCTTTTTTTTAAGTCCCTTAATGTTCCAAAACAAAATCTTCATTATTTGGATTAGAGGTTTTTAGTACCTCATTTCCCATAATTTTTTCTAAAACTGTACTTATAAACAGAAGGAAATTATTTACTTGCACAGGGAGCTGTTGCACTTTTAGGAGAATAAGAAGCTCCACTTCCTTAAGAAGTTACTATTTCTTTCTCAACAATTTTCTCCCATGAAGTTACAGACCAACCAATTTCCATTGTTTCCTCAAAATGATAACATCGTCAACAAATTTAATCTTATGTAAATCCAACCTTCCAATTAACGAAAATTTACATGAATTGAAAGCTTCTTTATAAATATCATTAGGAAGATACATTTATGGAATTATTTTTGAATTTTTGACCTCGTAAGAAAAACCCATATCTATCCTATTAGATATAGTATTAGAAATCATAGTTTTACTAGATCCAGTACTACTAACTTTGATCATCATAAGTATAGATGAAACTAAGAATTAGCTGAATTGAAATGAAAAAAACATAAAAAATCAACAAAAAAAAATCTATCGAGTTAACGACATGCATGTTTCTCTCATTTGTCTTGGTACTTTATTGCACAGGCGTAAGACCAATAATGAAGGACCGTACCAAGGGCATAGGTACCTAGGCATCCACCTAAGCTCCCAGATGATAGGGGGACCTGAATATTTTAATTTTTATTTATAATTACATATGAAAATGAGAGATTACCAAATACACCATCAAATTTTTTGTTCTGCAACATGTATGGAAAAAACCTAATATAATAGCAAGTAGACCAACTTATAGATCCCTGAAAATATGTATATATAGTTTATATCTCTATCTCTTCTCAGTCAGTATGTATATGGACAAGAAGTCCGTGAACCTGATTGTTAAGGAGAGTACTTGGACGATCTCAAAAAATAATATCCAAGATCAATCTAGTCGTATCCAAATAATCCAAGCAGAATTCTTCCAAGTAATAAAACTTGTTATTTATCTTTGAATATGAATTCTACAAGAAACAAGCCTCTTAATCGATCAAAATTATATGGACGTATCTACTAAAATTGAATATGTACTGCTTGTGTAAATATTATTATAAAAATAAACAATATAATGTGGAAAGGGAAAAACACAAGACACGAGAAGTTTTGTTAACGAGAAAACCGCAATAGCAGAAAAACCATGGGACCTCGTCTGAATTTGAACACCAAACTTTATTAAGACACTACATACACTAGCCTACCATCAGATTTCATATTGGAATATAGTTGAGACTGAATCCACCCTCCAAGAGATTCAGTTACAGTCACGGTCCTTATGTCTCTTGAAACTCATAAGTCTCTACGCAATTGATTCCCTTAGCTGAAGTTCTTTAAAGACTAAGAGTTTCTTCAACCTTAGTGAAAACTTTTGGTACAAAAAATCTACCTTTAACATATAAGCCTATTTTATTTCCCTTTAGATCAAAGATCAAGGCTTTGAAATCTGTTTGCAATAAACAAAGCTAGCAAACCTCATAACTTCAGAACGCTTACAGTCACTTAAATGAGAATCCCAGATTCTTTACCACCTCTCAAGAACAACATTCAACTTATCAATTAAGAATAGTTTTCAGATATATATCTTCGAACCTGGCTTCACAAATCCTCAAAGCGAAGTCTTTTAGTCGTAAACTACAGATGAAACTTAGGTTAATAGATGATGACTCTAGCTATCATCTTGGAAATGAAGTGTTATGGATTGAATTTACCATATGAAAGAGCATCTTTATTTATAGTTTTCAAGATTGAGAGTTACCTAGAATTCAAGCTAAGATAACTTGATAACCAAGAAAACACTTTATCTGCTTAAATAAAACTCTAAATAGGGTTTCGAGTAAGCATATGAAAAATTATCTTCGAAATACAATAAAAGAATATACACTATAGTACGGTTATGTTTTGGAAAATATGCCTTTCGAACTATAAGAAAATTGATATTCATTTAAACACCTAAGATTTTAATCATGATGCACACACATAAGTGTTTTAGGGATCAATGATGTCTTAGAAGTGTTTAAGAGAGTCACAGAAATGCTAAACATCTTTTAAAAATAAGTTTTTGATGAAATAACAAGGGTACCTGTAATCGCGGGGTACCAAAAATACACCACCAACTATTTCTTAGGCAATCTTATGGGAAAACTCGATATTCAATTCCGAGAGTTAATCTCAATCAAGAAGGAATATCTAGAGTTATATCTCTAACTCTCAAATCAGAAATTTTACAGACGCAAGTCCGTGAACCTGATTTCCGTGAGAGTATTTGGGTGATTCCAAAGATCAATTTCCCAAGTAATCAGTCAAGTCTTATTCAACAAAGAAGGTCGGATGTATCTACTATGATTGATTAACGTACAATCTGTGATATCAATTATAAGGATAAACAATATAATGCGGAAAATAAATAACAAAGAAACCAAAAGTTTTGTTAATGAAGGAAACCGCAATTGCAGAAAAGCCCCGGGACCTAGTCCAGATTGATCACCAAACTGTATTAACTTCGAGATATGTTTTGATTTCTGGTAAAATAAGACATATTAACTTCAAAAATATCAAAAATGTTCTCCACTATTTCGGTTTGGGATCTCACCTTGAGTATCAAGGAATGTTTTTGAACAATTAATAAATAAAATTTCAACACATGTTCAAATTACTCACTATGTCGACATCTTGAAATTTCATATTTTGCAAACCCAATTTCCAGATCACACAAACCCTAAAGTGTATGTGAGTTATAGAAATCGGTTTTGCGTATTGGGACCGTTTTTACCATGATACCTCAAGCAAGTTACGATCGGTTCTACCTTGACTATCAATATAGGTTGGGTTTGATTCTACCTTGACTCCCAACATAATCTAGCATTGGTTCTACCTTGTTTCCCTTTATAGGTTAGAATCGGTCCATACCTAAAATCTTCAATTAAAACCGGACCATCAATCCTTTTGATTTCCTTTCGACTACGAAACAAGTTCGTACGTATACTTCCTTAAACTCATGTAATTAAACATAGTTTTATAGGTATGAAATCAAACTTATGTCCACCACACAATCTAGTACGAGTTATAAAGATTATGTTGATATTGCAATTATGAAGTCCAAAAGATAAACATTATACTTTGTAATTCATTATACCAATATAAAGCACTTATTACTATTCATATATTGTTCCTTGTCACTTTGATCACATATGATGATGAACTCTATTATACTAGAGCTTCACATATATAACTTTGTATGTTATGTTTTTAATCAGAAACGGCTTGAAAGCTTACGATATAGAAATGAAAATAAGTCAAGTCATTTATTACTAAACTCAAGTGGAAGGATGATGTTATCGTCGTTGTCGATATGTCTTTGGAATCTTCAGGTCTTCAGATCCATACTTGTATTCTCAACATTTCTATACTTCCTAGTCTAACATAACGAAGTTAACTCTAGTAATCTAATCAAGTGACTTATGAGTTTTGATACTAAAATATGAAAACCATCCTTGACATACGAACACTTGGTGGATTTGACTGAGCAGTGCTCTAAAATTTGAGCATCTGCTAAATTCTTCTGAGACGGTTTTGTGAAAAGGTTCGTGAACTTTAAAGCTAGTCCATGAGTCGAGTGTTATCGTTTTTACAACCCTGCTCGGATCGAGAACTCAGATGCACACTATTTGTAAACTAGGTTCGCCAACCGTACTCGTTTAACGAACTCAAATACACAATTCTGTGAACTGTTTTCTCCAACCTTAATCCTTTTATACTAACATCAAAATTCAGTTCACCACAATTCATGAAACGAGTTCGTGAAATGTTCCCAACAGAACTTGCGGTTTGTGAAGCGGTTTGCCAACCTTCCTTGTATTTATGAAACTTAGATATCTATAGTTTGCGAAAGTGGTTCGCCAACCTACCCTGAGAAGAAATATCGGAATTTTTTGAATTTCTCTCTTTTGATGTTTGAAACATTCCCAAATGATAAAACCATTTGCATGGAAAATTTCAGTTGATCCACAAATTAATTCTTAAAAAATATATTGTTATGAGCTAATTTGTTAAGGACCTTTAAACATCTATGCTTGGATCATATTTCGATATTTTTAACAAGACAAGCTTGACTCGAAATTTTCTCTTTGTAAATCTACTAAAAGTCATGGGACATAGTCTCAAAAGATAGAATGGTAAGATAGTGATTAAAATAGAATGGTTTAGTATCCACACACCTGATTAATGAATTTCTTCAAATGTATTCGTCGATCTTCAGTGTTCGAGGGTGATGTCTACTACTCAATTACCAAATTTTAACCTAGTACGAGACTTGACATAGTAGATTAGAAATCAAGATACAGTTTTGATCATCTAACATTGACAACAAACTTGATATACCAAAATTTTTAGGTACAACCAAGCATTGCTCTAACAACCTAGATTATTACTTTGCATTCAGTAATTCTTATAAGCCAACCATTTTTTAATATTTTTTTGAAACATCTTAAAATTAAAATATTATTTTCCCAATAATTGGCCCATCAAATTGAACAAGTCTAAGCTTGAACAAATATATAACTCAAGAGATTTAACAAAAAGAAATATTTATTTTGTGTTATATGTGATACAACGTGTATCACATTCAAGATATGACACATATAATATAGAATAAATCTTCATTATATATTGTACTAGGGCTTAACCCGTGCTGTTAAGGCACGGGAAATGATATGTATTTCAAATATATCCATCGGTTCATACATATCATAACTGTTTGCTAAAAATCGATCAAGTTGATCCAAGTCTAAATGTTTTTGAGGTGTTTGTTAATAAACATGTCTTAGTCTCAAATATTTTAATACTATATCTCTAAGTCATACAATCTTTTAGGACAAATATAGTTAAACGTTAACCAACTCTTCAAAATCCTATGGGCCTATGGGTAATAGAACACCATTTCATTAGCTTCTTCAAAACAAAGTAGTGTCCCTTCTTCGGAAAAAAATAAATCATCAAAGGTCGTTCACCAAATTTATAACAAATCTGAAACACAAAATTACTTCAAAATCAATCAGAACAATTTTATAAAATTTGTTAGCTTCAAGGATTATTTTTCTCCCTTTGGTGATATAAATTATTCTAAATTTACATAGATTTGTGTTTTCCTAAAGTTTAATAATCTGTAATTCTTGATCCATTTCGTTTTTTATTTACTTATCTTCTCTCTTTACCTATTACCATGAACTATTTCTCAAGCATGCATAATCATATGAAGTCGAGGAGAAATGGAAAAAACAATCATCACAAAAAATGGGAATAAAGAGAGATATGATAAATTAAATCAATTACAATTGATTCGCGTGTAGCCTTGTATATGGTCAACTTTTTTATAGGTTTCATCTTCTTACCTGCCCCGACCCGACAAATCTTAAAACCATAGCTATTGATTTATCTTCTCCCTAGAAAAATCTGACCTTTAATATTTATTTTAATTTAAAAAAAAAAAGATAAAAAGCAAATTTAAAAACTAATAAGAGCTCGCGGCGCAGCTTGTTGCTTGTTGTGTAATTATTTTTTTATTAAATTGAAAAGAAACTCTCTCAATGAATTTTTCCTGAAAAACTAATATCAAATAATTTTTTTCAATAAGGGAAACTAAATAACCTTATGACACTTTTTTCATCCCACTACCACCACCACCATTAACGTCGTCACTCCACCATTCTCACCAACACCCACCACCATTATCCCCGGCGTCGATCCACCACCCTTGCCCACCATCACAACTACCATTAATGCCTACTGATTTAATATAAAATAAATTTATCATGTATTGTATTAATGGAAATATATTTATTTGATTAATTAAATAAATATTTATTATGAAATATCAATAGAACATTTATTATTGAAAGTTAATTAAACTGATCATTTTACAGTCGTAGATTTAGATTTTCCAAGAGTGAATCCATAATGGCATGGATGTTATATAAATTACGTATAATCATGTCAGATTATTTATTGAAAATAGCTTCTAGTCAAATTATTCTGGACTTTGAAACAGAGGCCCGAAGAATATGGGCTTTTTTATACATATAAGATCATTTTGCAAATACCAATTTATTGTCAAATTATAACGTGTAATTTGAATAATCTTATAAGTTTTTGTGTAAGTTTATCTATCAAGATGAAATCAAAATTCTATTTCCACTAATATCTAAATAAATAGAAACGAAAAATTGGTTTTTGAAAAAATCACCTTTCTAAACCAAAAAGTTGTGAATATATTGAAACCCCGAAGACCTGTGATAGCCAAATTTTAATCACAAAATACACGCACCCCTAAATTTAACCATGAGGTTATTGTAATCAATAAGGCTATATTTTAAAACGTATACTTCAGCTAAATATACAACAAATGATATTCAAGGAAATGGAAGAAACCCCAAACATTCATACATGAAACAATGTAAAAAAGAAAATATTTTCTCAAATGAGCTCAGAGTATTTTGACTGGTCGCAGATGTACGTTTTGGTGGACGAAGATCGGGAGAAAATTGAAAGAAGATTGAGCGGAACTATACTCTTGGATTTTTTTTTCCTTTCTGCAATCTATCTCCCTTCCCAACTTCATTTCTGATTTTGTTTGCTCCAAAGTAAGGAATTAGAGTTTTCAATCCCCACTCATCATACCGAATGTGAGAGAGAGAATCAATTGTTCAGTTTATGGGAAGGTAGGTTTGTAATTTTCAGTTGATACATTTTTCCATTTTGATTTAGACTTTGAGATGGGAATAAGAGAATATGTAATGAATTTTTCTCAATTAAAGTGTGTATTCATGGGATCGAACGAAACCATGAATTTACCAATTGGGAGGAAAAATCAGAACTGGTCTTTATCTTTTCTAACTTATCAAAGCTTCATTTTATAATACAGTACAAAGAAATAGGCAGAAAAGTATACACAGCTAGGGTACAACCCTTACCGTAACGACACATCTCGATAATAAGTAAATTTTTTTATATTGATTTTTACTTGTGCCCGTTTGTTTGTAGTAATTATATAACGTGACATTTTGTGGTTTTTTTTTGTTTTTCTTTGATCTTTCAGGTATTTTAACCGAGTTTATTTTATTTTATTAATAAGACAATCAACCAACTTCTTATTTATAATGTTACCTATTTTTTAGTCATACAAAATTAACATAGTCTATTGCTACTTACCAACCGTCGCCGCCATTACAATACCATATATAATACCATTTATTTCTCCACCACAACCGCCACCTACCTCCCGTTGGACGTTTGTCGTACTTCTAATTTTTAAATCACAAACATCATGAGTAAAATTACGGTTGAACAAACTTAGATTGTTAATTAATTTATTCCATTACATTTTTTATTGTTATATACTCTGTTGTATTGCAATTAATTTTATTTTAACGGTTAGAACCATGATTATAAAACCGGGTGCTAAAGGTAGCAAGGGTACCGTTTAGGTGATCCGGCGGTTATAATCATTTTTTTAAATGGTATGGTATCTTCCTAAAAATATGATATTTGTTTTTGTCAATCGTGATGACCAACTACATCTTTCACGATATAATGTTGCTTGTGTTGTAAATATACAAAACTAATTTTGTCCACGACTATTCACCAACATCACCATCATAAAACCACCCATTGGCATTATTTTTTCCACCACCACTGATATTATCGCCTCCACCACTTCTACCAGCCACTATATCTCCACTATGAACCACTAATTTCTATTGAGTTAATAAACTTTTTTAAAAATTATTAAGTAATGTAAAAATTCATATTTATTAGATTAATTAAAAGGATATTTAATGATCAAATTTACTAATAATTATTCATTATGAGAGATTAATGATACACTAATTAATAAAGCACTCATAATGATTAATTTTAATTAGACCAAACCACAACCATGGATTTAACTTTTCCCATAATGCATCCTGACCGCTCTTTATTTAGGCTAAGTTTTCCAAACTATGTCTTGTATTCTAGATAATTAGGATATGACTCGAGCCGTAACGGCACGGGCGGGCTTTGGTCTGCTTTTATTACTTCTAAGCGTGACCTCCAACAACATAGTTACTACTAAACAACTTTGTGCTCATTACAAATGAGTAATTCTGGACACACCAAATTTATTTTTGGGATTTCTCCCTTGGGGAAATTCAAGGGTAGTCTACTGAATACTTACAGTTTGTTTTTCCTCTCGATGGATAAAACATTTGCAAACAAAAAGCAATGCCATTTTTGTCTACCGGTAATTATTAATTATAATTATATAATGTATAGATTGTGTGATTTCAACTCTTCCGTCAGATAAAATGGAAATTACAAAAGAGATTGCCAAAAAAATGAAAGATGGGCATCCAACATGTTTCCTTCACAGTTGGATCCAAATAAATATGCGGGATCATGTAGAATTACTTTTAAAACAAACAACGCCTGTGGTAAAATATCAATATTCAGAGTTCGTTTACAAATAAGAACACAAAACTACACAAATCCTACTACAAAGGAGACAAAAATGGTGACCGGCATCCAACCAAGAGTTGAATTCCTTATGGCACCGTTAGTAGACTGAATACTGTTTACACTGCTCTATGCCTCCTGAAAGATAGATGAAAAGTCTATTATAACAACGGCTAGGTGTGGGTACACTACATCGATCTTTGCTTCGCAGTTGGTGCATCATTGGTCAGCCTTCTCGACAATAATTTTTTTTGTGCAGTTGCTGCATACTCAGTAGTACCAACCACCATCGGTCATAAGCCGATCAGCAGTTGCACGATCCAAATATTTGTCTTGTTCTTGCATTAGTCTGCAGTTACAAACATAGCTGGTTAGAACACCGACCACATCTGCTCCGCCATAAGAATTAAATTTGTTTTATATTACTATTCTAAGCAAAATGAGATGTTTCAAGGAGCAAAATGAATGTGATTGCTAAGGAAACTCTTTTTGCTTTATATACGGAAAATTTGTTGGTTATAGCCTGACAAATTAATTAATACCACTAAATGAGATTGGGCATCATATGGATATCATGTGTATAGAAGGATTATCGCGACCTTATAATGAGAATCTGTAACCATTATGCTGGAGGTCAATTACGGGATATTGGGAGTCAGGAAGCAGACAAATGATGTATTAACCAACCTAGAACACACAGGTTAGTGATAAAGATAAAAGACATCAATATGGATGGGAGCTAAGATGAGTATGTGGTATACCTTTGGCTTTGACAGGAAACCATGTCGACTGCTGGGCGACCGATTTGTTTCAACCATGGGTCAAATGCGCAGGATTTCCGGTGTGTTCTATGACTTCAAAATGAATCAGGTACCTAGACCTAGTACAAACATTAGAAGGGAGTGTAAACATTTTAAACTTTATTTAAAAGATGAAAAGGTTTCACAGATTACTATCTCAGCCAATACTTCTAAACTGGTGAGATTCAAATACAATAAACAAAATAGATGATGTAGGTACCTGAAGTTTGTTGATGTGGATTTCTTAGCTAATATGCATGAGAAGCCATCTGTTTCATATCAAAAGAAAAACCTAGTCAGTATTCTGCATAATCAAGAATGAATAAACCACCAGGAATTTGTGTACCCTAAATTACATGATACAAATTAATTGAGAACTGAAAATTGGAAATCAATGTAAAGAAATTAGATACCTGAGCACCTACGATCTGTTCGATGGAGAAAGGTTCATCTTGTCCACCATTGTGTTCAACATGCGAAAAAAGAAGAAGAAAACGAAACAGATGTTATCTGCTGCCGATAAGATTAATGGAGAGGCTTAGGTCAAGGGTGTAATGCACGACATTAATCTGCTAGAAAATCATCGTGTCCCTTGTCATATCTCGGCCGTCCTTTATACGCCAAGTGTGAATCTCCACGTAATTATATCTGGATCATCCTTTATATATCCAAACTGTAGATGACCATCGATATGGAAAACACCATTGTCCCTTGTAATATAGATATAATAGCTTCGATATATATGTATATATACATATCTTGTTATCAAGATCAAAATGCTAGTTTGTCTGAACAATAAAATTTCTTAAAATAAACAAATTGGTGCAAGAAATATAACTTTTACGCTGTTGTTTTTATTTATACATTCTAATTTATATAATCAATGTTATTTTTTATCTTATGATGGAATAGAAGTTTTTTTTGTTTTGTTTTTTTCTGGAGCTCCTATTTTTAGTAACTTACCTAGAGCCCCATGAAGTTTGGTAAGGCTCTTAAAAATAATTTGGACCACTTTGTCTTAGTTGTTTTTGTGAGAGTTTTAATTGGGTAAGATTATTGTACCTTTGTTTCATTTCCTTTCTTTTTTTTTGAAGTTGGGTCTTAGTTTTCAAGGCTGATGATTGGGATACCTATTTTGTTGGTTGTGATTGATGTTTCTCAAATATTTCTTATCATTTTACATGGAAGTAGCAAGTATAGAATTAATAATTGAAACGTATATGGCAGGGATCACGTGTCTTATTCCTACAGTAACTTTAATTATTACTATTTATTGGAGGCTTGATATATTCGTCATTCAGTCAGTTTAAGGAAAATTAACCATGATAGGCATGGTTATGGAAATTGGAGGTGCAATCTTGCTAAGTTTTTACAGGGGTGCGGAAATCTCAATGTTGTAAATTGTTACTCATTTTCAAATAGTGCGCAAGTTAGGGATCGTTTCTAGAATACACAGTTCGAGGCGTAGTACTTTCTTTGGGGATTGTTTTCTACCACTCAACTTGGCTAGTAATCCAGGATAATTTGAGCCAAAGTTATCCATGCTGCTTCTCAAGTATATCTTGGATAATATTTATGGCTTCAATGAAATTTTTCTCCTATGATTTATGCACGATGACAGATTGGTCTCGGTGGAGGCTACATGAGAATATTCTTATACTGTTGATATACTCGGTATGTGAATTAGATTTTGTATACGTACTAGTTTATTTTATGTATTATGATACTAATTTATAACGCATAATGTCAGGGTGTTACTTCAGGCATGATGATGACAATAATTTCCTGGTGCGTCGAACTCAGAGCGCCACTGTTTGCTTCTTTATTCGGTGGTTTAGGTTTTCTGCTGGCAACCTTCTATGGCTCGGTCTTCCTAAATTTTTCAGACACGTAGGAGTTTAGCGATGATGCGAATGGTAACTTCATGGAGATGACAGAGGAAACAAGCATCATCACTTCTACTCTTCCTGTTTGTAATAGTGAAGGGTATAAGACACCAAAATAGTAAGAGTAACAAGGATTGATCCCAGTACACAGTACACGGTATTATTTCTGAATACGCTTTATCTATCTCTGAATGATCAACGTTCTTTTATAAGTAAAGCTGAGAACATTAATATTAATCATACACACGTATTCCTGGGTGGGTGTTACTACCCAATACAATTTATTGCTTCTTTCATCTTAAACTTTATTTGATTTTCGACACCTTGTTTCCCAAGTACGGAAAAAATTGTACAATATAATTTCTTTAAAATAACACTCGATAATATAATATTCTCGTTAAAATTTTAAATTTTCTGGTCCCAACTCTGCCCCTTAGTGCTAAAATAATAAATTTCATAAAGTCATAAAAATAATACATTTCAAAAGTTCTCGTTAAGCCTTACTAGGTCATGAATGATATAAAATAATAATTCTATTAAAAAGACAAAAATAAATTTCATACATATTAAATTTTCTCATAATATGATTCAATATTGGTTTCTTTAAAATTAAAATCAAATTGTATTTTGTTTCTAATAACTCTTAGGGCATTCAAGAAACCCAAAGTCACGTCGTTGTATTGCAACGAAATGTTAAAGAGTGATTGATATTTGGAGTGTTTGTGTTTGTGTTGTAATCAGTTAATAATATAATCATTTCTTTCAAATTGGTGGATATTATACTTATAATCTATAACTATCGTTACATTTCCAAACTAGTAACTACTCTGTAAAACAATAATATATTACTTAACTATAAAATAATAATTTATTATATTATCGATAATAAAATATATCCTTAAAATAACATAATTTCATGGTCGCAAGTCTATTATTTTAAAGAAGTTATAATGTATATGCTATGTTAGACATTTACTTTCGAAATATAGTGGTTTAGTGTTGCATATAATTTCAAACTTAATAGTATGAATACCGTTTTTGTTTCAGTTTTGATCTTAGTATACCAGTAATATGATTATCTTTTTGCATAAATTCTTAAGGAGAACTTTCTAAAATCCACTTGTAAGGCTATAACCCTCGTAAGAATATCCACTACGGTACATTTTAAGAAACTAAGAGGCCCATATTCGAACAATTCGAAGTAAATGTAGCAGACCCCTCAGTTAGCCAACCCGGAAATGATATTTTTTTTCTCCATCACCAAGGTCATCAGGAGATCCGGATTACTACCTTGTCTATTCAATCTGATTTATTACCATATCCATTTTCTAAAATCGACGATCATGAGCCTCGTGAGATGACACGACTTGATATTGAACAAACATCTTTTATTATCTCAAATAGAAAGATTATAAGGTTTTGTGAGGCTCACGCCAATGAAATTTTATCAAATCGACGACCTTTTTTGGAAGCTTGGGAAGTGGTTCATGAATCCCGCGCCTCGCTCTTCGTCGAAAAATCCCAAAGTTAAATAATGAATAGAGGCAAAAAAAGAAAACCGCAACAAAATTTATGTTCTTCACTTTCTTGGACGAAGTTGTTTCAGAAGATGCTTGCTTACGATACTCATGAGCTTCCACATCATAAATCTCAAAATAACCCTCCCGCGAGGATAACGAAGAAGTAAGAAATACAAAAGTTAATAAGAAAGTAAAAATAAGTGAAATTTTTCCAAAAGATAGTTACCATCGGTGGACCCTTAGGCCAGACAAATATCCACGGAGCGAACTGAGACACATGTGCATGCACTTCAAGGGGAACTGTGCAAGGATTATTATCGTTATTTCGACCCAAACCCAGGGACCCTATATTCAACGCCAACTACGACCATGCTTCATCGCTAAAGTAGTGAAAAAGAGAGTTATTTTTAACCGATAACTGGGAAAAATGCCTAGAGGAATAGTTGGATGAACTTTCTGATGAAGGTGACTCAGATATTGATAGAAATGTAGATGAGGAAATCTTAGAGTATGTTAAGCTATTAAAACCTTTGGGAAAGAGGAAGATGAAAACTTCTTGTCTCACACCTTTTCTGACTAATGTCTGTCGAGAAAACAAGAAATTAATAAGAATATACTCGGGTCTTTATGGTTGGAATTCCCTTAACAATTCAATACTCAAATATCGTGAGAATGGCTTAAGTAAAAAGTCACTTGAATGTGATAATCTTCGTAGAGAATTCTATAATTTGAAAGAGAAACTTGCAGCAACTGAAGCAAGGATAAACTCCCAGCAGATAAGTTTTGATGACAGAGAAAGTGCTTGTCTCGCTCGAGAAAAACGCCTTGAGGATGATTTAGCTGACGCTCTTGAAAAAATCAATATGTTGGAAGAGGACTTGAAAATTTTCAATACTAGCTCAAACAAATTAACCACTATGCTAGGAGCAAGTAAAAATCATCGTGATACACGAAGTTTGGGCTATAAGGGAATGGATGCTCCACATATTAGCAAAAAGGTCAAATTTGTCAAGTCTAGTGATTTTTATCAAACAAAGGATGGAAAAAGTGAAAAACCTTCACCGACGCTTAAGGTTCGAAAGAGCAAAGTATATTAACCTCCAAATCCAGCACACAGGAATCTAGGTCATTCCTTATGTTTTCTATGAATGATATTGTTTTCGTCTAAGGAATGAAAAGATTCACAATGTTCTTGTTTGGAAATCAAAAGAAATGATCAAACCTAGATCACATCTTAATGCTAATCCCCTTAATATCACGGGTTGTCGATGTCTTAGGTAAAGAAATAAATGTTGTGATAAACATGGATTTACCAATACACCTCATACGAAGCCTTTTTACAATTGTAATGATTATGAAAAGGATAAATTTGTAAAGACGAAGACAAGATCTGATGCTCCCAACTGGAGAAAGACTAACTTGCAAAAGAATAGTCAATCTGATTCTCTTTCGAAAAATCTTGAAGAGAATAATGGGAAGAAGGTTCTGGTTGTTCCTAAACGCACTTAGAAGTGGATATCAAATAAATTCAATAATGCATTGAGTGTAAAAAGGAAATATCTCCCAGAAAATCATAAATATCAAAGGCAAAATCCATGATTTTGGAAGTTAAAAATTTCTTGGGAAAGATGGATTTAGATATGAATAGGTCTAAAAGTGATCTCTTTAATGATAATAAAAAAGTGAAACACAGTAATTGGTGGAAGAAGAAACGAAATAAGCTAAAAACTATACATGGTGAAAATTCCATAGATGCGGAAAATTTTGATTCACTCACCTGCAATGAGCAAGACATTGTTCACCTCAACACAACTTGATTGTGTTGAAAGTGCATCCTCACCAAGAAATTCCCTAATATTAATACGATGAGGGAAGAAAAAGAATTAGGGCGCACATATCATGTTAACTAAGATTTTGAATATTTGGTAAATCCGTAGAACTCATGATTGGATTCATCTAAAAGGTATGTCTATAAACTTGAGCAAGTTTTATGATTTCATCATTATATGAGTGATGCCATGATCTATTGATATCAAAAACATTTTTGTTTTTGTACTCTTATTTTCTCGCTAAGTGTTCTGGTGGAAACCCAAGTATCTTTATGATTGGTTGTTTAAATATATATATGAATTTAAATACCCAAAGTTTCTGAAGACAATATTTTTTTTATCTCCACGTTGTTGAGTCAATGCTCCAAAGAGATGAATCAATGTCAATATGTTTACATCTTTTGTTTGAATGGTTTATGTCAATAAATAGTGGTTGTCATACTTGTCTTATATGCACTTATAAAATAATCAACACAGTCACATACAACTTATGATGTTCCGCGTCTCTTGTGATTCCAAACAGTAATGACTTGATGTGGGTATCAACACATTTTATGCACTGGATAAATTATGTAGTCATAATGTTGATACTTAAACTTAGGTTCTAGGTAAAACTCTCAAGACATGATAATCATACTGATTACAGGTACATCATTCACCATTAGCTAAGAATAATAGATCGTAGGTGAATTATTTATAATAGAAAAACTAATACGGATAATGATCCATGTACCTTGTGTATCATTCATTTTTAACTAACTTGATTTGGGTTTAAGATTCTTAAACGTTCAAGTTTGAAGAAACAAACAGTGTCGATGCCTTGTTGTTTTTGGTGAATCTCAAAGAAGAAATTTCGAGTTAAATCTTATCTTTTTTAGACTATCGAAATATAATTCAAGCAACGATTGTTCATATTCTTGACAAATTCAGTAAAGAACAATTTATTTTTTATGAAATAAGTTTTGATTCAAGTTAATCATTCGAAAATAGCCCATATAGATGATGTTCATCATTGGTGTCATTTGGGAATGTTTTTTAAATTGATTAAAGAAAGTTTATAGAACTACTACATACTGGAACATGGAAGCTACACGTACCGGCGTAAATTTAGAGTTCTGGATCCAGTGGTCGTGAATTACTCTGTGGTACACGTACCTAGTACGCATATCAAAAAAGTTCTGAGTTCACGAATAGGGTTGGTACATGCACCTGGTATGCATACCATCCCTGCCAAAAAAATTCAGATACATTCAAACTATTTTTACAAAATGTTTGGCAGTAGAAGAACACTCTCAAACACTTTTAAGACAACTTTGATCATTGAATCACTTGTGATTGTGTTTCATATTGAAAGTATTGAGTGTTATTGAACACGGTTATTACTTGAATGCTCACAACCTTCTTGGTTTATACGTGAAAATATGATGCACGATTCTTAATGAGTTATTATTTATATATATGTGCATATTCTTTTATGTCAAGAAAATCTTTTTATACGATTTTGGTAGCCAATGTTGGTGTAAATCCTTTCGAAAAAGATTAGTTCTTTCGTCTAAGAGTAAATCAAATCTTGTATGTTCTTTACAAGTTTATATCTTAGATAAGATGATCGCGATACTCGATCCTCATGATCACTCTTGCGCATTGCTTGACTCCCTTGAGATATAGTTCTTTTTTTATCATGTTTATATGATTAAAATACCATCTCATGATGATTGTTTTTTTCCTCAAAAGTTGATCTTAACTCTAGTAAAAATTTTGATGATGATAATGGATACAAATTTACTTATGTAAGTTGTTAATGTCCATACAAAATTCTTTATTTGTAAAGGTCATCGTGTTATTCTTTTTTGGAATAACATCAATGGGGAGAGTTCTTAAATGAACTTGTGCTTAATTTCTATTTCTTTTTGGGGTGTGTGGCTGTGGAATTTACATGGGATGCTTGTATCTTAAATCTCCTAGATAAGTATTTTATATGTTGTGATATCGTATAAATTAAAGTTATTATGTATTCTATGTCTTGAAGTATCTTTTGATAGAGTTCATTATGATCCCATTATTTTCGTACCTTTGCCAATTTTTATTGACAAAAAGGGGGAGAATTAACTATTAGTTTCGCAATACATACATATGGTTTATGGATCATTATGTAAGGGAGAGTGAATCAACATCTGTAAGTTATACCTATTATGTGAAAGATGTAAGTATTGACTAAGGGTGATAAACATATCACCGTAGTATTACTTCGAAGTTGTGATACAATTGAACTTTGGAGAAGATAATAATATTATATTTCTGTATAACGATGATTGAGAATATATGTTTTCAAAGTTGTTATCGCTACATATTTTCAACAACAATGATGCTAAGTTGAACACGTTCGGAATCATTGGAAACTTGAAGTAACGAGGAATTCAAGGAGTTGGAGAAACCAAGGAAATCAAGCATGATGGATTCAAGAATTTTTTGAAGCTTTATTTTTTAATCCATATGTATTGATGGTTTTTTCACTAAAATTTGACAAAGGGGGAGATTGTTAGAGCATTGCTCGTTCTATCTCACAAGTGTCGCTATCTTAAACTTGTTGTGAAATTTAGTTGATCAAAACTATGTCTTGATTTCATGTATACAACTAGTCAAGTCTCAGATTGGGATAGAAGTATGTAGTTGAGAATCGGACATCACTGCGTTCTAGCATTTGAAGGCGAAGATCAACCGAAGTTTTTGGATAACTTCTTCAACAAAAGGTAAGTGAAGGATGAACCACCTATTTCTCAAGTTTTCACCTTTCTATCTATGAGACTATGTCTCATAACTAGTTAGACTATTACATGGACAACAAGAATTTCGAGCCAAGTTTATCTTGTTAATCGTTCTCGAACTATATATGACTAAGCTTAAGAACATTTTTCTTTACTTGATGAATTTGGTTAAGAACAATTTATTGTTCATAATCTAAATCGTGATTCAAGATTATCATTCGAAAATAGCCTGGAACAGTGATATGTGTCATTGATGTTATTTGGGAATGTTTCGAATTTTTTAAGAGAGAAAAATAGAACTATTGTAAATATGGATACATGACAGTATACATACCAGTTTACATATTGGAACAAATGTTATAGGTCCGTAGCCGTAGTACATGTACCCAGTACACATACCGGAGTAGCTATTGTTGGGCAGAAACTTTTTGGTATGCACCCAGTATCCATACCATAATAAGTCCGTCGACACTGAATTAGGAAGGTACGCATACCCAGTATGCAAACCAAAAAAGATCAGATGGTTTCAAAACCGGATTGGTTTGCATACCCATTATACAAATCGAAAAAGATCTTTGAGTTCCTAAACTTGCTTTTTTCTTATGGGTATACATACTCGATACATGTACCTTCAAAAAAATAGTCACGAACAGGAAAGAGTACACGTACTTACCCCGTCGAATATTTTTAAATGCATCAAAATTATTTCTCTGAGATAATTAGCATTTGAACAACTTTTTAAAAGTACTATCTAGACATATTTGATCATATTATAATTTATGGTTGTGACTCAAGATCAAGTCTTAAAGTGTTATATGAAAATGATTAAGCTTATAGTTCGTCGGATAGTTCGGGATAACCTTTCATGAAAAACTCTTTGTACATTGTTCGGTTAAGGTTCATTCTAACCAGAGTGTACATTTGGTTGTGTTAATCTCAAATCAAATAATCATATACCTATGGATATTGATTGCTTGATTCCAAATCTATCTTAGCTTAAACCTAAAGCAACCTTGGCTTTGAAAGGCTATATAAGGAGAACTTTAAGCAACCGGGATCTTTGAATCCCCGATACTATCCTTGTGTGTCCTAGTTGTAAATTACAATCGTCATCTCATTCAAACCCCTCTGGGGTTTAGCGACAAAAAAGACTTCACATAGGAATTCATGAAGCCAGGTCCGACTATCTTTATCTTGATAGTTTGTGTATCCTGATTTTGTTACCGATTTTTGAGTCTCACTCCGATCAAAAACAAGATAGATATAAATCACAAAGTTTCTTCATCTCAGAATTTATGATTCCACAAGTTTTATACTTATGAGGTAAATAAGAATCTAGGCTTCTCTTGGAGTTGTAAGTTCAGGATTTTGAGGTCTGCGAGACTTTATCTATTGCGATAGATTTCCAGTCTCACCTTGATATTTGATCGGAAAGAAAATCACATATATGCTTATCTGTGGGAGGAAGATTGGTTTAAAATTTTCAATTGAGCTGAAGAAACTCTTAGGATATAAAGGACGTCAACTAAGAAAATCAATTTGATGGAGTCCTGTTGGGATTCAAGAGGCGTAAGGAGCGCGACTGTAACTGAATTTATGTGAGGGTTTAATTCGGGCTCAGCTGCATTCCAGTCTGAAGCATTGATATTAGGCTAGAGACTATAGTTGTTTAATACAATTTGGTGTTAAAATATTTACTAGGTCCCAAGGTTTTTCTGCATTTGCGATTTCCTCGTTAACAAAATTTATGGTGTATGTGTTATTTCTTTTCCGTATTTTATTGTCTATCTTTATAATTGAAATATTAAAGATTTTTACAAAAATCAATCAAAGTAGATACGTCCATCGTAATTGATTGGATACAACTTGATTGATTATTGGATATTGATCTTTGGAATCGTCCAAGTACTCTCACACATAAATCATGTTCACAAAATAGTCTATGTAAACATTTTTATTGTGGGAGAATGAGATATAAACTCTGAATATTATTCCTTGATTGAGATTAATTAAGTTGAACTCCCGGAATTGTATTTAGGTTTAGTCCATACACTTTACCTAAGAAAGGTTAGTCGAAACTAGCTAATTGAACTATAAGCTTAATCATTTTCATATAACACTTAAGACTTTAATATTGAGTCACAACCATAGATTATAATGTGATCAAATATGTTTATATAGTGTGTTTAGAAATTTATTCAAATGCTAATTATCTCATAGAAATAATTTTGATGCAACTAAAAATATTCGACATGGCAAGTATGTGTACCGGGTACGTATATTGTTTCATGTTCGTGACTATTTTTGTCAAGGTACATGTACCGGGTATGTATATACTTAAGACAAAAACAAGTTCAGGAACTCACAAATATTTTTCGTTTTGCATACTGGGTGTGCGTACCAATCCGTTTTCTGAAACCAACAGATCTTTTCAGTTTGCATACTAGGTACGCATACCATCCTGGTTCACGAGTCAACAGACTTTTTATGGTATGGATACTGGGTATGTGTACCATAAAGTTGCTATGGAACAATAGGTACTCCGGTATGTGTACTGGGTACATGTGCTAAGGCTCCGGAACTATAACATTTGTTTTAGTATGTAAATTGTATGCATATTGTCCTATATCAAGATTTACAAATTACAGTAGTTATATTTTTCTCTCATAATCAATTCGAAACATTCCCAAATAACATAAATGACACATATCACTGTTCCGGGCTATTTTCAAACGATAATCTTGAATCACGATTTAGATTATGAACAGTAACTTGTTCTAACCAAATTCATCAAGTACGGACAAATGTTCTTAAGCTTAGTCATATGTATTTCGAGAACGATTAACAAGATAAACTTGACTCGAAATTCTTGTTGTGCATGTAATAGTCTAAATACTCATGTGATGTAGTTTGATAGGTAGAAGGGTGAAAACTTGAAAAATAGGTGGTTCAGTCTTCATTTACCTTTTGTTGAAGAAGTTCTCCAAAAGCTTCGGTTCATCTTCGCCGTTAAACGGTAGAACGCAGTGATGTCCGATTCTCAACTGCACACTTCTATCTTAATCCGAGACTTGACTAATTGTAGAATATAAATCAAGACATAGTTGTGATCAACTAAAGTTGACAACAAGACTTGTGAGTTCTACCGAGCAATGCTCTAACACATAGCATAATATACAATCAAGCGATGATAAGTCGATAAATTTCAACCTTATAGCTATTGAACACATCGATAAATTGAAACAAAATTATTATGTTTTCATATGAGTACATAAGTAATGGTTAGTATTAATTGTTACTTCTTATAATAATCTTGGATACTTCTCGACGTCAAGCTAGCTCAGTTATTCTTGGAGAAAACTCGAAACTATTGAAATCGACTTCAAACGTAAAAAAGTAAATGAACTAAAATCTTCCATAAAAGTTAACAGAGAATTTAAACCAAGAATAGGTTCATAAAAAGACCAAGAACGAGCTAAAATTACACATTGTTTATGGATTTTCATTTGTAGAAGGAAGGAAAAGATGAGTGGACAAAGGAAGTAACAACATCATTTGATATAGTTCGAGATAAGAATTTGATGCAACTAAAAAAGATGAATATTTCTATTTTCCTCTTTTGGTATAGTTATAAATAATATGTTGATGCTCTCGCTTCTGACGAGTTTACCAAGGGTTACCAAGGATAGTAATCGCAAAGCTTTCTTCGTCTCAGACTTTGTGATTCCGTAAGTCTGTGTACTTGTGATTTGAATAAGAATATATGATGCTCTTGGAGTTGTAAGTTATGCAATTTTTAGATTGGCTAGACTTTGTGTATTGCTATCAATTTCCAGTATCAGTTTGATCTTTGATCAAAAATGAAATCACGTATATGCTTATTTGTGGGAGGCAAATTGGTTTAAAGTCTTCACTTGAGTCTAAGAAAACCTTAGGCTGTAAAGGACGTTGGCTAAGGGAATCAATTCCGCGAAATCCTAATGGAATTCAAGAGGCGTAAGGAGCGCAAGTGTAATTGAATTGTTGTGAAGGTTTAATTCCGTCTCAACTACATTCTAGTCCGAAATATTGATAGTAGGCTAGAGTATGTAGTGGCTTAATACAATTTGGTGTTCCCTGGGTTTTTCTGCATTTGGGTTCCTCGTTAACAAAATTTCTGGTGTCTGTGTTATTTCTTTTTCCGCATTATATTTTTTACCTTTATAATTGAAATATCAGAGGTTTTAAATCAATCAAAGTAGATACATCCAACCTTGGTTGTTGGATACGACTTGATTGGTATTGATCTTTGGAATCGTCCAATTATTATCACACATAAATCAGGTTCATGGACTTGCGTGGAGACTTTCTGATTATGGGAGATAGGGATATAACTCTGAATATTATTCCTCGATCGAGATTCATTAAGTTGAGCTCTCGGAACTATATTTAGGTTTAGTCCGTACCGGTTGCCTAATAAAAAGTTGGTGGTGTATTTTGGTACCCTTCGCATTTTCAATTGGTATTAGAGAAGGAAAACACGTTAAAGACCTAATAAGTCTGTGTTTGTAGCAATCAACTATATGGATAAGAGTGCAATCTCTATAAACATACCACCAGACTTTGATGGCACGAATTACTTATGTTGGAAAATTTATATGCGTTCCTTTTTACAAGCCCGTGACTTTGAGACATGAAAACTTGTAGTTATGGGATTCGAAGCGCCAACAGTTTTTAGAAGCGAAAATATTGTTGCGAAACCATTAAGGGAATATAGTGATACCGTGATAAGTATTGTAAAGCATAATGCTGACGGGTTAAACGTTATTATCCATGTGATAAGTCCAAATCTTCAGCATCATTGACATCGTGCACTAGGTCTAAAGATGCTTGGGATATCTTAGAAACCGTATTTGAAGGAGATACCTCAGAGAAAGAAGTTAGGCTTCAAAACCTAAATTTTGATTGGAAAAATATTCGTATGTCTGACGAAGATTCATTTGATTAATTTAATCAAAAGGTATCTGGAATTGTTAATGCACGTTTTGCATTATGGAAGACCATCCTTCAAAAAGACATTGCGAAGAAAATTCTCCGTTTTTTACCAGCAAAATATAAGTCTAAGAAGCATGTCATCATGGAAGGAAATAACCTTGAAACTCTTTCCAGAAATACTCTAGTTGGAAAGTTAAAGATCTTAAATCATGAACTACAGTCTTAAGCCGGTTAGGATATTGCGTTCAAGGCACTGAAAACACTAAAGCTCTTAAAAGTAGAAGTGTTAAAAACTCTGTGAACAATCTTGTTGGTCCTGAATTTTCAGATGAAGATCTTGACAACTGGTGGGCCCGGGAAAGTGTGTAAATATGAAGAGAAATGAAACGCGGGCCTACAGTAATACCGCAATTGCACGGTCGTCGGTTGTAGCTCGTGCAAGTACGGGTCGATCCACAGAGACTGGGGGTGTTTGGAGTTTCTAGCTATTTGGGCTCTAAATTGCTATTGGGTAACTATGAAGCCTTTTGGGCTTTGGGCTTAGGGTACCTTTGGATTATAGGCTTGTTTGACAATGAAGTGAACTGAGCTTGGGTTCAGTTGGTCTTGAAGTGTACTAGGCTTGGCCTTTGAAGTGCACTGGGCTTTGAGTGTCAATGGGCTTCTAGATTAACCCAAGACTGAACTGGGCTTTGTAATGAATCTGGGCTTCAGTAGTCTTTGAAATGAACTGAACTGAACTGAACTGGGCCTTAGGCCTTAACAGATACAGTGGGCTTTTGTAATGACTGGACTTGTAGCCCAGAATTGAACTAGACCTGGAGCAGCAGCAGTGGTGGCTTCAGCAGCAGCAGACAAGGCTGGGCTGGAGAAGAAGCAGCAGCAGCAGCAGGGGAGGAAGGTAAGCAGGCAGGGTTGCAGGGCAACTGAGCAGAACTGGCAGCAAGGCCAGGGAAATAAGAAGATGGTAGGGGAGGTGGAGAAAACTAAATGTAGCAGTGGCACTAGGCCAAGGTAAAATATGGATATTTACAATGGCAAAAGCAAACAGCAAACAACAATGATGATGGTGAAGGTGACAATGGCATAAAGAATGACAAAGAGATAAACCAAGGCCTAAGCCAAGGGCAATGGCAGGGGAGCAAAATTACAGACACAAAACAGAGAAACAACACAACTAGTTTATGAATCCACCTTGTGACCTATCCAGATGGTGTAATTCTATGTTAAATCCCTGTCCCTAATGGAGCTAGGAGAAGGTTCAAGCCTGCCTATGTTCCAGGGTATACATAAATGGAATGGAAGGAGAAGAAGCTTGCTCAACTGTTTACTCCTAGCATTGACTGTCTTTTGACAGCACAATAAATCACAAGCACAGTTGAGCACTAAATGCCTCCATTACTCAATCAACTCAATTTACATGAATTATAACCTAGCATTCCACCACTAACAGTGACTTAAGGAATCATCTCAGCCTAGCTATACACATACACATGTGAGCTCACATAACAGCAACAAAAACAAAACAATTACTAAACAGAGCATTGAACTGAACATAAACAAACACAGAAGACATAAAACAAAAACATGAACTGAATTGAAACTAAATAAGAGCAACTAAACTGAAACTAAACAAGAGTAATGGAATAAACATAAAGATAGTTGCAAATTAAACACTAACCCTTGAGACACTGGCTATTCCAGTGCTCTTGGGTGACACACTGGCTAATCCAGGCATAAGCCTTTACATCACACCACAGTCCCCTTTTTATACCCAGACACCCAAATTAGGGTTTACAGAAAAATTCCCCCAAATCCCCAAATTGAACAGTGACAAAATTAGGGTTTCTCACCTAATTCTACTAATTTAATCATACCCATGTTGCCACTGTTCTTCCTCATGCTCTCCCTAGCAGTAATTAGGGTTTTCTCAAACAAACCCTAAATGGACAGAAAAATTAGGGTTAGGGATTTTTCTTACCAAACCTGCGATTTGACGCTTCCCTCTTCAACCCATTCCTCTCCTCGTTCACCAGCTCCATTCACATGCCTTCAATTGCTTTTCTAGCTTCACTAATTCGTCAACCACTCACCTAGGGTTTCGGCAGGGGAGAAATTGACGAATTAGGGGGCTATAAAGATGGGTAATAGTTGTAGGAAGGTAGGGGTGATGATGGTGGAGGTGTGATGGTGGTATAGGAGTTGGTGGCGGTGGCAGTGGAGTGGGTAGTGGTGATGAGGGAGAAGGTGGTGGTACGGGTTCTGCAGACGGGGGAAGGAAGAAGAGATGGAGAAGAAAGAAGAAGTCGATAGAGTTAGGGTTAGGGGGCGTTTGGCTAGGGGTATATGGCTCGGATGTTATGGTGTTGAGCGGTTTCAGCGAGGGAAGATGTTATGCGATCTGCGTCGTAGGATGAGAAGATGGTAGGTAGATCTGACGGCGATTCGGAGGCAAGCGATGAGCGACCGTCGGATGAAGGGATACAACGAAACGGACGGCACTTGGTGGAGTTAGGTACTGTAGTGTAGATCGGGAGTATCTAATTTTGATGCACAGGCATAGAAGCGATCGTTGGATTCAACTACAATCTAATTTGAAGGCTTGGAATTTAAGCGCTGTGGTGTTTTGCAGAGACTTCAGATTTTTGCTCTACGAAGGAGCGACCGTAGGATTTCGATGTAGTCCCATCTAACGGCTGAGAATGGAGGCGGTTATGGATATAGAAAATGGGTTTGGGTAAGGGTTTTGGGCCTTGGGTATGCCAAGCCCATATCTTCTTTAAGCAATTCTTCTTCTTGAGCCCATTCCTAGCTTTTTGGACGTGCGCTCATTCTTTGCGGCTTCCTGTGCGTAATTCTTCCCGGCTTTTCACTACTTTCTGCTCTTTTCGCTCCGCATCATCCAACTTTTTATTACCTAAAAATGCAAAATTAATAAGAAATATTTATTCTTGAAAACAATGAAAATACAGAATATGGGATAAAATGTAGAATTAATGCACAAAAGATGAGTTAAATGCCAAGAAAAATATTAAAATATGCACTTTTCACTCATCAAATACCCCCAAACCTGAATTTTACTTGTCCTCAAGTAAAACAAAACTAAGGAAATCCTACCTATACCACTGTCGCTGGTCTCTCGAATGCATTTAGCGTATGCACTAAGCCTTTTAAACCACTAAGTGTCCCTAGTGGACGAGTTAAGTCTCGTGAAGGTTTGCTTAGAACGTACCTACAAAGTTCTAGGTCAAAATATAAGCTCAGATTCCATCAAATGTGACATGTGCAAGTCAGTTTAAGCTCACAGCAAAATGGAGATGTCAATCTAGCTATCAAGGCACAATCCTAGCACTGATAACAAATAAAGACATGTGATAAGAGTGTAAAGTGTATCTACACATGTGTAAAGAAAGATCGGATGTTATGACTACTAATCACCAAGAGATAGTTTCTCAGGCTAAGAACCAAGGTCGAAATCTAGCTAGCTGTCCGGACTTTACGAGAATTGTGAATGAGTTGGAGGTATTTCACAATTACTCGCGTTGTACATCAATGGCATACACCCTCCTTGCTTATTACAATGAAACACAAAATGACTATTTACATGACTCTTATTTACATTGACTACTCTCTTTTATTTTTGGAACAAGAGAGAATGGAATTGATAAATACTTGATTTTTTTTTGTATTTTTTGATATTTTTTTTTTTTGAATATATACATCGTTTTTTTTTTTTTTTTTTTTTTTTTTTTTTTTTTTTTTTTTTTTTTTGATAAAGAAACACTTTTGATACAAATACAAAAGGAAACAAAAAATTACATGACACTTTGCAAGAGGTAGCCCTTTTTGATGCACCCAGTTAAATTCGATGGTTGTCTTTCTTAATGTAACCTCCACCTTTTATCCCAACCAACCAAAGAACAAGCTAGTCAAGTTTCGTTCAGTATTCTAAAGTGATTGGCAATCGTGACTTCCTATCAAACACCTTGAAGATCGAGGCTATACATGTATTGGTAGATCGTGCGCGTGCAAATTTCTTATCACTATGTGAATTGTGCTAGAATCAGGGTGCCTAAATATCTAGACTAAGACTCCTAATAATTACATATTTGCACAAGAGTCAACATTTCAAGGTAAATGAGCTCCATTTTTTATGTTTTTTTTCAATTTTTAATTTTTTATTTTGATATTTTCATTCTTTTTTTCAAAAAGAAGGAGTTCTTGTTTTCAATTATGGCATATTATCAAAGTATCTACTTTTCACCCCCAAACCTAAACTAAACATTGTCCTCAATGTTTCAAAATATGAACAAAATTATAATACAACATATGAAGAGGATCATGTTGAGTAGAGAAAAAGGAAAGAGAATACCCGATTTCGGCGAAAGCAATATTAGAACTATGTTATTCAAGTCAAGAATCCAACATATGTCAGCCGAGATCATATTGGATTATCAAAATATATACAAAAGGAACAAAAAGGGTTTTAAGAAATTTTATCTACTGGATTATATACAAAAATTCACCATACACTAACAATCTAAAGAGTTGAGGATCAACCCAAAAGACAAAGTGTAGAGGTTTCAACAGCTTCACACAATAATAATATGGTAGGCATGCAAGTGAAGCTGTGAAACAAAATGAGCTACCCCCAAACCTGGATTTTACAGAAGATATAATTTTGAAAACAAAATCGCACAGTTTCGGGGGTTCATCATGCACAAGGTCTAGCTCGGAATGAACTGTGCTAGGGACGGGAAAACATGCTAATTCCAACTGTGGTTCCTCAGATGTATTATACTTAGAAGCAAAATAGTCCAAGAGGACTTGGGAAGCACACAGTTCCAAACCTAGGTTGGGGACTCTCAGAAAAGTCGGTTTGACAATATGGGTACAAACCAAATCTAGGTTGGGTGGAAGGCCATCAGATTGTGACTTATGTAGGACGATAGGCACATCATTGTTAATCACATCAACATCTCCTAAGTCTTCTACAAGTGTCATAACATGCTCACAATCATTAAACAAATCGGCAAGATCACAATCAGAGTCATCAACATCATCAACAGATTCATTCTCATGCATCGGCAAATCAGGAGAAATATCACAATGTGACCTAGGTAGAGAATCAGACACATCAAATATATTTTCATGCATATTAGTGTCTACAGAAGATTCAACTATTCCTATGTCATGCTCATCTTCACAGAATAATTGTACGAATCCCATGTCAATATCAAAATCATATGAATTACAATGAGTATTAGAAAGAACAACATGCATGAAGGTCGAGGGCGAGAAGCCATATGTTTTTGAACCAACAGGTTCCACAATATTTTCATGTTCTTCTAACATATCATCATAATCATCATAATCATCATCATGGTAGCATGCATATTGGTCCTCATTAACAGTGGTGGTGTCATTAGTCGATTCATGTTCCTCTAAATTAGGTTCATATTCAACATTATTTACATGAATGGGACTAGACACTTCATTAGGGACAACATACATTTCCTCATGAATTTCCTCCTTTTGTAGGTGAAGCAAAATCTGATCTAAATATGCATGAATTCATGATGTAGATCTATCATAGTCTTGCTTGCAGAGTCTTAAAGCTTCTGTGGTGGAGTCTAAATTCATGGGAGTACCAAATTCTTCATGTTCAAATTGTGGTGAATGGTACATGTGTGCATGGTCATTAGGGTTTACAAAATATTGATCGCAACCCTCAAAGGATTGATTATGGTCCCAATGACTACCATCCTCACAATTTATGGGCATTTCATACCTTGGATTTTCTCTAGATTTCATAAAAGTATGCAAAATATGACAATTCTCAACAGGGTGGTCTAAACTACCACATGCGGGACATGCATAGATTTCAGGTTGCCTAAGAAAATTAGATGTGACAGATTCCTCATGTGATTGCATTTCTAAAGCTGTGATTCGAGCTTCTATTTGATCCATAAGTGATGATTGTGTGAGTGAGGCTCTAGCAGAATGTTCATTTTCACGTTGCGATGAATGATGCATGTATGAATAGTCATTAGGGTTCATGTATTGCGGCTCGGGACTTTGAAAATGTCCATAATAATTCCTATGACTATTGACATCATGGTCCGTGGAAGGTTCATAACGTGAAGTTTGTCCATATGCAAGTTCTCTAAGGGATTTGTTGTACTCCCCAACTGTAGAAAAAGATCTATTCATGATTGGCTCAAAAGCTAAGTAAAGAATGTACAAAGCTCAGAATTTGGTTTTTAAAGGGTTTGGATTTTTGGGAAAAATTTGGTTTTTATAGGTAACATTTGGTTTTGTCGGGTTTGAAAAGAAATTTGGTTTTTAATGGGTTTGGATTTTTGGGAAAAATTTGGTTTTGGTGAGATAAAAGAAAAAAAATTTGGTTGTTAATGTGGGAGCAAAATAAAATTTGGTTTTAAAATTTGGGAGCAAGTAAAAATTTTGGTTTTTGAATGGGAGAGAAAATATTTATTTATTTATTTATTTTAAAAGAAAATAAAATTTGGTTTTTTTGAATGGGAGCAAGCCCACTGTTGGTTTTGTGTTTGCTTTGGCTCAGCTGGTTTGAAAACGTTTGGTGAAACTGAGTCCAAAATCTCGGCCTAGAATTTGGGTACTCGGCCCACTAACGAGTTAACCTAGCGTGATCGGTTACAAGCTCAGCTGGGTTTAAAAACCCAGAATACAAAATACCAGTCCAAATTAAACAAGCTCACAAAAATTAAAAACAAGCCCACAAATTAAACAAACAAGCCCACAAAAATTAATTACAAACCCAACAGAAAATAAAAAGCCCAAAAATTGGCTTTAATATTACAAGCCCACAATTAAAAATTGGAAGCCCACAATTCGGGTTCTCTTAAATGGGTTACCTTTTAAGCATAGCCCAGCTGCTCTGATATTGTTGCAAAAACCCAGTTGGGCTTTGGTTCTTTTCCTTGGTGGCGTCCCAGCAGAGGAAAAACTGGTTCAGAACAGCAGGTCCAACAGCAAATGAAGTGAAGCAGATGCAGATGCAAATGCTATGCAGTGAAATGCAAAAATAGCTAATAAAACTACAAGAAAAACACAGCACCAATCCCCGGCAACGGCGCCAAAAACTTGGTGGACCCGGGAAAGCGTATAAATATGAAGATCAATGAAATTCGTTCCCCGGCAACGGCGCCAAAAACTTGGTGGGCCCGGGAAAGTGTGTAAATATGAAGAGAAATGAAACGCGGGCCTACAGTAATACCGCAAGTGCACGGTCGTCGGTTGTAGCTCGTGCAAGTACGGGTCGATCCACAGAGACTGGGGGTGTTTGGAGTTTCTAGCTATTTGGGCTCTAAATTGCTATTGGGTAACTATGAAGCCTTTTGGGCTTTGGGCTTAGGGTACCTTTGGATTATAGGCTTGTTTGACAATGAAGTGAACTGAGCTTGGGTTCAGTTGGTCTTGAAGTGTACTAGGCTTGGCCTTTGAAGTGCACTGGGCTTTGAGTGTCAATGGGCTTCTAGATTAACCCAAGACTGAAATGGGCTTTGTAATGAATCTGGGCTTCAGTAGTCTTTGAACTGAACTGAACTGAACTGGGCCTTAGGCCTTAACAGATACAGTGGGCTTTTGTAATGACTGGACTTGTAGCCAAGAATTGAACTAGACCTGGAGCAGCAGCAGTGGTGGCTTCAGCAGCAGCAGACAAGGCTGGGCTGGAGAAGAAGCAGCAGCAGCAGCAGCAGGGGAGGAAGGTAAGCAGGCAGGGTTGCAGGGCAACTGAGCAGAACTGGCAGCAAGGCCAGGGAAATAAGAAGATGGTAGGGGAGGTGGAGCAAACTAAATGTAGCAGTGGCACTAGGCCAAGGTAAAACATGGATATTTACAATGGCAAAAGCAAACAGCAAACAACAATGATGATGGTGAAGGTGACAATGGCATAAAGAATGACAAAGAGATAAACCAAGGCCTAAGCCAAGGGCAATGGCAGGGGAGCAAAATTACAGATACAAAACAGAGAAACAACACAACTAGGTTATGAATCCACCTTGTGACCTAGCCAGATGGTGTAATTCTATGTTAAATCCCTGTCCCTAATGGAGCTAGGAGAAGGTTCAAGCCTGCCTATGTTCCAGGGTATACATAAATGGAATGGAAGGAGAAGAAGCTTGCTCAACTGTTTACTCCTAGCATTGACTGTCTTTTGACAGCACAATCAATCACAAGCACAGTTGAGCACTAAATTCCTCCATTACTCAATCAACTCAATTTACATGAATTATAACCTAGCATTCCACCACTAACAGTGACTTAAGGCATCATCTCAGCCTAGCTATACACATACACATGTGAGCTCACATAACAGCAACAAAAACAAAACAATTACTAAACAGAGCATTGAACTGAACATAAACAAACACAGAAGACATAAAACAAAAACATGAACTGAATTGAAACTAAATAAGAGCAACTAAACTGAAACTAAACAAGAGTAATGGAATAAACATAAAGATAGTTGCAAATTAAACACTAACCCTTGAGACACTGGCTATTCCAGTGCTCTTGGGTGACACACTGGCTAATCCAGGCATAAGCCTTTACATCACACCACAGTCCCCTTTTTATACCCAGACACCCAAATTAGGGTTTACAGAAAAATTCCCCCAAATCCCCAAATTGAACAGTGACAAAATTAGGGTTTCTCACCTAATTCTACTAATTTAATCATACCCATGTTGCCACTGTTCTTCCTCATGCTCTCCCTAGCAGTAATTAGGGTTTTCTCAAACAAACCCTAAATGGACAGAAAAATTAGGGTTAGGGATTTTTCTTACCAAACCTGCGATTTGACGCTTCCCTCTTCAACCCATTCCTCTCCTCGTTCACCAGCTCCATTCACATGCCTTCAATTGCTTTTCTAGCTTCACTAATTCGTCAACCACTCACCTAGGGTTTCGGCAGGGGAGAAATTGACGAATTAGGGGGCTATAAAGATGGGTAATAGTTGTAGGAAGGTAGGGGTGATGATGGTGGAGGTGTGATGGTGGTATAGGAGTTGGTGGCGGTGGCAGTGGAGTGGGTAGTGGTGATGAGGGAGAAGGTGGTGGTACGGGTTCTGCAGACGGGGGAAGGAAGAAGAGATGGAGAAGAAAGAAGAAGTCGATAGAGTTAGGGTTAGGGGGCGTTTGGCTAGGGGTATATGGCTCGTATGTTATGGTGTTGAGCGGTTTCAGCGAGGGAAGATGTTATGCGATCTGCGTCGTAGGATGAGAAGATGGTAGGTAGATCTGACGGCGATTCGGAGGAAAGCGATGAGCGACCGTCGGATGAAGGGATACAACGAAACGGACGGCACTTGGTGGAGTTAGGTACTGTAGTGTAGATCGGGAGTATCTAATTTTGATGCACAGGCATAGAAGCGATCGTTGGATTCAACTACAATCTAATCTGAAGGCTTGGAACTTAAGCGTTGTGGTGTTTTGCAGAGACTTCAGATTTTGATGCTCTACGAAGGAGCGACCGTAGGATTTCGATGTAGTCCCATCTAACGGCTGAGAATGGAGGCGGTTATGGATATAGAAAATGGGTTTGGGTAAGGGTTTTGGGCCTTGGGTATGCCAAGCCCATATCTTCTTTAAGAACAATTCTTCCTTCTTGAGCCCATTCCTAGCTTTTTGGACGTGTGCTCCATTCTTTGCGGCTTCCTTGCGTAATTCTTCCCGGCTTTTCACTACTTTTCTGCTCTTTTCGCTCCGCGACTCGTCCGAACTTCATTTATTACCTAAAAATGCAAGATTAAGTAAGAAAAATATTTATTCTTGAAAACAATGATAATACAGAATATGGGATAAAATGTAGAATTAATGCACAAAAGATGAGTTAAATGCCAAGAAAAATATATAAAAATATGCACTTTTTAGCACTCATCAACAACTCAGTTTCATTTATCACAATACAGTTTAGAGAACTTCTTAGGAAGAAAAAACAAACGGTTCACTAGACAAAAACCTCCTATGTCAGCTCAGCGACATTATCGTATTCCTGCTAGAAACAGAAATTCTAACGATACTGACGATGAGGATATGCAACAGTGCTTTAAGTGTAAAGGGTTATGTCACTTTTCTAATGAGTGTCCAAATCGAAAGAAATACAATGGAAACAAGAGCTTTGCTACAACAGTAGATAAAACATCAGCCCATTATGATTCTGAAGAGGATTATGGATCAAATGTATCACTCTTGGGAGAAATTATCAACTTTGATGAATGTAGTAATACTCGTATCAATCTTAATATTTTAATTGATGATTCTTCATCAAAATCATTAGAGGATGTTATGAATTTTTCGTACACTAATGAAAATCCTGTTAATGTTTTAGGTACCCTATGTTTAGTTTCTAATGTCGTTCCTGAATCAATATCCAAACCCGACATGTACTTATTGTACCATTGAGGGTAACGAACTCACACAATGTTTCAAGTACAAACACAAATTAAGGTATGTCAACAACTGCATTGAGGGATAGTCCTTTGGCAAATGTGCTTAAAATTATTCAAGTCCAATTATGAAGTACGTAAATTTAACTCTTCTTTTCCTAAAGCAAATGTTTCTAAGGAAAAGGTAATATCTCAAATGAAGAGAAGAGTCGGGTCTATAAGTTCCGAAAGGAAAGGGATTACAAATTCCATGCAGGAATCTAGTGGTGAGCATCTTATCTCTCACCTCAACTCAACTTAGTTGTGTTGAAAAGTGCATCTTGTCTCATGTGCCCTTAATAGAGACGAGAATTTTGCACATTAGGGCTTAGGGTCAACCTTGAATATTATTACTTGGATTTTCGTCATTTAAATGTTCTTTGATATAATAAGACTACTTGTGTCTCATTTCCGACTCATATGAGAATAACAATATTTTGTTGTTGAGCCTTGCTCCATCAAGATAGTATAGGATAATTAGCTGGTTATAAATCGGTTGAATAACTGATTTTATGTAAATATATTCTCATAGTGTCATTTTTTATATTGACAAGTATGGAATGAATTAACCAAGGTTTTGTTCAATCAACCAACATTCCCATCTCAATCTATGTCTCAAGTAATGGTACTGAAAAGGTTGATCTATGTAGAAACTTATGAAGGTTAAAAATGAAATTTTACTCTTCTAGGTTTTATATATTTTCTAGTTTGTGAACTATATTGTTCTGAAACCCTGCATGGTGAATATCTTCTTCATTAAGACTTGTATCTCTTTCATAAGAAGTTTATCTTTTTGAGCAATATATTTGTGTTAGGAGTTCACAAACTTATTAATTCATCTAAGGGAACCAATTACGCTGAGTCCTGCTGGTGTTCAAGAGACGTAAGGAGCGACAGTAACTGAATTGTTGTGAGGGTTTAATTCGGTCTCAACTACATTCCAGTCCGAAGTATTGATAGTAGGCTAGATTCTATAGCGGCTTAATACAATTTAGTGTTCAACCTGGAATAGGTCCCATGGTTTTTCTGAATTTGTGGTTTTCTCATTAACAAAATTTATGGTGTGTGTGTAATTTATTTTTCCACATTATATTGTTTATGTTTATAATTGAAATATCCCAGGTTGTACGTAAATCAATCAAAGTAGATATTGGTTCTTGGATATTGATATGTGGAATCTCCCAAGTACTGTCACACATAAATCAGGTTCACAGACTTGCATCTGAAGACTTTCTGATTTTGGGAGATTGAGATATAACTCTGAAAATTATTTCTCGATTGAGATTCATTAAGTTGAACTTTTGGAATTATATTTAAGTTTAATCCATACATATTTCCTAAGATAAAGTTGGTGGTGTACTTTGATAATCCCGCATTTTCAGTATCCCCCTTCAAAACTGACTAGGACTGCACCTTGACTTCTCTTCTTCTTGTTGTCCTCCTCTTCTTCCATAACTTTTTCTTTTCATAGTATATAATTGATGGACGATTCCAAAAATTTCCTCTTCAATTAATTCCTCATGTAAAGCTCTAGGCAATGCCCTAATCCTGATGTAGGAATTGCGTCTCGAAATAAAGCTCAATAAATTTTGACAAATAAGGATGAATACAGTACAACTGTTGTTGTCGGTTTTGTTTATTGAATGAAAGCAATACCGATTGTTATTTGTTGGCATGTATTTTTGTTAAATCCAGTGTCGTTTAGAATTTATTTTGTTTTTCGTTTTTGCATGTTAGTAATCGGCATGGTCTATTAAATTTATCCCATTACCGACTGTTCTATTGCCCAATGCCCGACTGTTACATCCAAATTGCAATTTTCTGTTGGAAATTTTGCCATTGTCGGCATTGTGGGCGGTGCCTTCACCTATGTCGGCTGTTTTTTTTTTCTTTCCAATACCGACTGTTATGTTGGTATTGTATTCATACTCATATACAATGAGATATGCAATTAAAAATCCCTTTCATCCTTCACCTATGCTGACTGATGTTTTTTCCAAAACCGACTGTTATGTTGGTATTTTATTCACACCCATAGACAATGAGATATGCAATTAAAAAGCTCTTGCATCATTTTCACAGTTGAATAAATTTGTGGGTATAAGATGAATGTGTAAAAATGTAAACCCCATAATGGATTCATGTTTTTGATTTGCTAAACATTGTATTCTCCATCCCCGTAATATGAGAATTAACATTAGTGCAGCAGTTCGGATTTTCTATTGCCTGCAATTATCATGGACATTGTGTTTTGATTGTGAGCTAGAATCTGTCATCACTTCTCATTCAAAGTTGATAAACCTATATTTTGTTGACGGATTCATTCATTCTAATTGGTCTCATTCCAACTTTTTGACCAACTACATCTATTGAGTCTCGATTCCTGTTTTAACTGTCATTGTGATCTGATTGATTTGCAAACACACATGGGGATACTCAAGAGTAATTTAGACATTACCAAAATTATTTATTTTTGTGTATCTCCCGGTTGTTGGTTGAAATTGCTTTTGACATTACCAAACTCAGCCTAAGGCTAAGCTTGATACATCTTCTCTTTTTTTAAGGAAAAGAATATTTGACGAAAAATAAATATAAATATCTCTTTTTAGTATTAGTTCTTAATGTCTTTAAATGGCTAATTTTTCCTTTGAACTTTACCGACGAAATTATATAGTTCTTTGAATCCTTTTATCGGGGCTTAGTCTCGTGGACCTAGTGCGTGATCCTTTTACTAAGAAGGAAGTCGGGTGGGTTTTTGGGGGCTTAATGTGGTCATGAAATAACAATCCATATGACCCCTTATCTATCTTTTTTTGTAATGTCTAATCTACTTTTAATTTGATTAATGCTAATTAAATTGATTAAACTAACTAATCAGTCCTAGTGAATTGCTTAGACTAATCAAAACATTAATCTTTTGCAAATTAAAACTTGATTTTTTTGAGTTTTGAAGACGGAAAAATGGTGATTTTGGTGGAATTTTCTTGAAAACTTTTGAAGAAAAATGATGAAACCCTTCATCACAAAACTCAAGATAACCTTGTAATCAATTCCCAACATCAATTTAATCAATTCAAATCCATCAAAAATCAGAAATTATTCTGGATTTTTTGTAATTACGGCTGGGTAAAGGTGTCGACCTAGCCGAAAATCGACCAAACGGTTGGGATATTAGGAACTCCCAGCCGTGAACACATAAAAACGGTTGGGAAGTTAAGAACTTTTGGCCGTAAATTATGTTGCGGCTAGGTTCAAATATCGACGAATTTTTCCTAGCCGAAGCTCATGTTACGGCTTGGAATATCTGGCCGTACTCAACATGTGATTTTTTTTCTTATTATCAGAACAAGTTACGGCTAGTTTTTCCTAGCCGTAACTAATAACTTCGGCAGGAAAACCCGGACGATTGTACTACCACGGCTGGGAAAAACTAGCCGAAATCAGACCTCTCTATTTATTTTTTTCTGTGATTATCAGAATTACTTACAACGGCTAGGAAATCCTAACCGTGAACAACTAATTACGGCTGGGAAATAAAATCTTCCCAACCGCATACCTGTTCAACGGTTAGAAATTCTAATTTTCTATCCATAATATGAGATTTACGGTTGGTAAAATAAGAATTCCTAGCCGTAAACAGCTTCAGAAACTGATTTTTTTTACCCGAATCTAATCGAACCAGATTTCTTAGTCATTCACAAGCAAAAATAAATAATGGGTTTCCTTTATTTTTTCTTTTTATGATCGTCATTTTCATCGTGATGAAATTATGATCGTCATCTTTTATTGTGATTTATGAATGAGAAGAGAAGGAGGAGAAGATAATAGTTTTGTTGTTTTTTTTATGATCATCATCATGATGATGATCGTCATCTTCATCATGATTTGTAAACAAGAAGAATGAGAAGATAATAGTTTTAATTTTTTTTCCATGATCATCATGATGAATCATGATCATCATTTTCATCACATTTGATGAATGAGAAGAGAATGAAAATGAGAAGATAGTTAATTTAGTTTTTTTAGTGAATAGTGTGATTTTGATTTATTTGTATGTAAGGATAAATTGGACTTTTTATATGTATGAGATCCCCCTATCCATGGCTTGGTTTCAACTATCATTTTAAGCCCCCAAAAGTCACCCACTCAAAGCCCCAATAATAGGCTTCAAAATTTTTTTGGAGAAAACTATTAGAGCATTTTTGATACCTAACCATGAACGACATTTAATAAAAATCTAGTTAATTTGGATGGATAGGGCCTCCGAGTTTTTTTAGGTCCAACAAAAATCCTAAACTATTCGACCCGGTTGAAAGTGTTTGTTCTCCAAAGTTCCACCATAACCTAACGGCGTATATTACTCTGTGAAAAGAAATATTTACAGACAAAACAAAACCCTAAGTCTCTCTCTCTCTCTCTCTCGGAGTGTCTGTGGATTCCCATTTTGTAGAAGGAAGGAAGAGATGGGTGGGCAGAGGGAAGTAACGACATCATTAGATGCAGTTCGTGATAAGAATTTGATGCAACTAAAAAAGATGAATACTGCTCTTTTCCCTGTTCGTTATAATGATAAATACTATGCTGATGCTCTTGCTTCTGGTGAATTTACTAAGCTAGGTAAATACATACATACCCCCCTTTCTCTTCAATTACTAAAATAAGGGTTCTGTAAGCTGGATTTGATTAGATGAAATATTTGTGTTTTTAGTTTTTTTTTCCCCTCAAAATTTAGGTATTGATTGGTCCAATGTTGTTAATGGGTTTCAAGAATTTTTTGTTAATTTGCATTTTTGAATGAATTAGAAGATGTTTGTTGGCAAATGGGAAATGGATTGGAAGTTTGGGTTTCGTAGAATTAGTTGAAGTGTTTAATGTAATGTTTGGAAATTTTCGTTGACAAATTGGCGATTATGAGCATGTCAGTTGTGTATAGAGTTGTTGGTATAATGGTACGTAGTGAAGTTAATTTTGTGGACTGTATAAAATCTCCTACGGTATAGAATAGTAAGAATGTGCTTGTTTCATTGTCGAAAAGTAAATAAACTCTCATTGATGAGGAATGTGGGCTGTACATCGATTCATTTTCTTTAGACTGAGAGTGTTGATCTAGTTATAGATAGAACTTGATCACTCTTATGCTGTATGGCTGATTTTTTCTTGAAGCTTTATGTGGGTTATGAATTGTTGCTCATTTTGTTTTTATTTGGAAAATGAGGGAATTCTTGGGTATTAGTGCTGAACATGGTTCAGGATACTAATATGCTGTCTTTAACTGTCTTAGTTAGACACATATGATTATCACCTTGCCGATCTGAAATTTCTGCATCAATTTGTCATACTCATACATTCTATTAGCTTAGAGTATTATTTATTCCTTTCTTTGTTTAGCTCATTTAAAACACTTGATTTGATCATGTATTGTTTGATGAGCTGAGAGATGTTGCTTGTACTTTGGACTCTTTTACATAAGCAAGAGCGTTTAAGTTTTTTGCATTTTTTTCTTTTTGGTCCACTTGTTTCTTGAAGATCGAATTATCATTCTTAAAGGTCCTTAAATACTGTAACTTGATGAGTATGAGCTTATGTCCACAGATTATAAAATTATGTTTGAAGTTTAAACTTTGGTGTGAAATTAGCAGGGTCGTATTGTTTATGTTCGTTTTTGAGGTGTGCTATTAGGAGAACACTAGTTCATCATCCCAGATATTTGTTTCTGATTAAGCTATAAAGTATAAACTAGTTTTTGGTAATACCAAAAGCCTAGATATAACTTCGCTTTGGAAAATATCTTTCTTTTGTACTGAAGATTCGTCCGTAAATGCTCTTTTAGTGTTTGTTATATCAAATATCTTTAGTAATACAAATGTTATACTCCTCTCCTTCATTATCAGTGTTGTTAGTGTTTTATCATTCCAAATTTTCCGAACTGTAGTGCCTCATGATGCGTTTCTTTTTTCAGCTTACTACAGCGATATTTGTGTTGGTTCAATTGCCTGTCGCATCGAGAAGAAGGAAGCTAGGGTTGACCGTGTTTACATTATGACACTGGGAGTCTTGGCTCCCTACCGTGGGATAGGGATCGGTGCGTATATGACTTGTCTTTTCTCTTCATTTACATTTGCGCATATGCTTGTTCTAGCACTTTGAACTCCTCTAAGTTATTCTTTAGAAGACGATCTCTTACTTATGGAGGTGCTCTGTTTGTGATTCATATAGATTTCATAGGGACGCTTAAATTCCAAAGGAAATGGAAAATAATCTCAAGCACATCTCGTAATTTTGCAGGCATGATACTGGAAATAGTTGTTAGTTGGATCCATCACAGTTAGCCGTTTGTTACGTGTTTAAATATGATACATTGATATCACAGCAGACTGGAATTCTTTTACTTTTTTCCTGTTTCTGCTATAATTTCATTCCATTTAGTGGGTAGTGGACGTTCGGATTTCTAACAACTCAAATGACTAAGTTGACAAGACAAGCTTCCACAACCAATCATATGACTGTAAATTCATGTCAGCTTAAATATGTTCCTGGATATTTTTGCAGGTACCAAGCTATTGAACCATGTTATCGATCTAAGCTCCAAGACAAACGTAGCTGAGATTTACTTGCATGTCCAGACAAACAATGACGATGCTCTCAATTTCTATAAAAAGTTTGGGTTTGAAGTCACTGAGACCATCGAAAACTACTACATGAACATTACCCCACCAGACTGTTATGTGCTTACCAAGTTCATCACCCAGTCTCAACCTCCAAAGTGATACTCTGTCCATTTATTTATGTAGCATTGTTTGCATCCAAGTGACGACTACCTTGAAATGATGGGTTTTTTGAGTGCTGTAGAGAGAGCGTTTTGGTTATAATTTGTTACACTCATTTTTGATATTCATGGGTTTTGTCCTTGATGTTTAGCCTTTTTATGTTTATGTATGACAGACTTCCAGTCAAATATCCTGAAGTGCATCATTGTGTTTAATCATTCATTCTGTCCTCATTAAAGTTTACAATGTCTGTTTAACTGGCAACAAATGGGACCTTTTCTTCTTTTTATCTGGTGCCCGACTTTCTTCCCAAAGGTGCACATGTAAGTACCTCTGGGTTTAGAGTCATCTGGTGATTGTAAAAAGACTATTAGGTCACTGAAATGCAAGAAACAGTTTGCTCACACTGGCTTAGGTGCCCGTATGAACGAGAATGTAAGCTACAGTTGCCACACTTTCTGGGACATTAGGCCTTGGCCTTCATGTGGCCAATACAGATCAAAGGGTTAACTTTGGTTTACAAGCCCCTGCGTCCAAATGATTCTGTAGACAGAGTAGCTGTTGTGTCTAAAGGCAGTCGAAATTATAGGCTGGCTAATGAACTAGTGCAAACAGACATACAAAAACATGTCAAATGGAAAGGTAAACTGTAATGCTGGGCAAAAGACTTTTTTGCAAAACACCTCAGAAAACCGAAAATCTGACATCCTTGCTTCACTATACATAATCCACAGCGTTTAATTAAAGTCTAAATTTGGTCATACCAAGCTTGAACATGTTAGAACTTAGGATGTATATATTATACATAGTGATAATTAATGGATGCTGATGAACAACTTAATTTCCTCGTAACTAATGTCGTTAAGTATTTTCCTGTCCGGCCAACCTACAGGAAAATATTCAGAAAACAAAATGAGAAAATCACTTCACAACTAAATTAGTTCATACTGAAATAGTAAACAATGGTTTGAGCAATTATAAGTGCTTACCCTATTCAGCATTATGAGACTGGTCGTGCTCGATAAAGCGCAAAGCTTGATCCTTGGAGATCACATTTACAAAACTGACTCTATTTTTATGCGTCACCCCATATATCTTGTCTGCAACTTTCACAAGCTCTATTCTGAAAGTAGTGGTTATAAACTGAGTATTTGCCATGTCTGCCAGGCGACGTACCATATCTATGGAACACATTGGTCAAGGAAATACAGGAAGAACGGTAACTCAATTATAGCGCAAACACACTTCAGAACAACAATCATGTTTTTGGATATAAATAGAATGCATGAATAAGTGAAATATGGGATTTATCTTATATGAATGCCATCATAAGATTTAAACATGAGGCATATGACTCAGATATTAAACATGTTTGTATTACTCTACTTGGGTAGCACAAAGACTTGCTAAAACACGTCACTATACTGTAAGAAGATGATACATCTATATATTTTTTCACTAACTGTAGGTTCTCCTAATTATATGTGCTTGCAACATTTTTTCTGATAATAAGGATGTCTAGACCTTCTAGAGAGTCCGATTATATCTCAGGGTTGAGGAACCATTTTCCTACTTACATTTCTAATATTGATCCATGTCTGTCTCTATACCATGTCCTTCAACAACCTCCTGAACCAAGAAAAGTTCTACTTTCTGTTTTTCGTTAAAGCTATACAATGCGCATTGACAGCACACCTCTTTTTGGGGAACAACATCCCTGGGAAAACCTCATGGGAAGTTAACCACATGGCCTCCAAGTTGCAAGGTAGTATAGCTGTACCATTTGGCCAATCCCCCAAGGTTCACAGTCGTGCAATATAGATAAGATCAACAAACAAGAAGATAAAAATGAGGGAAAGTGGCTAAAACTATGTGTTGGATACTTCCAACAGCAGTTCTGTACTGCGGATCTAGTGCAGCATCAATCTCGTCAAAAAGATAGAATGGAGCAGGATCACATCTCTGTATGGCAAAGATCAGAGTCAAGGCCACTACAGTTTTTTGACCACCAGAGAGCTGTTTCATGGACTGCGTCTCCCCTTGACCAGTGAAAGAAACCTGAATAATATAGACAAAAATCCACGAAATGAATATCCTGACACTAACTGATTGAGAACCATAGTCTACCCTGTGTTTTAAACCTTGGTAACTTTCCACAGATATAAAGTACTTAACGCTCTCTTCCGAAAGATGTAAATGATTCTAATTCTTGATAAATACCTTGACTTTGACGCCAATGTATTTCTCAACCCTCCCTTCAGCATCTGCCTCACGAGGCCCTTCCTCATCATGATCATCATCTCCATGACCAGCATCCTGTACAGAAGAGAAAACCAAATGTATCTTATATACTAACAGGGAAAACGGTGTGCTTGGAGGCGGTAGTGTGTGTGCGCGCGCGCGCGGAAGGACAAATTTTACATGTAACAAAAACACACAAAAAAGAATCCAGAATGTTCAATCAAGACACATTCAATGCTATTTATAAATGTCCCAAGTCACATTCAAAGTCATTCTAGTAAAAAATAAAATAATACCTTTTTCTTCATCATGACCAAAAATCCATGGCCACCGGGCACGAGTTCAGAGAATACTTCCCGGAAATGCCGAGCTACACCTTTGAATGTACGTTCAATTGATTCGTCCTTTCGATGATCCAAAACTTGGATTAGCTCCTTGATTTTCTGCACATGTATTAGAGTCAATTAGCCACCGAAATCATGGGTCCAACCTTAACATCACAAGTAACTAGAGTTCAGATATACTTCAAAAAAAAAAACTAGTTCAGATAAATGAGTGAAGTAGTACATCATCGCCAGCATCCAGTTCAGCTTGCCTCTGCTGGAGTTCTTCTCTTTGCTCCGTGAAGTTGACATACTGATCCAGTGCCTTCTTATTCACATGGCTGAACTGCTGCAATTCCTCGTTGCACTTGTGAAGCATTTTGTGCAACTCTTTGATGTTCTTGCGCCTGTTTGCCGCATAATAAAATAGATAGACGTATTTAGCAGAAAATAGATAAAAACATGAAACAAATAACACGGCTGAATATGAACTATAGCATGTAAACTAACGAAACCCTATTAAAAAATAAATTAATGGAAGATATAATAATAACAGTAAAAGAAAAAGAAATGCAGTAGAAATTTTGAGAAAGCATTACTTTTCAAAGGCATCGGAGGGTAAAGAACCCAAATCCCTAATTTTCTTCATGCAATCCTCCTGTTTTGCTAAAAGAGTATTCCTTTTAGTTAGTAGTTGATCGAGAGCTTTCGCCTCCTCCTGAAGCGTACGCTCGTACTTGTCCTCTAGAGCCTACAGAAAGCATAATGTATATCATAAACTGACAGACGCAATTCATTATAAGAGACGCCAAAATGCACACTTACTTTTAATTTATTTCTCTCATCCTTGATATCTTTCATTTGCTTAGTGTGTTCATCAACTTTCTTAGAAACTCCTGCGCAGTATCATACTTTCAGTTATATAATAGGAATCAAGATATAACTCTTTGACAAAATATTTAAGGCACGTGAATCTCACTGTTCAGCCTTTGCGTTGCATCATCAACATATTCTTTGGCCTCAATACGATCGTGTCTCTTCTGTTCGACTTCCCCAAGCAATGTATCAGCGTCAGCGGACGATCTTATGGCCAACAACTCTTGTTGCCGCCTTACAAGATTTGTTGATAGATTGGTTTCAAGCTCTCCTTTTCTTGTTTCCGTCTAAAAAAAGGAAGATATATTTAACATCCATGACCAATATCCATAAGTATCAACCTCAAATCTACATGATACCAGATATGATTGCACTACACCGACCTCTATCCGGTTTGTTTTGCAAGCAATGAGATTTTCTTTCAGTTCAGTAATCTCAGGGTTCAACCGTGATAGAAGTTCTCTTTCATCTTGTAACAAGCAATCAACAAGATCTGTTCCCATCTCATGCTCTTTCGCAGCTATACTAGATCGGAGCTGGTCAATTTGGGTACGGGAATTTGCAAGCAACTTTTCCTACAGATACAAAAAAATGAAGGCAGTTATATCACCAATAGTAAAACTTGCTATCAACGCTTAATTACACAATTACGTACACAAGGTTCCCTTGATACCTTTTTTTGAAGTGCCTTGGACATCGATTCCTTTTGCTTCTTAGCATTAACAATATCATGCCTGATTTGCTCCAGCTCTGACTTGTTATGTGACTGCTCGGCATCAAATTTCTGCTGTTCACTGACAAGTTTTGTGATTTCCTGGTCTATCTGTGAGGAAAGCTAAGAAAAGTGTAGTTGTTTATATTAATTTTTTAGCAAAATTTATGGTGTCTTGTTATAACTTAAAAAGGAAAAACTACCACCCAGCAGAACCGTAACCAGAGATACCAAAGGTGCAGTACAAAACTCATGTAAGAAAAATATTAAAATAAAAACTCTTAAACAGTTTCATCAGGATATCTTCAAGGTCGCTTCTAAGTTTGTTCAACTCCTCTTGTTTACTGTTGACAGCCTTAGTGTTTTGCTTAACAGCATCCATATACTTCAGCTTTGAACGCCTATGATCGTAGAATCCCCCTGTCATGCCACCTTTCTTGCTTACTTGGTCCCCTGGTAAGTGTAAAATGTAGTTAAAACTTCAGGTTACATGCACACTGCTTGCTGAAGGGTGTTAATTTAAAGTTATTTCCAGACCTTCCAGCGTTATGCAGTCCAAACCATCCACCTTAGCAACTGTAGTGGCAACATCCAAGTTTCTACAAATCACAGTTCTACCAAATACCTAGGAAAGAAGAGTTGATGTTTAATAACAAGATAAGAAGTCCAACAAATGTTAAGATAAATATATATGTAACAAGTAGAAGTAAGAAGAGAAAAACACATATGAAGGAGTGAAACAATAACTAGGAACTCGATAATTAAGCGTTTCAAGAGACAGCAAACTATAGAGGTAGAACTCAACCTGTTGAAATGCTGGAGTATGATGCGGAGAGAATTTAAGTTTTTTCAACAGCGGTACAACATCACCATTGTTCGGATACTTTACGTGTGGAGGCTTCACTCTGTTCAATGGTATGAAAGTGATACGTCCGCCTTTTTCTGAATTAAGGTACCTAATTATTCTGGTGGATATTTCATCTGTTTCAACCACTACATGGAACAAGCTGGTAATGCAAAGAAAGACTTGTCTTAGTCAAACACTCACCTCATGACAACATGAAGAATGCCATTTCTACTTTTTCTTTGGAAAGAAACAATAAAGCACAGATAAGGGACAATTTAAACCTGTTTCCAGCAGTTACTTCAACAGCAGTGAAAAACTTGTCTTCACAATCAAGCAACTCTATAATTGGACCGAACACTCCTTTTATATTGTGATCTCTACAAAGCCTTCTGACAGAATTCAATCCCCTTCTAATATCCTGAAATATAAAATTGGCATATTAATGTCTAAAAGAACATTAAGATAACAAGATAACGTGAATACTGAGTGATCTTCGTCCTGATGACTAACTTCACTGAAGCCAACATATGTAGGAATCAAGTAGGAGAGAATATCCAAGATCTACTAACAGATAATTGTCTAGCAAAATTACAGCCTTAGAAATAATTAGCAGAATTATTGAGTGATATATGTAGGAATCAAGTAGGAGAGAATATCCAAGATCTACTAACAGATAATTATCTAGCAAAATTACAGCCTTAGAAATAACTAGCAGAATTATTGAGTGATATATGACAGTTCATCACACCAATATAAGGCGCATGGATTTTTTATGCTACAGCCCCACACTTAGCCAAGAGGCTAAATGAGCAGATTGCAATAGTGACCCCAGAGCTGTGACCACATGCTCACACGGTAAGAGTTGCTTGCAATGGCCTCAACATGTATGACTCTTGGATAGTAACACCAAACACCAATTTAAGCAAACCCAATACCTAACGGACAATTTGAGGAAACCCCAAGCAAACACAATTTTATTCCGGAAAGCAGATGCCTAATTATACTTCCTTTTCCATAAAACTTGCAGCAAAGAAAAGATACAAAGTACTCAAGCAAATTACTCACACCAGGAGTAGCATGATCAAGGCTCTTTTCAGCTTTTTGAACTTCTGACTTGAGCTTATCAATTTCTGAAGAAAGTTCACTTTCCCTCTCCCACATTGACCTAGAACAACAGTAGATGACTGAGTTATAGAGGACTATTTTCAGATAATATAATAAATGACAGAAAAGTAGTTTACAAAACATACTTTCTTTTGTCTTGTAATTCGTCCCTCTGTTTCTTTAAACTGCGAAAGCCATCCTGATACTTCGGAATGCAGGACTCCAGCTTCTTATACTCTGTTTCGCGTTCCTCAATGTATGCAGCTTGATTTTGCAATCCAGAATTAATGCCCTGAATTTCATTTTGAAGTTTTTTCTCCTGAAAAATGAAGTGGTAGAAATCAGTTACTACCGTATAGGTCCAAGCTAAATGTATTGAAACAAAAAGAAATGAAAATTACAGAACAAACTTCAGAAAATGCCCAACTACAGGCAAACAAGATGAAGAAGTTAAAACCACAAGTTTACTAGACAAAATATCGTATGACCTGCTCGAATCAAAATATATTATTGGATTAAGTTGCTGTCTTCTTGAAGTTCATATGACCTGCTCGAATCAAAATATCGTATGTTCATACTTCATAGTAAGCAATTACCTGTTCCAAATTAGAGGTAAGAACTCGTTTAAGATCATCAACTTCCTTTTGAAGCCACTTGTCTCGGGCAACCTTGTTAGCGAACTGAGTTGCACGGCCTTGCTTTTGATACAGAATGCTAAGCTGCTTTTCCCTATCCATTATCCTACATGTTCCAAAAGACAGTGTAAGCGAAATTCCGGTAAAAGTTTACTTTAGACACATTTTTACTTCTTTTGCCTCTCTCTACTTTCTATTTAGCACAAAGTATTCGTACGAGAAGATCATTTAATGCAAGGAAGCTAATTAATACCAAGTTGGGAATGTCATATAAGTTTTCCGGGATACCTTTAAGTCCAATGTGAAAGAAAAAAAAAAACAATTATAGCGTGCATCATCTACTCAAGACAACAGGGATACAAACAAAAAGGTGGATCCAATTATGCAATTACTGAACTTTAAGGCATATCTAAATTGGGTGGTACACATGGTTTAGCTACAGATATCCAAGAAACAAACCCTTTCGTTAATTCCTCTTCCTTCGCCATCTGATCATTGTATGAACATCGAATTGTTTCCAGCTCATTTTTGGATTCCTGAATTTTCCTTTCAAGACCACCAAGCTCAGCAGCAGCTTCCTCCTAAAAGGATGCAAAAAATTGCAACGTCAACTGATACAGTTAACCTCCTGAATCACCCTTGTTTAAAAAACTAAGATTGTTAACATACTTTAAGGTCATGAAGGTTACCTTCTCTCTCTTACTCCCAGAAATTCTCTCTTCTAAATCTCTGACATCAAGATCGACCTGGGCATGCTTCCTCATTGCCTCTGTCCGCTGTTTCTCTATAACTTCTTTCTCTTTGCTCAAAACTAGAATATTTTTGTGGAGGTCTTTAGCTTCCTTCTCTAATTTCTTCGCATTTTCATGGGCATCTAGCACATCATTATACATCTTGGCTGATGTTTCTGAAACTTTATTGCGAGCCTCTTCTACCTGACAATGATAAAAACAAGATCAAAGACTCAGCCAAGTGATGGAATATCAGCATGTAAGCAGCCAATAAGAACTGTTATCGTGAAACTAATATACTCTCAGTAGATAGCCATCTGTGAACTTATGTTTGGAATATTTCCAACAGCAAGCAAAGTCAGTTACTGGTACTAACCATATTAGAGACAAGTTACTAGTGCAAGTTTGTCTAGGAAATTGGAAAGTAAGAATCCTACATTAACCAAAACAAAATAAAGACTCACCCCCTCCAATTTTTGTCTAGCTTCTTGGAGTTCTTTGTCGTAAATGGTATATTCCAAAGATCTCCGCTGCTTGTCAAGCTGCTGATATTTTTTCAGTTCCTCTTTCTCTTCATCTAGCTCTCTAAGTCTTTCATCCAAATACTGAACAACTTGAATTATCTGCTTCCTCTTATTACCTAATCAACACAAGAAACTTTGAATGAAGTCCATGGTACTATAGGGTAACAAGTAGTTCAACGAATATATGAACATATTACCAGTATCTTGCATAATTTTCAAACTCTCGCGGCGTCTCTCTTCATAGACTCGGGTGCCCCCAATTTCCTTTAGTAGATCCAGTCGCTCAGAGTCTTTCATCAATGTCAACTTTCCTATCTGTGACCAGAAAGATGAATTAAAGCACAAAACAAAACAAGATATCCTGTCTTCGAGATGCACAGGAATTACGCTTGCATACCTTTCCTTGCTGAACAACATAGTAAGGATTGGAACGAGAGAAACCAGCACTTTCGAGTAAATTCATAACTTCAGTTTTTCTGCAAATTGATAACATCGCGTTTTCCTTAAAGCCTCACCATAGACAGAAGCAACGACAAACAATAACGAAATAAAACATTAAGAACAAGGAAAATTTACGTGATATGTTTTTTATCCAAATAATACTCATCCTTCTTCAGACCAATAGTTCTCCTCAAACGCACTTCTTGCTTATCAACCTGGAGAAGAACCAACGAACCATAGTAAACAATTTGAGCATATCACTTTCATTAATACAGTTTGGCAACTATATCACACGCACCCACATGTAAAAACAGACATCATATCTACGTTTGTTACAGTAAGCAATAACTTTGGCAATATCAATCAATGTTGTTGAATATCTGGTGCAAAGTTTTGTGGTCTTCCATATGACATATCATTAAAATCCATAATATAACAAGTTTGGATAGCTTTTTGGTGTTGTTCATCAACGGTTGAGACTAGCTCTCCTAATTTTTTCAAGGAAACATCTTAAGAAGCCCCTTAAAATCATTGATACAATGATATAAAGCTAATTCTTAGCAATGGAAGACACTTCGACATTGTCGCAAGTGTCATTTGGCAAGGTACACCTAGAATCCTAGATAATATATAATACAACATACGTTGATCAGCTTATATTCTAGAATTTTTCTAAAAACATAGGACACAAGGCACTGAAAATTCAGGTATAATACGATAATACCATAATCTTGTAGCAAATGTGTTTTGTGTTTACCATCAACAGCTGGAATAAACTAACAGCTTCCCTTGTAACTACCCAAGGAATGCCTAAACAAGAATTATTGAACGGCGAACAACCAGAGTTGAAATTCTGGATTTTTTTTGTCAGTGTCACCTGTTCAGGACAACACTAAATATACCTAACTCCCACATATTATATTTCTTATTTTTGAGCGGCTTGAGAAACATGCTGCAATGTGAATAGCGCAATTTGTACAGAAATGTAGGAGTATTACACTTATTTAGCGTATACATTCTAGCAAGGATCCCGACTAATGTAATGAAGCACAAGAACAGTGCTGGCTAAGATTAAATCAGAGTCATCAACACACAGATTATGCAGCACATCTGCCCTCTCTGCATTTCCAGAAATGGCAAAATTTGTTCACGTCCTCAAATAACATAGTATCATCAAACCAGTCTAGAAAACTTTGAATACTTCTATGGAGGCTACTTTCTCATGCTCAGAAATCTACTTTAGTAGTTGCAGTAATGAAGAGAAAAACCATCATAGAGTAAAATGGTGATGAAGCATTCTTGTTTAGTGAACTGTTCACTTCAACATTGATATGCATGGTTCTAGAGATAAATCACTTTTTGCACGTAAAAGAGGTAAGCTACTATGACATACAACTTGTTGAATTACCCTCAAGTTCTTCTATAAAACATTTCCAACGCCAACTAGAAAGAAAAATACCAATCGCATGTTACAGATAAATATAGAACCACTGAGATGGTAAAAACTTACAGGCATGCGATTATCAGAATTATCAAACACTATCTCCACAAAGGCAGATAATACTTGGTGTCCTGCACCTTCCTGTGTAATTTAAGAGAATTCAGTAACGAAAGAAAACATCAAATAAACTCAAACATATGAATCTAGATGAAAGATATTGGAAACATACATGGAGAAGGGCGTGTCTATCCTCATTCCGCAAGTTCTGGAAGAGATCGCTCAGTACAAATCGAATCGCTAAAAATTGGAACCATTCAATCACATGTCAATAATAGCAAAAACAATACATACAGCCAATACCAAGTAACTACATATTCTTAACAGAAGTTATTATTAGAAGTACTTACCATGAAAGAAATTAGTTTTTCCAGATCCATTAGCACCAACTACAGACATGTTAAAAAAACGTCAGTTGACTGAACATTACGGCGTAGACTAAACGAACACTAAAATCTTTGGCAATAATTCTCCTTAATTACTCTGAGTTTTTCTTTTCAGCTAAATAGCGCATCTACTAAACAAACCAAATTTCATGTTATAAGTAAAAGAATGAAAGGCATTACCGACACAATTAACTTTAGGACTGAATTCTTCAGTTTCAATCTGTTCTCTGTAACTCTTAAACCCTTGAATAATAATCTGATTCACCACCAAACAAACAAACAAAAAAATGTCACCAAAAATAAAAAAACGATGACAATAACACTATAATCCCAAGAGCCTGCTTGGATTTCCCACTCTCATAATTCCATGTAAAAGCATAACCCACCAAATAAATCGCCTAATTTTTATTTCATAATAACATAAAAATTCTACCTGCTTTATATACATTTCTTCGAACTAATCCCAGATAACTTATTCAATTTCAGTACCTGTAAGAATTCAGCAACACACGCAGTTAGTAAACCAAGATCTGTTTCGTTATCTACAAAACCTAATAATTTCTGATCTTAGGGTTTCGAAATTATAGGGTTTTATTTGTAGCGCGCGTCAAATTGAAGTAAACAACAGGTTCTTAACTAAGTTTTCACAAGTATAAGGACTAATTGGGAGAAGAAAATTACAGAAACCCTAACTAGACAGTCTGTAGATGAAGAATTTGGAGAAATAAAAACCAGATGCAGGAAAAAGAGCGGGAAAAAAGTTAGAGAAGTTGAGATAGTTACTTACTTAGGAGATCATCCGGAAAGTGGATTCAGAGAGGGGGAGATGGGAAGTAACTTGCCGGAAGTTCACAGAGGAAGTTTTGTTATTTGAGCGCCAAAAATTGGACTCCACTCAGGTATTAAAGAGAGTCAAGACTAGGGCTGCACAACCGGTAGGGTGGGTAGGATATGGCCTATACCCACCACCCTACCCGTTTACCAGCGGTTAAGAAAATCTTTACCCGCCACCCTACCCGCCAAATAATGGATAGGGTAGGATACGGTTAAAAAACTGGCGGGTAGGCTAGGGTTGGCGGGTAGGAGTAGGGTATGTGCATTTCTAGGTAGGGTGGGTAGGATATGGCCTATATCCGCCACCCTACCCGTTTACTGGCGGTTAAGAAAATCTTTACCCGCCACCCTACCCGCCAAATAGTGGATAGGATAGGATACGGTTAAAAAACTGGCGGGTAGGGTAGGGTTGGCGGGTATGGGTAGGGTATGTGCACCCCTAGTCAAGACTGTGAAATAGATGTACAGAAGATCGGGGAAGCGATACTAAGTACCAACATAAGGCCTTGTTTGGTATACGATATCACACTTTGCACCTTAGTGTTTGGATTATGATATACCTGGTGGAAGTAATTTTTCGTCTCCTAGAAACAAAAAAGTAAGAATTGTGGTGAAGAATCAAAATTCGAAATGATTTCTACGAGAAAAAAAGTTTAATTTATTAGGAAGATATCCAAAAAAAAATTATTTCTACGAGTAGAAAATTTAATTTATTAAGAAGCAAATATTATTGCCTTCCAATTATTGGCTTCAAACATCCTTAGATTTATTTTTGTTTCTGGAAATTAAACATTTCCTTCATAAGTCTCGAAACTCAACTTTAAGTATTTTTGTGGAGTGATAATGGATAAGGGGCTATTACAAACACAACGTGCTCTTTTTTGTCTAAATATGTTTTTATTTTGTCGATGCCGGTTTTTCCTTTTGACTTCCCTCAGGTTTGCAGTATTGTTGTTGTAGAACCACTATATAATCTACTTTGAATCTTTTTGGCATACATCCCCTATCTTCTAGTCGTTATTTTATCAAAATGGATAAGCATTGGGAGGTAAATAATAGTTGAAAAACCATTTTAGTTGGTTAAGTTAGAACGGATGTTAGTAATAGTAATTTCAGGCAATGCAAAGTAATTTCTCAGGTCTGAAATAACTTCTTCAAAAACTTTGGTCAGGCTTTTAGTAAAAGGGACAAATCAAACTTAATGGAAGTGGAGCATTTTTAAGAAAAGAAATAACAACATTTGGTCCATGCTGCCTTTTGTAATATGGTGGAATTTCTGGGAACTAATGATAGGTGCTTTACATGTTAACCAAATTATAATGGTTCTCAAATGCATCAACCACAATTGGTTTACAACTAAAAATCTTTTTGGGGGATTTATTTATCCTATATAATCTGCAATTGGGACTTTGTTCTCATAAATTAGTTTTTGTTTTTAGATTTTCTTTTCTGGTTGCAGCTTGTGCAACTTCTTTTGTTGTGCTTCTGTCACTAATAATAACCCTTACTTAAACAAACTTTCCCTATCTTTCAATCGAAAGAAGCAATCTCATAAAAAAAAATTACAGTATATATTGTTAGTAAGGTAAAATCAAATTTGGTAGCTAATATGTTCGGATATAACATCACGAAGTTACAATAAAAACCTCAATTCAAAATATTATGGAGTTTGAAGATTTTCATTCCAAAAGTATACAAGAAATTAATGTATATCGTTTTTTATCAAAATTGAAGATTTCGTTCCAAAAGTATACGAGAAATTAATATATTTCGTTTTTTATCAAAATATGCATGACTCAAAGTGGATTGTTTTCCTTTGACATGAACATTATGACCGGTATTTATGGTTAGAGTGGCTTCTTTTTCTTTGATATGAGCGTGGCAACTAGATTTATTGTTTTTAAATATACAAGTATTAGAAATTAATGTATTCACCTTATATACTCTCTTTGTTCAGAGAAGGTGAGTTGTTTTTAGTTTACATAATTTCTAAGAATTAAGAAAAGATGGATACTTCTAAGTATTTTTTTCCAATGATATCCTCATGGATAATACAATAGTAAATTTTGAAATTACATATCTCTCCAACTATCGCATGGAAGTTTGTAAAACTTTATCTAGTTTGAAAGCGTTTTAAAACACCTACCTAACAATATTAACATAACTACCAAATTATAGATATTCCTTATAGTAAAACTGAACGACAATAATCAATCGGAACAGTAATTTAGAAATATTTTTTGCTCAATGATAAGTATCAATTTCTGTGAAACAAAAATTTAAAATGAATAGCTCAACTTTTATGAAAATGAGGGAGTAATATATTTACCAACTTGCGTTTTAAAAACATTATTTTAATATTTTTGCAAATATCTTTTAAACATGATTTTTATTTTTTTTACAAGAAATATCATATAAAGGAAAATGTATCTAGCCACATTATATTAATTTTTACACATCATGATGTCAATTTGGATATCATATAGCGTTTTCATTAAAGAAACATGATAAGCAAGAAAAATTGGTGCACAATCCGACAGATTTACAAACTTTTGACAAAATATCGACATTGAAGCTAAACAGTTTCTGTAACTTTATAATGAAGGGTGAAGAAGATGAAACTAGTCAAGCAAACGTTATTATCAAACATGAACATGATCAAAAGAATTAAAGCAAAAAGATGGGACCCATTTCTCATTTTAATAATTTAATTTAATTCCATCAAGAATTACATTTGCTTTTTTTGCACTCCGTATAAATGAATGTACAAAGGGTTCAAGATTTACAAGGAAGATAAAGAAAACTTTAAGAACATTAGTAATAACAAAGTTGGTTAATTCCTAAAAATTGATAGAAAAATTTGGTGTATAAGCACACTAAAATTCATGATGATTGATGAGTTGGAACTTCTAGATGATATGATTTTATGCTCCCCATATGTGTCAAAGATCCTATAAGAAGGAAGGAAAGTCTTAGAAAGATTGTTGCTTAGTTTGAGTTTTATTGCTTTTATCAGAAATTTTCAACCAAGGCAAGGGGAATTTAATAACATATTGAAGATCATCTGAATACTACTTGGTTATGTCCCTTTTCTCAAATTATATCCAACAATTTAATTGAATTTAATAAATATTTGAAAAACTATTTTAGTCTACGAGTAATATACATATTTAATGGTCGACAGAAAAAAAAACTTAGGGAAGTTTATGTTAGGTTTTTTTCTTTAATATAATGATGATAATGATGAATATCCAAGGATTACCCTTGAATCATCAAAAAGCGAACTTGAAGTCTAGTGTAAATGGACACTAAATGAATTGATTGATATGAAAACCAGCTTTACAAGGGGTGGTTGCCAATACGGGATATACCCAAGATTTACATAGCCAAAGTGTGTGAAGAACTTGCAGAAACACGTGGGTATATGGAGAAGTTGTTGTTCAATCCTAAAGATTTGAAAAAATTTAGCAAAATATTGAGATCAAATAAAACTTCTTTTTTATTTTATTTCTACTAGAGGATGAGAAAGTTGAAAAAGACAACAAGTATGGAAGATAAAGGAAAATTGAGTGCCAAGGTTATTTTACCATTTCATACTATCAATTTTATGGAATTTTAAGTATCTGTTTTCTCGTCCAATATAATTGTAATCTTGACTTAAGTATGGTTTTTTTGTTGTTGTTTTGGTTGCGAGTATGACTGCGACGCTCATAAACAATGTTATGTAGAGTGTGAACAAGAATAGAAGTGAGACTTAATCTTTGAATGCCCTGCATTTTGGTAGTAATTAAATGAGAATAGTAGTACCGATACAATCTATGGTTTTTTCTATTGGTCCATCAGTGTATTTTTCACAACTAAAGTGATTTTTTATTATTTGGAGCCTATGTGTTTTTTCCTTTTAATTTTACTTGTTTGTTTTCCTTTCGATTGTTAAATTCCAAAAATTCAAACATTGAACTTCAATAAATTAATAGAGATGTCGGATTCAATTATCTTTTTAGTTATTCATTAATGTTTGGACTGTATTAGGCTTGATTTCTTACTTTCTTGGATATTATGCGTATTGGATTAAAATGGGACATTAGCATTTACAAAAAAAAAGGGTGCAGTGTTCGCACGTTATATAATGGGAATCTTTACTCAGTTAAAACAAGCACATTACCTTATTAGCATATATGTTCAAAGTACCTTGCAATTGTAGATCTTATTAACTTATCACTAATATGATTTGAAGAAGCAAAAACACGTCTAATCATGTAGTTGGAAGAGTTAATTTCGGCGTAGATTGTATGGCAGAGAGGGTATCCCAACTAAATTTTCTACCTTATTTCCCGCGTAGATTTGAGGAATATGATGCGAAATACTACAAATTTAGTTGTGCTATGTAGTTTTTTTTTTATTAGTCTAGTGCTTCCTAACTCATAAGGCTCTGTCTAATATCCTCAAATTAGAATTGGTGCATGTTCCATCCCTTATTTTATTATAGGTACTTCATGTGTTAAATCTTTCCCAGAGCTAAAAAAAAAAAAAACTTGTATAACCTCGGAAAATCTCTAGTTTTGTTATATCTTGAATAACTCCCAAAAAATAAGCAAAAACTCCCCCTTCCTTCGAGTTGTTACAAAATTAGCTTCTGCGAACTGGTGCCTAAAGACAGTACTTCCAAGCTCTTTTTTCCTCATATGGATGTCAAGCGCTAAGTTACATTGATCTCATGGTGGATTCGATATCTTTTCACATATTTGGATAACAAAGCTCAAGTGACTTTCCGCTTCCATGTTGTGGATCCCCAATTGAACATCCAACACAATGCCATCAGCGCAACACTAATGTTGTTGTTCTTGTAATTGTGTTTCCAATAGAAAGCAACAAAATATCCACCTTCATTACGAATGATTCCTCCAATGCCTGCAGATTTCTCACCAAGAGAAGAGCCATCACTGGTAATCTTAAAGTATTTATTATCTGGTTTCCACCAAGGGACCAGAATGCCATGCAAACCTTTATTTTCCTTATTAGTTCAACCAATTTTCCATAACTATTATTGAATCTCTTTTTTTCAAAGATACTAATACTCCTTCAAATCCATCTAGATATATAAACCATAACATAAAAGAAGTAACTTCCACTACAGACCACCAACTTTCTTCATAATAAATACATGATTGCTCAGTCGAACTCGCAAGTGTTTCTATATCGAGCTTGTTTGTCAAGTTTAGTTGTCAAAACTATAAGTATTGATTTCTAATCTACTTATAGTTATGTCTCGGACTAGGATAGAATGTGTAGTTGAGCATTAGACTTCACGGTGTTCATCGATTGAAGAGGAAGAACTATTAAGGGGAGCTTGTGGAACTTCATCGACAAAATATATGTGGAGATTTGAAGTCATCTATCACTCATAAGTCTATTTATATTTTATCTCCTATTGAGACAAAAAGTCGTATAACTATATATACTTAATTTATACACATTTGATATTTCGAGCTGAATTTAACTCGCTTACATATTTCTCGAAATATGTGTTGGTAAGATTTCGCTTTAACCAAGTTCATCTTTTATTCTTGACGACAATCAAAAGATGATCATGTGAAAATCGCATAGTAACATCTTACATGATTTGTGTGGGACAGTAATTTGATGTAGACACGGAATGTTTTGTATTGATCTATTGATCACTTGAAAATTACTTTGATGATAATAGTTTGTGTGAGACATCTATTCTCGTCTTATAAGAATGTTACAATGAGTAACATGGAGTTTAAGACGATGAACCATTGTTTGTATGTGGTACAGTATGCGTACTTCTATGCTAACTGTGCAAGTTATTCAAAGTTCGGGAACCATAGTATGCATACCCGTATGCGTACTGGTTTGATAGTTGAAGTCCGGGAACTTAGTATGCATACCCATATGCAAACTGGCGTAACAGTCCAGGTCCGGGAATTCAACTGAAGTTGGTCACGTACGAAAGTATGCATACCCGTTCGCATACTGGCGAACCCAGACCAAGTCCGGAGCGCTAAGTATGCGTACTTGTTTGCATACTTGAGTGGGTTAAGTTCTAAAATCGGTTTGTTCATGAACTAATACATTTATATAATAAGGAATGAAATCTTTTTCAAACCGTGGATATAATGTTCATGAATTGATTCAAGTAAATCAAAATCGATTTTTCTTCAGTTGTGTCTTGTATGCTTCTATGAGAATATAAACAATTGAACAAATTCATAACTAGTTTCATTTGAGTCATTTGTACTAGTTGTGATAAAGATGAACAAGGTTGATATGAAAGTGTTCATATGACTAATTTCGGTTAACTATTGTTGAGCCAACCAAGTGTACACGTTTAGGTACGGTTACCCATATCTAAATGAAGGCACATTTCATTCGTGTATAACAACCTAAGTTCGATCTAACGGTTGAAAGATATTAGCTTGAATCTAATCAGGTTTTAATCTAACGTTGAATATTGAATACTTTGTTACCAAGGTAGCATTGATTGCAAACCCTGATTTCAAAACTATATAAGGGAGAACTATAACAACTGGGAAACCTAATCCCTACACCTCCTGTGTGATATTAGTTGCAATTAGAGTCGATTCTCCTTTAACCTAGGTTTTTCTAAAACCATTATAGGTTAACGACTTAAAGACTTCATTGGGGTTCTGAAGCCAGACCCAACTATTTTCTCTGTAGTTGCGCATTATTATCTTACTTTGTTTTATCGTGTTACGTACTATCTTCTCTAAGATTTGCTCGAGATTTAATCTCCGATAGGTAATATAAAAAGTAGTCACAAACATCTTCGTCTCATCGTTTGTCATTACACAATATCTTGTTTTGCTTCCATACGATTAAGATTATTGTGAGGTGATTGATATTACTAGGATGTTCTTCGGGAATATAAGACCGGTGTATCAATTGGTTCATGTTCACCTTGATGTATCAAAAGACGTAACAAAAACTCGTAGGTACTTCTGTGGGAGACAGATTTATCCATTCAATATACTTTTCTGTGTGAGACAGATTTGTTTATAAAGTCTTCGACTTTGGATCGTAGCAACTCTTAGTTGTGGGTGAGATCAGATAAGTGAATGAAGTGCGTAAAGTCTTGTTGGAATTCAGAGGCGTAAGGAATGCGATTATACCTTAATCAGTGTGAGATTGGTTAAGGCTCAACTACATTTCAGTCCGAAGTTAATTGGTAGTAGGCTAGTTTTTGTAGCGGCTTAATATAGTGTGGTGTTCAAATCTCGACTAGGTCCCGGTTTTTTTTTTGCATTTGCGGTTTTCTCGTTAACAAAATTTCTGGTGTCTGTGTTATTTCTTTTGCGCATTATATTTTTATATAATTGAAATATCACGGGTTGTGCGTAGTTCAATCAATTAGATAATCCAACCTCTGGTTGTTGATATAAATTTGTTGACACTTGAACGTTGGTTTTTGGTACCGTTCAAGTTGTTTCTCTTATTAATCAGGCTCACGGATTTCTATTTGTTCGATTGAAAATTGATTTGAGAAATAGAGATATAACTCTTGGATGTATTTTCCTTGATTGAGTATGACTGTCTAGTTGATTCTCTTGGAAATATATTGGAGTTAGTTCATACAGATTACCGCATATAAAATTGGGTGTGTTTGTTAGACCCACGCTTTTTCAATTGGTATCAGAGCAGGTAAACACGTTCAAGACCTCATAAGTCTGTTTGTAGAAATATGACTTTATGGACAGAATCGATATCTCTATTAACGTACCACCAGTTTTTGATGGCTCAAATTACTTATGGTGAAAAATTGCTATGCGTGCCTTTTTTCAAGCGCATGATTTTCAAACACGGGTTCTTGTTGTAAATGTCTATGATCCTCCGCTTGTTACAGAAGGCGATGTAACTATTCCAATGGATATTGGTAGATATGAGCCTGACAAGGTTCTTGCTGTGAAGCAAACATCTGACGGTTTAAATGCTATCATACATGCCATTACCCCAGACTTTCAGCACTATGTGACTACGTGCACTAAGTCTAAAGAAGCCTGAGATTCTTAGAAACTGTACTCAAAAGAAATTCTTCTGAGAAAGATGCTACGCTTCAAAACCTAAATTATGATAGGGAAAACCTTTGTATAGCTGATGAAGATTCGTTTGATTAGTTTAATCACAAAGTGTATGAAATTGTTATTGCATCTTTTGCATTGGGTAAGACTATTCCTGAAAAGGACATTGTGATGAAAATTCTCAAATCGCTTCCAGCTAGATACGATTCTAAGAAACATGTCATCGTTGAAGGAAATAGCCTTAATACGTTTTCCAGAAATACTCTGGTTGGGAAGTTAAAGATCTTTGATCACGAGTATATATCCAAATCTGGAAGGGATATTGCTTTTAAAGCACAAAGGAACACTAAGTTACTTGATAAAAGTAAAAGTGTTGGCAACTCTGAAGTTGATCCTATTAAGGCTGATTTATCAGATGAAGATCTTGACAACTCGGTTTCACTGATCACAAGACAGTTTAGGGATCTTCTATTGAAGAGAAGTAAATGATTTATCAGAGGTAAACCTAGGTCATCAGTCAAACCTCACGACCGTGCCCCTCCTAAAAACAGAGACACCATCGACACTGATTTTGAGGATATACCGTAGTGCTTCAAGTGTAAAGGTTTTGGTCATTTTGCTAATAAGTGTCCAAATCGTAGAAAATACATTGGGGAAAAAGGTCTTGCTGCAACTCTTGATGAGATGTATGATCACTATGATCCAGATGAAGATGAAAAACCAAGTGTTGCACTCCTTGGTGAAAATATTGATTTTGATAATTATAGTAATACGTACATCAATATTGATATTCTTCCTTTGAGAAACTTCGTCAACCACTATAGAGGATAAAATGGATTTTTACCTGTCTATTGAAAATTCTATTTCACATGTTTCAGGTACCGCAATTTTTTTAGCAGCATGCTCGAATATGGTGTCTGAACCGTCCTCCACATTGACATGTTTTTATTATAATTTTACGGGTCATGAACTATCTAAGTGTTACAAGTACAAACATAAAATAAGATATGTCAATAAACTTCAATGGAGAGCAAATCAACTAGCGAACAAGCTCAAATTTTTTCAGAATTCTAATTCACCTGAGGTAAGTAAAAAACTCAATTCATATCCGAAAAATTTAATTTCTAAAGAATTGATTAGACCTCTCCGGAAAAGAACAATGTCTAAACATTCTGTGAAAAGGGGTACTAACAATTCCGTACAAGAAGTGTATGGTGGACAGATTATTGTTCACCCCAACACAACTTAGGTGTGTTGATTATGTGTCTTGTCTCATGTGCCTGACCTCAAAGAGATAAGAGTTTGAACAGTTCAGGCTTTAGGAAAATATTTTTTGTGTTTTTTGGTTGTTGTATTCTGGAATTCTGTTGATCTTTCCATATCATACTCTGAAAACCTCTTTTTATCACAAGATTGCTTGTTGAGCTTTGTTTGTGTATTTCTATCACAATTCCATACGTGTATGGAGACTCCAAGCATCATGTCTTCTGATGGAAAAGATGTTAATATGATTGTTTAGCCATCAATCATGAAGGAAAAAGATAAGTCTCATTCCTCTACAACTTTAAAGAGAAAAAGAAAGAATATGAAGAAACCAAGGGCTATCCCTTTTAATCTTCAGAAGTTTTCTGGTGTTCTTGGAGATTTGAAGGAAACAAGGAAGGAGATTCAGCAAATAACAGTTATTTTTTTAAGGAATCTTGAAATTCAGAAGGCCCTGGTTCGACATCAGTCAAGAGGTTTGTTGGAATTGTCTCCTTCGTTCACGAACCTTGTGTTCCAATGACTATTGACGACAAGGAGTTCGGGGATGATAAAGAATTTTTTAGAGGTATTAATGTCTAGGAAACTTCTTATGAGAATATATTCTTACGTTTTTAATAAGGATAACTAGGGTTTGGATTATCAATTATTGTGAGTACACATAGATATTGCCAATGATTTTCATCTTGCAATGTTTTTATATTTATTTATTTAAATTTTAAAGTTTATTTGGAAGATGATTTTGCAGTATTAATCTTTATTGGTTTTATATATTGCAAAACTTTATGTTATGGGATATGTGTATTTACGTCCGTGAACTTTGATTGTCCCATATATGTCAAAAGTTAAGTCTATTGTGTCATTATGCAAATATTGATGGAAAATAGAATGAACTTTTGATTCCAAAAATTAAGTCTATGAAATCAATATGCAAATATTGATGAAAAATAGAATGAGTCTTTGAATATTCCACAATATTGATTTTTCCCTAATCCACTTCTATGTGAAAGTACTGTATGGCTCCGTAAGTTCTCTTATGTTGAGCATTTCTGATTAAATTAATCATTGAGGCTTCTTTGTAGTTAATTTAATTGAGTTTTCTGGATACAAATTCATGTTTCATGTGATTTGTTAATGTCCAAAGAAATCCTTCTTTTCTTGTAAAAGTAAGGTCGCTCTTGTTGTTCCTTCGGGAATGACATTTTATGGGGGAGAGTTCTTAATTGAACTTGTGCTTTAGTGCCAAATTTTTGTGAGGAGTGCGTCTGTGGAATATAGGAGTTATATCGTATCTTTATAAAGTATAAACTCCTTGATGAATGCATTTAGTTCCGACTATATGATTGAACCTAAAAAAAGTTGATATGTTCTCTTTTAGTCATGAAGTATCTCTATGAGAATTTCATTATGATCCCGCTAGTTTTCGTACCTTTGCCAATTTATATTGACAAAAAGAGGGAGAATTATTTTATAATTCACACTACATATACATATGGTTTATGGATCATTATGTAAGGGGGAGTGGTTTTCATTGTGAGATGAAGTATTGACTAAGGGGAAGTGATACATATCACCGTAGTATTATTGTCAAAGTTGTGATACAATCGAACTTTGATGTTGTGTAATAATACTATGACATTGTATAACGATGATTGAGAACAATTATTTTCTTATTGTTGTGGATACGGATCTTCAACAACTATGATGCTGAGTTGAATACGTTCAGAATCACTAGAGTACTTGGACTTGACGAAGATTTCGAGTAATGTTGAAGAACCACGGAAATCAAGCATTTGGATGAGAAGTTACAAAGTTTATTTATTTTGTAATCCATATATATTGATAGTTTTGTTATAAAATTGACAAAGGAGGGAATTGTTAGAGCATTGCTCGGTCAAACTCGCAAGCGTTGCTATCTGAAGCTTGTTTCTCAAGTTAAGTTATGAAAACTATAAGTCTTGATTTCTAGTTTACTTACTATATATACTTTAATTTATATACATTTGATATTTCGAGCTAAGTTTAACTCGCTTACATATTTCTCGAAATATGTGTTGGTAAGCTTTCGCTTTACCCAAGTTCATCTTTTATTCTTGACGAAAGTCAAAAGATGATCATGTGAAAATCTCCTTGTAACATCTTACATGATTTGTGTGAGACAGTCATTTGATGTAGACTCGGAATGTTTCATATTTATCTATTGGTCACTTGAAAATATCTTTGAAGTTAATAGTATGTGTGAGACATCTATCCTCGTCTTTTTAGAATATCTGAATGATTAACATGGAGTTTAGGACGATTAACCATTGTTTGGATATAACACAGTATGCGTACTTGTATGCTAACTGTTGCAAGTTATTCAAAGTCCGGGAATCATAGTATGCATACCCGTACGCGTACTGGTTTGATAGTTGAGAGTTCGGGAACTTAGTATGCGTACTGGAGTAACAGTTCAGGTTCGGGAATTCAACTGAAGTTGGTCACGTACGACAGTATGTGTACCCGTTCGCATACTGGTGAACCGAGACGAAGTCCGAGAACTCTAAGTATGCGTACCCGTTTGCATACTTGAGTGGGTAAAGTTCTAAAATCAGTTTTTTCATGAACTAATATATTTATATAATAAGGAATGCAATATTTTGCAAACCGTGGCTATAATGTTCATGAAGTGATTCAAGTGAATCAAAATCGATTTTGCTTCAATTGTGTCTTGTATACTTCTACGAGAATACAAACAATTGAACAACTCCATAACTAGTTTCTTTTGAGTCATTTGAACTAGTTGTGATAAAGAAGAACAATGTTGATATGGCTAACTTCGGTTAACTATTATTCAGCCAACCAAGTGTACACGTTTAGGTACGGTCACCTATATCTAAATGAAGGCACATTTCATTTGTGTATAACAACTAAGTTCGATCTAATAGTTGAAGATATTAGCTTGAATCTAATCAGGTTTTAATCTAACAGTGAATATTGAATGCTTTGTTACGAAGGTAGCATTGATTGCAAACCCTGATTTAAAGACTATATAGGGGATAACTCTAGCAACTGGGAAACCTAATCCCTACACCTCATGTGTGATAGTAGTTGCGACTAGAGTCGATTCTCCTTTAACCTAGGTTTTTCTAAAACCATTATAGGTTAACAAATTGAAGATTTCATTGGGATTCTGAAGCCAGACCCAACTATTTTCTCTACAGTTGCATGTCCTGATCATACTTTGTTCTATCGTGTTGAGTACAATCTTCTCTAAGATTTGCTCCAGATTTAATCTCCGATCGGTGATAGAAACATTTTTGTGTCTGATATAATCTCAATTGTATATATTATTAGTGCTCGATTTTGTATTTATTTTGGCTTTTTATGTCTTTGTAGGTGTTTTTGGAAAAATAAGATTTTGCGGCGAAATTGGCTCGAAAAGTGTTTTTTGCGCTCATGGGAGGACATTTGCTATTCGGACCCTCATTTGGATAAGGGGTAACCTAATTACTAAGGGGCATCCCATTTCCAGGCATCTTCTAATCGCACCCCTACTCTGGATAAGGGGAAACCATCTTCAACATCCAAAAACCAGGTTTTGGCGGGAAAAAAGTGTAGTTAAAGAGCAGTTTTCAATCGTGATTTGGAGGAGTGGATGGCACTAACCAATCTAAGTGGATGAAGCATTTTGGTTGTAGGAGTTGAGGAACCAATCTGACTAGATGGCAACATCTAAAGAGTCTATTCATAAAAGCACAGAGCTCAGGTGTTAGAAATAACATGATAGTTTCAGCATATCTCGTTCAGTCCTTTTCACTTCTGTTTTTATTTTGTTTTGTTTTTAAACTATGTTTCTCTAAGTGATTAGGTGGGGCTCACGATTCAAGTTGTTACCAATGCTAGGGTGAATTAGAGTGATTGAGATACAAAAAAAAAAGAGTTGAAAAAAAAAGAGACCAGACCATCAGACCAACTGGAATAAATTCAATAAAGTCGACCACTGGAACCCTTGTATATGCCAGTTGTGTTGACCTAGAGTTAGGATTATCAATCACTGGTTCCCTTGTATATGCCAGTGTGTTGATATTAGTCAGACTAGTATCTCAGTCCATTAGGATAGGTTCATTTTGGCGGAGGCCTTCAGACAGATATGAGAAACACCGTTCACCTAGTAAACATCAAAACCATCTATGTTTTTCTATATCCATCTTCTTGATCTATCCATGTGATTAGTTTTGACTCTGGATATTGATGTCCATAGTGCGACTATCTGAGTAGAGCTCTGTCACTTCATATGAATTTTAGTATGCTTGAGTGCAAACTCGTGTACAACAATTGGAATTTCATATCAGGGTACTTCCTCCTCGAGTCAATAAGTATGCCAACCAAGGAGATTCTTTAGTGCCTTCCAAGGTTCTGTGTAGATAGCTAGGGTCTGGAGTAAAAAGGTTTTGTGGGTATACCTCCGGTAAGCCCTCCGGAGACAACACTCCGCCACTAGGGACACCTAGGGGTTTAAAGGCTTATTGCATACGCTAAATGCAATCGACGATGCCTGCGAAAGTGAGTTAGGATTTTATTTCTATTTTATTTTTGCTCGAGGACTAGGAAATAATAGGTATAATCTCAATTGTATATATTGTTAGTGCTCGATTTTGTTTTTATTTTGGATTTTTATGTATTTGTAGGTGTTTTTGGAAAAATAAGATTTTGCGGCGAAATTGGCTCGAAAAGTGTTTTTTTGCGTTCATGGGAGGACATTTGCTATTCGGACCCTCACTTTGGATAAGGGGTAACCTAATTACTAAGGGGCATCCCATTTCCAGGCATCTGCTAATCGCACCCCTGCTCTGGATAAGGGGCAACCATCTTCAACATTCAAAAATCAGGTTTTGGCGGGAAAAAAAATGTAGTTAAAGAGCAGTTTTGGCAATCGTGATTTGGAGGAGTTTGAGGTCGATTAAAACTCTGATTTTCATAGGATAGACTCCTTATGGGTCTACGAATATGATATGGGTGTTTAAATTGATTAGATTGGGCTCAAACGACGGATTTTTCTCACAACAAGAAAATATGGAAAGTCACGTGTGAGACCTGTTTTAGGGAATTTTAGAGTGATTAAAACGCTGTAAACCTTCCCAAAGATTTGTATCTATCTAAGGAAGAGTTTAGAACAAAAAGGAAAGCTCAGAAACGCGTAGAAATCCTAAAACAAGAAATTGTCGCAACTTGGCCGTGAAGAGAATGAAAGAGATTTGGGAGAGATTTAATCGGTATTTTTGATATAAATAAATGTCTTGGGTCATATAGAAGAGGTGTCGAGAGTTTGGGAACCTAAGGAGAGCCAGAGAAGAAGAAATCAGAGCTTTACCAAACTCTGTTTCTGCTGCTGCTGCTGTTGAAGAAGAAGAACAGCTGAAGAACATTGACCCTCGGTAGACAGTCGCAGAAAAGTGTCATTGTTTAACAGCTGAAGACATTAAGCTGTTCAGGGCAGTCTTATTCTAGGGTTTCAAAATCAGCGACAAAGCAACAATTTTTCTGTAACAGTTCCATTGTAACAGCTGTTTTGCAACACCAATACACTGTTGCAAACAATCTGTGTTATTACTTTTCACTCTTTTAATCATCTTTTGAGCAACAAACACATATTTTGAAATCATGATTAATATGAGGAGCTAAACCCCAACAATGGGATGACGGAGGAAGCCATATTTCATACGTGTGGTAATTATATTTAATTCTTTTTTATGACTTTTTGCATTAATTTAATCGTTTTATGATTTTTCTTAATTAGTTGTGAAGTCGTATGATGATGTATGCTTGGTCTAAGTGCTTTTGATGCATCATGCTAGTGATTTACAGTTAATCTTTTTAAAATCTACCCTGGCAAAGAATTAGAGTCAATAAACAAGAGCTATAATTGTCTAAGAATTGATTTTTGAACCATATGGTATGAGGTTTGGTGGAATCCTGAGTCTCAGTAATCTCTCGACATTGTGACAAACATTGTGTATATATTTTCTTTATTTTTATTGTTTTCTATTATTAAGTCTGAAATTGAGTCTACACAAGTCCGAGTTGAACGAACTTTATTTACCACTTAAAAAACTACATCAATTTTTGGCGCCGCGCCGGGTTTTATTTAGATTTGTTTTAGGTTTATTTTTATTATTTTTTTTTGTTCTTTTTTACGCGTTTTGGTATTTTTCGATTCTTTTCAGATTTGGAGCGAAGCTACAAGGAAAGAAAAGTACTATAAAAGGAAAGCATCGCCAAAGAAGGAAAGAAAAGAGGAATCTGAAAGGAGTGAAGAAGAAGATTTTATATAGTTATTTTGTTTTATTTTAGAAACTGTAAATAGGGTTTTATTTTTGTAATTTTTCTTTTCCTTTTTGGACATTTTTATTTTTGGACTTGGACATTTTATTTTTAAACCCTAAGGAAGGGTTAAAATTAAATATAAACTGTTTGCAGGGAAGGACGACAGTTACGATACTGTCTCGGCCCCTCGGGTTCGTACACTGACATAGGAGTCGGTGGCCTGAGTCGACTTCAACGGTTCATCGCCCGTCTGGTACGGGAGGTAAGACTCTATCCACCCACGAATCCCCTGTCAGTGGGTTTTATTTTGTGTGACAACTCACACCCCTGCAGTAGAATGTCGAACTGGTATTACAATAGCCAATACAACGAATATCCGACTGAGTTTCAAAATGGACGTTACTACTTTGACCATAGTGTGAATAGTGGTTGGGAACATCAGCCTTTTGAAGATTATGGTCCATACCATGGTGAGCCCAATTACTATCCACATACGTACCGATCATATGAGCAAAATTCTTATATTTCTCCTTTAGAAGAGTCTCTCAGGAAATTAGAAGAGTCGACACGTAGGATAGCTGAGATGAATAACTTAGTTTATGACGAAAGAAAACTTTCTTTAGAGGAATCCCTCAAGCTGATAGCTGAGACGAACGAAAGAATTGCTCGAAATAATCTTAATTTTCAATACAGTGTCTCCAATAATACCCTTGAAAATGAGGATAGTTATTTGCATAATCAATGACGAGGATATAATTGGTAACACTACTTGTTGTTTAGATGAGGTTCAACCATTTTCATGTTATTATAATGATTATGATGAGGATAGTGTTGATGAAGAATTTGAAATAAATAGGCATAGTGATCAGGAATTTGCTACTCCAACTGAGCTTAATAATAATATTATTTCTAGTTCAAATCCAAATAATTTTAATAATTATTCACCTATTCAAAAGGACGAGGATTTGACTAGAGATACCCCCGTTTTAGACGATGTAGTATTTCCTTTTGATTACGAAGCTAATAATGGTTTAGAGGAACGAGTATATTTTGAGTCTAGCGATTTAGAAACAATAGACTTAGAAAAAAGAAAATGAACTCGTCGAGATGAGTGAGGATGTACCTGACTTAGAAGAATCAATTGACCATTTTCCTGAATTAGATGACCTTGAAATTAGGGAAGTTGTGACTAGTCTTTCTAGAGACACACAAAACTCTAAGTTTGGGGGTGATTATCATTCTCCTGTGATTAACTCTTAGAAGGTCCCTCACTTGGGACTTGACATATGTGCCTCAACCATTTTACAAGATTATCTTCATACACGTTTTCCTGAACCTAGTGATGTCCACAAGAAATTTCAGTTATTAGAAACCCATCCTCTGGTTGATGTGGTTTACCCAGGCTATGATACCCAGATTGACTTTGTTTTCCCACCAAATATTTTTCTTCCAAATGTGGGAATGTTTGATTTTCAAATGTGTCGAATATTAAGTTTTGAGACTAAACCTAATTACTTTAGGAGATTAGGGTCGACATACTTGTTTAAGGAAGATCACCACTCTCATTGTGGTCAGCTGTGTAAGTCAAATCTGATTGACTTAGAGGATCCTCAATTATTCAGGTTATTATGTGCTTCTAAGTTTTTATTTGAGTTTTTCCAGACTCTAGAACCTGAACATTTGGATCTAACCTATGAGGAAACGCAACCCATGAAAATATTTTATTTGGACCCAGTTATAGATCCTGAACCTGAACCACAACTAGATGTAGTTGTCTTAAACAGGAAACTAGACAAGGGTGTGCTTTATTTGTTCATTTTCTTGGCATGTTGCAGATTCCTTTTACTTGTGATAGCTCTATTTGGTTTTGATGACCCACAGATATTTCGACTATTACTTTATGATTTTATAAGGTGACTAATCCTTTCTTAGTATGGCTGAAGACATTAAACTTAGCACTTCTTGGGAGGTAACCCATTCTCATGCAACACGGTAATATCTTTCCTTATCTCTTTTGATTCAAATGGTAACAGTTTCTCCTTGTTCATGATTTTAATTTGATCTTTAGAACATTGAGGACAATGTTAGATTTAAGTTTGGGGGTATAGGAGAAACTTTTTAGTTGCACAATTAAACTCCAGAGCCTAGAAATTTATGCTTATTAAGGATGGCACTAACCAATCTAAGTGGATGAAGCATTTTGGTTGTAGGAGTTGAGGAACCAATCTGACTAGATGGCAACATCTAAAGAGTCTATTCATAAAAGCACAGAGCTCAGGTGTTAGAAATAACATGATAGTTTCAATATCTCGTTCAGTCCTTTTCGCTTCTGTTTTTATTTTGTTTTGTTTTTAAACTATGTTTCTCTAAGTGATTAGGTGGGGCTCACGATTCAAGTTGTTACCAATGCTAGGGTGAATTAGAGTGATTGAGATACAAAAAAAAAAAAGAGTTGAAAAAAAGAACCAGACCATCAGACCAACTGGAATAAATTCAATAAAGTCGACCACTGGAACCCTTGTATATGCCAGTTGTGTTGACCTAGAGTTAGGATTATCAATCACTGGTTCCCTTGTATATGCCAGTGTGTTGATATTAGTCAGACTAGTATCTCAGTCCATTAGGATAGGTTCATTTTGGCGGAGGCCTTCAGACAGATATGAGAAACACCGTTCACCTAGTAAACATCAAAACTTATGTTTTTCTATATCCATCTTGATCTATCCATGTGATTAGTTTTGACTCCGGATATTGATGTCCATAGTGCGACTATCTGAGTAGAGCTCTGTCACTTCATATGAATTTTAGTATGCTTGAGTGCAAACTCGTGTACAACAATTGGAATTTCATCAGGGTACTTCCTCCTCTAGTCAATAAGTATGCCAACCAAGGAGATTCTTTAGTGCCTTCCAAGGTTCTGTGTAGATAGCTAGGGTCTGGAGTAAAAAGGTTTTGTGGGTATACCTCTGGTAAGCCCTCCGGAGACAACACTCCGCCACTAGGGACACCTAGGGGTTTAAAGGCTTATTGCATACGCTAAATGCAATCGACGATGCCTGCGACAGTGAGTTAGGATTTTATTTCTATTTTATTTTTGCTCGAGGACTAGCAAATAATAGGTTTGGGGGTATTTGATAGACACATTTTTGTGTCTGATATAATCTCAATTGTATATATTGTTAGTGCTCGATTTTGTTTTATTTTGGCTTTTTATGTCTTTGTAGGTGTTTTTGGAAAAATAAGATTTTGCGGCGAAATTGGCTCGAAAAGTGTTTTTTTGCGTTCATGGGAGGACATTTGCTATTCGGACCCTCACTTTGGATAAGGGGTAACCTAATTACTAAGGGGCATCCCATTTCCAGGCATCTGCTAATCGCACCCCTGCTCTGGATAAGGGGCAACCATCTTCAACATTCAAAAATCAGGTTTTGGCGGGAAAAAATGTAGTTAAAGAGCAGTTTTGGCAATCGTGATTTGGAGGAGTTTGAGGTCGATTAAACTCTGATTTTCATAGGATAGACTCCTTATGGGTCTAGAATGATATGGGTGTTTAATCGATTAGATTGGGCTCAAACGACGGATTTTTCTCACAACAAGAAAATATGGAAAGTCACGTGTGTGACCTGTTTTAGGGAATTTTAGAGTGATTAAAACGCTGTAAACCTTCCCAAAGATTTGTATCTATCTAAGGAAGAGTTTAGAATAAAAAGGAAAGCTCAGAAACGCGTAGAAATCCTAAAACAAGAAATTGTCGCAACTTGGCCGTGAAGAGAAGGAAAGAGATTTGGGAGAGATTTAATCGGTATTTTTGATATAAATAGATGTCTTGGGTCATATAGAAGAGGTGTCGAGAGTTTGGGAACCTAAGGAGAGCCAGAGAAGAAGAAATCAGAGCTTTACCAAACTCTGTTTCTGCTGCTGCTGCTGTTGAAGAAGAAGAACAACTGAAGAACATTGACCCTCGGTAGACAGTCGCAGAAAAGTGTCGTTGTTTAACAGCTGAAGACATTAAGCTGTTCAGGGTAGTCTTATTCTAGGGTTTTAAAATCAGCGACAAAGCAACAATTTTTCTGTAACAGTTCCATTGTAACAGCTGTTTTGCAACACCAATACACTGTTGCAAACAGTCTGTGTTATTACTTTTCACTCTTTTAATCATCTTTTGAGCAACAAACACATATTTTGAAATCATGATTAATATGAGGATCTAAACCCCAACAATGGGATGACGGAGGAAGCCATATTTCATACGTGTGGTAATTATATCTAATTCTTTTTTATGACTTTTTGCATTAATTTAATCGTTTTATGATTTTTCTTAATTAGTTGTGAAGTCGTATGATGATGTATGCTTGGTCTAAGTGCTTTTGATGCATCATGCTAGTGATTTACAGTTAATCTTTTTAAAATCTACCCTGGAAAAGAATTAGAGTCAATAAACAAGAGCTATAATTGTCTAAGAATTGATTTTTGAACCACATGGTATGAGGTTTGGTGGAATCCTGAGTCTCAGTAATCTCTCGACATTGTGACAAACCTTGTGTATATATTTTCTTATTTTTATTGTTTTCTATTATTAAGTCTGAATTGAGTCTACACAAGTCCGAGTGAACGAAACTTTATTTACCACTTAAAAAAATCAATTTTTGGGCGCTGCCGGGTTTTGATTTAGATTTGTTTTAGGTTTATTTTTATTTTATATTTTTTTTTGTTCCTTTTTTACGCGTTTGGTATTTTTCGATTCTTTCAGATTTGGAGCGAAGCTACAGGAATGACGAGTAACTATAAAGGAAGCATCGCCAAAGAAGGAAAGAAAAGAGGAATCTGAAAGTGAAGAAGAAGATTTTATATAGTTATTTTGTTTATTTTTAGAAACTGTAAATAGGGTTTATTTTTGTAATTTTTCTTTTCCTTTTTGGACATTTTTATTTTGGACTTGGACATTTTTATTTTAAACCCTAAGGAAGGGTTAAAATTAAATATAAACTGTTTGCAGGGAAGGACGACAGTTACGATACTGTCTCGGCCCCTCGGTTCGTACATGACATAGGAGTCGGTGGCCTGAGTCGACTTCAATGGTTCATCTCCCGTCTGGTACGGAAGGTAAGACTCTATCCACCCACGAATACCCTGTCAGTGGGTTTTATTTTGTGTGACAACTCACACCCCTGCAGTAGAATGTCGAACTGGTATTACAATAGCCAATACGACGAATATCCGACTGAGTTTCAAAATGGACGTTACTACTTTGACCATAGTGTGAATAGTGGTTGGAAACATCATCCTTTTGAATATTATGGTCCATACCATGGTGAGCCCAATTATTATCCAAATAAGTACCGATCATATGAGCAAAATTCTTATATTTCTTCTTTAGAAGAGTCTCTCAGGAAATTAGAAGAGTCGACACGTAGGATAACTGAGATGAATAACTTAGTTTATGACGAAAGAAAACTTTCATTAGAGGAATCCCTCAAGCTGATAGCTGAGACGAACGAAAGAATTGCTCGAAATAATCTTAATTTTCAATACAGTGTCTCCAATAATACCCTTGAAAATGAGGATAGTTATTTGCATAATCAAGATGACGAGGATATAATTGGTAACACTACTTGTTGTTTAGATGAGGTTCAACCATTTTCATGTTATTATAATGATTGTGATGAGGATAGTGTTGATGAAGAATTTGAAATAAATAGGCATAGTGATCAGGAATTTGCTACTCCAACTGAGCTTAATAATAATATTATTTCTAGTTCAAATCCAAATAATTTTAATAATTATTCACTTATTCAAAAGGACGAGGATTTGACTAGAGAACCCCCGTTTTAGACGATGTAGTATTTCCTTTTGATTACGAAGCTAATAATGGTTTAGAGGAACGAGTATATTTTGAGTAGCGATTTAGAAATAATAGACTTAAAAAAAGAAAATGAACTCGTCGAGATGAGTGAGGATGTACATGACTTAGAAGAATCAATTGACCATTTTCCTGAATTAGATGACCTTGAAATTAGGGAAGTTGTGACTAGTCTTTCTAGAGACACACAAAACTCTAAGTTTGGGGGTGATTATCATTCTCCATGTGAATTAACTCTTAGAAAGGTCCCTCACTTGGGACTTGACATATGTGCCTCAACCATTTTACAAGATTATCTTCATACACGTTTTCCTGAAACTAGTGATGTCCACAAGAAATTTCAGTTATTAGAAACCCATCCTCTGGTTGATGTGGTTTACCCAGGCTATGATACCCAGATTGACTTTGTTTTCCCACTAAATATTTTTCTTCCAAATGTGAGAATGTTTGATTTTCAAATGTGTCGAATATTAAGTTTTGAGACTAAACCTAATTACTTTAGGAGATTAGGGTTGACATACTTGTTTAAGGAAGATCACCACTCTCATTGTGGTCAGCTGTGTAAGTCAAATCTGATTGACTTAGAGGATCCTCAATTATTCAGGTTATTATTATGTGCTTCTAAGTTTTTATTTGAGTTTTTTACCCCAACACAACTTAGGTGTGTTGATTATTGTTCAAGAAGTGTATGGTGGACAGATTATTGTTCACCCCAACACAACTTAGGTGTGTTGATTATGTGTCTTGTCTCATGTGCCTGACCTCAAAGAGATAAGAGTTTGAACAGTTCAGGCTTTAGGAAAATATTTTTTGTGTTTTTTGGTTGTTGTATTCTGGAATTCTGTTGATCTTTCCATATCATACTCTGAAAACCTCTTTTTATCACAAGATTGCTTGTTGAGCTTTGTTTGTGTATTTCTATCACAATTCCATACGTGTATGGAGACTCCAAGCATCATGTCTTCTGATGGAAAAGATGTTAATATGATTGTTTAGCCATCAATCATGAAGGAAAAAGATAAGTCTCATTCCTCTACAACTTTAAAGAGAAAAAGAAAGAATATGAAGAAACCAAGGGCTATCCCTTTTAATCTTCAGAAGTTTTCTGGTGTTCTTGGAGATTTGAAGGAAACAAGGAAGGAGATTCAGCAAATAACAGTTATTTTTTTAAGGAATCTTGAAATTCAGAAGGCCCTGGTTCGACATCAGTCAAGAGGTTTGTTGGAATTGTCTCCTTCGTTCACGAACCTTGTGTTCCAATGACTATTGACGACAAGGAGTTCGGGGATGATAAAGAATTTTTTAGAGGTATTAATGTCTAGGAAACTTCTTATGAGAATATATTCTTACGTTTTTAATAAGGATAACTAGGGTTTGGATTATCAATTATTGTGAGTACACATAGATATTGCCAATGATTTTCATCTTGCAATGTTTTTATATTTATTTATTTAAATTTTAAAGTTTATTTGGAAGATGATTTTGCAGTATTAATCTTTATTGGTTTTATATATTGCAAAAATTTATGTTATGGGATATGTGTATTTACGTCCGTGAACTTTGATTGTCCCATATATGTCAAAAGTTAAGTCTATTGTGTCATTATGCAAATATTGATGGAAAATAGAATGAACTTTTGATTCCAAAAATTAAGTCTATGAAATCAATATGCAAATATTGATGAAAAATAGAATGAGTCTTTGAATATTCCACAATATTGATTTTTCCCTAATCCACTTCTATGTGAAAGTACTGTATGGCTCCGTAAGTTCTCTTATGTTGAGCATTTCTGATTAAATTAATCATTGAGGCTTCTTTGTAGTTAATTTAATTGAGTTTTCTGGATACAAATTCATGTTTCATGTGATTTGTTAATGTCCAAAGAAATCCTTCTTTTCTTGTAAAAGTAAGGTCGCTCTTGTTGTTCCTTCAGGAATGACATTTTATGGGGGAGAGTTCTTAATTGAACTTGTGCTTTAGTGCCAAATTTTTGTGAGGAGTGCGTCTGTGGAATATTATAGGAGTTATATCGTATCTTTATAAAGTATAAACTCCTTGATGAATGCATTTAGTTCCGACTATATGATTGAACCTAAAGAAAGTTGATATGTTCTCTTTTAGTCATGAAGTATCTCTATGAGAATTTCATTATGATCCCGCTAGTTTTCGTACCTTTGCCAATTTATATTGACAAAAAGAGGGAGAATTATTTTATAATTCACACTACATATACATATGGTTTATGGATCATTATGTAAGGGGGAGTGGTTTTCATTGTGAGATGAAGTATTGACTAAGGGGAAGTGATACATATCACCGTAGTATTATTGTCAAAGTTGTGATACAATCGAACTTTGATGTTGTGTAATAATACTATGACATTGTATAACGATGATTGAGAACAATTATTTTCTTATTGTTGTGGATACAGATCTTCAACAACTATGATGCTGAGTTGAATACGTTCAGAATCACTAGAGTACTTGGACTTGACGAAGATTTCGAGTAATGTTGAAGAACCAAGGAAATCAAGCATTTGGATGAGAAGTTACAAAGTTTATTTATTTTGTAATCCATATATATTGATAGTTTTGTTATAAAATTGACAAAGGAGGGAATTGTTAGAGCATTGCTCGGTCAAACTCGCAAGCGTTGCTATCTGAAGCTTGTTTCTCAAGTTAAGTTATGAAAACTATAAGTCTTGATTTCTAGTTTACTTACTATATATACTTTAATTTATATACATTTGATATTTAGAGCTAAGTTTAACTCGCTTACATATTTCTCGAAATATGTGTTGGTAAGCTTTCGCTTTACCCAAGTTCATCTTTTATTCTTGACGAAAGTCAAAAGATGATCATGTGAAAATCTCCTTGTAACATCTTACATGATTTGTGTGAGACAGTCATTTGATGTAGACTCGGAATGTTTCATATTGATCTATTGGTCACTTGAAAATTTCTTTGAAGTTAATAGTATGTGTGAGACATCTATCCTCGTCTTTTTAGAATATCTGAATGATTAACATGGAGTTTAGGACGATTAACCATTGTTTGGATATAACACAGTATGCGTACTTGTATGCTAACTGTTGCAAGTTATTCAAAGTCCGGGAATCATAGTATGCATACCCGTACGCGTACTGGTTTGATAGTTGAGAGTTCGGGAACTTAGTATGCGTACTGGAGTAACAGTTCAGGTTCGGGAATTCAACTGAAGTTGGTCACGTACGACAGTATGTGTACCCGTTCGCATACTGGTGAACCGAGACGAAGTCCGAGAACTCTAAGTATGCGTACCCGTTTGCATACTTGAGTGGGTAAAGTTCTAAAATCAGTTTTTTCATGAACTAATATATTTATATAATAAGGAATGCAATATTTTGCAAACCGTGACTATAATGTTCATGAATTGATTCAAGTGAATCAAAATCGATTTTGCTTCAATTGTGTCTTGTATACTTCTACGAGAATACAAACAATTGAACAACTCCATAACTAGTTTATTTTGAGTCATTTGAACTAGTTGTGATAAAGAAGAACAATGTTGATATGGCTAACTTCGGTTAACTATTATTCAGCCAACCAAGTGTACACGTTTAGGTACGGTCACCTATATCTAAATGAAGGCATATTTCATTTGTGTATAACAACTAAGTTCGATCTAATAGTTGAAGATATTAGCTTGAATCTAATCAGGTTTTAATCTAACAGTGAATATTGAATGCTTTGTTACGAAGGTAGCATTGATTGCAAACCCTGATTTAAAGACTATATAGGGGATAACTCTAGCAACTGGGAAACCTAATCCCTACACCTCATGTGTGATAGTAGTTGCGACTAGAGTCGATTCTCCTTTAACCTAGGTTTTTCTAAAACCATTATAGGTTAACAAATTGAAGATTTCATTGGGATTCTGAAGCCAGACCCAACTATTTTCTCTACAGTTGCATGTCCTGATCATACTTTGTTCTATCGTGTTGAGTACAATCTTCTCTAAGATTTGCTCCAGATTTAATCTCCGATCGGTGATAGAAACATTTTTGTGTCTGATATAATCTCAATTGTATATATTATTAGTGCTCGATTTTGTATTTATTTTGGCTTTTTATGTCTTTGTAGGTGTTTTTGGAAAAATAAGATTTTGCGGCGAAATTGGCTCGAAAAGTGTTTTTTGCGCTCATGGGAGGACATTTGCTATTCGGACCCTCATTTGGATAAGGGGTAACCTAATTACTAAGGGGCATCCCATTTCCAGGCATCTTCTAATCGCACCCCTACTCTGGATAAGGGGAAACCATCTTCAACATCCAAAAACCAGGTTTTGGCGGGAAAAAAGTGTAGTTAAAGAGCAGTTTTCAATCGTGATTTGGAGGAGTGGATGGCACTAACCAATCTAAGTGGATGAAGCATTTTGGTTGTAGGAGTTGAGGAACCAATCTGACTAGATGGCAACATCTAAAGAGTCTATTCATAAAAGCACAGAGCTCAGGTGTTAGAAATAACATGATAGTTTCAGGATATCTCGTTCAGTCCTTTTCGCTTCTGTTTTTATTTTGTTTTGTTTTTAAACTATGTTTCTCTAAGTGATTAGGTGGGGCTCACGATTCAAGTTGTTACCAATGCTAGGGTGAATTAGAGTGATTGAGATACAAAAAAAAAAAAGAGTTGAAAAAAAAAAGAGACCAGACCATCAGACCAACTGGAATAAATTCAATAAAGTCGACCACTGGAACCCTTGTATATGCCAGTTGTGTTGACCTAGAGTTAGGATTATCAATCACTGGTTCCCTTGTATATGCCAGTGTGTTGATATTAGTCAGACTAGTATCTCAGTCCATTAGGATAGGTTCATTTTGGCGGAGGCCTTCAGACAGATATGAGAAACACCGTTCACCTAGTAAACATCAAAACTTTGTTTTTCTATATCCATATTCTTGATCTATCCATGTGATTAGTTTTGACTCCGGATATTGATGTCCATAGTGCGACTATCTGAGTAGAGCTCTGTCACTTCATATGAATTTTAGTATGCTTGAGTGCAAACTCGTGTACAACAATTGGAATTTCATATCAGGGTACTTCCTCCTCTAGTCAATAAGTATGCCAACCAAGGAGATTCTTTAGTGCCTTCCAAGGTTCTATGTAGATAGCTAGGGTCTGGAGTAAAAAGGTTTTGTGGGTATACCTCTGGTAAGCCCTCCGGAGACAACACTCCGCCACTAGGGACACCTAGGGGTTTAAAGGCTTATTGCATACGCTAAATGCAATCGACGATGCCTGCGACAGTGAGTTAGGATTTTATTTCTATTTTATTTTTGCTCGAGGACTAGGAAATAATAGGTTTGGGGGTATTTGATAGACACATTTTTGTGTCTGATATAATCTCAATTGTATATATTGTTAGTGCTCGATTTTGTTTTTATTCTGGATTTTTATGTATTTGTAGGTGTTTTTGGAAAAATAAGATTTTGCGGCGAAATTGGCTCGAAAAGTGTTTTTTTGCGTTCATGGGAGGACATTTGCTATTCGGACCCTCACTTTGGATAAGGGGTAACCTAATTACTAAGGGGCATCCCATTTCCAGGCATCTGCTAATCGCACCCCTGCTCTGGATAAGGGGCAACCATCTTCAACATTCAAAAATCAGGTTTTGGCGGGAAAAAAATGTAGTTAAAGAGCAGTTTTGGCAATCGTGATTTGGAGGAGTTTGAGGTCGATTAAAACTCTGATTTTCATAGGATAGACTCCTTATGGGTCTACGAATATGATATGGGTGTTTAAATCGATTAGATTGGGCTCAAACGACGGATTTTTCTCACAACAAGAAAATATGGAAAGTCACGTGTGTGACCTGTTTTAGGGAATTTTAGAGTGATTAAAACGCTGTAAACCTTCCCAAAGATTTGTATCTATCTAAGGAAGAGTTTAGAAAAAAGGAAAGCTCAGAAACGCGTAGAAATCCTAAAACAAGAAATTGTCGCAACTTGGCCGTGAAGAGAAGGAAAGAGATTTGGGAGAGATTTAATTTCGGTATTTTGATATAAATAGATGTCTTGGGTCATATAGAAGAGGTGTCGAGAGTTTGGGAACCTAAGGAGAGCCAGAGAAGAAGAAATCAGAGCTTTACCAAACTCTGTTTCTGCTGCTGCTGCTGTTGAAGAAGAAGAACAGCTGAAGAACATTGACCCTCGGTAGACAGTCGCAGAAAAGTGTCGTTGTTTAACAGCTGAAGAACATTAAGCTGTTCAGGGCAGTCTTATTCTAGGGTTTAAAATCAGCGACAAAGCAACAGTTTTTCTGTAACAGTTCCATTGTAACAGCTGTTTTGCAACACCAATACACTGTTGCAAACAGTCTGTGTTATTACTTTTCACTCTTTTAATCATCTTTTGAGCAACAAACACATATTTTGAGATCATGATTAATATGAGGAGCTAAACCCCAACACTGGGATGACGGAGGAAGCCATATTTCATACGTGTGGTAATTATATTAATTCTTTTTATGACTTTTTGCATTAATTTAATCGTTTTATGATTTTTCTTAATTAGTTGTGAAGTCGTATGATGATGTATGCTTGGTCTAAGTGCTTTTGATGCATCATGCTAGTGATTTACAGTTAATCTTTTTAAAATCTACCCTGGCAAAGAATTAGAGTCAATAAACAAGAGCTATAATTGTCTAAGAATTGATTTTTGAACCACATGGTATGAGGTTTGGTGGAATCCTGAGTCTCAGTAATCTCTCGACATTGTGACAAACCTTGTGTATATATTTTCTTTATTTTTATTGTTTTCTATTATTAAGTCTGAAATTGAGTCTACACAAGTCCGAGTTGAACGAACTTTATTTACCACTTAAAAAACTACATCAATTTTTGGCGCCGCGCCGGGGTTTGTATTTAGATTTGTTTTAGGTTTATTTTTATTATTTTTTTTTTGTTCTTTTTTACGCGTTTTGGTATTTTTCGATTCTTTTCAGATTTGGAGCGAAGCTACAAGGAAGAAAAGTACTATAAAAGGAAAGCATCGCCAAAGAAGGAAAGAAAAGAGGAATCTGAAAGGAGTGAAGAAGAAGATTTTGTATATAGTTATTTTGTTTTATTTTTAGAAACTGTAAATAGGGTTTTATTTTTGTAATTTTTCTTTTCCTTTTTGGACATTTTTATTTTTGGACTTGGACATTTTTATTTTTAAACCCTAAGGAAGGGTTAAAATTAAATATAAACTGTTTGCAGGGAAGGACGACAGTTACGATACTGTCTCGGCCCCTCGGGTTCGTACACTGACATAGGAGTCGGTGGCCTGAGTCGACTTCAACGGTTCATCTCCCGTCTGGTACGGAGGTAAGACTCTATCCACCCACGAATCCCCTGTCAGTGGGTTTTATTTTGTGTGACAACTCACACCCCTGCAGTAGAATGTCGAACTGGTATTACAATAGCCAATACAACGAATATCCGACTGAGTTTCAAAATGGACGTTACTACTTTGACCATAGTGTGAATAGTGGTTGGAACATCATCCTTTTGAAGATTATGGTCCATACCATGGTGAGCCCAATTACTATCCACATAGTACCGATCATATGAGCAAAATTCTTATATTTCTCCTTTAGAAGAGTCTCTCAGGAAATTAGAAGAGTCGTAGGATACTGAGATGAATAACTTAGTTTATGACGAAAGAAAACTTTCTTTAGAGGAATCCCTCAAGCTGATAGCTGAGACGAACGAAAGAATTGCTCGAAATAATCTTAATTTTCAATACAGTGTCTCCAATAATACCCTTGAAAATGAGGATAGTTATTTGCATAATCAAGATGACGAGGATATAATTGGTAACACTACTTGTTGTTTAGATGAGGTTCAACCATTTTCATGTTATTATAATGATTATGATGAGGATAGTGTTGATGAAGAATTTGAAATAAATAGGCATAGTGATCAGGAATTTGCTACTCCAACTGAGCTTAATAATAATATTATTTCTAGTTCAAATCCAAATAATTTTAATAATTATTCACCTATTCAAAAGGACGAGGATTTGACTAGAGATACCCCCGTTTTAGACGATGTAGTATTTCCTTTTGATTACGAAGCTAATAATGGTTTAGAGGAACGAGTATATTTTGAGTCTAGCGATTTAGAAACAATAGACTTAAAAAAGAAAATGAACTCGTCGAGATGAGTGAGGATGTACCTGACTTAGAAGAATCAATTGACCATTTTCCTGAATTAGATGACCTTGAAATTAGGGAAGTTGTGACTAGTCTTTCTAGAGACACAAAAACTCTAAGTTTGGGGGTGATTATCATTCTCCATGTGATTAACTCTTAGAAGAGTCCCTCACTTGGGACTTGACATATGTGCCTCAACCATTTTACAAGATTATCTTCATACACGTTTTCCTGAACCTAGTGATGTCCACAAGAAATTTCAGTTATTAGAAACCCATCCTCTGGTTGATGTGGTTTACCCAGGCTATGATACCCAGATTGACTTTGTTTTCCCACCAAATTTTTTCTTCCAAATGTGGGAATGTTTGATTTTCAAATGTGTCGAATATTAAGTTTTGAGACTAAACCTAATTACTTTAGGAGATTAGGGTCGACATACTTGTTTAAGGAAGATCACCACTCTCATTGTGGTCAGCTGTGTAAGTCAAATCTGATTGACTTAGAGGATCCTCAATTATTCAGGTTATTATTATGTGCTTCTAAGTTTTTATTTGAGTTTTTCCAGACTCTAGAACCTGAACATTTGGATCTAACCTATGAGGAAACGCAACCCATGAAAATATTTTATTTGGACCCAGTTATAGATCCTGAACCTGAACCACAACTAGATGTAGTTGTCTTAAACAGGAAACTAGACAAGGGTGTGCTTTATTTGTTCATTTTCTTGGCATGTTGCAGATTCCTTTTACTTGTGATAGCTCTATTTGGTTTTGATGACCCACAGATATTTCGGCTATTACTTTATGATTTTATAAGGTGACTAATCCTTTCTTAGTCTGGCTGAAGACATTAAACTTAGCACTTCTTGGGAGGTAACCCATTCTCATGCAACACGGTAATATCTTTCCTTATCTCTTTTGCTTCAAATGGTAACAGTTTCTCCTTGTTCATGCTTTTAATTTGATCTTTAGAACATTGAGGACAATGTTAGATTTAAGTTTGGGGGTATAGGAGAAACTTTTTAGTTGCACAATTAAACTCCAGAGCCTAGAAATTTATGCTTATTAAGGATGGCACTAACCAATCTAAGTGGATGGAAGCATTTTGGTTGTAGGAGTTGAGGAACCAATCTGACTAGATGGCAACATCTAAAGAGTCTATTCATAAAAGCACAGAGCTCAGGTGTTAGAAATAACATGATAGTTTCACCATATCTCGTTGAGTCCTTTTCACTTCTGTTTTTATTTTGTTTTGTTTTTAAACTATGTTTCTCTAAGTGATTAGGTGGGGCTCACGATTCAAGTTGTTACCAATGCTAGGGTGAATTAGAGTGATTGAGATACAAAAAAAAAAAAAAAAAAAAAGAGACCAGACCATCAGACCAACTGGAATAATTCAATAAGTCGACCACTGGAACCCTTGTATATGCCAGTTGTGTTGACCTAGAGTTAGGATTATCAATCACTGGTTCCCTTGTATATGCCAGTGTGTTGATATTAGTCAGACTAGTATCTCAGTCCATTAGGATAGGTCATTTTGGCGGAGGCCTTCAGACAGATATGAGAAACACCGTTCACCTAGTAAACATCAAAACCATCTATGTTTTTCTATATCCATATTCTTGATCTATCCATGTGATTAGTTTTGACTCCGGATATTGATGTCCATAGTGCGACTATCTGAGTAGAGCTCTGTCACTTCATATGAATTTTAGTATGCTTGAGTGCAAACTCGTGTACAACAATTGGAATTTCATATCAGGGTACTTCCTCCTCTAGTCAATAAGTATGCCAACCAAGGAGATTCTTTAGTGCCTTCCAAGGTTCTGTGTAGATAGCTAGGTCTGGAGTAAAAAGGTTTTGTGGGTATACCTCTGGTAAGCCCTCCGGAGACAACACTCCGCCACTAGGGACACCTAGGGGTTTAAAGGCTTATTGCATACGCTAAATGCAATCGACGATGCCTGCGACAGTGAGTTAGGATTTTATTTCTATTTTTTTTTGCTCGAGGACTAGCAAATAATAGGTTTGGGGGTATTTGATAGACACATTTTTGTGTCTGATATAATCTCAATTGTATATATTGTTGTGCTCGATTTTGTTTTATTTTGGCTTTTTATGTCTTTGTAGGTGTTTTGGAAAAATAAGATTTTGCGGCGAAATTGGCTCGAAAAGTGTTTTTTGCGTTCATGGGAGGACATTTGCTATTCGGACCCTCACTTTGGATAAGGGGTAACCTAATTACTAAGGGGCATCCCATTTCCAGGCATCTGCTAATCGCACCCCTACTCTGGATAAGGGGCAACCATCTTCAACATTCAAAAATCAGGTTTTGGCGGGAAAAAAATGTAGTTAAAGAGCAGTTTTGGCAATCGTGATTTGGAGGAGTTTGAGTCGATTAAACCTCTGATTTTCATAGGATAGACTCCTTATGGGTCTAGAATCTGATATGGGTGTTTAAATCGATTAGATTGGGCTCAAACGACGGATTTTTCTCACAACAAGAAAATATGGAAAGTCACGTGTGTGACCTGTTTTAGGGAATTTTAGAGTGATTAAAACGCTGTAAACCTTCCCAAAGATTTGTATCTATCTAAGGAAGAGTTTAGAATAAAAAGGAAAGCTCAGAAACGCGTAGAAATCCTAAAACAAGAAATTGTCGCAACTTGGCCGTGAAGAGAAGGAAAGAGATTTGGGAGAGATTTAATCGGTATTTTTGATATAAATAGATGTCTTGGGTCATATAGAAGAGGGTCGAGAGTTTGGGAACCTAAGGAGAGCCAGAGAAGAAAATCAGAGCTTTACCAAACTCTGTTTCTGCTGCTGCTGCTGTTGAAGAAGAAGAACAGCTGAAGAACATTGACCCTCGGTAGACAGTCGCAGAAAAGTGTCGTTGTTTAACAGCTGAAGACATTAAGTGTTCAGGGCTCTTATTCTAGGGTTTTAAAATCAGCGACAAAGCAACAGTTTTTCTGTAACAGTTCCATTGTAACAGCTGTTTTGCAACACCAATACACTGTTGCAAACAGTCTGTGTTATTACTTTTCACTCTTTTAATCATCTTTTGAGCAACAAACACATATTTTGAGATCATGATTAATATGAGGAGCTAAACCCCAACACTGGGATGACGGAGGAAGCCATATTTCATACGTGTGGTAATTATATTTAATTCTTTTTATGACTTTTTGCATTAATTTAATCGTTTTATGATTTTTCTTAATTAGTTGTGAAGTCGTATGATGATGTATGCTTGGTCTAAGTGCTTTTGATGCATCATGCTAGTGATTTACAGTTAATCTTTTTAAAATCTACCCTGGCAAAGAATTAGAGTCAATAAACAAGAGCTATAATTGTCTAAGAATTGATTTTTGAACCACATGGTATGAGGTTTGGTGGAATCCTGAGTCTCAGTAATCTCTCGACATTGTGACAAACCTTGTGTATATATTTTCTTTATTTTTATTGTTTTCTATTATTAAGTCTGAAATTGAGTCTACACAAGTCCGAGTTGAACGAACTTTATTTACCACTTAAAAAACTACATCAATTTTTGGCGCCGCTGCCGGGTTTTATTTAGATTTGTTTTAGGTTTATTTTTATTTTTTTTTTGTTCTTTTTTACGCGTTTTGGTATTTTTCGATTCTTTTCAGATTTGGAGCGAAGCTACAAGGAAGAAAAGTACTATAAAAGGAAAGCATCGCCAAAGAAGGAAAGAAAAGAGGAATCTGAAAGGAGTGAAGAAGAAGATTTTGTATATAGTTATTTTGTTTTATTTTTAGAAACTGTAAATAGGGTTTTATTTTTGTAATTTTTCTTTTCCTTTTTGGACATTTTTATTTTTGGACTTGGACATTTTTATTTTTAAACCCTAAGGAAGGGTTAAAATTAAATATAAACTGTTTGCAGGGAAGGACGACAGTTACGATACTGTCTCGGCCCCTCGAGTTCGTACATTGACATAGGAGTCGGTGGCCTGAGTCGACTTCAATGGTTCATCTCCCGTCTGGTACGGAGGTAAGACTCTATCCACCCACGAATCCCCTGTCAGTGGGTTTTATTTTGTGTGACAACTCACACCCCTGCAGTAGAATGTCGAACTGGTATTACAATAGCCAATACAACGAATATCCGACTGAGTTTCAAAATGGACGTTACTACTTTGACCATAGTGTGAATAGTGGTTGGAAACATCATCCTTTTGAAGATTATGGTCCATACCATGGTGAGCCCAATTATTATCCAAATAAGTACCGATCATATGAGCAAAATTCTTATATTTCTCCTTTAGAAGAGTCTCTCAGGAAATTAGAAGAGTCGACACGTAGGATAACTGAGATGAATAACTTAGTTTATGACGAAAGAAAACTTTCTTAGAGGAATCCCTCAAGCTGATAGCTGAGACGAACGAAAGAATTGCTCGAAATAATCTTAATTTTCAATACAGTGTCTCCAATAATACCCTTGAAAATGAGGATAGTTATTTGCATAATCAAGATGACGAGGATATAATTGGTAACACTACTTGTTGTTTAGATGAGGTTCAACCATTTTCATGTTATTATAATGATTATGATGAGGATAGTGTTGATGAAGAATTTGAAATAAATAGGCATAGTGATCAGGAATTTGCTACTCCAACTGAGCTTAATAATAATATTATTTCTAGTTCAAATCCAAATAATTTTAATAATTATTCACCTATTCAAAAGGACGAGGATTTGACTAGAGACCCCCGTTTTAGACGATGTAGTATTTCCTTTTGATTACGAAGCTAATAATGGTTTAGAGGAACGAGTATATTTTGAGTCTAGCGATTTAGAAACAATAGACTTAAAAAAGAAAATGAACTCGTCGAGATGAGTGAGGATGTACTGACTTAGAAGAATCAATTGACCATTTTCCTGAATTAGATGACCTTGAAATTAGGGAAGTTGTGACTAGTCTTTCTAGAGACACACAAAACTCTAAGTTTGGGGGTGATTATCATTCTCCATGTGCCTTAACTTTAGAAAGGTCCCTCACTTGGGACTTGACATATGTGCCTCAACCATTTTACAAGATTATCTTCATACACGTTTTCCTGAACTAGTGATGTCCACAAGAAATTTCAGTTATTAGAAACCCATCCTCTGGTTGATGTGGTTTACCCAGGCTATGATACCCAGATTGACTTTGTTTTCCCAAAATATTTTTCTTCCAAATGTGGGAATGTTTGATTTTCAAATGTGTCGAATATTAAGTTTTGAGACTAAACCTAATTACTTTAGGAGATTAGGGTCGACATACTTGTTTAAGGAAGATCACCACTCTCATTGTGGTCAGCTGTGTAAGTCAAATCTGATTGACTTAGAGGATCCTCAATTATTCAGGTTATTATTATGTGCTTCTAAGTTTTTATTTGAGTTTTTCCAGACTCTAGAACCTGAACATTTGGATCTAACCTATGAGGAAACGCAACCCATGAAAATATTTTATTTGGACCCAGTTATAGATCCTGAACCTGAACCACAACTAGATGTAGTTGTCTTAAACAGGAAACTAGACAAGGTGTGCTTTATTTGTTCATTTTCTTGGCATGTTGCAGATTCCTTTTACTTGTGATAGCTCTATTTGGTTTTGATGACCCACAGATATTTCGGCTATTACTTTATGATTTTATAAGGTGACTAATCCTTTCTTAGTCTGGCTGAAGACATTAAACTTAGCACTTCTTGGGAGGTAACCCATTCTCATGCAACACGGTAATATCTTTCCTTATCTCTTTTGCTTCAAATGGTAACAGTTTCTCCTTGTTCATGCTTTTAATTTGATCTTTAGAACATTGAGGACAATGTTAGATTTAAGTTTGGGGGTATAGGAGAAACTTTTTAGTTGCACAATTAAACTCCAGAGCCTAGAAATTTATGCTTATTAAGGATGGCACTAACCAATCTAAGTGGATGGAAGCATTTTGGTTGTAGGAGTTGAGGAACCAATCTGACTAGATGGCAACATCTAAAGAGTCTATTCATAAAAGCACAGAGCTCAGGTGTTAGAAATAACATGATAGTTTCACCATATCTCGTTGAGTCCTTTTCACTTCTGTTTTTATTTTGTTTTGTTTTTAAACTATGTTTCTCTAAGTGATTAGGTGGGGCTCACGATTCAAGTTGTTACCAATGCTAGGGTGAATTAGAGTGATTGAGATACAAAAAAAAAAAAAAAAAAAAAGAGACCAGACCATCAGACCAACTGGAATAAATTCAATAAAGTCGACCACTGGAACCCTTGTATATGCCAGTTGTGTTGACCTAGAGTTAGGATTATCAATCACTGGTTCCCTTGTATATGCCAGTGTGTTGATATTAGTCAGACTAGTATCTCAGTCCATTAGGATAGGTTCATTTTGGCGGAGGCCTTCAGACAGATATGAGAAACACCGTTCACCTAGTAAACATCAAAACCATCTATGTTTTTCTATATCCATCTTCTTGATCTATCCATGTGATTAGTTTTGACTCCGGATATTGATGTCCATAGTGCGACTATCTGAGTAGAGCTCTGTCACTTCATATGAATTTTAGTATGCTTGAGTGCAAACTCGTGTACAACAATTGGAATTTCATCAGGGTACTTCCTCCTGTAGTCAATAAGTATGCCAACCAAGGAGATTCTTTAGTGCCTTCCAAGGTTCTGTGTAGATAGCTAGGTCTGGAGTAAAAAGGTTTTGTGGGTATACCTCTGGTAAGCCCTCCGGAGACAACACTCCGCCACTAGGGACACCTAGGGGTTTAAAGGCTTATTGCATACGCTAAATGCAATCGACGATGCCTGCGACAGTGAGTTAGGATTTTATTTCTATTTTATTTTTGCTCGAGGACTAGCAAATAATAGGTTTGGGGGTATTTGATAGACACATTTTTGTGTCTGATATAATCTCAATTGTATATATTGTTAGTGCTCGATTTTGTTTTATTTTGGCTTTTTATGTCTTTGTAGGTGTTTTTGGAAAAATAAGATTTTGCGGCGAAATTGGCTCGAAAAGTGTTTTTTGCGTTCATGGGAGGACATTTGCTATTCGGACCCTCACTTTGGATAAGGGGGTAACCTAATTACTAAGGGGCATCCCATTTCCAGGCATCTGCTAATCGCACCCCTACTCTGGATAAGGGGCAACCATCTTCAACATTCAAAAATCAGGTTTTGGCGGGAAAAAATGTAGTTAAAGAGCAGTTTTGGCAATCGTGATTTGGAGGAGTTTGAGGTCGATTAAACCTCTGATTTTCATAGGATAGACTCCTTATGGGTCTAGGAATCTGATATGGGTGTTTAAATCGATTAGATTGGGCTCAAACGACGGATTTTTCTCACAACAAGAAAATATGGAAAGTCACGTGTGTGACCTGTTTTAGGGAATTTTAGAGTGATTAAAACGCTGTAAACCTTCCCAAAGATTTGTATCTATCTAAGGAAGAGTTTAGAATAAAAAGGAAAGCTCAGAAACGCGTAGAAATCCTAAAACAAGAAATTGTCGCAACTTGGCCGTGAAGAGAAGGAAAGAGATTTGGGAGAGATTTAATCGGTATTTTTGATATAAATAGATGTCTTGGGTCATATAGAAGAGGTGTCGAGAGTTTGGGAACCTAAGGAGAGCCAGAGAAGAAGAAATCAGAGCTTTACCAAACTCTGTTTCTGCTGCTGCTGCTGTTGAAGAAGAAGAACAGCTGAAGAACATTGACCCTCGGTAGACAGTCGCAGAAAAGTGTCGTTGTTTAACAGCTGAAGAACATTAAGCTGTTCAGGGCAGTCTTATTCTAGGGTTTTAAAATCAGCGACAAAGCAACAGTTTTTCTGTAACAGTTCCATTGTAACAGCTGTTTTGCAACACCAATACACTGTTGCAAACAGTCTGTGTTATTACTTTTCACTCTTTTAATCATCTTTTGAGCAACAAACACATATTTTGAGATCATGATTAATATGAGGAGCTAAACCCCAACACTGGGATGACGGAGGAAGCCATATTTCATACGTGTGGTAATTATATTTAATTCTTTTTATGACTTTTTGCATTAATTTAATCGTTTTATGATTTTTCTTAATTAGTTGTGAAGTCGTATGATGATGTATGCTTGGTCTAAGTGCTTTTGATGCATCATGCTAGTGATTTACAGTTAATCTTTTTAAAATCTACCCTGGCAAAGAATTAGAGTCAATAAACAAGAGCTATAATTGTCTAAGAATTGATTTTTGAACCACATGGTATGAGGTTTGGTGGAATCCTGAGTCTCAGTAATCTCTCGACATTGTGACAAACCTTGTGTATATATTTTCTTTATTTTTATTGTTTTCTATTATTAAGTCTGAAATTGAGTCTACACAAGTCCGAGTTGAACGAACTTTATTTACCACTTAAAAAAACATCAATTTTTGGCGCCGCGCCGGGGTTTTATTTAGATTTGTTTTAGGTTTTTTATTATTTTTTTTTTTGTTTTTTTACGCGTTTTGGTATTTTCGATTCTTTTCAGATTTGGAGCGAAGCTACAAGGAAAAAAGTACTATAAAAGGAAAGCATCGCCAAAGAAGGAAAGAAAAGAGGAATCTGAAAGGAGTGAAGAAGAAGTTTTGTATATAGTTATTTTGTTTTATTTTTAGAAACTGTAAATAGGGTTTTATTTTTGTAATTTTTCTTTTCCTTTTTGGACATTTTTATTTTTGGACTTGGACATTTTTATTTTAAACCCTAAGGAAGGGTTAAAATTAAATATAAACTGTTTGCAGGGAAGGACGACAGTTACGATACTGTCTCGGCCCCTCGGGTTCGTACACTGACATAGGAGTCGGTGGCCTGAGTCGACTTCAACGGTTCATCTCCCGTCTGGTACGGGAGGTAAGACTCTATCCACCCACGAATCCCCTGTCAGTGGGTTTTATTTTGTGTGACAACTCACACCCCTGCAGTAGAATGTCGAACTGGTATTACAATAGCCAATACACGAATATCCGACTGAGTTTCAAAATGGACGTTACTACTTTGACCATAGTGTGAATAGTGGTTGGAACATCAGCCTTTTGAAGATTATGGTCCATACCATGGTGAGCCCAATTACTATCCACATAAGTACCGATCATATGAGCAAAATTCTTATATTTCTCCTTTAGAAGAGTCTCTCAGGAAATTAGAAGAGTCGACACGTAGGATAACTGAGATGAATAACTTAGTTTATGACGAAAGAAAACTTTCTTTAGAGGAATCCCTCAAGCTGATAGCTGAGACGAACGAAAGAATTGCTCGAAATAATCTTAATTTTCAATACAGTGTCTCCAATAATACCCTTGAAAATGAGGATAGTTATTTGCATAATCAAGATGACGAGGATATAATTGGTAACACTACTTGTTGTTTAGATGAGGTTCAACCATTTTCATGTTATTATAATGATTATGATGAGGATAGTGTTGATGAAGAATTTGAAATAAATAGGCATAGTGATCAGGAATTTGCTACTCCAACTGAGCTTAATAATAATATTATTTCTAGTTCAAATCCAAATAATTTTAATAATTATTCACCTATTCAAAAGGACGAGGATTTGACTAGAGATACCCCCGTTTTAGACGATGTAGTATTTCCTTTTGATTACGAAGCTAATAATGGTTTAGAGGAACGAGTATATTTTGAGTCTAGCGATTTAGAAACAATAGACTTAAAAAAGAAAATGAACTCGTCGAGATGAGTGAGGATGTACCTGACTTAGAAGAATCAATTGACCATTTTCCTGAATTAGATGACCTTGAAATTAGGGAAGTTGTGACTAGTCTTTCTAGAGACACAAAACTCTAAGTTTGGGGGTGATTATCATTCTCCATGTGATTAACTCTTAGAAAGGATCCCTCACTTGGGACTTGACATATGTGCCTCAACCATTTTACAAGATTATCTTCATACACGTTTTCCTGAACCTAGTGATGTCCACAAGAAATTTCAGTTATTAGAAACCCATCCTCTGGTTGATGTGGTTTACCCAGGCTATGATACCCAGATTGACTTTGTTTTCCCACCAAATATTTTTCTTCCAAATGTGGGAATGTTTGATTTTCAAATGTGTCGAATATTAAGTTTTGAGACTAAACCTAATTACTTTAGGAGATTAGGGTCGACATACTTGTTTAAGGAAGATCACCACTCTCATTGTGGTCAGCTGTGTAAGTCAAATCTGATTGACTTAGAGGATCCTCAATTATTCAGGTTATTATTATGTGCTTCTAAGTTTTTATTTGAGTTTTTCCAGACTCTAGAACCTGAACATTTGGATCTAACCTATGAGGAAACGCAACCCATGAAAATATTTTATTTGGACCCAGTTATAGATCCTGAACCTGAACCACAACTAGATGTAGTTGTCTTAAACAGGAAACTAGACAAGGGTGTGCTTTATTTGTTCATTTTCTTGGCATGTTGCAGATTCCTTTTACTTGTGATAGCTCTATTTGGTTTTGATGACCCACAGATATTTCGGCTATTACTTTATGATTTTATAAGGTGACTAATCCTTTCTTAGTCTGGCTGAAGACATTAAACTTAGCACTTCTTGGGAGGTAACCCATTCTCATGCAACACGGTAATATCTTTCCTTATCTCTTTTGCTTCAAATGGTAACAGTTTCTCCTTGTTCATGCTTTTAATTTGATCTTTAGAACATTGAGGACAATGTTAGATTTAAGTTTGGGGGTATAGGAGAAACTTTTTAGTTGCACAATTAAACTCCAGAGCCTAGAAATTTATGCTTATTAAGGATGGCACTAACCAATCTAAGTGGATGGAAGCATTTTGGTTGTAGGAGTTGAGGAACCAATCTGACTAGATGGCAACATCTAAAGAGTCTATTCATAAAAGCACAGAGCTCAGGTGTTAGAAATAACATGATAGTTTCACCATATCTCGTTGAGTCCTTTTCACTTCTGTTTTTATTTTGTTTTGTTTTTAAACTATGTTTCTCTAAGTGATTAGGTGGGGCTCACGATTCAAGTTGTTACCAATGCTAGGGTGAATTAGAGTGATTGAGATACAAAAAAAAAAAAAAAAAAAAGAGACCAGACCATCAGACCAACTGGAATAAATTCAATAAAGTCGACCACTGGAACCCTTGTATATGCCAGTTGTGTTGACCTAGAGTTAGGATTATCAATCACTGGTTCCCTTGTATATGCCAGTGTGTTGATATTAGTCAGACTAGTATCTCAGTCCATTAGGATAGGTTCATTTTGGCGGAGGCCTTCAGACAGATATGAGAAACACCGTTCACCTAGTAAACATCAAAACCATCTATGTTTTTCTATATCCATCTTCTTGATCTATCCATGTGATTAGTTTTGACTCCGGATATTGATGTCCATAGTGCGACTATCTGAGTAGAGCTCTGTCACTTCATATGAATTTTAGTATGCTTGAGTGCAAACTCGTGTACAACAATTGGAATTTCATCAGGGTACTTCCTCTAGTCAATAAGTATGCCAACCAAGGAGATTCTTTAGTGCCTTCCAAGGTTCTGTGTAGATAGCTAGGGTCTGGAGTAAAAAGGTTTTGTGGGTATACCTCTGGTAAGCCCTCCGGAGACAACACTCCGCCACTAGGGACACCTAGGGGTTTAAAGGCTTATTGCATACGCTAAATGCAATCGACGATGCCTGCGACAGTGAGTTAGGATTTTATTTCTATTTTATTTTTGCTCGAGGACTAGCAAATAATAGGTTTGGGGGTATTTGATAGACACATTTTTGTGTCTGATATAATCTCAATTGTATATATTGTTAGTGCTCGATTTTGTTTTATTTTGGCTTTTTATGTTTGTAGGTGTTTTTGGAAAAATAAGATTTTGCGGCGAAATTGGCTCGAAAAGTGTTTTTTGCGTTCATGGGAGGACATTTGCTATTCGGACCCTCACTTTGGATAAGGGGTAACCTAATTACTAAGGGGCATCCCATTTCCAGGCATCTGCTAATCGCACCCCTACTCTGGATAAGGGGCAACCATCTTCAACATTCAAAAATCAGGTTTTGGCGGGAAAAAATGTAGTTAAAGAGCAGTTTTGGCAATCGTGATTTGAGTTTGAGGAGTTGAGTCGATTAAACCTCTGATTTTCATAGGATAGACTCCTTATGGGTCTAGGAATCTGATATGGGTGTTTAAATCGATTAGATTGGGCTCAAACGACGGATTTTTCTCACAACAAGAAAATATGGAAAGTCACGTGTGTGACCTGTTTTAGGGAATTTTAGAGTGATTAAAACGCTGTAAACCTTCCCAAAGATTTGTATCTATCTAAGGAAGAGTTTAGAATAAAAAGGAAAGCTCAGAAACGCGTAGAAATCCTAAAACAAGAAATTGTCGCAACTTGGCCGTGAAGAGAAGGAAAGAGATTTGGGAGAGATTTAATCGGTATTTTTGATATAAATAGATGTCTTGGGTCATATAGAAGAGGTGTCGAGAGTTTGGGAACCTAAGGAGAGCCAGAGAAGAAGAAATCAGAGCTTTACCAAACTCTGTTTCTGCTGCTGCTGCTGTTGAAGAAGAAGAACAGCTGAAGAACATTGACCCTCGGTAGACAGTCGCAGAAAAGTGTCGTTGTTTAACAGCTGAAGAACATTAAGCTGTTCAGGGCAGTCTTATTCTAGGGTTTTAAAATCAGCGACAAAGCAACAGTTTTTCTGTAACAGTTCCATTGTAACAGCTGTTTTGCAACACCAATACACTGTTGCAAACAGTCTGTGTTATTACTTTTCACTCTTTTAATCATCTTTTGAGCAACAAACACATATTTTGAGATCATGATTAATATGAGGAGCTAAACCCCAACACTGGGATGACGGAGGAAGCCATATTTCATACGTGTGGTAATTATATTTAATTCTTTTTTATGACTTTTTGCATTAATTTAATCGTTTTATGATTTTTCTTAATTAGTTGTGAAGTCGTATGATGATGTATGCTTGGTCTAAGTGCTTTTGATGCATCATGCTAGTGATTTACAGTTAATCTTTTTAAAATCTACCCTGGCAAAGAATTAGAGTCAATAAACAAGAGCTATAATTGTCTAAGAATTGATTTTTGAACCACATGGTATGAGGTTTGGTGGAATCCTGAGTCTCAGTAATCTCTCGACATTGTGACAAACCTTGTGTATATTTTCTTTATTTTTTTGTTTTCTATTATTAAGTCTGAAATTGAGTCTACACAAGTCCGAGTTGAACGAACTTTATTTACCACTTAAAAAACTACATCAATTTTTGGCGCCGCTGCCGGGGTTTTATTTAGATTTGTTTTAGGTTTATTTTTATTTTTATTTTATTTTTTTTTTGTTCTTTTTTACGCGTTTTGGTATTTTTCGATTCTTTTCAGATTTGGAGCGAAGCTACAAGGAAAGAAAAGTACTATAAAAGGAAAGCATCGCCAAAGAAGGAAAGAAAAGAGGAATCTGAAAGGAGTGAAGAAGAAGATTTTGTATATAGTTATTTTGTTTTATTTTTAGAAACTGTAAATAGGGTTTTTTTTGTAATTTTTCTTTTCCTTTTTGGACATTTTTATTTTTGGACTTGGACATTTTTATTTTTAAACCCTAAGGAAGGGTTAAAATTAAATATAAACTGTTTGCAGGGAAGGACGACAGTTACGATACTGTCTCGGCCCCTCGGGTTCGTACACTGACATAGGAGTCGGTGGCCTGAGTCGACTTCAACGGTTCATCCGTCTGGTACGGGAGGTAAGACTCTATCCACCCACGAACCCTGTCAGTGGGTTTTATTTTGTGTGACAACTCACACCCCTGCAGTAGAATGTCGAACTGGTATTACAATAGCCAATACAACGAATATCCGACTGAGTTTCAAAATGGACGTTACTACTTTGACCATAGTGTGAATAGTGGTTGGAACATCATCCTTTTGAAGATTATGGTCCATACCATGGTGAGCCCAATTACTATCCACATAAGTACCGATCATATGAGCAAAATTCTTATATTTCTCCTTTAGAAGAGTCTCTCAGGAAATTAGAAGAGTCGACACGTAGGATACTGAGATGAATAACTTAGTTTATGACGAAAGAAAACTTTCTTAGAGGAATCCCTCAAGCTGATAGCTGAGACGAACGAAAGAATTGCTCGAAATAATCTTAATTTTCAATACAGTGTCTCCAATAATACCCTTGAAAATGAGGATAGTTATTTGCATAATCAAGATGACGAGGATAAATTGGTAACACTACTTGTTGTTTAGATGAGGTTCAACCATTTTCATGTTATTATAATGATTATGATGAGGATAGTGTTGATGAAGAATTTGAAATAAATAGGCATAGTGATCAGGAATTTGCTACTCCAACTGAGCTTAATAATAATATTATTTCTAGTTCAAATCCAAATAATTTTAATAATTATTCACCTATTCAAAAGGACGAGGATTTGACTAGAGATACCCCCGTTTTAGACGATGTAGTATTTCCTTTTGATTACGAAGCTAATAATGGTTTAGAGGAACGAGTATATTTTGAGTCTAGCGATTTAGAAACAATAGACTTAAAAAAGAAAATGAACTCGTCGAGATGAGTGAGGATGTACTGACTTAGAAGAATCAATTGACCATTTTCCTGAATTAGATGACCTTGAAATTAGGGAAGTTGTGACTAGTCTTTCTAGAGACACACAAAACTCTAAGTTTGGGGGTGATTATCATTCTCCATGTGATTAACTCTTAGAAAGGTCCCTCACTTGGGACTTGACATATGTGCCTCAACCATTTTACAAGATTATCTTCATACACGTTTTCCTGAACTAGTGATGTCCACAAGAAATTTCAGTTATTAGAAACCCATCCTCTGGTTGATGTGGTTTACCCAGGCTATGATACCCAGATTGACTTTGTTTTCCCACAAATATTTTTCTTCCAAATGTGGAATGTTTGATTTTCAAATGTGTCGAATATTAAGTTTTGAGACTAAACCTAATTACTTTAGGAGATTAGGGTGACATACTTGTTTAAGGAAGATCACCACTCTCATTGTGGTCAGCTGTGTAAGTCAAATCTGATTGACTTAGAGGATCCTCAATTATTCAGGTTATTATTATGTGCTTCTAAGTTTTTATTTGAGTTTTTCCAGACTCTAGAACCTGAACATTTGGATCTAACCTATGAGGAAACGCAACCCATGAAAATATTTTATTTGGACCCAGTTATAGATCCTGAACCTGAACCACAACTAGATGTAGTTGTCTTAAACAGGAAACTAGACAAGGGTGTGCTTTATTTGTTCATTTTCTTGGCATGTTGCAGATTCCTTTTACTTGTGATAGCTCTATTTGGTTTTGATGACCCACAGATATTTCGGCTATTACTTTATGATTTTATAAGGTGACTAATCCTTTCTTAGTCTGGCTGAAGACATTAAACTTAGCACTTCTTGGGAGGTAACCCATTCTCATGCAACACGGTAATATCTTTCCTTATCTCTTTTGCTTCAAATGGTAACAGTTTCTCCTTGTTCATGCTTTTAATTTGATCTTTAGAACATTGAGGACAATGTTAGATTTAAGTTTGGGGGTATAGGAGAAACTTTTTAGTTGCACAATTAAACTCCAGAGCCTAGAAATTTATGCTTATTAAGGATGGCACTAACCAATCTAAGTGGATGAAGCATTTTGGTTGTAGGAGTTGAGGAACCAATCTGACTAGATGGCAACATCTAAAGAGTCTATTCATAAAAGCACAGAGCTCAGGTGTTAGAAATAACATGATAGTTTCAGCATATCTCGTTCAGTCCTTTTCGCTTCTGTTTTTATTTTGTTTTGTTTTTAAACTATGTTTCTCTAAGTGATTAGGTGGGGCTCACGATTCAAGTTGTTACCAATGCTAGGGTGAATTAGAGTGATTGAGATACAAAAAAAAAAGAGTTGAAAAAAAAAAGAGACCAGACCATCAGACCAACTGGAATAAATTCAATAAAGTCGACCACTGGAACCCTTGTATATGCCAGTTGTGTTGACCTAGAGTTAGGATTATCAATCACTGGTTCCCTTGTATATGCCAGTGTGTTGATATTAGTCAGACTAGTATCTCAGTCCATTAGGATAGGTTCATTTTGGCGGAGGCCTTCAGACAGATATGAGAAACACCGTTCACCTAGTAAACATCAAAACCATCTATGTTTTTCTATATCCATATTCTTGATCTATCCATGTGATTAGTTTTGACTCCGGATATTGATGTCCATAGTGCGACTATCTGAGTAGAGCTCTGTCACTTCATATGAATTTTAGTATGCTTGAGTGCAAACTCGTGTACAACAATTGGAATTTCATATCAGGGTACTTCCTCCTCTAGTCAATAAGTATGCCAACCAAGGAGATTCTTTAGTGCCTTCCAAGGTTCTGTGAGATAGCTAGGGTCTGGAGTAAAAAGGTTTTGTGGGTATACCTCTGGTAAGCCCTCCGGAGACAACACTCCTCCACTAGGGACACCTAGGGGTTTAAAGGCTTATTGTATACGCTAAATGCAATCGACGATGCCTGCGACAGTGAGTTAGGATTTTATTTCTATTTTATTTTTGCTCGAGGACTAGGAAATAATAGGTTTGGGGGTATTTGATAGACACATTTTTGTGTCTGATATAATCTCAATTGTATATATTGTTAGTGCTCGATTTTGTTTTTATTTTGGCTTTTTATGTATTTGTAGGTGTTTTTGGAAAAATAAGATTTTGCGGCGAAATTGGCTCGAAAAGTGTTTTTTTGCGTTCATGGGAGGACATTTGCTATTCGGACTCTCACTTTGGATAAGGGGTAACCTAATTACTAAGGGAATCCCATTTCCAGGCATCTGCTAATCGCACCCCTGCTCTGGATAAGGGGCAACCATCTTCAACATTCAAAAATCAGGTTTTGGCGGGAAAAAAATGTAGTTAAAGAGCAGTTTTGGCAATCGTGATTTGGAGGAGTTTGAGGTCGATTAAAACTCTGATTTTCATAGGATAGACTCCTTATGGGTCTACGAATATGATATGGGTGTTTAAATCGATTAGATTGGGCTCAAACGACGGATTTTTCTCACAACACGAAAATATGGAAAGTCACGTGTGTGACCTGTTTTAGGGAATTTTAGAGTGATTAAAACGCTGTAAACCTTCCCAAAGATTTGTATCTATCTAAGGAAGAGTTTAGAATAAAAAGGAAAGCTCAGAAACGCGTAGAAATCCTAAAACAAGAAATTGTCGCAACTTGGCCGTGAAGAGAAGGAAAGAGATTTGGGAGAGATTTAATCGGTATTTTTGATATAAATAGATGTCTTGGGTCATATAGAAGAGGTGTCGAGAGTTTGGGAACCTAAGGAGAGCCAGAGAAGAAGAAATCAGAGCTTTACCAAACTCTGTTTCTGCTGCTGCTGCTGTTGAAGAAGAAGAACAGCTGAAGAACATTGACCCTCGGTAGACAGTCGCAGAAAAGTGTCGTTGTTTAACAGCTGAAGACATTAAGCTGTTCAGGGCAGTCTTATTCTAGGGTTTTAAAATCAGCGACAAAGCAACAGTTTTTCTGTAACAGTTCCATTGTAACAGCTGTTTTGCAACACCAATACACTGTTGCAAACAATCTGTGTTATTACTTTTCACTCTTTTAATCATCTTTTGAGCAACAAACACATATTTTGAAATCATGATTAATATGAGGAGCTAAACCCCAACAATGGGATGACGGAGGAAGCCATATTTCATATGTGTGGTAATTATATTTAATTCTTTTTTATGACTTTTTGCATTAATTTAATCGTTTTATGATTTTTCTTAATTAGTTGTGAAGTCGTATGATGATGTATGCTTGGTCTAAGTGCTTTTGATGCATCATGCTAGTGATTTACAGTTAATCTTTTTAAAATCTACCCTGGCAAAGAATTAGAGTCAATAAACAAGAGCTATAATTGTCTAAGAATTGATTTTTGAACCACATGGTATGAGGTTTGGTGGAATCCTGAGTCTCAGTAATCTATCGACATTATGACAAACCTTGTGTATATATTTTCTTTATTTTTATTGTTTTCTATTATTAAGTCTGAAATTGAGTCTACACAAGTCCGAGTTGAACGAACCTTATTTACCACTTAAAAAACTACATCAATCGGCAAGATAAAAAGTAGTCACAAATATCTTCGTCTCATCGTTTGTGATTCCACAATATCTTGTTTCGCTTCCATACGTTTAAGATTATTGTGAGGTGATTGATTACTAGGATGTTCTTCGGGAATATAAGACTGGTGTATCAATTGGTTCCTGTTCACCTTGATTTATCAAAAGATGGAACAAAAACTCGTAGGTATTTTATAAGAGACAAATTTATCTTTCAATAGATTTTTCTGTGTGAGACATATTTTTTATCAAGTCTTCGACTTTGGTTCATATCAACTCTTGGTTGTGGGTGAGATCATCTAAGGGAATCAAGTGCGTAGAGTCCTGCTGGGATTCAGAGGCTTAATCGGTGTGAGATTAGTTAGGACTCAACTACATTCCAGTCCGAAGTTAATTGGTAGTAGGCTAGTGTTTTTAGCGGCTTACTACAGTGTGGTGTTCAAATTGTTAGAGCATTGCTCGGTCTAACTCACATGCTTTGTTATCTCAAGCATGTTTGTCAATGTTAGTGATCAAAACTATAAGTCTTGATTTCTAGTCTATTATAGCTAAGTCTCGGACTATGATAGAAAGTGTAGTTGAGCTCAAGGACTTCATGGTGATTCATCATACAAGTAGAAGAACTATTCAAGGAACCGGTGGAACTTCTCGACAAAAAGGTATGTGAAGACTTGAATTTATCCGTCACTCAAAAGTCTATATACTCTATCTCCTACTCTTTGAGACAAGAAGTCGTATGCTATATATGTAGACTTGGATTTTACACATTTGGTATTTCGAGCCGAGTATACCTCGCCTATCTATATCTCGAAATATGTGTTGGTAAGCTTTTCGCTTTGATCAAGTTTATCTTTACCATGTGACGAAAGTCATAATATGTTTCAATCATCTTGAAAATTGCTTTGACGAGAAATGGTGTACCAACTGTATAACGTCCTCTAAGAATGTTTCAATGATTGAAATGAGAGTTTAGATTACATAACCAATGGTGTACATAAGCATTGTTGTGGAAACACATTTATGTATAACTCCTATTCCTTGAACCAACGTTTGCGAATTTGTTGATCAAGAGAACCGGAAGAATGGCGTGAACCAAGTCCGTGAACTCAGTCCGCGAACTTCCTAAGTTCTCAAACCCGAGAATTTCTGCTGGATTTGACAAACTACTTGCGTGAAACTAAGTCCGCGAACTCATTCCGCGAACCGGCGAAGTTCTCATACCCGAGAATTTCTGCTGGAGTTTGTAAACTCTTCCCGGTAACTTAAGTCCGCGAACCTAGTCTGCGAACTTGAGAAGGTTATATATCTGAAGATGATTTCTGAACTTAAACTTAAAAAGACTAAGGAATGCAGTTTGCAAACCATGGCTATAAAAGTTAATGAACTGATTCAAGTGAATCAAATCATCTTTGCTTCAATTATGTCTTGTGTAGTACATGAGATTTCCTTGCAATTGAACAACTCTCTAACTAGTTCATCTTGAAGTCATTTGAACTAGTTATGGTGAAGAATAACATGGTTGATATGAAATTATCATATGGCTAACCATTTGGTTAACTGTTGTTGAACCAACAAGTGCATACGTTTGGGTACGGTTAACAAACCTAGAAGCGTTCATTGTCAAGTGTGTATAACAAGATAAGTTTTCGATCTAACGGTTGAGAAATATTATCTTTAATCTAAATCAGGTTTTCATCTAACGGTGAATATTGAATGCTTTGTTACTAAGCTAACATTGATTGCAAACCCTGATTTGAAAGACTATATAAAGGAGACATCTAGTATTGTGCAAAACTAATCCCCACACCTTACGTGTGATACTAGTTTGTGTGCTAGAGTCAATTCTCCTTTAACCTTTGGTTTTCTTCTTCTAAAACCAGGTTAACGACTTAAAGACTTCATTGGGATTGTGAAGCCAGACCAATACTACTCTTATCGTAGTTGTGTCATCTGATCTTGCATCTTCTATCGTACGAGTACAATCAGATTGTTTGGCTTAAGATCGATATCTTCGATAGGCAAGATATAAAAAGTAATCACAAACATCTTCGTCTCATTGTTTGTGATTCCGCAACATATTGTTTCGCTACCATACGATTAAGATTGTTGTGAGGTGATTGATAACTCTAGGCTGTTCTTCGGGAATATAAGACCGGATTATCAATTGGTTCCTGTTCACCTTGATTATTATCAAAAGACGGAACAAAACCTTTAAGGTTTATCTGTGGGAGACAGATTGAACCTTTGATAGACTTGTCTGTGGGATAAAGATTTGTTTATTGTCAAAGCCTGCGATTTTGGGTCGTAGCAACTCTTAGTTGTGGGTGAGATCAGCTAAGGGAATCAAGTGCGCAGTATCCTGATGGGATCATAGGCGTAGGAGCATAATGGTACCTTGGATTAGTGGGAGACTGATTTGTGTTCAACTACAGTCCATTCCGAAGTTAGCTTGGAGTAGGCTAGTGTCTGTAGCGGTTTAATACAGTTTGTGTTCAATCTGGACTACGTCCCGGGGTGTTTCTGCATTTGCGGTTTCCTCGTTAACAAAATTCTGGTGTCTGTGTTATTTCTATTTCCGCATTATATTGTTTATCTTTATAATTGAAATAATACAGGTTGTGCATTGTAGATCATCAATTAGAATATCCAACCTTTGGTTGTTGATTTAAATTGACTGATCCTTGGATATTAGTCTTTGGTACCATCCAAGTTATTCCTTGTGTTTGATTAAAGATTCGTTGATTTCTATTAGCTCGAGTAAATCAAAACAAGAGAGAGATATTAACTCCTTGAGATACTTTTACCTAGATTGAGTCTGACTATCTAGTTGATTCTCTAAAAAGTATTTCGGAGTTAGTCCATACAGATTGCTTAGCAAAATATTGGGTGGTGTTGTTAGACCCCCGCCTTTTCAATTGGTATTAGAGAAGGCAAACACGTTAAAGACCTTATAAGTCTGTGTTTGTAGTGATCTGATTATGGAAGAGTCTATCTCTGATAACGTACCAGTTCAGAAATTACCAGATGATTCTAAAAGCTTGGATTCACCTGAGAGAAATATCACATCTAAGTCAATATCTAAACATTCTCTTGATGTAAAAACTGTTGATTGGGAAACTCTCCTAGAAAAACAGTTGGATGAACTTTCTGATGAAGGTGATTCAGATATTGATAGAGATATTGATGAGGAAGTCTCGGAGTATGTTAAGTTTTTGGATTCGTGGAATATGAAGAAGATTACAACTTCTCATGTCACACCTCTTCTGACTCCTCTCTGTCGAGAAAACAAAAAATTGAGAAGATGTTATACAGGTGTTTATTTTTCGAATCGTTCTAATGAATCGATCCTCAAGGATTCTGAGGAAAACCTACGTATGAATTCACTTGAATGTGATAATCTTTATCAAAAGTACTTTTTGTTGGAAGAGAAAATTGCAGAATCTGAAGTAAGGTTTAACTCTCAACAAATTAGTTTTGATGACAGAAAAAGTGCTTGTCTCATTCGAGAAAAATGCCTTGGGGATGATTTAGCTGCTGCTCTTGATAAAATCAAGATGTTGGAAGATGACTTGAAAAAGTTCAATACTAGTTCAAGCAAATTAACCACTATGCTAGGAGCAAGTAAAAATCATCGTGATACACGAGGATTGGGATATAAGGGAATATATGCTCCAAGTATTGGCAAAGAGGTAAAATTTGTCAAGGCTAGTGATTCTTCTCAACAAAAGGTTTCCGTTGATGGAAAAAGTGAAATACCTTCACCGACAATTAAGGTTCGAAAGAGCAAAGAATATCAACCTCCAAAGTCAGCACATACGGATCGAGGTAAGAACATTCCTTATGTTTACCACTATTACGGAAATAAAGGTCACCTGGAAAGGAGATGTCATTTTCGTATGAGGAATACGAAACTTCATGATGTTCTTGCTTGGGTATCACAAGAAATTGTGAAACCAAGATCATATGCTAAGGCTAATCCCCTCAACATTACAGGTTGTAACTTTCCAACCTTTAGGCAAAAGAATCGTTGCTGTGATAAACCTAGATTTTCCTATAAACGTTATACGAAGCCTTTTCACAATCGTAATGGTTATCAAAAAGATAACTTCATAAAGACGAAGACAAGATCTGATGCTCCCAATTGGAGAAAAACTAACTTGCAAAAGAATAGTCAATCCAATTCTCTTCCGTGAAATCTTGAAGACAGTAATGGGAAGAAGGTTCCGGTTGTTCCTAAACGCACTCAGAAGTGGGTACCAAAGAAATCTAATGATGCTTTGAGTGTGAAAAGGAATGATCTTCCAGAAAATTCCATGACTATGGAGAAGGAAATATCCATGATGTTGGAACTTAACAAGTTTTTTGGAAAAATGGAATTGGATGTGAATGGCTCTAAAAGTGACCGCTTTCATGATAATCCAAAGGTCAATTGTAGTGAACAAGACACTGTTCACCCCAACACAACTTGATTGTGTTGTAAGTGCATCCTCACCAAGGAATGCCCTGCTATGTATACGGTGAGGGAAACACGAAAATTGGAGCGCAAAGATTATGTTCGGTAAGGCTGTAGAATTCAATTGGATTCATCTAAAAAGGTATGTCTATAAACTTGAGCAATATTTGTGATTTTATTTGTTTAGAGAACTTATAATGATTCACGTACCTTTCTTATCGTTCTTTTCTACCTAACTTGATCTGTGTTTAAGGTTCTTAAATGATTAGATTTGAAAATAGTAGTTCGGGATGTTTGGACTTCATGGTACACCTACTAGGTATGCATAACATCTTTTAAAATCAAAATCCAGGGGTTTAAGTTCGCAGACTTGAAAATTCGTTTGCAAACCCGTATGCATACTTGACGTCGATATTCAGTAAACTTGTTTTGGCCGTAACTTCTTCGTCCGAACTCGGAATGACCTCATTCTTTTTTCATTCTCTTCCTATTTGAATTATCTTCAAAATGGATATGATAATTATTGTATTTGGATGAGTTAAGATTGGTATTTGTCCTGTCTCTTGTTTTTGAGTGTTTTGCTCAGTTTCGTTGCACTTGTTCCACTTCTCTTGGACTTGGCACTTGTATTCTTAGAGTACTACTCTTCTAAGATCATTGTAGCTTTTACAAGAATGTTGTTGGTGAATCACAAAGAAGGAAGTTCAAGAACAGGCAGTAGTATGTATTACTATGGGATTCTTAAATGTTCACAATCATCTTATGTGAACTGTAGTGCATGGTCTGAAATGACTTTGTATGTTCTTCTTTGTTAAGAAAATTTGTTTATACGCCTTTGGTAGCTATTCTTGGTGTAAATCCGGGCGAAAAAGATTGATTCTACCCTCAAAGGACAAATCATCTTATATGTGCATTGCGAGTTTGTCCTGATGCCTAGGAAACTTCTTATGAGAATTTATTCTTCTTTTGAGAAGGATTACTAGAGTTTGGAATAGCCATTATTGTGATTACACATATCTATGTCCAACGTTTTCATCTTCATGTTTTTAGATTTATTGGTTTAAATTCTAAATTTATTTGGAAGATGATCTTTGCAGTATTAATTCTTATGGTTTCACATATTGAAATTCTTATGGGATATGTGTGTTTGTGTCCATGAACTATGTTTGTCCCATACCTTGTCAAAAGTAAAGTCGTTCGTGGTCGGTATTCACGTACTGGTAAAAGAATGAATGAAATTTTTGCAAATACAAAAGTTAAGCCTATATTGTCAAATATTTGATGGAAGATAGGTTAAAATCTTTTGTTTTCAAGGATTATGTCTATTAATATCGTTATGCAAATAGTGATGGGAAGATAAAATTAATCCTTGTGTATTCCGCAGTATTGATCATCCCTGATCCATATTTTTATGTATTACTGTGAGGCTCCGTAATGTATCTTATGTTGAGCACTATACAACCAAGTTGATTTATTAGCTTAGTTGGTGTTCCGTGAGATATGTTATGTCGAGCATATTGAACTAAATTAATCATCTTGTGTGGTTATTTAGTTATTGCTCCATAAGTTTTCTTATGTCGAGCAAAACAAATGACAATTAAATTGATTACTTTTGTGATTAGTTTGGTTGTGTATTCCAATTATATTAATTATGGGTTCTCTTGTAGTTAATCTAGTTGAGTATTTTCGTGTCTCCATAAGTTCTCTTATGTTGAGCATAATCAATTGAATTGATCACCTCTTGTGTTTAATTTGATTGTGTATTCCGATTAAATTAATCATGGGTTTACTTGTGATTAATTTGATTGAGTTCTTTGGATATAGAAAATCGTTCTCATGGTTTTTGGTGTCCAATAAAATCCTTGTTTTCTTTTGAAATTAAGTTCGCTCGTTGTTGTTCTTTTGGGATGAGATAGTATGGGGGAGAGTTCTTTTGAACTTGTGCTTAATGGTCATATCTTGAGGGGTGTGCGGCTGTGGAATTTTAGAGGGGTTATCTTGTATCTTTAAACTCCTTGATGAATGCATTTAGCTTCGGCTTTATGATTGCATCTAAATTAGTTTGTATGTATTTTATCTTTTAGTCATGAAATGTCTCTTTCACAAATTTCATTATGATCCCGTTCTTGTACCTTTGCCAATTTTATTGACAAAAAAGGGGAGAATTAATATGTAGTTCACACTACAGATACATATGGTTTTCGGATCATTGTGTAAGGGGGAGTGGTTTCCATGTGAGATGGAGTATTTACTAATGGGGAGTGATACATATCACCATAGTATTATTGTTGAAGTTGTGATACAATTGGACTTTGACACTGTGTAATAATACTATGACACTGTATAACAATGATCGAGACCGATGCTTTCTCATTGTTATAGCTACGGATATTCAACAGCGGTGATGCTAAACTTACAACCTTTGGGATCATTGGAGTACTTGGAAGTGACGAAGATTTCGAGGAATGTTGAAGATTAGACATGTGGAATAGGAGATACTAAAGTTTCTTTATCTTTTTTGTATTCCATATGTATTGATAGTTTTGTCACTAAAATTGACAAAGGGGGAGATTGTTAGAGCATTGCTCGGTCGAACTTGCATGCGTTTCTATCTCAAGCATGTTTGTCAATGTTAGTGATCAAAACTATAAGTCTTGATTTCTAGTCTATTATAGCTAAGTCTCGGACTAGGATAGAAAGTGTAGTTGATCTCAAGGACTTCATGGCAATTCATCATACAAGTAGAAGAACTACTCAAGGAACCGGTGGAACTTCTCGACAAAAAGGTATGCGAAGACTTGAATTTATCTGTCACTCAAAAGTCTATCTACTCTATCTCATACTCTTTGAGACAAGAAGTCGTATGCTATATATATATACTTGGATTATACACATTTGGTATTTCGAGCCTAGTATACCTCTCCTATATATATCTCGAAATATGTGTTGGTAAGATTTTCGCTTCGATCAAGTTTATCTTTACCATGTGACAAAAGTCATAATATGTTTCAATCATCTTGAAAATTGCTTTGACGAGAAATGGTGTAACAACTGTATAACGTCCTCTAAGAATGTTTCAATTATTGAAATGAGAGTTTAGATTACATAACCAATGGTGGACATAAGCATTGTTGTGGAAACACATTTATGTATAAGTCCTATTCCTTAAACCAAAGTTTGCGAACTTTGTTGATCAAGAGAACGGGAAGAATGGCGTGAGCCAAGTCCGCGAACTCAGTCCGCGAAGTTCTCAAACCCGAGAATTTCTGATGGAGTTGACAAACTACTTGCGTGAAACAAAGTTCGCGAACCCAGTCCGCGAACCGGCGAAGTTCTCATACCCAAGAATTTCTGCTGGAGTTTGTAAACTCTGCCCGGTAACTTAAGTCCGCGAACCTAGTCTGCGAACTTGAGAAGGTTATATATCTGAAGATGATTTCTGAACTTAAACTTAAAAAGACTAAGGAATGCAGTTTGCAAATCGTGGCTATAAAAGTTCATGAACCGATTCAAGTGAATCAAATCATCTTTGCTTCAATTGTGTCTTATGTAGTACATGAGATTTCCTTGCAACTGAACAACTCTCTAACTAGTTCATCTTGAAGTCATTTGAACTAGTTATGGTGAAGAAGAACATGGTTGATATGAAATTCTCATATGGCTAACCATTTGGTTAACTGTTGTTGAACCAACAAGTGCATACGTTTGGGTACGATTAACAAACCTAGAAGCGTGCATTGTCAAGTGTGTATAACAAGTTAAGTTTTCGATCTAACGGTTGAGAAATATTAGCTTGAATCTAAATCAGGTTTTCATCTAACGGTGAATATTGAATGCTTTGTTACTAATCTAACATTGATTGCAAACCTGATTTGAAAGACTATATAAAGGAGACATCTAGTATTGTGCAGAACTAATCCCCACACCTTACGTGTGATACTAGTTTGCGTGCTAGAGTCAATTCTCCTTTAACCTTTGGTTTTCTTCTTCTAAAACCAGGTTAACGACTTAAAGACTTCATTGGGATTGTGAAGCCAGACTGATACAACTTTTAGCGTAGTTGTGTCATCTAATCTTGCATTTTCTATAGTACGAGTACAATCAGATTTATTGGGTTGAGATTGATATCTCCGATAGGCAAGATATAAAAAGTAATCACAAACATCTTCGTCTCATTGTTTGTGATTCCGCAACATCTTGTTTCGCTACCATACAATTAAGATTGTTGTGAGGTGATTGATAACTCTAGGCTGTTCTTCGGGAATATAAGACCGGATTATCAATTAGTTCCTGTTCACCTTGATTATTATCAAAAGACAGAATAAAACCTTTAGGGTTTATCTGTGGGAGACAGACTGATCCTTTGATAGACTTGTCTGTGGGAGAAAGATTTGTTTATTGTCAAAGCCTGCGATTTTGGGCCGTAGCAACTCTTAGTTGTGGGTGAGATCAGCTAAGGGAATCAAGTGCGCAATATCCAGCTGGGATCAGAGGAGTAGGAGCATAACTGTACCTTGGATCAGTGGGAGACTGATTTGGGTTCAACTACTGTCCAGTCCGAAGTTAGCTTTGAGTAGGATAGTGCCTGTAGCGACTTAATACAGTGTGTGTTCAATCTAGACTAGGTCCCGGGGTTTTTCTGCATTTGCGGTTTCCTCGTTAACAAAATTCTGGTGTCTGTGTATTTCTATTTACGCATTATATTGTTTATCTTTAAAATTGAAATAATAAAGGTTGTGCGTTGTAGATTATCAATTAGAATATCCAACCTTTGGTTGTCGATTATTGATTGATCTTTGGATATTGGTCTTTGGTACCATCCAAGTTATTCCTTGTGTTTGATTAAAGACTTGCTGATTTCTATTAGCTCGAGTAAATCAAAACAAGAGAGAGATATTAACTCCTTGAGATACTTTTACCTAGATTGAGTCTGACTGTCTATTTGATTCTCTAGAAAGTATTTCGGAGTTAGTGCATACAGATTGCTAAGCGAAATATTGGTTGGTGTTGTTAGACCCCCGCTTTTTCAATAATATGGACTAGGTCCCGGGGTTTTTATGCATTTGCAGTTTTCTTTTTAACAAAATTTCTGGTGTTTGTGTTATTTCTTTTCCGCATTATATTTTTATATAATTGAAATATCAGAGATTGTGCATAGTTCAATCAATTAGATAATCCAACCTCTTGTTATTGATATAAATTGATTGACACTTGAATATTGGTCTTTGGTACCATTCAAGTTATTTCTCTTATTAATCAGGTTCACAGATTCCTATCGGTTCGATTGATTGCAGATTGATTTGAGAAATAGAGGTATAACTCTTGGATGTATTTTCCTTGATTGTGTCTGAATGTCTAGTTGATTCTATTGGAAATATATTGGAGTTAGTCCATACAGATTGTTGAATCGAAATATTAAGTGTGGTTGTTAGACCCTCGCTTTTTCACATGATATAGCTCCCAAACATCTGGATATGTTCCAATCTAGTCCTTAATCTTGTCCCGGAGAGGTCTAACAGCTCTGCAAGAGAAAAAAAATGGTTAAGTGTCTAAAGTTACACAGTCTGCATCCTAGGTATACGGAAAATTAATTGTCGTGTGGACATTTAAGTTTACCCAAGTACCTCAAATCAACATTGGCCATATTCTTTTGGAGATAATAAAGTTATGGGAATATTCTACACTAACCATCTCTATTTCCTAGTTGAACAAGTATTAGAGGAGTAGCTTTTACTTGTTGAGCAATATGAACATATAGATTATCAAGAATCAACTTTCTGCAAGTCCCATGTTCTACATTCATTTTAAGTCAAACGATAGATTATATGGAGATCAATTTATCCAAAGGTCTCTTCAAAATTCTATGTGTTCACCAGAACCCTAGATACTATATCTTAAAGCTACCTTTTATAGCATCTTTACTTTTTAATATACTTCTCCCGTTAGTGGAGATGCACTATTTGGTTTTACGTGTCCAGAAATCCATGTTACTAGATGTGCGCCCGTGTGAGATTTTTTGTATCTTGGTTTGGAAGTGCGGATAAATATTTTGAGGCTAAAAAAACCCTTGATGAATATTTTGTATGATAAGAACCAAACTTTATATCTAATTGCTCCATTAAAACCCTAGATACGCATGATCGTGTGGGATTGTTTGGTGTATAAACTTAAACTTCTGCAATATCTTATTAGTGGTTCAAAGTAAGGCGCATATACATGCCCATGCTTATAAGCTTGGCCCAAATTAAGGAGAATATGCACACACGCCAATGCTTAAAAGCTTGTTTGAATATATTCGATGTCAAAGTTGTTTTAAAGAAAATTTAAATAAAATTATCTTATTAGTGATTTTGGTATATACTGGGAGATGAGAAAATGGTTAAAGGCAACCAACACACTTGAACGACTAATATTATCATCAATATTAAACTATAGAAAGCTCTCAACATTGCTGTTAAACTTATGACATTAACAGAATCACAAATTATTAGAACATGTAGTTATTCGTCTATGTAATACAACATGTTACAAAAGTAAGCAGGCATGTTTCAAATTTGAGCACAAGAAATATATGAAAACGGCCTAAAAGAGGACTTAATTGATTATAAGAATTTTTCTGGCAAATGCTGACAAAACCAAGTTCTAACTTATAATAAAGAAAGCGCACAACTTCTGGTAGCTTAGTTAAACATCGTAGATCATCATCACATTCTCAAAAGAATTCAACTCATCCAAACTTCAACAGTCGTAAATAGTTTGTGTTCAAAGAGACCTAAATACACACACCAAAATGTCTCAAAAGTGTGGGGCTTAACACTCTCTTTGTCTTCATTTGCAAGAGTGCATGTATTAACACTTTCTTTGCCTTAATTATGCGAACAATGATTGCATCGATAACCATTTAGCTAACTTTGGTCTTAGTTTATTACACATTAATAACATTATTGACCGCTGTAACAAAGAGTGTGCACATGGAGTTATTGTTAGAACATTGCTCGGTCGAACTCGCATGCGTTGCTATCTCAAGAATGTTTGTCAAGTTTAGTTGTCAAAACTATATGTCTTGATTTCTAGACTACTTATAGCTAAGTCTCGGTTAGGACAGATTAGTGTAGTTGAGATCCAGACTCCATGACGATTATCTTGCAAAGACGAAGAACTACTCAAGGAACCAGTGGAACTTCATTCGACTAAAAGGTATGTGGAGACTTGAACTTATCTATCACTAAAAATTCTACCTCTCTATCTCCTATTTTGAGACAAAGTCGTATAAGTATGATAGTTTTCATAATACACATTTGCTATTTCGAGCCGAGTTTACTCGCCTATATTTTTCTCGAAATATGTGTTGGTAAGCTTTCGCTTTAACCACTTTTTATCTTTACCCGTGACGAAAGCATGGTGACGTTTCAATCTTTAAAATAGGTTTGATGACGATAGTTGTGAATAACGACTGTTATAACATTATAGAAAAATGTTTCAATGATCGAAATGCAGAGTTGAGATTATGTAACTATTTATGGATAAGCATATATAGTGTGTTCGCGCATTAGTGTATAAATCCATGTGCCGGAAACCAAGTGTGTGCATACGGTATTGGTGAAGGAGACAGGTTGGTTCGAAAACTTCCGCTGAGTTTGTAGTTTGCAAACTGTTAAACCAGTCACCTTAGTTACGAGTACACATACGCGTACTCACGGAAGTTTTCGAACCGAAAATTTCTTCTGAGTTTTAAATCCAAATCCGGTAGCTAAGGTACACGTACCTGTACGCGTACCCAAGCTGGTTATTTCTCAAATCGGAAGTTCATGAACTTAAAACAAGAAATCAATAAGGAATGAAATTTTGGGTATTCCGTGGCTATATTTTTCATGGATTGATTCAAGTGAATCAAACCGATTTTGTTTCAATTGTGTCTATGCATAAAGACCTAAGCAATTGAACAACTCTTCAACTAGTTCTTTTGAATTCACTTGAACTAGTTGTGAAGAAGATGAATACGGTTAATATAAAAGTACCCATATGGATAACCATTGGTTAACTATTTGTGAATCAACTAAGTGTACACGTTTAGGTACGGTTACTCAAACCAAAATGAAATACATTTCATTTGTATATGACAAGCTAAGTTACGATCTAACGGTTGAAAGATATTAGCTTGGGTAAATCAGGTTTTTCATCTAACCGTGAATATTGAATGTTTTTTTACCAAGGTAACTTAGATTGCAAACCCTGATTTGAAAACTATATAAAGGGGGAACTCTAGCAACTGGAAAAACTAATCCCCACACCTCCCGTGGGATACTAGTTGGTTTTGCTAGAGTCGGTTCTCCTTTAACCTTAGGTTTCTTCTCGAGACCCTGTAGGTTAACGACTGAAAGACTTCATTGGGATTGTGAAGCCAGACGAAACTACTTCTCTTGTAGTTGTGCGATCTGATCTTGCCAATTTCTATCGTACGAGTTCAATTGAATAATTGACTTGAGATTATATCTCCGATAGGGAAAGATAAAAATAAATCACAAACATCTTCGTCTCATCGTTTGTGATTCCGCAATATTTTGTTTCGCTACCATACGGTTTAGATTATTGTGAGGTGATTAATAATTCTAGGATGTTCTTCGGGAATATAAGTCCAAATTATCGATTGGTTCCTGTTCACCTTGATTTTATCAAAAGACGGAACAAAACTCTTAGGTTTATCTATGGGAGACAGATTTATCTATTATCATAGACTTTTTTGTGTGATACAGATTTGTTTATTAAAGTCTTCGACTTTGGGTCGTAGCAACTCTTGGTTGTGGGTGAGATCAGCTAAGGGAATCAAGTGCATAGCATCCTGCCGGGATCAGAGATGTAAGGGGCGCAAATGTACCTTGAATCAGTGTGAGATTGATTGGGGTTCAACTACAGTCCAGACCGAAGTTAGTTTGTAGTAGGCTAGTATCTGTAGCGGCTTAATACAGTGTGGTGTTCAATTTGGACTAGGTCCCGGGGTTTTTCTGCATTTGTGGTTTCCTCGTTAACAAAACTTCTGGTGTCTGTGTTATTTCTATTCCGCATTATATTTTATTATATAATTGAAATATCACAGGTTGTGCGTTAAGATCAATCAATTAGAATATCCGACCTTTGGTTGTTGATTTAAATTGATTGACATTTGGATATTGGTCTTTGGTACCATCTAAGTTTATCTCTCTAGTATTTGATAAAGACTCGCAGATTTCGATTTGCTTGAGCATGGATCAAATCGAGAGATCGAAATATTATACTCTTTGATATACTTTACTCTAGATTGAGTCTGACTGTCTAATTGATTCTCTAGAAAGTATATTGGATTTAGTCCATACATATTTCTAATCGAAATATTGGGTGAGGTTTTTAGACCCCCGCATTTCCAGTTATCATTTTTGTAATGACGATCGTCCACATACCAAGCCTTTAACAATCCAGCTGTTCCAATGAGCCCTTGCTTAGAAATATCTATTGATTATGATAATGTGAATTCCTAATTTGATTATCGTATGTTAGATGCCTCAACTACATGAACAAAAAACTACGACATTAGAAGAAACATCAAAACTGTTACACCGTTAGGTTTCAACTTGCCGTCTTTAAGCCAGTTCTATCATATATGGTTATTTCCTAGGCTTGAAGTACAAACGCTTTCTTTCAATTGGATTCTCAGAGTTCTTCCTGGAAGGGGAGAGTAATGCACGTAATCACGGCCAATCTACAGGCAGATGCTAGATTTTCGTGTTGAAACAAATATGGGAATTTATTCATAGACTTCGCAGAGATGTGTAGAGTTGATATCCCAGGAGGCCGTGAAGCTAGTGTAAGCAAACAGAAAGGCAGAAATACAAGCGAACAAAAACTATCATAAGAAGACAACCCAACGTTACCTTGTTCAATAGACATAATCCGTTGTTTATTTGGATTTTTTTTTTCCATTTGCGCATCTTTGATATAGATATAGAAGATGGTGTTCGATTGACATTGACACTACGTTTCCTAACACCGTTGCGGTAAACCGGCCATTATTAGGGTTTGGTTGCAGAGCGAAACGCAATTTTTCCTTTTTTTTTTTAATTGAAACGCAAGTTATTTATTTTTTTACGCAATTTTTTTCTTTTTTTTTTTGATTGAGAGGCACGTTTTTTTTCCTTTAGATTTGATATTCGTGGTGCTCCCGTAAGAAATATTAGTGGTGTAAAAAATCTTTATGTTTCTATTGGTCAATATTATTTTGGTGGGGCCAAAAGTTCTGAGAAGAGAGCTTGATTCAGCTTTTAACCATAGCAGAGAAAAATCATCTGAAATCATATTATTAATTAATTAATGAAAATATTTAGCTTGAAGTAACTTGACCACTAGATAATTTAGGTTTGAAAAAAACCCGTCAGTCCGTTTCGTCAAGAAGAGCAAGATTATTGGCGTAATACTTAATCCCAGAAAGACAGTGGGGCAAGAAACCTTGGACCAACCTATGTAATACGCATTTTAGTGGTATTATTGGCACCTCCCCCAAAGAAATTTCATATTGTATCTGGTAATGATGTCAAAAACACCTCTAGGAAGTTTCACCATCGCCATTATGTGATTAAAATTAAGATACAAAACTGACCTCATAAGGGTGAACCTTCTGGTCATGTTGAAAGACTTGGATTTTCTGCATCGCATCCTGTTAAAAATTTCTCAGTCATTTCCAAATAGGTTGCATTGCAAAATTGATCAATATAACTCTAGTATATGTTTTTATGAGATCTGATTTAATTTTTTTGTTGTAAGGGACTAAAAGTGCTAAAGTGGTGGTTCTCATTTTATGTTCAGTCAGGGAAGTTTTGCGTTTTTCTAAGCAAAACACTTTAGCTGCAGATAAAGGTTAAATTAAAGAAATGAAGCAAGTTAGAATTTAGTGATATGGATACAAGACTCGGGGATAATGAGAAGAGGAGACTCTGGTAATGCTTGATGAGCTAGAGGAGACCAACAATTATTCAAGTGGCGATGAATGAACCAGGAGACATTTTGATTGTCATTTAAGCAGAGAAACATATGAGCGGAGTAAGGCTTATCACAACAACAAAAATACAAGGTACTTTAAAAAAATTGTTTCTAGAAGAACAAGAAATTTTGTTGGGAGAATTAGAGTGGATGGTAATATGATTTTTGACTCTCAAATTACCAAATATGGCATTGCTTTTCTCTTCAAGAAAATTCCCCTTAGGTACTGGCAGCCAACTAGGGTAGTGGTGTGACTAGCCAAAAAAGATTTTCTCTCTCTTTGACTTTGGCCGGGCGATTTAGACCAAGAAATCAAGGGTTTAGGGTTTTCATTTCTGCTAATTTCTGGTTTCGATCTTCATCATGGTTTATGGTGGAGGGACAAATAAAGTTACTGTGAGATCTTCTCTACCTACTTCCTCCCACCAGGTAGAGGGTGCAACTTTGGGAGGTTCTTGTTCTGAAGATAAGAGGGTTTTTAGTTCGAAGACTATTTGGTCTGAATTTTTTACTAAGAAGAAGGAATTAGTACCAGATTCCTCTTCAGATTTTGAGGATCCTGGTTTGGCTGAAGGTAAACAAGTTGCTGATATTGTTTTAGAAGATGTGAAAGAAGATCTTGAGCATTGTAAGGATCTTGTTATTGGAACTATTGTTGGTAAGAAATTACCTTATATGTTAGTGAAGAATACTCTGCAAAGGGCTTGGAGACCTAAGGGATTAATGCATATGACAATTCATAGTGAGTCTTTGTATGTTTTTGAGTTTGATGATGAGTCTGATCGTATTGCTGCTTTTGAGTATGGCCCTTTAATTGAGCAAGAAATTGCAGAGATGAAAACTATTCCTGTTTGGGTTAACTTAAGGAAGGTCCCATTACATATGTGGAATTCAAAATCTCTTTCTAAGATTGCTAGTATGATTGGAAAACATATTATGATGGATAAACTTACTGCTACTAGAGCTAGGATGAGTTTTGCTAGAGTGCTGATTGAAATTAATGTTGATTGTCAATATCCGAGTTTTGTTCCAGTATTTTATGAAGGAAAACATGTTGTAGATGTTACTATGGAATATCCTTGGAAAGCTCCTAAATGTAATGCCTGTAATTCTTTTGGGCATGTTGCTTTTAAATGTCCTTGGTCTAAACCAAAGAAAAATGTTGTGGAAGCTCCTAAAAAGACTGATAGTGTTGGGAATCAGTAGGCTTGGGTGGTGAAAGGTTCTAGGAAGTCTAATTCTCAGCTAGTTGTTACTACTACAACAACTGATGATCCTAATTCTGAATATGTGAGTATGAAGGAGGTGGTTGTTTCTCAAGAGGGTAATAAGGAAAATGTGTTTATGGAAGAAGAGCAGAATGTGAACATACCTACTGCAAATAAGTTTGATGATTTGCTTGAGATGTTTCAAGATTCACAAAATCATGTGAACAATCCTGGAATTCCTGTTATACCCGGTAGCATTGGTTCTTCAGGGGCTACTTCTGGAAGTCATCATCCTCTTTCTTTTGGAGGCTCTAAAGGTAAATCTTTATTTAAAGGAAATAATTCTTCTAGTTTGTCTAGTCTAGCTCCTAAGGGACCAGATCTTAAGAAATCAAGGATTGTTAAGAGGCCTCTTATTGCCTTAAATAATGTTTAAAGTAGAAGGATGGAATATTAGGGGGTTGAATGACTCTCTAAAACAACATGAAGTAGCTAGATTTATTAGTTCAATTAAATTATCCATGGTGGGTATTGTTGAAACCCATGTTCAAGTTCAAAATAAGGATGCTGTTAGGCTAGGTATAAATATAAATTGGCACTTTTTAGATAACTATGATAATGATTCTTCTGGGAGAATATGGGTGGGCTGGAACCCTCTTGAAATGTCTGTGAAGTTACTACATTCAGCTGCTCAAGCTATATTTTTGGAAGTTACCACTTGTAGGAATTTGAAGTTTGGAATTACATTTGTTTATGGGGATAATGATAGTACAAGAAGAATTGCTTTATGGAATGACTTCATTGCTTTTTCTGGTAGTAATGATGTCCCTTGGGCTGTAATTGGAGATTTTAATGAAATATTAAATTTTAATGAGAGGATTGGTGGGAATAGTAGTAGTCACTTTTCCTCTATGAATGATTTTATTCATCGTATTGAAGAAGCTTTGCTATTTGATCTTCCTTTTTCGGGTGATTTCTATACTTGGTAAAATAAGTAGATTGGTCCTGGTAGAATTATATCAAAAATTGATAGAGTTTTGGTTAATATTGAATGGGTTTCTATTTTTACTAAATCTAAAGCTGACTTCTTAACGCCTGGGATTTCTGATCATTCTTCTATGGTGATTTCTGTGTATGAGAAGCGCAATTATGGTCCTCCTCCTTTTAGGTTTTTAAATTATTTAACTGAAGAGAAGGATTTTCTTGATATTGTGAGGAATGTTTGGAGTGAGAAAGTTAATGGTAATCCTATGTTCATCCTGGTCTCTAAACTTAAAAAGGTGAAACAGAAAATGATCAGTTTAAGAAGGGATAGGTTTTCTAATGTTTGTGATGATTACAGCTCAAGATCCTGTTCATGTTTCTCCTCTAAATGATAGAATAGCTGATGTGGAGAAAAGAGCTGTGAGTAATTATGCTAGATTGGTAGGACATAAAGAATCTATTCTTAAGCAACAGTCTAGAGTTCAATGGATGGATATGGGAGATTCAAATACTCAGTTTTTTCATAGCTCTGTTAAGGTAAGGAGGTGTAGAAACAATATTTTATCCTTAAAGAATGCTAATGGGGTGATGTTGGATGAAGATAAAGAAATTTCTCTTGAGTGTACTTCCTTATTTTCTAATTTGTTTACTGGTGTTGGCTCTCCTGGTATTAACACTAGTACAAATCTTTACATTGGCCACACTTAATCACCGTGTCCATAGGCTTTTGGTCATGGATTTTTTTTTCACTCCAAAAATGTGGCATCAGGTGCCGAGACAAAAAGGTATCCCTATGGCTGCATAAACTTTGAGTGGCTATAAAATATGATTAACCATGGCCATAACTCTAAAACCGTGTCTATATGGTACTCAATATTTTTTTGGTAGTTAAGCATTTTCACTATCACCGTGGCCATAGGATCCTTATAGACACACAATTTAATTATATGTGGCTAAAGTTTACCTTAAAGTCACGTAAATTTTATTATAGTCGTGGCCTTTGTCATCAATTGGACACGCAAAATTCATTTTATCATGGCCAATTCATGAGTTGCGGTCACACTAATTTTTCTCAACCATGGTCATCTCTATCATTTGGACACACGAAAAATAATTTAACATGGCTAATACATGATTTGTAGTCACGTTTAATCTATGGTACCATGGCCATCCATATTTTTGGACACATGATAAACATTTTACATGGCCAATTAATAAGTTATGGCTACTAAAAATTTGTAGCACCGTGGCTAAATTTTTTCGAAAGACACATCAAGTGTGTTGAATGTAGCTATTGTTCACCTTTTGGATACATCAAGTGTTTTCAATGTAGCTATTGTTCACCTTTTGGACACATCAAGTTTTTTGAATGTAGCTATTGTTCAACTTTTAGACACATCAAGTGTTTTCAATGTAGCTATTGTTCACCTTTTGGACACATCAAGTTTTTTGAATGTAGCTTTTGTTCACCTTTTGGACACATCAAGTGTTTTGAATGTAGCTATTGTTCACCTTTTGGACACATCAAGTGTTTTCAATGTAGCTATTCAAAAATCACCTAAATAACCATCCATAAAAAATTAATGAAGACTACAATTAGAATTGTACCAAAATAATTTCATTTCACAATATAATAAACATCTCAATCTGATAATTGTGCAGTAACCTTGAGAAAACAAACTTTCAAAGAGAGACTTAAAAGTTTAAACATCCAAATCCTATAGTCCACGACTATTTCTATTAATAATTATGCTGCAGTCTTGAGTCTCTTGCTGGATCTCCGAGACTTTAGTTCCCCGCTCTTCATATATGAAGGTTTCTTCTTCTTTGTCTTCTTAGTGTTTGGGTCAGAATCATATTCATCGTTTGGGTCAGAATCATGTTCACCGGGGTCTGAAAGTGGATGGCCCTGCAGCAAGCCAGTGGATGTATAATTAAGGGAAAAAACCATGTTAACAGTTATATGGTCAGGATGCAGAAGGTAATAAACATGTATAATAAAGCAACTTACACTAGATCAAGAGATCACAAACTCTTTAGGCCAAGCTACTATAGATTTTTCAGCATCCTCTACTGTTTTGAGATGAGTAGATGGGACTGGCAAACAATGATTCTTTAATATCGACTTTTCAACCGTCACTCTGACACAATCATCCCGGAGTGGATCTCCATGAACCTTCTGACCTGGCACTGATGGAAGAACCGAACCCCATGCAATGATATTTCTCAGTGAAGCATGAGCCAGTTTGCATTTACCAATCTGCAAAACAGAAATGTTATATTGACGTCAACAGATTCAAATCTCAAAATGCTTAAATGCCTGTGAAAAGGACATACCGTTGAAAGTTCAGTTTTGTCTTTCGATTGAGAATTGTCTGGTGAACTAAGGGGTAGATGCTCAGATGCAGGAGACTTTTGTTTGTATTTTCCAGACTACAAAAATATACGCTATATTAACATCAACAAAAAATGGAACTCTCAAAGCATTATATATTTTAAATACCTGCAAAAGAAACATACCATTTGGAGTTCAGAACTATCTTTCGATCCCGTAGACTGAGATACATTTTCAGATTCAGGGTCATTTCTATTTGTATTAGATTCATTCCTTTCAGTCGGAGAAATGCTTGTAACAGGGAATTCAAGCATAAGAGACTTCTCTCTAATAGGAGATTTCTATATAGTGCAGTTGACATATTAGATACTGCAGAATTATTAGGAAATACATACTTAATCAAAATTACTTGGATGATGTTAAACATACCCGTGCCTTTTTGCTTTTGATTTTCTTTTTCAATATGCCTTGAGATTTTAGCTGAGACATTAAGCTGCTCATCATTTCTTCTTGTGCCTTCATTGCTGCCTTCATTTCCTTCATTTCTGCATCCTTCCTATCTCTCTCCATTTGGTTCACACGTCTTTCATCTTCCAGTTGTTTCTTCAGTTCAATGTGCTCCTTGGATGCTCCTTTCCGTGGCAGGTGCCAGTACGTTGTTGGAGTCACTCCCTTGCCTATACATCTTACACGCCCAGCATGTTCTTCCCCAAACACAAGGGTGATAGAATCATTTCCTGGTTGTTTTCTCAAAGTTCCATCTTCCAGCTGCTTATCAAAATCCTCCTGCACAAAAAAAGAATTAAGGGATTAGAAGTGATAATCAATTAAATCAAAATTATTTTCACATTTACTCAAGCACAAAACAAATAGCTAGATAGTTTCAGTCGTCTTACAAGCTGAGCTGCTTTTTCCCTAACATCATCGTCATCGTATTCTCCATTTTTGTTTTGATGTGCCTTCCTCCATAGTAAAGACCGTGAAGGATTTTCATCTTCAAGGATCTCTTTCTCATTAATCTAGTAATTATAAAATACACAAGCCAAATATTAGATAGATAATACTATAATTTAAACTGGAAATAATACTAATTTTTGATAAGAAACCGGACTTACTAAATTTTCCAACAGCCCCGCATACCCTGCTCTTCCCGTCCTGTGGTTATATTTGTGGTTCTCATGCGCCTTAGCTCCCCTAATGGACAACTCCTGAGCATACAAATTTAAAGAATTTCATTCATAAAAAAGTTAGACTAATTAATGAAATTAATATCAATAATAATACTAAAACGTGTGATATACAACCTTGCATTTATCAGACAGCCTCCACTTTACGAACTCGTCCCATTGTTCTTGGTTCACAATACAACGATATGGTTTAGGAATAGTATTTAGTTTACCAGGTTTACCCAAATTGGGCACTATAAACTTTACATACAACTTTCTTCTGAAGTTGCGCAAATGTTCACCAAAATATTTCATAATCTGTCTTCTCCTAGTCTCCTCAATTTCATAAAACCGCTGCCACAATATGAATCGAATATTAATGGCGGGTAACCCAACAAAAATATAATTAAAATTGAATATAGATCAGCATATACATACCAATAGTTCGTGCCATAACTTATCCCTCAGCACTGAATTCACTTCCTTCCACTTCAAAGTGCCTGAGACCAACGTCTCGACGTACCAATACATCCATGTAACTAGCAATTTCAGATTTATACTCCCCCTTAAATCGACCAAGTTTATCAAATTCTATCACGTGTTTCTTTCCTTTAAATTTTTTCTTCAGCTTCTTAAGTCTAGTTAAACCTCTAACAGTAATCTCCTCAGACTCTGATGTGTTGTTTGGAGCCCCTGTGTCTTTTATAGTTTAAAAACCCAAAATAAGAGTAAACATTGTGTAAGAGTATACAAATTCTACTTAAGTCCAAAAAAAACAAGCTAGTATAACAGATCAAACATTACCAGGATGTTCAGGACTTTCAGTAGATTCATCATCAGAACTGGATCTATCACCATCGGAATCGGAACTGGTGCCACTACCATCGCTATCTTCGCCTTCATCCTCTGAATCTCTTACATTCTGCAAGGCTTGAACCTCCAGGGCTGCAGTCTCATTATCAGCATACTCATCATCATACTCTGTCTCCCAACTGGAATTCTCGTATATAGGCATATCAGAAACTGCATATACATATATATGATTCAATTAAATATGGTCTGAATTCTTTTCAATCAAAAGTCAAAAGTTAATAAGCTTGCATATATTTAATTCTTGTATACTCGATCCAAAAATCGAGCATAATGATGATTTGATTATAAAACATGATATTATGTCATAACATTTGAGATGATGAACAGGTCTGGTATTCAATATAACAGTTAATTAAAATGGTCTTGATTATGTCAGTACTAACTTGGATGAATGCTCCTCCTGATGATAGTATTTTGGGGAAAAAACTACAACTATTCTATAACAAAGAAAAAGGAAAGCACATCTTGAACTCTCCTTTCATACTGCTAGCATAACAGTTAACAAAAGTAATAGTATGATTAGATGCAAGAGCAGGATGCGGTCTCAGAATATCAAAAGAAAAAAAAGTTGTAAATACAAATTAGTTGTAACTTAATAAATCAAACAATAACCTATGTGTAGAACACTCTGTGTATGCACAGTCATGAAATATAGATACTCTGGAAATTCATGTATTGATTGATACTCATTATAATAAATAAATTATGCATAAAGATCCTAAGCATAACAGAGGAAAAGCTTAAACATGCATATATGTATCTAGGCTAAACACTAGAACAATAGGTAATAGATTCATCCAGAAGTTCCCAACAGAACACCAGTCTTCTTCTTAATAAGACATAAATAGGTGCATAAACCCTGCTGCCAATGAATCAAATATGAAAATAATCTATCAATTTTATTGCTCTTCTTACACACCTTGAGTTTCATCTACGATTTCTTCTTTCGGGAAAAATCTCCTAAGAAAACACCATTTGATTTTGATCCTACGGTAGAGCTAAAAATATTTCCAAAATTGAGAACCCTTTTTTCTCTAACAAATCTCAAACTTTCCCTGATTTTCAGCCAAGAACTTTATCCCCTTCGGCTTAGTTATCTCCAGTTCTCTCCGCTCTGTAACTTTGGTTGAGGAGGAAAAATAAAAAAGAAATTTGAGGTGTTACAGAGCGTAAGATAAGAGGTTCTTGTCTATTGATCTAACTATTGGTTGGGCTAATGATAACTATTATCCACCGTTAGATCTACTAAGGACATCCTATTCGATGTTATGTGGAAATAACATAAGTAAAACCTTAAAACCATAATGGACTGGACTGGGTTGGACTGGTGGGTTAAACCATGTGATCTAAAAAAATTAAATTTGATCAATACATTTTGTTGGAACAAAGTAAATTTGATTTAAATTGCATTGGCTTTTATGGATAATTAGTAAAATAAGTGTCAATCCAGTAATGTTGGGGGAAAATCGAGGAAATTGGAATACATATAATCAGGCGTGTAATCAGTTATACCGAGCCCTATCTGATAATTTCGACAATGATCTAGTGGTTCAATGGAATAACGAAAGATTGAGCACAGTTGGAATGAATTTGTTGATAATCATTCCTGACGAGTATGATCTAGTAATACTAACCAAAATTATGGATAGTTCGATTGAAGTGGATGGAAATAAATGGATAGATCAAACATAGTGAATATATTCAGTCATAATGACTATGATCGATTTATGTAAAATTGTGAATAGTTGGATCAAATTTGTTGAGAATTGGTCATAGCAAGTATGGTCGAGTAATAAAGCAACTTACACTAGAGCAAGAGATCACAAACTCTTTAGGCCAAGCTACTATAGATTTTTCAGCATCCTCTACTGTTTTGAGATGAGTAGATGGGATTGGCAAACAATGATTCTTTAATATCGATTTTTCAACCGTCACTCTGACACAATCATCCCGGAGTGGATCTCCATGAACCTTCTGACCTGGCACTGATGGAAGAACCGAACCCCATGCAATGATATTTATCAGTGAAGCATGAGCCAGTTTGCATTTACCAATCTGCAAAACATAAATGTTATATTGACATCAACAGATTCAAATCTCAAAATGCTTAAATACCTGTGAAAAGGACATACCGTTGAAAGTTCAGTTTTGTCTTTCGATTGAGAATTGTCTGGTGAACTAAGGGGTAGATGCTCAGATGCAGGAGACTTTTGTTTGTATTTTCCAGACTACAAAAAGATACGCTATATTAACATCAACAAAAAATGGAACTCTCAAAGCACTATATATTTTAAATACCTGCAAAAGAAACATACCATTTGGAGTTCAGAACTATCTTTCGATCCCGTAGACTGAGATACATGTTCAGATTCAGGGTCATTTCTATTTGTATTAGATTCATTCCTTTCAGTCAGAGAAATGCTTGTAACAGGGGATTCAAGCATAAGAGACTTCTCTCTAATAGGAGATTTCTATATAGTGCAGTTGACATATTAGATACTGCAGAATTATTAGGAAATACATACTTAATCAAAATTACTTGGATGATGTTAAACATACCCGTGCCTTTTTGCTTTTGATTTTCTTTTTCAATATGCCTTGAGATTTTAGCTGAGACATTAAGCTGCTCATCATTTCTTCTTGTGCCTTCATTGCTGCCTTCATTTCCTTCATTTCTGCATCCTTCCTATCTCTCTCCATTTGGTTCGCGCGTCTTTCATCTTCCAGTTGTTTCTTCAGTTCAATGTGCTCCTTGGATGCTCCTTTCCGTGGCAGGTGCCAGTACGTTGTTGGAGTCACTCCCTTGCCTATACATCTTACACGCCCAGCATGTTCTTCCCCAAACACAAGGGTGATAGAATCATTGCCTGGTTGTTTTCTCAAAGTTCCATCTTCCAGCTGCTTATCAAAATCCTCCTGCACAAAAAATGAATTAAGGGATTAGAAGTGATAATCAATTAAATCAAAATTATTTTCACATTTACTCAAGCACAAAACAAATAGCTAGATAGTTTCAGTCGTCTTACAAGCTGAGCTGCTTTTTCCCTAACATCATCGTCATCGTATTCTCCATTTTTGTTTTGATGTGCCTTCCTCCATAGTAAAGACCGTGAAGGATTTTCATCTTCAAGGATCTCTTTCTCATTAATCTAGTAATTATAAAATACACAAGAAGAAAAATTAGATAGATAATACTATAATTTAAACTGGAAATAATAATAATTTTGTATAACAAACTGGACTTACTAATTTTTCCAACAGCCCTGCATACCCTGCTCTTCCCGTCCTGTGGTTATATTTGTGGTTCTTACGCGCCTTAGCTCCCCTAATGGACAACTCCTGAGCATACAGATTTAAAGAATTTCATTCATAAAAAAGTTAGACTAATTAATGAAATTAATATCAATATTTCCAAACTAAAACGTGCAATATACAACCTTGCATTTATCAGACAACCTCCACTTTACGAACTTGTCCCATTGTTCTTGGTTCACAATGACACGATATTGTTTAGGAACAGTATTTAGTTTAGCAGGTTTACCCAAATTGGGCACTATGAACTTTACATACAACTTTCTTCTGAAGTTGCGCAAATGTTCCCCAAAATATTTCATAATTTGTCTTCTCATAGTCTCCTCAATTTCATAAAACCGCTGCCAAAATATGGAGATGTTAACGGAAGGTAACAAATTAATAACAAATATAGTATTAAAAATCAATATAGATCAGCATATACATACCAATAGTTCGTGCCATAACTTATCCCTCATCACTGAATTCACTTCCTTCCACTTCAAGTGCCTTAGACCAACGTCTCGACGTACCAATACACCCATGTAACTAGCAATTTCAGCTTTATATTTCCCCTTAAATCGACCAAAATTATCAAATTCTATCACATGCTTCTCGCCGTCAAAATTTTTCTTTAGCTTCTTCAATCTTGTTAAACCTCGAACATTATTCTCCTTAGACTCTACTGTATTGTTTGGAGATCCTGTGTCTTTTTATAGTTCAAATACCCAAAATAAGAGTAAACATGGTGTAAGAGTGTACTCATATTTTTTAAGTCCAAAGCAAACAAAAACAGACAAGCTAGTATAGCATTACCAGGCTGTTCAGGACTTTCAGTCGATTCATCATCAGAACTGGAGCTATCACCATCGGAACCGGTGCGACTACCATCGGAATCTTCGTCTTCATCCTCTGACTCTCCTAAATTCTGCAAGGCTTGAGCCTCCAGGGCTGCAGTCTCATTTTCAGCATACTCATCATCATCATACTCTGGCTCCCAACTCGAATTCTCTTGTGTAGTCATATAGGAAACTGCATATACATGTATATGATTCAATCAAATAAGGTATGAATTCTTTTCAATCAAAAGTCAAAAGTTATTAAGCTAGACACAAGCAAAAATTAAATAACAGTCAATTAACATGGTCTTGATTATGTAAGTACTAACATGGTCTTGATTAGTATGATTAGATGCAAGAGCAGGATGCCGTCTCAGAATTGTTAAAAGATATAACAATTAAAAAATTATTAATCGCTGAGGTTTTTACTAGAGCATTGAAAGAACTCAAGCAAGACTCCAGTTCAAACATACACAATTATGTAAACCTACCAAGTTCCCTAAAAACAAACGACGGATGCCGATCTCCGACATAATTATAATCCCATTATACAAAATGTCAATGACTCGGGAGTATACACGACAGATGGAAGCTTACTGACCAGCTAAAGTTGATGAAAATGAGATAAAAATGTGATTTCTAGTGGTTTCAGGGAGAACCACAGAAGTTTAAACTATTGGTTTGCAATGTGAAAAACATTCATCAGAATAGACAGATAAAAAAACCAAGGAATAACATTCAATTGACCTAGCTCTGACATAATTATAATCCCATTATACAAAACGTCAATGACACGGGAGTATACACGACCGAGAATGTGGCCAGCTAAATGAGATAAGAATGTGATGTCGAGTGGTTTCAGGGAGAACCACAGAAGCTTAAACTATTGTTTGCAGTGTGAAAAACATTAATCAGATTCATCGGAAAAGAAAGAAAAAAACATAAAAGAATAGCATTTCCATAACCATAGAAGACTGAGTTGTTATCCAGCCACTATGCAACTTAGAATACAATCTGCATAAAGATCCTAAGCATAACATAGGAAAAGCTTAAACATGCATGCACACCATTGTTCTTCTTAATAAGAAATAAACAGGTGCATAAACCCTGCTTTCAATGAATCAAAAATTAAGAATTAGGGTTTGAGTCAAAACTTAACCTTTGAATCAATTGGGTCTGATTCAAAAATTAAGGTTTGAATCAATTAGGGTTTGAATAACTAAGCTTTTTAGACGAAAGAAAGATTGAGAACAGGATATACCTTTATAAGATTTAGCCATGCAATTCCTCAACACCATACGGCCCTTTATAAAGTCGCACAGATTGAATAATCCCGCCGAAAATATTTTGCGTTTCATTTTCATCCCGCTCAAAATTATTTAGGGTGAACTGAAAAATCGATTGAGTTTGGTCTACGATTTCCTTTTTTCGGAAAAATCTCCTAAGAAAATACCATTTGATTTTGATCCTACGGTAGACCTAAAAATATTTCCAAACTTTAGAAATCCGATTTCCCTTTTTACTCTAACAAATCTCAATGTTTCCATGATTTTAAGCTTAGAACTTTATCCCCTTTTTACTCTGCTTAGGTTTCTCTAGTTCTCTCCGCTCTGTAACTCTGGTTTAGGAGGAAAGATAAAACGAACAGAATTTTGAGGTGTTACATAGCGTAAGATAAGAGGTTCTTCCCTATTAATCTAACTATTGGTTGGGCTTGTGATAAATATATTCACCGTTAGATTTACTATGGACATCCTATTCGATGCATTTTGAAATAACATAAGTAAAATCGTAATGGACTGGGCTGGAGTGTTAGCTTAAACCATGTAATGGACTGGGCTGGAGTGTTAGCTTAAACCATGTAATTGACTGGGCTGGACATAAATGTGGCATAAATTTTTTCATTATTTTTCATTTTTTACTTAAATTTTTTTTCATTTTTTTCTTTTTACTTTTTTTTTATTACATAATCAAAATTTAGTTACATAATCAAGACTCGACACTTCACCTGAAATATTGATCGATTCGAAACGAGTTCGAGTAAAACTGATGAAAACGGAACTTCGTCCTTTGGAATCGAGACACGACAAAATTTAGTTATTACATAATCATAATTTAGTTATTACATAATCAAAATTTAGTTATTACATGATCAAAATTTAGTTACATAATCAAGACTCGACACTTCACCTGAAATATTGATCGATTCGGAACGAGTTCGAGTAAAACTGATGAAAACGGAACTTCGTCCTTTGGAATCGAGACACGACAAAATTTAGTTATTACATAATCATAATTTAGTTATTACATAATCAAAATTTAGTTATTACATGATCAAAATTTAGTTACATAATCAAGACTCGACACTTCACCTGAAATATTGATCGATTCGAAACGAGTTCGAGTAAAACTGATGAAAACGGAACTTTGTCCTTTGGAATCGAGACACGGAAAAATTTAGTTATTACATAATCAAAATTTAGTTATTACATAATAAAAATTTAGTTATTACATGATCAAAATTTAGTTACATAATCAAGACTCGACACTTCACCTGAAATATTAATCGATTCGGAACGAGTTCGAGTAAAACTGATGAAAACGGAACTTCGTCCTTTGGAATCGAGACACGGAAAAATTTAGTTATTACATAATCAAAATTTAGTTATTACATAATAAAAATTTAGTTATTACATGATCAAAATTTAGTTACATAATCAAGACTCGACACTTCACCTGAAATATTGATCGATTCGAAACGAGTTTGAGTAAAACTGATGAAAACGGAACTTCGTCCTTTGGAATCGAGACACGACAAAATTTAGTTATTACATAATCATAATTTAGTTATTACATAATCAAAATTTAGTTATTACATGATCAAAATTTAGTTACATAATCAAGACTCGACACTTCACCTGAAATATTGATCGATTCGGAACGAGTTCGAGTAAAACTGATGAAAACGGAACTTCGTCCTTTGGAATCGAGACACGGAAAAATTTAGTTATTACATAATCAAAATTTAGTTATTACATGATCAAAATTTAGTTACATAATCAAGACTCGACACTTCACCTGAAATATTGATCGATTCGAAACGAGTTCGAGTAAAACTGATGAAAACGGAACTTCGTCCTTTGGAATCGAGACACGACAAAATTTAGTTATTACATAATCATAATTTAGTTATTAAATAATCAAAATTTAGTTATAACATGATCAAAATTTAGTTACATAATCAAGACTCGACACTTCACCTGAAATATTGATCGATTCGGAACGAGTTCGAGTAAAACTGATGAAAACGGAACCTCGTCCTTTGGAATCGAGACACGACAAAATTTAGTTATTACATAATCATAATTTAGTTATTACATAATCAAAATTTAGTTATAACATGATCAAAATTTAGTTACATAATCAAGACTCGACACTTCACCTGAAATATTGATCGATTCGGAACGAGTTCGAGTAAAACTGATGAAAATGGAACTTCGTCCTTTGGAATCGAGACACGGAAAAATTTAGTTATTACATAATCATAATTTATTTATTACATAATCAAAATTTAGTTATTACATGATCAAAATTTAGTTACATAATCAAGACTCGACACTTCACCTGAAATATTGATCGATTCGGAACGAGTTCGAGTAAAACTGATGAAAACGGAACTTCGTCCTTTGGAATCGAGACACGACAAAATTTAGTTATTACATAATCATAATTTAGTTATTACATAATCAAAATTTAGTTATTACATAATAAAAATTTAGTTATTACATGATCAAAATTTAGTTACATAATCAAGACTCGACACTTCACCTGAAATATTGATCGATTCGAAACGAGTTCGAGTAAAACTGATGAAAACGGAACTTCGTCCTTTGGAATCGAGACACGGAAAAATTTAGTTATTACATAATCAAAATTTAGTTATTACATAATAAAAATTTAGTTATTACATGATCAAAATTTAGTTACATAATCAAGACTCGACACTTCACCTGAAATATTGATCGATTCGAAACGAGTTCGAGTAAAACTGATGAAAACGGAACTTCGTCCTTTGGAATCGAGACACGACAAAATTTAGTTATTACATAATCATAATTTAGTTATTACATAATCAAAATTTAGTTATAACAAGATCAAAATTTAGTTACATAATCAAGACTCGACACTTCACCTGAAATATTGATCGATTCGAAACGAGTTCGAGTAAAACTGATGAAAACGGAACTTCGTCCTTTGGAATCGAGACACGGAAAAATTTAGTTATTACATAATCAAAATTTAGTTATTACATGATAAAAATTTAGTTATTACATGATCAAAATTTAGTTACATAATCAAGACTCGACACTTCACCTGAAATATTGATCGATTCGGAACGAGTTCGAGTAAAACTGATGAAAACGGAACTTCGTCCTTTGGAATCGAGACACGACAAAATTTAGTTATTACATAATCATAATTTAGTTATTACATAATCAAAATTTAGTTATAACATGATCAAAATTTAGTTACATAATCAAGACTCGACACTTCACCTGAAATATTGATCGATTCGAAACGAGTTCGAGTAAAACTGATGAAAACGGAACTTCGTCCTTTGGAATCGAGACACGACAAAATTTAGTTATTACATAATCATAATTTAGTTATTACATAATCAAAATTTAGTTATTACATGATCAAGATTTAGTTACATAATCAAGACTCGACACTTCACCTGAAATATTGATCGATTCGAAACGAGTTCGAGTAAAACTGATGAAAACGGAACTTCGTCCTTTGGAATCGAGACACGTAAAAATTTAGTTATTACATAATCAAAATTTAGTTATTACATAATCAAGACTCGACACTTCACCTGAAATATTGATCGATTCGGAACGAGTTCGAGTACTAATTTAATTTTAATCGAATAATTTATAATTTAATTTTAATTGAATAATTTATAATTAACTATAATTTAATTTTAATTAAATTTGTGTGGGGAAATAATTTAACTTAAAAAAAAAAAGACAAACACATGCTCGGTTTTGATGTTAACAATGTAAAATGGGTATCTTCTCAAACAAGCATGTACGCCTATCAGTTCATCCCTAAAATCTCTAAATCACTTCATCCATATCTCTCTATCTTAAGGAAAAAAATTCTCCAACTGATATTCTGGCAGAAAATAAGGGGATTTTTAGGGAAGATTTAGTCTTCAATTTTGGAAATATTTCTGCACCTCCATAGGATGAAAATCTGATGAAATCAAGAATATTGAGAACATCTAGCGGTAATAATCCCAGTCAATTATTTTTTTATTTGAACCCTAACCTTTTTATTTTGGGGTTGAAATCAAAAGAAATAACTTTTGGGCGGGATTATTGCCCCTTGATGTTTTAGAATATCTATAGATTCAACCCTAAAATCAGTCTGATTTACTCCCATCTTAGGTATGTTGTAGCATTCATTCTTAGATTGCTGAAATTCTCATTATACTAGATGATTTTTGCGTAGTAATAAGTGTTACTATGTTACTTTTTGAATTTTGTTGTAACCCATTGCACTCTGTGTTAGCTTCATCTGGTTCCCTTGATGCTAGTCAACATTGATGCTCTCTGAATTTGTTAGTCCTGACAATCTCTTTTGAGCAACCAGGTACTTGTGAGGCTGAAATACAAACCAAGGAGGGGGTAAGAAGGAGCATCACAATATGTGGTAGTGCCTAAACCCAGTTTATACTGGAGGTATCATTCTCAAACCTTAAAGTTATTATCTCTGATAATTATCATGATAGCTTGTTGAACTGTAACCTCATTGTAATTTAGTTAAACCTCTGAACTTTTCATGCTCTGTCTTGAATGATATACCCCATGTTTGCCTGAAATGTTGTTAACTCCTGCAACATATAGAATCTGTTGAGTAAAGTTTGTGTCTGAAGTTTGTGCACTAAAATTCTTTTTCGCTGCACTAAAGTTTGTGTCTATTATTTTTCCTGCAACATATAGAATCTGTGCTCACTACTGCTTTGTTGTTTAGTACATCATGTTGAATCTGTGAGCATGTTTCATAGAACTTATCTGGTGATGTTATCCTATTAGAGGGACTAGTAAAATGGGTAGCTAAATGGGTGATGTATTGTAGCTGAATGGGTGATGTTTCATTCAATCTGGTGATGTTTCATAAAACTAAATGGTTGATGTTATCCTATTTGTTTTTGAATCTGTAGCTAAATGGGTGATGTATTGTAGGTACATGTATTTGTTTTCAATCTGTTTCAGGGGTGTCATTATTCTTCAGTGAAAGCATTGAGTTTCCAGTTCCATGAGAGACAGATTTAGTGATTTGCTTTATGTATAATACTATCGTGCAGTTTCGAGCATTTTCAGTTAAGACCTTTGGAAGAATTTGAAAATTTGCAATGATAAAATTCTTAACTTTTTGCAACAGTTGCCTGGGATTTGTTGTTTCTGGATCTAATTTCTACTAAATCAGCACTTTGAGACGAGGAGAGAAAAGCCAGAAAAGGAAGGCATTTTTTTAAAGAATCACTAAAACTGACTCAAAGTTACTTATAGGTATATTTTTCAAGCCTTGATGTACTATGCACCAGTGTTAAGTACTTCGTATTTTTTTTCTCATTGTCATTGTGCAATCATTCTTCATGAACATTAGAGCTCTTTCTCGACAGATGTGACTTCACATCTGTCTAAAGAAGAAGATTTGAGCTCCCAGAGATATAAAAGTTGCCAACTATGTCAATTATAGAACTAGGGACATACTACTTATGATCTGATATTTCTAAGTTAATCAATTAGAGTACTTATTTGAAATGACATTTTGATTTCTAAGTTAATCAATTAGAGCACAGATCAGTGTTTACTCTAATTTAACAAACACACTGACCCTAGAGCTGCTGCAATTCATTCTCGCGAAATCTCCCAACTGCGGCTGACATACAGACCCTTCAGTATGTGTTATTCCAAAACTTGAAATGACTCCATTTACTGAAAGTACTAGACCAATTTTCCTGAGTTAATACTGGATGTCTGATTATGGGTTTGTGTGGCATGATTATCGGTTTGTATGAGGGAAATTGCATATTGCCTGTTTCATCTGTTATTACCATGTTTGTCCATATAAATTTTTTATGTTTCAAATGGTGCTGAATTTATTGGTAATTTCAAGACTTGTATGTCTAAATTGTCAAGTTAGGGGATAACTATTATTTTGAAATGAAACATATTTATTAGTTAATGCTAAGCTTGTATTTCTGAATTGATTTATCAGTTTTTGCTTTCATTGGAGTGCAATTGATGGATCTACTGGTCTCTTTGCGTTTCAGAATGGATAAATCCTGGATGAGTACTGATAGAACGAAGAAACGTTATAGAGAAGGAGTTGCGGCGTTTCTGCGGTATGCTGTCAACCATCTCAAGGAGGAGGGTGAGACATATGATGAATTTCTTATGTTGTGTCCGTGTAAAAATTGTTTAAATCTCTGTGCATGCTCCGTTGGCGACGTAGAAGATCATTTATTCGTAAATGGAATCGATCAAACGTATACTATTTGGAATAAGCATGGGGAAAAGGATGAGGCAATAACTAGTAGTAAGCCAGTTAACGTCAACAATGGTATGCACGCTGAATTTGAAATGGGAACTCCCACTGATGCTCCAGACGAAGATTTTGGAATGGGAACTCCCACTGATGCTCCAGACACTATAGATATGATGCAGGCTGCAGAAGAGTTCGCAGATGACCCTATAAAGTTTAAAAAGTTACTTGAAAATGCTGAAAATCCCTTATACGAAGGATGTCCCAACTTCACAAAGTTGTCTGCAATTGTGCAGTTGTTTAAGTTGAAGAGTAAGCACGGTGCATCAGACATGTTTTTTAATGAATTGTTACCCTTGTTAAAGGACATGCTTCCCAAAGAAGGTAATTTAATGGCGAGGAGTACATATCAGGCAAAAAAAATATTGAAATCAATGGGTTCAGGGTACACAAAGATACATGCATGTATCAACAACTGCATTCTTTATTGGAATGAGTACAAGGATGAAAAAGTGTGTCCTACTTGTAAAGAACCCAGATGGAAAGTTGACAGGGATGGTAAAGTTTACGAGAATGTTCCAGCAAAGGTATTGTGGTACTTCGACATCATCCCAAGATTTCAGCGGCTGTTTCAATCGAAGCACACAGCAAAAGATTTGATATGGCACGATACCACTAGAAACAAAGACGGTGTTTTACGTCATCCGGCAGACTCACATGCTTGGAGAGAGATAGATAACAATTTCACAGAAATTAAAGGTGATCCAAGAAATCTGCGGTTAGCTGTTTCGGCTGATGGAGTTGATGTAAACACAGGCACCAAACATCACAGTGTATGGCCAGTTTTGGTTGTGATTTACAACCTTCCACCGGGGCTGTGTATGAAGAGAAAGTTCATCATGTTGTCGTTACTTATAGATGGTGCGCCAGGAAACAACATCGATGTCTTTTTAGAACCTCTTGTTAAAGATTTTCAATTCTTATTTGAGAAGGGAAAGAGAACATGGGATGCATATGCCCAAGAAATGTTTACTCTACGTGCAGTTGTTTTGTGGACGATAAACGATTATCCTGCTCTTGGTACACTATGTGGTTGTCGCTACGCTGGATATCATGGTTGTGTGGTGTGTCGTAAAAAAACGCACAGTATTAGGCTTCATGACTCAAACAAGAATGTTTATGTTGGTTATAGAAGATTTTTACCCTATGAGCATCCGTTCAGAAGGCAGAAGGGGGCATTTGGCGGAAAACAAGAGTGGGAGACTGCTCCAGAACCAATGACCGGGGAAGAAATATATGAGGAGGTAAAATGTATAAAGAATTCATGGGGAAAGAAGGGGACGAATACTCAAGGGGAAGACGTGCAGGCTACACCTGGAAAAGGTGGAAAGATGAAGCGCATCGGAAAAACGAAAATTAAGCGCATCAGAAAAATATCAAAAGAAGTCGATAGGTCAGGTGAGGAAGAGGAAGGCAGGGAAACCACTTACTGGAGCAAGTACAACATATGGCAGCGACTACTTAGATATTGGCGCTATAATGATGTCCAACATTGTATTGATTTCATGCATGTCGAAAAGAATGTGGGACAAAGTCTTGTTGGAACGTTGCTGCACAACGGGAATACAAAAGATGGATTAAACGCCAGAAAGGATTTGGTGCGTTTGGGGTTAAAATCGGAGTTGCACCCTAAGGCAGATGACAAAGGAACGATACTTCCCGCAACATGTTATACATTAACTACGGAAGAAAAAGATTCTCCAACTCATATTCTGGCAGAAAATAAGGGGATTTTCAGGGAAGATTTAGTCTTCAATTTTGGTAATATTTATGCACCTCCATAGGATGAAAATCTGATGAAATCAAGAATATTGAGAACATCTAGCGGGAATAATCCCAGTCAATTATTTTTCGATTTGAACCCTAACCTTTTTATTTTGGGGTTGAAATCAAAAGAAATAACTTTTGGGCGGGATTATTGCCCCTTGATGTTTTAGAATATCTATAGATTCAACCCTAAAATCAGTCTGATTTACTCCCATCTTAGGTATGTTGTAGCATTCATTCTTAGATTGCTGAAATTCTCATTATACTAGATGATTTTTGCGTAGTAATAAGTGTTACTATGTTAGCTTTTTGAATTTTGTTGTAACCCATTGCACTCTGTGTTAGCTTCATCTGGTTCCCTTGATGTTAGTCAACATTGATGCTCTCTGAATTTGTTAGTCCTGACAATCTCTTTTGAGCAACCAGGTACTTGTGAGGCTGAAATACAAACCAAGGAGGGGGTAAGAAGGAGCATCACAATATGTGGTAGTGCCTAAACCCAGTTTATACTGGAGGTATCATTCTCAAACCTTAAAGTTATTATCTCTGATAATTATCATGATTGCTTGTTGAACTGTAACCTCATTGTAATTTAGTTAAACCTCTGAACTTTTCATGCTCTGTCTTGAATGATATACCCCATGTTTGCCTGAAATGTTGTTAACTCCTGCAACATATAGAATCTGTTGAGTAAAGTTTGTGTCTGAAGTTTGTGCACTAAAATTCTTTTTCGCTGCACTAAAGTTTGTGTCTATTATTTTTCCTGCAACATATAGAATCTGTGCTCACTACTGCTTTGTTGTTCAGTACATCATGTTGAATCTGTGAGCATGTTTCATAGAACTTATCTGGTGATGTTATCCTATTAGAGGGACTAGTAAAATGGGTAGCTAAATGGGTGATGTATTGTAGCTGAATGGGTGATGTTTCATTCAATCTGGTGATGTTTCATAAAACTAAATGGTTGATGTTATCCTATTTGTTTTTGAATCTGTAGCTAAATGGGTGATGTATTGTAGGTACATGTATTTGTTTTCAATCTGTTTCAGGGCTGCAGCAATTTATTCTCGCGAAATCTCCCAACTGCGGCTGACATACAGACCCTTCAGTATGTGTTATTCCAAAACTTGAAATGACTCCATTTACTGAAAGTACTAGACCAATTTTCCTGAGTTAATACTGGATGTCTGATTATGGGTTTATTGGTAATTTCAAGACTTGTATGTCTAAATTGTCAAGTTAGGGGATAACTATTATTTTGAAATGAAACATATTTATTAGTTAATGCTAAGCTTGTATTTCTGAATTGATTTATCAGTTTTTGCTTTCATTGGAGTGCAACTGATGGATCTACTGGTCTCTTTGCGTTTCAGAATGGATAAATCCTGGATGAGTACTGATAGAACGAAGAAACGTTATAGAGAAGGAGTTGCGGCGTTTCTGCGGTATGTTGTCAACCATCTCAAGGAGGAGGGTGAGACATATGATGAATTTCTTATGTTGTGTCCGTGTACAAATTGTTTAAATCTCTGTGCATGCTCCGTTGGCGACGTAGAAGATCATTTATTCGTAAATGGAATCGATCAAACGTATACTATTTGGAATAAGCATGGGGAAAAGGATGAGGCAATAACTAGTAGTAAGCCAGTTAACGTCAACAATGGTATGCACGCTGAATTTGAAATGGGAACTCCCACTGATGCTCCAGACGAAGATTTTGGAATGGGAACTCCCACTGATGCTCCAGACACTATAGATATGATGCAGGCTGCAGAAGAGTTCGCAGATGACCCTATAAAGTTTAAAAAGTTACTTGAAAATGCTGAAAAGCCCTTATACGAAGGATGTCCCAACTTCACAAAGTTGTCTGCAATTGTGCAGTTGTTTAAGTTGAAGAGTAAGAACGGTGCATCAGACATGTTTTTTAATGAATTGTTACCCTTGTTAAAGGACATGCTTCCCAAAGAAGGTAATTTAATGGCGAGGAGTACATATCAGGCAAAAAAAATATTGAAATCAATGGGTTCAGGGTACACAAAGATACATGCATGTATCAACAACTGCATTCTTTATTGGAATGAGTACAAGGATGAAAAAGTGTGTCCTACTTGTAAAGCACCCAGATGGAAAGTTGACAGGGATGGTAAAGTTTACGAGAATGTTCCAGCAAAGGTATTGTGGTACTTCGACATCATCCCAAGATTTCAGCGGCTGTTTCAATCGAAGCACACAGCAAAAGATTTGATATGGCACGATACCACTAGAAACAAAGACGGTGTTTTACGTCATCCGGCAGACTCACATGCTTGGAGAGAGATAGATAACAATTTCCCAGAAATTAAAGGTGATCCAAGAAATCTGCGGTTAGCTGTTTCGGCTGATGGAGTTGATGTAAACACAGGCACCAAACATCACAGTGTATGGCCAGTTTTGGTTGTGATTTACAACCTTCCACCGGGGCTGTGTATGAAGAGAAAGTTCATCATGTTTTCGTTACTTATAGATGGTGCGCCAGGAAACAACATCGATGTCTTTTTAGAACCTCTTGTTAAAGATTTTCAATTCTTATTTGAGAAGGGAAAGAGAACATGGGATGCATATGCCCAAGAAATGTTTACTCTACGTGCAGTTGTTTTGTGGACGATAAACGATTATCCTGCTCTTGGTACACTATGTGGTTGTCGCTACGCTGGATATCATGGTTGTGTGGTGTGTCGTAAAAAAACGCACAGTATTAGGCTTCATGACTCAAACAAGAATGTTTATGTTGGTTATAGAAGATTTTTACCCTATGAGCATCCGTTCAGAAGGCAGAAGGGGGCATTTGGCGGAAAACAAGAGTGGGAGACTGCTCCAGAACCAATGGCCGGGGAAGAAATATATGAGGAGGTAAAATGTATAAAGAATTCATGGGGAAAGAAGGGGACGAATACTCAAGGGGAAGACGTGCAGGCTACACCTGGAAAAGGTGGAAAGATGAAGCGCATCGGAAAAACGAAAATTGAGCGCATCAGAAAAATATCAAAAGAAGTCGATAGGTCAGGTGAGGAAGAGGAAGGCAGGGAAACCACTTACTGGAGCAAGTACAACATATGGCAGCGACTACTTAGATATTGGCGCTATAATGATGTCCAACATTGTATTGATTTCATGCATGTCGAAAAGAATGTGGGACAAAGTCTTGTTGGAACGTTGCTGCACAACGGGAATACAAAAGATGGATTAAACGCCAGAAAGGATTTGGTGCGTTTGGGGTTAAAATCGGAGTTACACCCTAAGACAGATGACAAAGGAACGATACTTCCCGCAGCATGTTATACATTAACTACGGAAGAAAAAGACATATTCTTGGAGACACTATTCGAGTTAAGAGTTCCAGAAGGGTATTGTTCGGATTTTTCCACCCTTGTGAACCTAAAAGAGCGTAAGCTGATCGGACTCAAATCACATGATTACCATATGCTTATGCAACAATTTTTGCCCGTCGCTATTCGATCAATTATGCCTACACCTGTGAGATATGCTATTATCAGGTTTTGTTTCTTTTTCAGATCAATATCTGCCAAAGAAATCATGGTGGAAGAGCTAGATAAATTGCAAGAGGATCTCTGTGTGACGTTATGCTTACTAGAGAAGTATTTTCTTTCATCCTTCTTTGACATCATGATTCATGTAACTGTACATCTTACCAGGGAAGTGAAGTTATGCGGTCCGGTTTGCTTTCGATGGATGTATCCTTTCGAAAGGTGTATGAAGGTTATAAAGGGGCATGTGCGAAACAAGAATCAACCTTGTGGATGCATTGCCGAAGAGAATGTTGCAGAAGAGACGATTGAGATATATTGTGAGTACCATAAAAGCATCAGGACAATTGGTATTCCACTAGATAGGCATAATACATCTCAGGAGGGAGAACCGTTATCAGCTGAAGAGCCGTGTATAGTTACCCCTGAACAGTTGAGACAAGCACATTTCTATGTAATGCAGAACACGCCTGAAATTGAGCCTTACATAGAGTAAGTATTAATTTGTTTTTTTTTTCCTGTTTTTTTCCTGTTTTTTTTTTGTACAAAGTATAATAACATTTGGTTATTGTACATACCAGCCGACACAAGCTATATTTGGAAACTAACTATTCTACTAAAAAGCGAGCATGGCTAGAGAAAGAGCACTCTAACACTTTTGGCGCTTGGTTAAAAAATGAGGTAATAGGTCATAGAAAAAGTGTCTTGTTTGATGTGTTATATTCCTTTAAACTCAAGGTTCATCCTAATAATGAATTTCAGGTTGAAAAAGAGTTGGCAGACGAAAGAGAAAGTATCTCAGAGAACTTAAGATGGATATCACACGGCCCGCACTACGAGGTAACGAAATACACTGTATATCGCATCAATGGATATCTATTCCGCACAAGATCCCGTGATGGTAGAATTCACCAGAATAGTGGGGTTAGCGTTGCAGCAAATGACATGCACATATCTAGAGATGATGATGTTACATATGGTAAAGCCTCTTATTATGGTGTCTTGCAAGAGATATGGGAGTTAGATTACTGTGAAAGAAAAGTTCATCTGTTCAAGTGCAATTGGGTTGATAATAAACGTGGGGTCAAAAGAGATGCTCTTGGCTACAAGATTGTTGACCTTACTATGTTGGGATACAAAAATGATCCTTTTATTTTAGCCTCACAAGCTAAGCAGGTATTTTATGTCAAAGACCAGTTAGATAAGAAAAAGTCTATTGTTTTTGTGACACCTCCCAAAAATTATAGAGATGACGATGGCAACGATGAAGAATTCAGTACAGTAATCTTTTCTGCGAATGATAATATCTTGCCATCTGTAGATCCACAAGACTTGGGTAAAGAATCCCGAAATGATTACTTCCGAACTGACTGCCGAGGTTTACTTATACGCAAGCCAAAATGACACACTCCCGCAGGTACATCGCTTTATTTCCTTTAATCTGTGGTTATTCGGTTAGTGACATGATATTGAAAGAACGATAAAGATGGAACTTATGTTTAATCATGTTCCTTAGCATGCTTTCTGTATGTTTGCGTGCTTTATTCTTTGTAAAATGAATAACATCATTTTATCCGTGTCTCATATGGAACTTCAATTGAAATTTCTACTACTGTACTTTACAACTTGCTACTCTGGTCACTTTTAAATAGATATCCAAGAGAATGAGAGTTGGTATGTTTTTGTCCTATTGCTTGAATATATTTATGGGCACATGCACTATAACTACATGTTGTACTTGTATTTCAGAAATCTTTTATACACTTCATAACATTACTCAAAGCATGTGGTGAAATTGAATTCCAAGTACCCAAATTAGATTCGTAACCCTGTAGATATATGATGGAAACTCCAGTTCATTAACCACAAAAAAAAAACATTTAAAATGATGGTGCTAAAGGTCTTATGGTTCTCAATTTTATGGTGAAAGCATTTGGGGGCGGACTGATGCTTTTTCCTAAGTGAATTGCATGGAGCGGTTCACTTGCTTGTGTGAGGAGTTTGTATTGTGTAGCCTGTGAAGAATAGTGAATTTTAATCTCATTTTCCTTGTTCCAATTTAACCCTCAACCGTTTTGAATACCATACTTGACAGGGTTTTTCCCATATCTTGTGAAAGTCTCTTTGTAAGAAGTCTTGACCACAATTTATGTTGAGTTGGGCTGACACCTTGTATTAATTGTTGTGCCCTCGTTCTTTCTTCCTTGTTTTTTTTGAACTCAGAACCCTATTTTCCTGTTGCAGGTTCGTTGTGGCTATTCAACACTCTACATTGTCCCTGAGCTTTGACGAAGTCATTTTTATGCCATCAGATGCCTCTATAAGTTTGACACTCGAATTGTAGGACACGAACTCTGCATCTAAAACATCAAGAATTTGATTATGGGATTGTTTTGTCTTGTTATATAAAGAGCAAAAGAAATGCATTCCTACTGCAATCGTAGTTTTGGAGTGGCTGGCTCCAAAATCAATTTGATGTAATATTTTTATTTTTTTCTTTTGGAAAGAGGTAAATAAAAAATATTGGTTGTAGATCTAAATTTTTTCATTAAATATATTGGCTAAAAATATAAAGCATTTGTGAATTGATAAGTTAAACAGGTTTGGTTGGTCTCACAGATGGCTCTTGTCGTTTGCAGTCCCTTCTAGATTTGTATGAAAAGTTTAAGATATGGTTTCCTATTTTGGATTTTGGCATGGTTATATATCGGGAATTTTGGGAGAAAGTAACACAACAGAACTCCACTATACATGTTTTATTTTCACAAAACACCCGGCTGCACCCGCTGTATTGCAATTACCTTGGAAGCCACAATCACTTGTAATGTATCCTTCTATACACCAGAGCTTGAGGTTTCTTTATTGCAGTGAACATGCATAAACATTACCCTAGCATATGTTGCTTGAAAATTAAGCATACTAGGAGCATTTGGCCTAGAAAAGACTCGGTAACAACCATGGCTAGTACTTTAAAAGTTAAAATTCAATCTCATGTGTCTAATGGATCCGACGCTATGTTCACAATTTGTTTTTCGTGTAGCCATATCATAATCCTCCCAAAAAAAATATGGAGTAACCATATGTCAATCTTTTGTCATGTTTGATATAATGTGTCAATTCCTTAGTATATGCGTGTCTAATAAACCAGATATTATGGACACATAAACAAACCAATGTGGCTAAATAAATCCTCTTTCCGTCACAGTCTAAAAGGTGTGTCTATTGTCATCCGACACTTTTGACACATACAAAATTATTTAATGTGGCCATATACGCATCTATGGCTACATGTGATTGGATTAAACTGAAAACCATGACCAAACGATACCCTATGGATACAGTTGATGGGTTTAGGAATAAACCCATGACTAAATGGTGCACTATGGCTACATGGTAAAACAAAATGTGGCTATAATTATACTGATGACCAATAGCCACACAAATAACCTGAAACGTGGCTGGACTGTACACTAAAAAACGTGGCCTATGTGAAGGTTTGTACTAGTGTAATAACCTTGATGCTGAATTTATTCAATTTGCTAAGGTAGTGAGTGATTCTGATGCAACTAATTTGGTGGCTCCCATTACTAGGGATGAAATTATTTATGCGCTTTCTTGTATTGGTTCTATTAAAGCTCCGGGCCCAAATGGCTTACAAGTCATTTCTGTAAAGTTTGCTGGTCAATTATTGAGGCTGATTTTGTCAAGGCTATTCAGAATTTCTTCACCAGTTTCAAACCTTTTTAACCTTGGTTCCGAAAATTGACAATCCTTCTACTATTGCTGATTTTAAGCCCATCTCTTGTTGTAATGTCATTTACAAGTGCATAACTAAAATCTTAGATATTAGAATGAAATATGTGTTAAAATATTTAGTTAGTTCAAATCAATCTGCGTTTATTTCTGGTAGATCTATCCAGGATAATATTTTACTCACTCATGAGATTGTTAGAAATTCCATAGAGATAAGGGTCCATCTAAATGTGCTTTGAAAATTAAAATTAGGAAAGCGTATGATACTGTAAGCTGGGATGCTATAATTTTATGTTTGAAGAGAATGGGTTTTCCTGATATTTTTGTGACTTGGATTTATACTTTTATCTCTACGGCGAAGTTTGCGGTGCTTGTTAATGGATCTCCTTACAGATATTTTTCTTCTAGTAGAGGGCTTTGTCAGGGGTGCCCTTTATCCCCTTATTTGTTTTTCATTGTAATGGAAATTCTCAGTATTTCTCTTAAGTATTAGGTGGATATTGGCAGATATGAGCTTCATCCTAAGTGTAAGTTAACTAAATTAACCCACTTATGTTTCGCGGATGATGTTCTGGTTTTCTTTAAAGGCTCTTTATCTGCTGCTGCTTCTCTTAAATCTTCTATTGAAGACTTTAGTCAGTTCTCAGGCCTTGAGATAAATAAATCGAAGACATCCCTCTATTCTTCTGTTGTTCTTCCTTCAGAACTTAATCATATTATTCATTGTTTGGATTGTAGTAATGATGAGTTGCCTGTGAGATATCTTGGTATGCCATTGATCACTTCTAGTTTATCTTATCAAGATTCTCTTCCTCTTATTTCTAAAGTTTTGAAAAGGGCTAAGTCTTGGAAATCTAAGAAACTTTCTATGCTGGTAGACTTTTGCTGATTAAACTAGTGCTTATGGGTATGATTTTTTTCTGGCTATCTTGTTTTATTCTCCCTAAAAGGGCTGTCAAGGAGTTAAACTCTATATGTAAGAGATTTTTATGGGCTGGAGCTGGATTGGAGAGAACTCGTCATCCAATAAGATGGAATGTTGTTTGTACTCCTTATAATGAAGGGGGTTTAGGAGTTAGAGATGTGGAATTAACAAATTGTGCTGCAAATCTAAGACATATGTGGGACATTGTTAGTGGGAAAGATACCGTTTGGACTGACTGGGTGCATAAGAATCTTATTAAAGGTAGAGATTTTTGATCTCTACAAGTCCCTCATGATGATTATTGGTGTTGGAGAAGATTGTTAGAGTAGAGACAAGTATCCAAAGATTTCTTTATGCATATCATTGGAGATGGTGAAAGTACTTGTTTTCTCTCTGATTTATGGCATCCAAATGGTAAATTGACTGATTGGGTTAGTCAGGACTCTATAGATGAGTTACGTTTATCTAGTGACTGTAAAGTTGCAGATTTTATTGATGAGGAAGGATGGGATTTCCCTGAAGCTATGGAGGAGGACCTTTATCAGACTATTGTCCAGCTGAAGGAGGTGGATTGTGATAAATCTGTTTCTGTTTTGATTGTTTGGAAGCCTAGATCATCTGGGGTTTACACCATGAAGGATACTTACAAGACCTTAGCTGGTGAAAAGGATTCTATTGTGTGGTCTTCTCTTGTCTGGTTCAAATCTCATATTCCCAGACAATCTTTTATTACTTGGCTCAGTTAGCATTGGAGATTAAAAACTAGAGCTAAAATGGTGAAGTGGGGAATTATGCAGGTGGCTACTTGTGTGCTATGTGATGATGAGGATTTTGTAGAGGATGAGAACCATATATTTCATTCTTGTGACTTTTCTTATACTATTTGGATTGGGCTTCTTATTAAAATGGGTTACTCTAGGCATCTTAATAACTGTTGGAAGGATGAAATTGACTGGTGTGTTAATGCTTTTAAGGGTCAGGGTTTGGTGGCTAGGATTAAGAAACTTATATTGAACAACTTTGTTTACCATGTTTGGAGGGAGAGAAATAATAGAATCGTTCAAAGCAAATATTCTTCAGCTGATCAAGTGGGTTATGCTATTTTATCTGATGTGAAAATTAAGATGCATTCTAGATCATGCAAGGTTGAGGACTCTCCCCAGTCAAGATGTTTTATGGAAGGTCTTCAGGTTAGCTGTGAGTTTGTTCTTCCCTCTATTATTTTTATGCCTTGGCTGTTTCTTGAGAATAATTTTATTATGATCAATGCTGATGGTTCTAAGAGGTTTCTTACTGGTGGATGGGATACTGTTTTGAGAGATGATTCTGGAGAGGTTATTGCAGCTGCTAAGGGAGGTGGCCCTTCTATATATGTTAATGCTCATGAACTGCAGGGTGTTGAGCTTGGTTTAAACCTTGCTATTGTGAGAGGTATTAAAAAATCTCATCTGGCTATTGATTCAATGTTCATGTACTTCTGACTGACGAAGAAAGATTTTACCCCTCCCTGGAACTTAATCCAAATTTGGAGAAGAGTGGAACGTCTGAAGACTTCTTTTGAGGTTTTAAAGATATCCCATATTTACAGAGAAACAAACAGGGCGGCTGATCATTTGGCTAGTTCTCATCCTTCTTCTAGATGGGTTGATATTGCGATTGAAGATTTTTCCCCTGAGTTATGTAAGATTATTATGGAGGATAAAGAGGGAAAATTGTATCCCCGTAGTTAGCTTTCTTTTTTGGTTTTGACTCTCTTGTTTCTGTTTCTTAGGGTGGGATCCCCTTAATCCCAGCTGTTTGATAAAAAAAAAAAACTAGGGTAGTGGGGCTCGATTTAAAATCGAGACTACTATGATTTACCATTTTTGAATGATCATGTATTCAATTTTAATGATCATAACTTCAAGCGAGAATATTTTAACCTGTCTAATTTAGGGCATATGCCTTTTATTTGGGGCAAATCAAACTTTGCTCACATCCAAAGACTAGGGTGTCTAAATTGAGTAAAAATACCAAAAAACTCTCTACTTATGCCTAACACAAATTACTATAAATAGAAAATTCTATATTCATCATTTTTCACTAAACAATATTTTTTTTTAAATCATTTTTATCAAATCTTTCCAGAAAGCCCTACTCGAATTTTTTTTAACTTCAGAAATAAATTTCCACTTTCATCTGACGATATATTTAAGGTAATCCTCCATCTATCTGATCTATCAATATCATCGTTTTTGATTGATTTACACATATAAAGTTCGATTTTTTGCAAATCTAAGTTTCTGAAAACTTCCCAGAATCGATGGATGTGGATCCACTGTATCCACCGATTCTTATATTACTCTCCGTGTCCATGAAGATCATGTAGTAGAATCGGTGCATAAGATACGTCTACAAACACCGATTAATTTGTTTGATGTTTTTTGTATCTAGATAAGATTACATGAATCGGTTTATAGGTTTCTTCAACATCGACTGATTCTATTGCATAATTATTTTTTTGGATTCTGTGCTGAGTTAATCAGTTCATATGCATGTGGCTTATCCACCTATTATGTACATTAATCTTTTGAGTTTTCTAAATTACATTATATATTCATATGTCTTATTTATAGGTTCTTAGGATTCCAGTTTTCTGTAGAATTTTCTAGATGGGATCGGATTACATATATGTTCTTATTTACTAATTCTTCGAGTTACATTTTTCAAAAGTTTTATATGTCGAGAATTGATAGCTTCGCAGTTGTCTAATATACCAATGGTGTTTTGATTTTACTTTTTGTAGTACGAATTTCAGGTACTTGAGTTTTTTTTTCTAGAAATATCCAATAAGAGGATGTTGACAGACAACCAGATTAATATACATAAGGATGTACAAGTGCGTGTTTGGAAAGGAGACCAAATTGGAGCAGGCATGGACACTGGCGGACAAACTTTCATATGGAGAACTCATGAATTTAGCTCATCAAATTTGCAAAAATAAAAAATATAAAAAAAATAAAAAAAAATAAAAAAATAAAAAAAAAATGAAATTGTACGCCGGAGGGTATACGATAAAGAGATGAATGTTGTGTATGTAGAAGCAAACACTGATTTGGAAAAAATTGTTGCGTCTACTGCTACTGTCAATGCTACTGATGTTGTTGCTAGTACTGCCAATGCCGGTGATGCTGGTGTTGGAAATGCTGGTGGTGTTGTTGCCCGATACTTAATTGATGTTCTATTATAACCTATTTAAGTTTGAATTATCGTAAGACCTTATTTAAATTTAAGTTTAATATTCCAAGACTTATGGTTTACAAGTTAAGACATTTTATGTTTAAAGCTATCTGGGTAATTCCTATAGTTTTAATTTAACTATGGTAAAATGGTTTATGAACTTAATGCATTTATAGTTTTAATTATAATTATGGTATGTAATGGGCTTATGGTACAACATGTTTATGCATGCTTCAAATTATGTTTTGTAAATACAAGCACAAAATGAGTCCATATGACTATACTTATGAATCGATTCTCTACATTTCATCCCAGAATCAATTTTTATAGGTAATCGTACAATCCGATTCTTCAAGCCTTACAAAAATGTCAGTTTTATATATCTTTTTCTTGACAACATCGGATTCCGTGTGCCAGAATATGAATCGTTTCTGTTCAATGGAATGTTCAAAATATTTTGTTAATTTTCAAAGCTACAATCGGTAAATGTTGACAACTATAAGACCAATTCTGTTTGGCATCAATATATAATCTGTCTTTATGGGAATTCACGAGGACTCATTGTGCCCAATTATTTCACCTTTTTATGGAAAAGATAGCCTTTGGGCCTTCCTCTAGAAAGACCTATTTCCAAACCAAATTTGGACTTGCGTATTGTATGCACTCCTACTCTATCCACTACTCAAACAATGTATAAATACTTTCATATACTTTACAAACACACATTTCATACATGGTATCATTTGACTCCACAAAATATTTTTCCATAATCAAAACAAGGTATAATGAAACCCGACGTGAAGATATCATAGGCGAAAGGGTCACACCAGAAATCTTTTGGAGAAGGATGTATATCAAATATGTGGTAGATTATGAAAATACTAAGGGATGAACTCGGCGAAAATGTACGATTGGTTCTAGGGATAATTGATTATATAGGCACACAAGAGAAGATTTTATGCCGTATATAGCGCTTGTCGATCCAAGAAGTTGTAAGTGTGTTTTTTTTTTAAGAAATTAAAAGGTGAAGAATTCATATTTTATGAAAGTTATGAATTGACGAAGTCTAGCATTCCGAAGTTCAAGCGTACTGTATCCAGTCGGAGATTCCTTAGATGAAGATTGAAAGTTTTGGAAGTTTTTCTGTAAATTTTGTGGGTATCCATGTGATAATAAATTCATATTACATTTTGCTACAACCAATTACTGAAATCGGATTTTATGTTTGCATACATCAATCAGTTCTTAGTTTTTTCCATAAATGCAAAACAACAACCCGACCCATAATCGGTCTACGAGTGTATGAACATCGATGATTCTGCATTGGTGATTTAAAGAAAAGAAAATCATTTTTTTCATTTGTTTGATGTATTCAAGTTCGTAAAAAATAATTGATTTCATATCTAGCACGGTTGATTAGCGCCTAAAACGATTAACTAACACTAATTAATCAGAAATAAATTAGCCACTAAGAAAAATAGTTGGCTAAGAAGTTTTCCAAGCTTACTTCAAAATAACATATTTTTATCTTTTAATGATGGACCCCAAAACAGCTATGATTTTAAAATTCAAAATATAACATGATTTGTAATATAATCACGGACTTTGCTATAGGCTTTCCACCGTGAACAAAAACAAAAAGGTAAATTTCTGCCTAATCGGTAAACAATCATATACAATTTTCCACAAAAGAATATTTAATTTTCTTTGTGGTAAGTCAAGTTTCCACATTGCTTTCCATGGGAAATCTGCTGTTTCATGTCCATAAACATCATTTAGGCGGAAATAAATAGATAATACCTGATCCAAGTGATGTTAAACATCATTTAGGCGGAAATAAATAGATAATACCTCATCACATTTGCTCCTCTCTCTTTTTTTCTTCTTCTTACACATTGGTTATGAACCCAATCACGGTTCAATTATCAGATGGTTCGAATATATCTGTCACTCATATTGGGACTGTGAATTTATCTCCCAATATTCAGCTACTCAATGTTTTTCACATTCCAAGTTTTAAATTTAACTTGATCTCTGTAAGTCAGCTTACAAGCACAACAAACTGTTGTATCAATTTCTCACACGAGTCTTGCATCTTTCAGGACCGTCTCACGAACAAGGAGATTGGATGGAGTAGGCGTATCGCTGGCCTCTACCATTTCAGTTTCCAATCATCAGTTTCATCTTTAGCTGCTAATAAACCAGTGGATATATGGCACTGTCGGCTCGGTCATCCACATATGGATTGTTTTAATTTTTTAGCTCGTAATTTTGCTTATGTTCGTTCTTCATTTAAACACTTATGTGATGTATTCCCACGGGAAAAACAATCTCATCTCAAGTTTAATAACAATATTTCTTTATCAAAGCATCCATTTCAATTGATTCATGCTGACATATGGGGTCCTTTTTCTAATGCTTCTTTAACTGGTGCAAAATATTTTCTTACAATTGTAGATGATTACTCTAGGTGTACATGGGTATTTTTGATGAAAGTAAAGTCTGAAACCTTGAAGTTTCTCAAATATTTCTTTGCCTTTGTTATAAAACAATTTGGGCATCACATTACCAGCATCTCCTCTGGTATCAATTCATTAGTTATTCCTCAATTACAGACTTTCAGGTCTAATAATGGGTCTGAGTTTAAATCAGATGAACTTCAATCTTGGTTTCATCAAAATGGAATTCTCCATCAAACCAGTTGTATATATACGCCACAGAAAAATGGAATTGTTGAACGCAAGCATCGCCACTTGCTCAATGTTGCAAGGTATTTACGCTTTCAAGCTAATTTAACCATCCAATTTTGGGGAGACTGCATTTTAGCTGCAACATATTTGATTAACAAATTGCCAACACCGGTATTATCTCATAGATCTCCATATGAGTTACTTCTCAATTCGCCACCAGATTATTCACATCTCCGAGTGTTTGGTTGCCTTTGTTTTGGAAGAAATATACGTATTTGTAACAAATTAGATGAACGTGCTAAGCCTGGCATTTTCATCGGATATCCGCATGGCCAGAAGGGTTACAAAATTTTTGATCTATCATCAAAATCTATGTATGTATCACGCGATGTAGTGATTCATGAACATACATTTCCTTTTAAAAATATGTATTCATCAGCATCAGTTCCTGTTGAGCCTTCACAACTTGATTATTCTTATTACGACTCCATATTTCAGTCCCAATCATGTGGTGATATTCCGAATCCTGAGCATTCTATATCATGCTCTCAGTCTCAGTCGCATTCTGAGCATTCAGATCCCGTCGTACCTTCTCATGATTCCGCTGCACAACCAACTATTGCTACATGCAATTCATGAGTGGCTCGTCTTCTGTCCGTTCCGCATAATCAATTTATATCGATACTACTACTGTTCCAGTAGTTCAGTCACCTGCCGTATTTCCAGGCCAATCAGCCACATCTCCACCTATTCAGGTGCCTATCTCTCCAGCGATCCATCATCAGCAATACATTCACATCCATCTCGTTCTCGTAATACACCATCCTATTTAAAGGATTACCATTGTTTTTCTACTAAGGATGTGTCTTCATCACTGTATCCAATGACAAATTATTTGTCCTTCGACAAATTCACTGCTTCACACAAAGCTTTTTTAGCTTCAGTTATTCTCACTGATGAACCGAGATCATTCTCTCAGGAAAATAAATGTCCCAAATGGCGCGCAACCATGGCCAAAGAAATCATTGCTTTGGAAGCCAACGATGCTTGGATATTAGTAGATTTACCACCTGACAAAACAGCCATTGGCTGCAAATGGGTTTTTAAAATCAAGTTCAATGCTGATGGTACCGTTGAACGTTACAAGGCTCGACTGGTAGCCAAAGGCTACACACAACAAGAGGCTATAGACTACTATGATACCTTTGCACCAGTAGCTCAGTTGGTTACTGTTTGTGTCTTATTGTCTATTGCAGCTATTAAGGGATGGTCTCTTCATCAACTTGATGTCAACAATGCATTTCTTCAAGGTGATTTGGATGAAGAAATTTACATGAAGCTTCCACCAGTTATGGCATGTCCAGGTGAGTCCAAAGTTTTCAAACTCAAAGTCTCTCTATGGTTTAAAGCAAGCCTCTCGCCAATGGTTTGCGAAGCTTTCTTCAGTTTTGTTATCTGAAGGATTTGATAAATCCTTATGTGATAATTCTATTTTCACATATCATCGTGGTACAACCTCTATATTTGTTCTTGTCTATGTTGATGATATTATCATCACTGGTACAGATAATAACTTTATTAATTCTCTCAAATTGCGTCTCGCTTCTCATTTTTCAATCAAGGATCTTGGTAGTTTGAAGTATTTTTTGGGAATTGAAGTTTCTCGCTCATCCAATGGTATATTTCTATGTCAAAGAAAATATATTCTTGATATCCTTAAGGATTCCGGCCTCACAGGGGCTCGTACATCAGCTTATCCAATGGATACAAAACTCAAGTTGCTTCCTACAGATGGTACGAAATTGACTGATCAAAGCTGCCTTCGTCGTTTAATAGGTCGTTTGTTATATCTTACGGTAACACGACCAGATATCACATACTCAGTTAATTATCTGAGTCAATTTTCGCAACATCCTAGATCAGCTCATATGGATGCTGCTCATCGTATTCTAAGATATCTCAAGGGAATCATTGGACATGGCATATTCTTGTCCTCATCCAGTTCTCCTTCTATTCATGGTTACACTGACTCTGATTGGGCAGGCTGCCCAATTACTCGTCGTTCTACCACTGGATATTTTGTTAACTTAGGTAATAGTCCAATTTCTTGGAAATCAAAGAAACAACCTACTGTGGCTCGTTCATCAGCTGAAGCTGAATATCGTGCTTTGGAAAATCTAACTGCTGAGCTTCAATGGTTAGTTTATCTCTTCAAAGACATGCACATTTCTTGTCCTCTTCCTATCACTGTTTCTTGTGATAGTCAAGCAGTAATTCGTATTGCTAAAAATCCGGTATTTCATGAACGTACTAAACACATCGAGATTGATTGCTATTTTGTTCGTGAAAAGTTAATAAGTGGATTGATTCTACCAAAACATCTTCCGTCGTCTGATCAACTGGCTGATGTTTTCACTAAGCCTCTGGGAGCTCCACAATTTGGTCGTCTAGTTGGCAAGTTGGGCGTTCGTTCAGGCTCTACCGCTCCAACTTGAGGGGGGTATTAACACATGCAAATATATAAGAAGATCAACACATATTAAGTACATGCAATGAAGAATATGGAAACAATATTAGTACATGTAAAGAATAATATGTGATTGAATACATGCAACATAGAATATGGAAACAAAGATTAGTACATGCAAAGAACAGTATTGATGTAATTAGTTTTAATTTCTTTGATTTATCTATAGGAATAAATTTGATTCTCTTGATGTAATTATAGTATTAGGATCTTCACTCATTCAATGTATTTGTACAAGTATATAAACAAAATAATGAAATTAAACTCAACACAGTTGTGTGAGATAGAAATCCCAAAATCCAATATTGCAACACTCGCTATATATGTTTTTGGACTTTAGGGCTTGGTTTCATTGGGGTCGGTCTAGATATTAACCCGTGCTTTGCACCGGGAGTCGGCGATATATACTCTTTTAGTTACATGATTCTGTTATCTGGCGTCGCACAACCAAATAATGACTTCGGTCTAGATTATTCTTGATGTATATTCATTAAATCAGAATTTGAGAAGCACCAAAGATATGTGCTCACCACCGAATTGATAATTATGATCTAGGATTTTTCTTTTCCATCTTATGGATACTGAACCCTGCTCTTGTCCCCAATTTGATCTGCCGTTGTTATGTTTTAGAACTTGGATGCTAAAAATACCATTGTTCTTCGAATAATTTGATTCGGGCACCCTCTATTTAAGTTACTTGCCAAGCAAAAAAAAGTAAAAACTGCATGCACGCAGTCGGTGGTATTAGAGGATTCCTGATCCTTTTCTAACTAGTACTTCCTATACATACATTAAACCTTTCTACGTTGCTATATGCCGCCTATAAGAGAACCGCAGTGTAAGCTTTTCAAGACCCATTCAATTTTTTTTTTCACGTGCAATCTTGTTCTTCTGCTCTTCCCAATTAAGAAAAACAAAACAAAGAGATTAGAAATCACTTGACTAATTCATTCGCAATGTCAAGCGACTCAAGCTACTATAGTTCATTGGGTGCACGGTTAGTGGGTATTGATCCTCTTGATGAATATGATGAAGAAGAGTTTTCAGTGGCAAGTTACTTTCGTGGACTGCTAGCATCTGACTTCGTAGGTATTGATCCGTCAGAACCAGAGAACGCTCCTCTTGATGAATATGATGATGAAGACTCTTTAAGTTATTTTAGTTCAGTGCTTGGGTTAGCGGGTATTGATCAGTTTGAAGTTACTAATAAATATTATGGAAGAACTAATCTTAAAGAATATGATGAGGAGTTTCTGGAAAGTCATATGAAGAAGATCGTTGTTTTAGATGATGATGAAGTCTGTTCGGTTTGTCTACAAGATATCAATGTTAGCGATGATGATACAAGAGTTTTGAAGTGTTCGCATATTTTCCGTCACAAGTGCATGTCAGAATGGTCAAAGCGGAAACCTAATTGTCTTCTTTGTAGACATGATGTGCGCCAAGAGAGACAACCAAATCTCAAACGTAAGCGATTATCGCATAAAGCCGAAGAACTTAAAACGAAACAAGTAATACTCATCCCCGACTGAAACCATAAGAGATTCTACTGCTCTGGCATCTTATGTTTTGTTGGTACTTAGTAATTTCTACGTGTTATTGTTATTTTAACTTTTATGAACTAATTAAGGATGTAAAACAAAGTCAAGAAATTATTAATTTGTTTGTGTTCATTCATGTAGTATTTCTTATATATTCTTTTAAGAAAGGGGTCTGTTTTTTTTGTATTCTGCAAACCTGGAATCTGACTTTGTAAAGTAGTTTCAATCCTGTAAAAAACCACAGGGTTGGAGGGTGCTGGCGTAATGTACTACCACTGGTTCCATGGCAGCTGCTTTCAATCCTTAAGTTTCACGTCACTTGGCAAATTTGACAGTCTTCAGTGGACTTGCACTAAGGATATGGGATTTGACGAGATCAAGGCATATGCCACCTCTCACGCGAGTATCTTAACATGCCTTACTCCTGTTCTCTGTAGTGAGTGAGAATGCCATTGCGACCTAAAATAGTTGCACGCATAGGCCTAAGCAGAGCCAAACTTTAACTTGAACCCTTCCTAAACACAGATATTTCCTTTGGAATATTGAAGCAGAATCTATTGAAACAGATATGGAATATTAAACTATCTTGTTATCGAACATAATTTATCTACTCCTATTGCAGATACAACAGTGGCAAGGATGGTAAGCTGGTTGTCAAAGAAGCTTATGCTCACCTTCTTGCTGGATTGCCCAGCAGTTAAGACTGACGGGACTTTTTTGTGGAGTCTTTATTGCCCTCAAAAAAATTAAAATTTATCTTTGCATACTTTGTCGTACGAGATTTAACCTGAATGCACTTTTGTACTGTGCTTGATCCGGTTTGAATTGTGGGCATTGAATAATGATGTCTTAATCAAAGTTATGCTTTTTGTGGCAATTTTCCTGAAACAATGAGATTAGGCATCATTTTTTCGATTGTACAATTAGCAAAGCAGTTTGGATGCTGCATCCTTTGCCTGGTGTATATACTTAAATTCTGGTGTGCCATTCATGGATTATTACACAGGTGATTGGATTGCAATTACAGGTAACTCAATGAGTATTGACTTTTATGCAACACAGTGCTGGTTTAGTTGGAAATTCTGACAACTAAAAGCTGGCAGAAATTTAGAAGTAAAATTTCTGGAAGGTAAATAAACACTCAAATGGACAGCAAACAGAGGACAGAGTCACGTGTTCAACACGCTGTCCTTAACACAATAGTTGACCGGTACGCCTCAAGAATGAGTGATGCCTATACCCTGTGGTCAAGTTGTATCCAGGATAAAACTGCCCGTTGCAAGTATTGTTAGCACTACAATACTTTCCCACTCATACGAACTCAACAACAAAGCACGGAAGAAAAGAAAAAGACCACACAGAGGGAGAGAGACGAAAAGAAGAGGATAGTAGCTCTTCTGGACACAAATGAAAATGAAAGTTTCGAATTTTTTTTATAGGCAAATAGAGAGGGTGAAATCAATGCACATTAATGTGCGAATCAATACTGCATGCGAAATAATGCTGCCATGATGTCGACATAATTCTATCATCAACATTCAAAAAACTGTAAGAAAATGTCGACATCCATGCAAACAAATCCGTTAAGAAAAATGTTTTTGGTAAGAGAATAAATTCACCCGGGTCACACGCCCCACATATTTAAGACATAATTTGTTTTGATTTCAAAATGTTTAGGAAATAAATCAAAAAAAAAAATTCCAAAAAGAAAAGTCTTGGTTGACCAAAGTCCATGGCGCAAGCACGAGCTCGAGCCCTAAGCCCAAGCCCTTAGTGGAAACAAAAATATTTTGTTCCACCAGTTCCACCCACATTGTTTTACTAACTATCCATAAAGGAATAGTTATATAGTGGAACTCCTCTTTAGTTATGCTCAATGTGGGACTAAAAGACCTATCTCATTCACTCATAGAAAATGAGTAAGAGCTCTTAGAAACCTAAAGGTCTTGAGTTCCATTCCCATCAAGACCATAAAATCAAAACATTAAAAACTCATTTACTCCAACAATTCTGCAGGTGAAGTTCTGGTAGAAAAGAGAAAAAATAACTTTTGTTGGCTGCCCCTAGTAGTAACTTCCAACAGAACTTCACCTGCAGAATCCAAACTGCTTTGCTAATTGTTTTTGTTGCTCATTAGATCATTTACGTGTCTTACTTGCTTTGATTAGTGTTTTTTGATGTAAATGTTAAAATATATTAATTAGAAAAATAGATTTACAAGCTCATTTTTATAAAAAATATTAGAAATCACACTTAATTTTAAAACCTTTTGCTATATCTGCGACGACATATGTTGAAGATTTTTTATTCGAGCTTTGATTAGTGTTAGATCTATGTTTATTTATCATCTTAGATTTCCCATGTTTGTCCCAGTTTCATGCTTTACTTTGGATAAGCCAAAATTATGAAAAGTACTACTTGCTTAATTGATGTACTGTGTTTTGCCTTCGTATGCAAATTTCTTCAAGTTCTTGAAATAGTTTTGGAATCTGAAAAAGATATGTTGGTTATTTTATCAATCTTTAATTTTTATTTGGTTGTCATAGCTCTAGTTGGTGTGAAAGATCGGTTGTGCGAGTGAAATTGTTATCACCTCGTCTAGTTGTGTACTGGCTTTTGTATGGTTGACGGCTAATTTGGTACCACCACATGAAGCTTCTATGAGTCCTTCTTTGTATTTCGAGTTTTGTTCTTGTAGACAATCTTTTCTTCATTGTTCGTCAGTTTTCACCCTCTTTAATGTATTTAGAATTATCTGACCAGGTAGCCGTATTGGCACCAAATATCCCAGCAATGGTTGAGCTTCATTTTGGTGTCCCAATGGCTGGCGCTGTTCTTTGTACACTTAACATACGACACGACTCGTCTATGATATCAGTCCTCTTGAAACACTCAGAAGCCAAGGTCATCTTACTTGATTACCAATTTCTTGAAGTTGCATTAGCAGCACTCGACATTCTGTCTAGCACAAAAACCAAGAAACCTCTCCTAGTCCTAATTCCTGGATTTGATAATCCATATCCAGAAACTAGCAACACCAATTCAGGAAAGTACTTGGAATATGAGAATCTTATAGGAGGTACTGGTAGAGAATTACACTACAAAAAAGAAGGCTTCTAGGGACGACCAGTTTTGAAAAAACCGTCCCTAAAGAAGGATATTTGGGACGGTGATGGCCTGTCCGTCCCTAATAGTCATAAAATATTTAAATCAAGGCTAAAATATGTCCGTCCCAAAAAGAAAACATGGCCAAATAGTATTAGTGACGGTGGAACAGGGGACGGTACATAAACCGTCCCTAATACCTTTTGGGACGGTTTTTTGTTCTTTTGGGACGTTTTTTGGCCGTCCCAAGAGGCCTTCTGTTTTGTAGTGGAAGATTTTGAGATTAGAAAACCAAATGATGAATGGGATCCCATATCGTTAAATTACACTTCAGGAACAACATCAAGTCCCAAAGGAGTTGTTTACCACCACCGAGGTGCATATCTCAATTCTCTTGCGGCAATTCGTATTAATTAACGGCATTGGTCCAAGTCCCGTATACTTATGGACTGTACCGATGTTTCATTGTAATGGTTGGTGCCTCGTCTGGGGAGTGGCAGCTCAAGGTGGCACCAATGTTTTCCTAAGAAACGTCTCTGCTCAAATAATTATTGATAGTATTTCTATGCATAGGGTAACAAACATGGGCGGTGCACCAAATGTCTTGAACATGATCGCGAATGCACCAACTACCGTTAAAAGGCCACTTCCTTCGAAGGTGGAGGTAATGTCAGGTGCTGCACTACTACCTCCTCCTCAGGTCTTGTTCAAGATGGAGGAGCTAGGTTTTGGATTAACCCACTCATATGGCCTAACAGAAACCTATGGTCCAGCGACAATTTGTGCAAAACCAGAATGGGATTCCATGTAACCATATAATCGAGCAAGGCTTAAGTCCCGCCAAGGGGTTCAACATCTTGCAATATAAAGGATCCAGTTTCTATGAAGAGTGTACCTGCAGATGCAAAAACCATAGGCGAAGTGATGTTCAGAGGCAACACAGTGATGTCAGGGTACCTTAAAAATTCAAAAGCAACCGAGGAAGCTTTTCAAGGTGGGTGGTTTTGAACCGGTGACCTTGGCGTTAAGCACTCTGATGGCTATATAGAGCTAAAAGATCGATCAAAAAATATAATAATTTCAGGTGGGGAGAATATAAGTACCATAGAAGTTGACTCCGTGTTGTTTAGTTATCCTTCAATTCTTGAGGCAGCGGTCGACAATTTGGTTCTTGGTTACGACAGACCTCTTTGTTCCGTTTTTGCCGAGAGATTTATGCCTTCACCAAGGATGTGTTCCAATGGGATGAGGAGAAGACCAAGTCAGAAATGCTAGTCGGCACAACAAAGCGGAGGATATTCAATATCGCATCTTGAGGTACAACTTCATGGGAACAAAGAAGCTTCGTGCACAGGTAAAATAAGTTACCAAAGAACGTATCTTCACTACGACCAATGCATGTGTCCTCTACATCCTGGGATCTGTTATCTTCCCCGACGTTTCCGGTGCCCGTGTGAGCTCCAACTTTATTTCGATATTGCAACCATTTGACAAGATTCACGAATACTCTTGGGGATCTGCCATCCTTGTACACCCGTTGACCGAGTTGAGAAAGGCTTCTAGGGCTCAAAGAAACCAAATCGGAGGGAACATGGCTCTTATGCAGGCATGGATATATTTTAACTTCCCAATATTTGATGAAAGGGATTTTGTGAACAAGCAATGGGACGGTAGGTTTTATGGAGAAAAAGTACACCCGCAACAGTAAGTCGAAGTTCCAAAATAAGGATTATCTGAAGTTGAGACACCATCTGGACAACTCGACGAAAAAAATGTTGTCTTTGACCCTTACAAGGAAGTATCAACTAAAGGAAAAGAAAATATGGTTGGGTGTGCCGAGCAAGAACGTTATTTTGGGACTTTGTTTCACCCAAGAGGATATATAATGTACAACCTGACGAGAGTCACAAGACAATGCAGATACGTACAAAAAATCCCAAAGGAGTACAAGAAGTTTGAAATCAATGAGGTCAAGAAAGAGACATCGGATAATGATATTGAGATTGTTCACCACCATTTACCATCATGTGAATCCTGGGACGAGAGAAGGTATAAAAAACATGATATGGATGGTCATTCGATAACAGATGATGGGGCAATTCCGGGTTACATGTCGTGGTACCTCAATGTTTCGGATACTCGAGTGATACGAGTAGATGAGAGGGCCCAGATAGAGGACAAAGATACATCTCTTGAATAATTGGTGCGTATTGTTACTCAATTACGGTTTTGTTAATGGTTTTAACATGATTTGTTGAATGTTTGTTGTTTAAAATAGAACCATAGAAGACGAGTCGGACACTTGATAACCCAAGCAAGGATAGATATCAGGGAAGGGCAAAATGTTAAAGCCAATGAAAAGCTGATTGATGAATTGAACAGTCTCGAAGATATAGAAGAGGGTGCAAAGTTTGGGGAAGCTGAGGTGGTAGAGAAGACAAAGAAAGAGAGGATGAAAACCAATGCAAAAAGGAAGTATGAAAGTGCATAGAGCAGCGCACAACCTGCTAAACGAGGACGAGGTGATCGTGGACGTGGTCGTGGTGGGGATTTTGATGAATGAATGGCTTCTTTGTTTTCCAAACTTATATCTTTAACTATGGATAATTATGGAGTCAAAAATTATGTTTTAAACTTATTGTCGAATTATGTTTGTTATGTTCATTCAACTCACACTTGTAAAGAGTCGATTTTAGACTTAATCTAATAAATATTTACAAAAGATGGTAACAGGATTACGAGAGACTGTGACTCAGGATTCCACCAATTCTTATATTTAATTCTACACAATTGATATGGACTCTTTCTTTGCCAACAGTAGATTTTATAAAGTATTATATGTGAATCATAAACATGATATATCAAAAGTTCTTAGAATAAGCATACACCATCAGACAAAATCAAAAATAATCAAGAAAAATCATAAATCAATTTAAAATAGTGCGAAAGTCATAAAAGAATTAAATAGAATTACCACATGCGTAAAAAATGGCTTCCTCCATTGTCCCAGTGTCGGGGTTTATCTCCTCATATTGTTCACGTGCTCAAAAGGGTGAAAACAAGAGAAAAATAATAAAGCAGGAAATTTGCAATGCTGTATAGGCCAGGACCACTGTTACAAAGGAATAAGACTGTAGATGAACGATAGGTAGCAGAACTGCGACTGTCTGTGTTCGTCCAATGTTCCTCGTCTCTTTCTTCTTCAGCAGCGGCAAGGTACTTTCCTGTAGATCTGATTTCTCCGCCTCTGAAGCCTCCCTAAGCCTCCGATTCTACCCTAAGATTTCGAATCCCAGCTGCCTATATATACACAACAGGCACGAGAATCACTCCCGAAATCTCCCAAATATTTCTTTCCTTCTTCCCAGGAATATTTCTTTCTTATGCGTCCTCGTATCTAATATTTCTTTCCTAGTTTATCTCGAACATTCCTGTTATGACTAGACAAAATCCACCAGGAATATCTTTCCTTCACCGCACGTATCTTCCCACAATAACAAATTAACTCCTTCCATGTTTAGCCGAGATTTGACACAAATATTTACGCGGCTTCTCTGTTATCCATCACTTCCGTAAGATAGACGAAACTATTTGCAAAATACTCTCCCATTCCTCCAAGTAATTACCAAAAATAAATCAATACAACCCGTAACCTTTCTCTTTCCCTGTTTTCACGAGAACCACATCAAACTCAATGATTCAGCCCACGTTGATTGAATCCAAACTGTTTACTAGTTCTGTTTAGCCTTAACAGGACCACAACGATCAGAATATGTGATTCAGTTTCATTAAAACAGCCTAAAAATCGAACCCTAATATGATACTCGCTGCAAAATTGTTTTCCCGCCAAATTTGTGAATTTGAATTTGGAAGATGACCTCACCCTATCTAGTTCTGGTGTGCCAATAGTAGTTGCCCTGGGATTACCCCTTATCAACTGGGTATCCCTTATCTGTTTGAGGGGTGTAAGTAACATGTGTCTTGGGTGTCTTCTAGGGCTACTTTTCGAGCCAATTTCTCCGCAAAAGCTTATTTCTCCAAAAACACCTGCAAAGACATAAAAAGCCAAAATAAGTTCAAAATCGAACATTCAAAATACATAGAATTGAGAACATATCAGACACAAAAATGTGTCTATCAGACGTGGTCATGGATGTGGTCGTGGTGGGGATTTTGATGAATAAATGGCTTTTTTCTTTTTACAAACTTATGTCTTTAACTATGGAGTCAAAATTTATGTCTTAAACTTATTGTCGAATTATGTTTGTTATGTTCACTAGTTTATGAATGACTAAATTTGTTTTGTTTTGAAAATTGCTTGTGTTATCCTATGACGCGACAAAAGAACCAACTACAATTTGTGTGCCAAAATTATGGGATTCTGGTAGTTTTTTCTGTCACAATCGGTTTACGTGTACCTATTATTAGAGCATTGCTCGGCAGAACTCGCAAGGCGTTGCTATCCCAAGCTTGTTTGTCAAGTTTAGTTGATCAAAACTATATACTTGATTTCTAGTCTACTTATAGCTATGTCTCGGATTAGGATACGAGTGTGTAGTTGAGCTTTAGACTTCACGGCATACGTTCACCAATTGAAGAAAAAGATCTGCTGAAGAGCTAGGAGGAACTTCATCAACAAAAGGTATGTGGAGACTAAGACTTACCTATCACTCAGAAGTCTATTCTATTCTATCTTTTAATGAGACTAACTCGTATAGCTATATAGACTTTTACATTATACACATTTGATATTTCGATCCGAGATTATCTCGTTCATCTATTTCTCGAAATCCGTGTTGGAAGCTTTTATCTTTAGCTAAGTTCATCGTATTCTAGACGAGTTTAGTTGGAGATAATTTATTTGTTGGAAACTAAATATTAAGTCAAAGATGATCATGTGAAAATTACCTTGAACATCTTACATGATTTGTGTGAGACAATCATTTGATGGCAAATTGGGAAGTTTCGAATTGATCAATTAATCACTTGAAAATTACTTAAAGCTAGTGGTATGTGTAAGATTACCATTGTTGTCTTTTAAGGATCTTTCAATGACTAAATGACAGTTTTAGAATGACTACTATGTCTGGATATAATACAGAGTGTACACCTTGCATACTAACTGTGTAAGTTCAGTTCAGACCGGAACTATTGTTTGCGAACGTTGTTTGGAAACTGGTTTACCTGAAAAGGTCTGGAGCTGCTGCTCGTGTAACTTGTTTGCGAACGGCTGGACAAAGCCAAAGTCGGGAACTCTTGTTCGTGTACTCAGTTTGCCAACAGAGTGGTCAAGTTATAAAATCGGAAAGTATGGATTTTCATACTCGTGAACTCAGGTTCTTTTGCGAACTAAAGTCCATGGAACTTTAATTTATTAAGAAATGTAAAATAGGTTTACAAACCATGGAATTATGTTCATGAATTGGTTCTTGTATAAGTACTTTGTACAATTACAAACCAAACCGATTTCGTTTCAGATGGTTTATATATATATATATTTTTGTGGAATGATGAACCTTTGAACAACTTTCTTGAAATACATTTAGATTCGTTTGATTATCTATCATGATTGATTGATCATCATATTTGATCTAGAAGTGTTGGATGTATATGACTAAGTTATAAGTGTTAATATGGATAACTTAGGTTAATTATTATTGAGCCAACCGAATATACACGTTGGGGTACGGTTCATCCATATCTAAATATAGGTATATTTCATTTGTGTGTATCAAGATAATACCATCTAACAATGGAGATTGATTGCTTAATTTCTATAAGCACACTTAGATTGAATCTTAAACCATGAGTTCGTATAACGGTGAATATTGAATGCTTTGTTACTAAGCTATCTTAGATTTGATTGTAAGAAACCTTGATTTGAAAGACTATATGAGGGAGAACTCTAGCATCTAGAAAACCTAATGCCGACACTTTCGTGTGTCCTAGTTGCAAACCGACTCCTTTAACCTAGGTTTTCCAAAACCATTATTAGGTTAATGACTTGAAGACTTCATTTGGGATTCGTCAAGCCAGATCTAACTATTTTCTTTGTATTTGCGTATTCTGATCTTACTTGTTCTATCCTATTGAGTTTTATCTTCTCTAAGATTTACTCGAGATTCATCTCCGATAGGTAAGATATAAAAAGTAATCATAACTGTTTTTCGTCTCAGACTCTTGTTATTCCACAATAACTTCTTTTATTAATCAGTTAGGTTATTGTGAGGTGACTAATATTTCTAGGCTGCTCTTCAGGAGTATAAGAACGGATTATTAGTTGATTCTTGTTCACCTTCATCTTTGTATCAAAAGACCAAATAAAAAGAATAAATGATAGATATATCTGTGGAAGACATATTTGTTTATAAGTCTTCGACTTCGGGTCGTAGCAACTCTTAGTTATGGGTTAGATCATCTAAAGAAATCAAGTGCACAGAATCCGGCGTGGTTCTAGCTAGAGGCATAAGGAACGCGATTGTACCTTAATCGATGTGAGACTTGGATAGAGCTCAATTAAATTCCATTCCGAGGTTAACTTGTAGCAGGCTAGAGTCTATAGAGGCTTAATACAGTATGATGTTCAAATCTGGACTAGGTCCCGTGGTTTTTCTGCATTTGCGGTTTGTTCATTAACAAAATTTCCGGTGTCTGTGTTATTTCTTTTCCTCGTTAACAAAATTTGTTTATGTAATTGAAATATCACAGGTTGTGCGTAGTTCAATCACAATTGATAATTCCGACCTTGTTTATTGGATAAAACTTGATTGACACTTGGGCATTGGTCTTTGATACCGTCCAAGTTATTCTTACTTCAATCAGGCTCACGGATTTCTATCTGTTCGATTTGCTGATTGTATTAAGAAAAGAGATAAAGCTCTTTGATATATTTCTTGATTGAGTTTCACTTTTAAGTTGGTGCTCTTGGAATTATATTGGAATTTAGTCCATATATATTTCCGAACGAAATATTGGGTGTGGTTGTTATACCCCCGCGTTTTCAATTGGTATCAGAGCAGGCAAACACGATAAACCTAACAAATTTGTGTTTGTTTGATCCTAATGTTTGTCCTAATGGGAAATCCCTTCGAAAACCTTGTTATGTGCATCTGTGATGCACGCCATAAATCCTTAAAGGTTGTTCAAAGTTTATTCTCTACAAGGCCTCTGGTCTCTCAAGATACTCTCGTGTCATCTAAGACATTAAAAATCTTTGAAAAAGCAGGGGTCTAACAACCACACCCAATATTTCGTTTGGTAATCTGAATAGACAAACTTTAATATACTTTCAAGAGAATCAACTAGATATTCAGAAACCATCTAGAAAAGTATATTAAAGAGTTTTGTATCTCTCTTTCTCAATTTAATATGCAACCAGCAAATAAAAATTTGCGAGCCCAATTGAATATAAGAGAAGTAACTTGAACGGTACCAAAGACCAATGTTCAAGGATCAATCAATTTCAATCAACAACCAAAGGTTGGATTTACCAATTGATCAACGCACAACCTGTGATATTTCAATTATATAACAAAATATAATACGGAAAAGAAATAACACAAACACCATAATTTTGTTAATGAGGAAAACCGCAAATGCATAAAAACCCCGGGACCTAGTCCATATTTGAACACCACACTGTATTAAGCCGCTACAGACACTATCCTACTACCAATGAACTTCGGATTGGACTGTAGTTGAACCCTAATCAATCTCACACTGATTCAAGGTACAGTTACGCTCCTTACGTCTCTGATGCCAGCAGGATACTACACACTTGATTCTCTTAGATGATCTCACCCACAACCAAGAGTTTCTACGACCCAAAGTCGAAGACTTGATAAACAAATTTGTCTCACACAAAAAAGTGTATCGGAATTGATAAATCTGTCTTCCAAAAAAATATCTACGAGTTTTGTTCCGTCTTTTGATAAATCAAGGTGACAGGAACCAATTGATATACCAGACTTATATTCCTGAAGAACAGCCGAAGTATCAATCACCTCACAATAATATTAATCTTATGGTAGCGAAAAAAGATATTATGGAATCACAAACGATGAGCCGAAGATGTTTGTGACTACTTTTTATCTTGCCTATCGGAGATTAAATCTCGAGCCAATCTTAAAGAAGATAGTACTCAAATACGATTGAAACAACAAGATCATATCACGCAACTACAGATGAAATAATTGGTCTGGCTTCACAATCCCAATGAAGTCTTTAAGTCGTTAACCTACAGGGTTTCATGAAAAACGTAAGGTTAAAGGAGAATTAACTCTAGATTATGCAACTAGTATCACACATGAGGTTTGGTATTAGGTTTCCCAGTTGCTAGAGTTCTCCTTTATATAGTTTTCAAATCAGGGTTTGCAATCTAAGTTATCTTAGTAACAAAGCATTCAATATTCACCGTTAGATGATAACCTGATTAGATTCAAGCTAATATATTTCAACCGTTTGATCGAACTTAGCTTGTTATACACAAATGAAATTTACCTTTATTTAGGTTTAGTAACCGTACCTAAACGTGTACACATGTTGGCTCAACTGTATTTAACCGAGGTTAGCTATATGTACACTCTCATATCAACTTTACTCATCTTAACAATAACTAGTTCAAATGAATCAAATGAAACTAGTTAAAGAGTTGTTCAATTGCTATATTCTCATAGAAGTATAGAAGAACACAACTGAAGCAAAATCGGTTTGATTCACTCGAATCAATTCATGAACATTATAACCACAGTTTTCAAAGAATGCATTACTTAATATATAAATGTATTAGTTCATGATCCAACCGATTTTAGAACCTTAACCACTCAAGTATGCAAACGGGTACGCATACTTAAGTAGCCGATCTGAGTTTGGGTTCGCCAGTATGCGAACGGGACGCATACTTAGTACACTTCCAAAACCCAGTAGAAATTCCCATACCTATACCTCACGCAAGTATGCGTACCGGTATTGGTACACCAAATTTCACAATTTCAAGTACGCATACGTGTATGCATACTTTAATTCCGGTCATGGGTCACATACATGCAATAATGCACACTATGTTTATAATCCAATGATGGTTAAGCATTCTAAAATCTTATTTCAATCATTGAAACTTTCTTACAGGATGACAATAGCCAGTTTCACACATTATTAGCATCAAAGCAATTTTCAAGTTACTGAAATAATCATAACGAAACATTCCAAATCTACACCAAATGATTGTATCACACAAACCACGTAAAATGTTACTCAATGATTTTCACATGATCATCTTTTGACTTTTGTCAAGAATATAAGATGAACTTGGTTGAAGCGAAAGCTTACCAACACATATTTCGAGAAATATGTAAGCGAGTTAAACTCAGCTCGAAATCTCAAATGTGTATAATAGAAAACTATATCGTAACACGAATTATGTATCAATATAGGAGATGGAGTAGAAATAGACTTTCCAAGTGATAGATGAGTTTTAGTCTCCACATACCTTTTTGTAGATGAAGTTACAAAAGCTTTCCTTAGTAGTTCTTCGTCTTCAATGATCAACGCCGTGAAGTCTAATGCCCAACTATACAATCTATCCTAGTCCGAGACATCTATAAGTAGACTAGAAATCAAGACTTATAGTTTTGATCACTATCATTGACAAACAAGCTTGAGATAGAAACGGTTGCGAGTTCGACCGAATAGTGCTCTAACAATCTTAGCATATAGAAAACAATCTAAAGGAAAAGGAAAAAGGTTTCTCTAACAAAAGTCGTTGCAGGAAACGTGTGAACAAAAGCTCAAGGATATGGAACCTCACTAGACTGCTACTCATTCTATTTGAGAAATACTATCATGATGAATCTATTGAAAAAAATATATTTACGGCTTTTGAAGATGCTTTTAAATTCTTAGAACGACTTAATTGGATGTTAGTTCTGATTCTGTCAAGTCATGTTTCATGATGTGCAGTTTGATCGTGTGAACAACTCATGCTACATCGATAAAAAGATTTTTATTGAGTTTGTTGCAAGTTCCAAATATCGAAAAATTTCACCCCTTAATCGTAAGAAAGAGGAGACAAGAAAAAAAATTAACCCTGAGTATCATCATTACTATGATTATACCTCTGGTACATATCACAAATATCAACCTCAGATCGTGCATGAGCAGTCTCCTGCCCATCTATCCTCTTGGTAACAAGATTAGGATCCACATCATCTGTATATAGCTTGAGATGGGTCAAGTAACACTTTTAGTAGATTTGTGATTTTGTATTATTTTTTCTTTAAAAGGTAAACTATGTTCAGTTTATGAGAAAAACTCTTTAGCAGAATGTGACTGTCTATTAAAGTATTTAAATTTGTTGAGGAAACTCCAATTGTTAATACCATCATGGCAGGTTATTTTCTGTTTACCTGGATCCAAACAACGTATGAAGAATCATATTCTTCTACCTTATTTATCACCATGACTAAGTGAGGACATTCTTTCTTGTGCTCTGAATTTTTTCATTGAGCTAAGAACAAGTATATTTCCATACCTTCACAGTGTGTGATCTTCATGGTCTGGATTCTACTCTGATAATTCAGTTGTCACATAAGTTAAGTTGAGCGTTCTTCTTAATCTTCAGTCTCGTTCTTGAACGGGTATGTGATATCATCTAGACCTTCTTTTGGAATTTTTCTAGATAAGGAATTCTACTTCTCATGGGTCATGGTTTCGTTATGGGTACAAGCCCTATAAGGAAGTTATAAAGGTTACGGTACACGCACCTTTCTCCTTCCTTTCGTCGTTCGCGAGCAAGTCGTATTTAGGGTTTCCTTACCAGATCGATTAAAACCAAAATTGGAGGTCTAAGAAGTGCAAGGTTAGTTATCATCTATAAAGAATCTCATCAAATAAGATTCTCTTCTTAATTCTTCTCTCAATTTTTTAGTTTAAATGGGAAGATTCAATAGTATTCGTGAGAATTCAAAAAGGATGTCTAGAAACCTTGCTTGATCTACTCTTATGAGTAAGAGCATACCAAGTGACCAAGACTCTATTAGAATTGTATTCATCAATGATTCTAGTGGTAACACCTTTGAAAAGATTTCTTCCAGTGAATGCATCCTAGAGAATAAATTGGTAAACGAAAGTGGTCATAAAGAAGATTTAGTGTGTTTTGAGAAATATAATCTTGGTAACACCTACCTTCAATGGTCTTGGTGAAGGATTTGACACTTTTACAAGAATCTTTATGCTAACATCCATGATGTTAATCTTGATAATTTGGAACTCAAGACTATGATAAATAGGAAAAAGATTCTAGTTGATCGAGAGTTGATCTCAAAGATTGCCAAAATTCCTTTGGATAATATTTGTCTTACTAGACCAAAAGGAGAAAATCCATCTTATGAAAACCATTTCTTATGGTCTTTGTTGCAAGAATTTTGATTGAATAAAAGGGAAATTTCCTATCAATAATCTTAGTATTGCTTTGAGGATCTTCAGAAAACTTGGCATTTCTAATCTTTGTCCCTCCACGATCGAGAACTCTCGGTGGAGTCTTGATTTTGCGGAATTGGTCTATTTCATTGAAATGGGTGCTCAAGGTCTTGATGTTTGTGGATTTATTGTTCTTCAAATGGTCTCGATGACGTCATCCAACAAGAAGTTAGGATTTCCATGCTTGACTGGGCAAATATCTTATTGGTTTTATATATTTAAATTCTAAGTTATTTGGAAGATGATCTTGCAGTATTTAATCTTATTTGTTTTATATATTGCAAACATATTATGAGATATATAAGTGTTTACATTCGTGAACTGTGCTTATCTCATATATGCTCAAAATTTAAGTCTATTATGTCTTTATGCAAATATTGATAAAAGATAGAATGAACTTGTTGAGAAAAATTCCGCAGTATTGATCTTTCCCTGATCCACTTTTATTTGAAAGTATTGTATGGCTCCATAAGTTTTCTTATGTGAGTGTTTCCGATCAAATTAATCAATAAGGTCCTCTTGTGGTTAATTTATTCGAGTTTACTGGATATAAATTCATGTTATTTGTTAATGTCCAAATAAATCCTTCTTTCCTCGTAAAAGTAAGGTCGCTCATGTTGTTCTCTTGGGAATGACATCAAATGGGGGAGAGTTCTTAAATGAACTTGTGCTTAATTGACATATCTTTGTGGGGAGAGCGGTTGTGAAATTTTGTAGGAGTTAACATGTATCTTTATAAACTCCTTGATGAATATACTAAGGTTCGACTATGTGAAATCAACGAAATAAAGTTGATATTTTTTCTTTTATTCATGAATTATCTTTTGAGAATTCATTAGGATCCCATAGTTTTCGTACCTTTGCCAATTTTTTGTTGACAAAAAGGGTGAAAATTATTTGGTAGTTCACACTACATACATATGTTTAAGAATCATTATGTAAGAGGGAGTGGTTTTCATTATAAGATGGAAGTATCGACTAAGGGGAGCTATACATATCACCATAGTATTATTTAAAAGTTGTGATGCAATTGGAATTTGATTCTATATAATAATACTATGACACTGAATAACAATGTTTTAGATGTCGTTTTCATATTGTTATGGCTACGGATCGATGGAGAACTTGAAGTAATAACGAAGAATTCAAGGAAGTTGAAGAGCCAAGGAAATCAAGCATGATGGATGAGAAGCTACAAAGTTTATTTATTTTTTATTCCATATGTATTGATACTATTGTCACTAAAATTGACAAAGGGGAAGATTGTTAGAGCACTGCTTGGTCGAACTCGCAAGCGTTGATATCTCAAGCTTGTTTGTCAAGTTTAGTTGATCAAAACTATATACTTGATTTCCAGCCTACTTATAGCTATGTCTCGGATTTGGATAGAAGTGTGTAATTGATCTTTAGACTTCACGGTGTTCACCAATTGAAGAAGAAGATCTACTGAAGAGGTTGGAGGAACTTCATGAATAAAAGGTATGTGGAGACTAAAACTTATATATCACTCAGAAGTCAATTATATTCTATCTTCCAATGAGACTAACTCGTATAGATATATAGACTATTACATTATACACATTTGATATTTCAACCCGAGTTTATCTCGTTTATCTATTTCTCGAAATATGTGTTGGAAGCTTTTAGCTTTAGCAAAGTTCATCGTATTCTTGACGAGTTTAGTTGGAGATAATCTATTTGTTGGAAACTAAATATTAAGTCAAAGATGATCATGTGAAAATTACCTTGAATATCTTATATGATTTGTGTGAGACAATCATTTGATTCCAACTTGGGAAGTTTCGTATTGATCGATTAATCACTTGAAAATTACTTGAAGCTAGTGGTATGTGTAAGATTACCATTATTGTCTTCCAATGATATTTCAATGAGTAAATAAGAGTTTTAGAATGACTACTATATCTAGATATAATGCAGAGTGTATACCTTGTATACTAACTGTGTAAGTATAGTTCAGGCCGGAACCGTTGTTTGCGAACGTTGTTTGCAAACTGGTTTACCTGAAAAGGTCCGAAGCTGTTGTTCGCGTACCTTGTTTGCAAACGTGTTATACAAGGCCATGTCAGGAACAGTTGTTTGTGTACCTTGTTTGTGAACGGCTAGACAAAGCCAAAGTACGGAACTCTTGTACGCGTACTCGGTTTGCGAACAAAGTGGTCAAGTTATAAAATCGTCAAGTATGGATTTTCATAGTCATGAACTCAGGTTCGTTTGCCAACTCAGTTTTCGAACTAAATTCCCTGGAAGTTAATGTATTAAGGAATGTAAACTAGGTTTACAAACTGTGGCATAATGTTCATGAATTGGTTCTATAATAACTTTGTACAATTACAAACCAAGCCGATTTTGTTTTAAATGATCCATATATATATATTTATATGGAATGATGAACATTTGAAAAACTCTATTGAAACACATTTAGATGCGTTTGATTATCTATCATGATTCATTGAACATCATATTTGATCTAGAAATGTTAGATGGATATGACTGAGTTATAAGTGTTAATATGGCTAACTTATGCTAACTATTATTGGTCCAACCGAGTATACACGTTTAGGTACGGTTCATCCATATATAAATATAGGTATATTTCATTTGTGTGTATCAAGCTAATACAATCTAGCGGTGGAGATTGATTTCTTAATTTCTAAACAGACTTAGATTGAATCTTAAACCAGGAGTTCATCTAACGGTGCATATTGAATGCTTTGTCACTAATCTATCTTAGATTTTATTGTAAGCAATCCTTATTTGAAAGACTATATGAGGGAGAACTCTAGCATCCGGGAAACCTAATCCTGACACTTCTGTGCATCATAGTTGCAAACCAGAGTCGATTCTCATTTAACCTAGATTTTCCAAAACCATTATTAGGTTAACGACTTGAAGAATTATTTTGGTATTCGTGAAGCCAGATCCAACTATTTTCTCTGTAGTTGCGTTTTCTAGATCTTACTTGTTCTATCGTATTGAGTTTTATCTTCTCTAAGATTTACTCGAGATTCATCTCTGATAGGTAACATATAAAAAGTAATCACAACAGTTCTTCGTCTCAGACTCTTGTGATTCCGCGATAACTTCTTCTGTTAATCAGTTAGGTTATTGTGAGGCGGATAATATTTCTAGGATGCTCTTCAGGAGTATAAGATCAGATGTTTAGTTGATTCCTGTTCACCTTGATCTTTGTATCAAAAGACTGAATAAAAATAATAAAGGATATTCATATCCGTGTGAGACAAATTTGAATATAAGTCTTCGACTTTGGATCGTAGAAACTCTTAGTTGTGGGTGAGATCAACTAAGGGAATCAAGTATGCAGAATCTGGTGTGGTTCTAGAGGCGTAAAGAACGCGACTGTACCTTAATCGGTCTGAGACTTGGTTAAGGCTCAACTACATTCTAGTCTGAAGTTAACTTGTAGTGGGCTAGAGTCTGTAACGGCTTAATACATTGTAGTTTTCAAATATGGACTAGGTCCCGGGGTTTTTCTGCATTTGCAGTTTCCTCATTAAAAAAAATTCTGGTGTCTGTGTTATTTGTTTTCCGCATTATATTTGTTTATATAATTGAAATATCACAGGTTGTGCGTAGTTCAATCACGGTTGATAAATCCAACCATTTTTGTTGGATAAAACTTGATTGACACTTGGGCATTGGTCTTTGGTATTAAGAAAAGAGATAAAGCTCTTTGATATATTTCTTGATTGAGTCTCACTTTTAAGTTGGTGCACTCAGAATTATATTAGAGTTTAGTCCATACAGATCGCCAAACGAAATATTGTGTGTTTTTTGTACCCCTGCGTTTTCACCTATATAAAATCCGATTCTGACAATTTTCCATGGGGTCAAATTTCAAAATCGGTTTTTGAGGGTGCACCGCATAAACCGATTCTGAAAATTTCATTCACCTGGTTTGTAAGTGTTCATAATCGATTTATACGGATACTTTTAAAGTCCGATTCTAAAAAAAGAAAAATCCAGAATTTTGACTACCTTCATGTTCGGTCTATTCGGGCATTCCATGTAATCCGATTCTTGTAAAGAAAATTGACACTTTTTCTATAAATTTTTTTTTGCCAAGATTACATGTGCAGTTTTAAAACCCGATTGTAGCGAGGAAGGTTTTATATGAATTTGCAATGCCAGAATCGGTCTATGTGGATATTCCTAAAATCCGATTGTATGAATTGATTTAAAGAAAAATAGTCGTTGAGTCCCTGTCTATATAAAGACAACCTCTTTGAGCCACTCCCACATTACACCCTGATCCTAGTAAATGGAATGGGATGCGAAAGAAGATATGTATCTCGTGAAATCGTTCATCCCCGTCTTCCACGAACGTCCAAACGAACTATATTCAATGTTTTGGAAGAGGCTAAAAGAGTTCTAATATGAACACGCCAGAATCCAAAAAAATCGTAAATGGAGAGACTTAGCTTTTCAATTCCAATACATAAAAAGCTCAATGCGAGAGTATATTAAAGTAAGCAAAATGATGTTAGACCATCATCCACAAGCTCTCCGTCGTGAAAAAGTGAGTAACCCGATATTTTAATACCTATCTCATCGTTTAATGTTTGCATACAACATCGAATAATTAATTTAATTATAGGTGGAACGATTCAACGGTCTATGGCGAATTCGTAATGGGGAAAATAAGTTCATTCACTATAAGGAATATGCGGTGTTGCACTGTCTTTCAAGGAGGTTCATTGAAGAACATTTGATGTGTCGCATTCTAGAATTCGCATACTGAGTTGTCCTATATATGTAATGTGCTGATTTCCTAAACTCTGTAATGAGTATTTTGTTTCTGAAAATATGTAACAATCGGATCACGTTGAATTGTATATACTTCGTTTATAATAAATGTGGACATTAGCAAAAACCGATTCTGGACTCTCTTCGTCAATTGAAAAAACTCAACCAAGAATCGGTCTACAACTGCACTAACATCAACCGATCCTGGTTTGAGTTTTTTTTTTTAAATATTTTTTATTTCATTTTCAAGTTTTAATGATGAATTAATGGTAGTTGATTTCAGGATTAACTTGATTAAACATCATTTAATCACCCAATTTAGCACTAATTAATTAGTGGTGGTTTTGTCATTTAATAAAATAGTTGGATAAGGGGTTATCCATTTTACTTAAAAATATTTTTTTTTCTGGTAGTTGTAGGCACCAAATAATGGTCTTAGGCGCCAAACTAGCCAGGTTTATTATTATTGAGCAGCTTGAGAAAAGCATGATGCAATTAGGAAGTAGACTCACAGTGAGATATTTAGGCAGAAACATATTCATTATCCTTTTAGAAAGCAAAATTTATAACTTCTGAGGCATCAAAAACTCTGCCTTGGAAGACCACATTCTAGAGAATAAGAAGAACAATGCGATATTTAAGGTAATACAAATTTGCATACTATGTCTGTTCATAACCCATTCCATGCTCACTGACTGCATATAGAAGTTCGATCTCACATCTGACAAATCCATCGCCGTATTTCTTTAATGAAATTATATTTTTGAAAAATATGGTCAACTGACACCTACCTGAAACACCCAGTTCTCCGGCTCAAAGATTTTCTCTTGCCAATTTTTTTATGAATTAAAAGACAAATGAAGTGTTTTTATATAGGCTGGACAATGGAACTATCCACATCTTTTCTCCATTAAAACTGAAGTGGAAAATGCCCAAAATTCTGCTTACATAAATTGTTGAAGCCACAATTTGACCGTGGATTTGCCTGGGGCATCTTTATTTCAACAAGAATATGTTTGAGAGAAACATACATATAAGGTTTACCAGAATATGATCTTTAAGGCGAAGCACTATGACAAGGGATATCCCTTAGCTCTATCCCTTACTTGAAGCATAGAGAAATGCGTCCAAAAGTCATCTCACTCTGGCAAAAGGAATCCCTTAACTAGACAACCGGAAACATAATTACTGTGCAAATAGTGCAAAACAGATACTGAGTATCTGTTTAGTAAAAAAAAAAAGAGTTTTAATAAAATAAAAATAAAAATATTAGCATAAAATAGTGAAAACCAGAAAAGGATACGGAGTATCCATGTTGCATGGATACTCAGTTTCCATAAAGTAGAAAATCCCATGAAAACTCAGTTTTCGTGTGATTTTTCTATGCTATAAAGTTCATCCGATATGCTCAACTTTGAAATGTTGCTAAGGGATATCGCTACAATTTAGCTACACGGAAGACCATAGTAGTTTGATTTCAATATCATTAAGTTATAGTGAAGCAAAATCGCTCACCATAGTGGTTGGCCTAACATTAGAAGAAAGCAAAACCCTCGGTGATGGAGAGATCCACTAACCTACTCCCTCCGTTCCGATTTACTTGATGTTTAAAGGTTTTTCCTGTGTTCCAAATTAGATGATAGTTTTAGTTTTTTTCCCCAATTTTCACTAATTTACCCCTACTTTGGAATCACACCAGAGAGTTAATTCTCATGGGAATCAGCACAAAAATAATTACTCTAATTTTGAAATATATCCCATGAATGATATATACCCAATCTTGTTTACTTCTTTACTCATCATTTCTTCATCCCAAGTAATTGTTACGGGATTGACAACTTTCTCTATAATATAAAAACACAAAACTAGGTCATTTAACTCTTTTATGGGTATTATAGGAAAGATTTTACTCTCTCTGATATTTCTTAATATCCGTGAAAAACTCTACAACGTCAAATAAATCGGAACGGAGGGAGTATAATTTTGGTAAAGCAAATCACTAACCTTCAACAACCTCAAATTATTAGATTAAGTATTATAGTTAGTTTAATACTTGATTGATTATCAGACAAGGAAACCTCATCCAATCTCTTCTTGGGTAAATTTTTCTCACAAACAGTAATAAGGAACTTGATTGAAATCTATGAATACTTCAATAAATATTTAGTGTTCTTGCAAACCAATGAGTCGGTGGATTTTGAAGGAAGTAAATTTAAAGATTTTCCTCTCAATTTATTTGGCAAAACAAATGAGCAAATCATCCCAAAGTTACGGAACATTCATCACAAGAAAAGCCGAGTCTCAACAAAATTAATGGTTCAATACAAATTAAACAAACACAAAGCAATAACTAAACATTCTTGAGTTCAATTTATGTTATTCACCACAAAAATCAACAAAAATCGTATCAACTGAACAAAAATATCAAAATTAGGGTTTAAGTTTATATTGGATTACCTATGCTTATTACGTTGATGCAACTAGCAATTGAAAGCTTCTTGAACAGACTCAATCAAGATTCAAGATTAAAGAATGGGAAGGTGATGATTGTGGGATGAACCTTGGGTTTTCTCCCGAAAACCTTGAAGATGGAAGTTTGAACTGAATCCCGGTCGAGTTCTCTGTACAGTTTGAAATTAGGAAACAAACAATTGTTATCTGGTTCAATTCATGTTGACTGGCCAAGACAGAGAAAACGGGTACTGGGTTTCTGTTATTGCGGAAACGGTTAACGAGTATCCGTTTTGGATGAAGCGATTGATGGATAATCATTTTTTTGGTTGAGCACGACTAACGATTGCTCGTCCTCGACTTAAACCGAGAATTGCTGCTGGGTCTAGGCTCTTGCCAAACTGACGTGTAAAGGCGTTTGAGAATGGCTTGGGAAGAGTCATAAGACCCGATCTAAGACCAAAGATATTAGAAGCTTGCTTCATTGCTATCTAGCTAGCTTAACATAATTCTTAAGGGGATAATATCCAAACCACCATTTTCACTTGCTTAAAGTAAGTAGACTCACAGTGAGATATTTAGGCAGAAACATATTTATTATCCGTGTAGAAAGCAAGATTTATAACTTCCGAGGCATCAAAAACTCTGCCTTGGAAGACCTCATTTTTGTTAACATACCAATTACCGTAGAGAATAAGAAGAACAATGTGATATTTAAGGTAATACCAATTTGCATACTAGCATGCTCACTGACTGCATATAGAGGTTCTATGACAAATCAATTGTCCTATTTCTTTAGTGAAATTATACTTTTGCAAAAGATGGTCAACTGTCTCTAGCTGGAGATGACGCATAGGCCATCCACCAGAAACACTCAGTTCTCCAGCACAAAGATTTTCTCTTGCCAAAATTTTTACGACTTAAAAGCCAAAATCATTGTTTTTATATTGGCTGGACAATAGAACGACCCGCAACCTTTTCCATTAAAACTGAAGCGAAAATGGCCCAAAATTCTGCTCACATGAATTGTTGAAGCCACATTTAGACCGTGGATTTTCCTGGAGCATCTTTATTTCAACAAGGATATCTTGTTTCTGAGAGAAACAAACATGTCAAATTTACCATAATCTAACATTAAAAGGAAGCAAACCCTCGATGATGAAGAAATTCCACTACTCCATAATTTTAGTAAAGCAAATCACTAACCTTCAAAATCTTCAAATTATTAGAAGGGAATATCGATAAATTGCCCCACTCTCAATTTCGATTTAATAAATTGCCCCAGTTTTTTTCAACTTTTCAAAAATGTCCCCACTGTTAACTTTTCCATCTAATTTAGTTTTCCATCCAATTTTTTACTTATTTATCCTTTACTTGTCACGTTTATCTTCTACTTCATTTTTTCAGGTTCGTCGAGCTCGGTTCATGGATTTAGGGTTCGGGGTTCAGGGTTAGGGGTTTATGGTTCGGGGTTCAGGGTTCAAAGTTCATGGTTCTGGGTTCATGGTTCACGATATAGTTCAGGATTTAGGGTTAGGTGTTTATGGTTCATAGTTCAGGCTTCATTGTTCATGGTTCAGGGTTCATGGTTCACGATATAGTTCAAGGTTAGGGGTTTAGGGTTCATGGTTCATGGTTAGGATTCATAGTTCACGACATTGTTCAGGGGTAAATATGACTTTTTAACAGGTGAGATAACTGCCACCTTGCATTTAACGAGATGAAAAGCGTTATTTGAAAAAAACGGGGCAGTTTAGAAAAGTGCAAAAAAACGGAGGCACTTTTTTTACCCTGATTCAAAACTAGGTCACTTTATCAAAATTCCCTTATTAGAAAGCAAGCATTATGGTTAGCCTAAACTAAGCCAGAAACATTAAATGTGACTTAGCCACAGTTACGGTGCTTGGTTATATTAGGCCGAAAACGGAATTTCCATCTGATTAAAAATTGATTAAAACTCAGTAGCTTATTTTATTTTTATTTTATTAGAAACTGATTTAAAAAAATGGACCAGGAACAATTTATCTGCCGACAACTAAAATTACGACTCTTGCAAAAGCATATTTCCGCATGCAAAAACTATCTGGTCAAACTATCGCACCATAGTGCTCGCGGTTAGGAATAGAATTACAAAACGACGGCAGTGTCACACCAATACTCCTCCCAAACATATTACTTTTCCAGCATGGAGAGTTTTTTTTTCCACTTTTCCGGCACCAAGAGTTTTATATTGGCTGGATAATGGAAATCCACAACCTTTTTCACTAAGACTTATAACTTCCGAGGCATCAAAAATCCTTGTCCTTGTAGGGAGCTAGATTTATAACTTCCGAGGCATTAAAAACTCTGCCTTGAAAGACCACAGTTTTGTTAGCATACCAATTACCCTTGACAATAAGCAGAACAATACAAAGTTGAAGGCAATCCAAATGTGCATACTAAGTTTCTTCACAACCCTTTACATGTTCACTGGCTGTATATGAGAGGTTTGGTCCCATATCTGACAAATCCACAGCCAAATATCATTAGTGAAACTACACTGTTGAGAAAGATGGCCAACTGTCTCGAGATGGATATGATACATAGAGCACCTATCGGAAACACTCAGTCCTCAAGCAGAAACATTTTCTCTTGCATATTTCTTTTTTGACTTAAAAGTTAAAAGCCAAATGAAGTAAAGATGGAAGAATCCACAAACTTTTTCACTAAGACTGAAGTGGACAATGCCCAAATTTTTTGTCACATAAATTGTTGAGGACACTATTTAACTGTGGCTTTGCCTTTCCTGAAGCATATTTATTTCAATAAGCATATCTTGTTTGCGAGAGAAACAAAAATATCCAGAATGTGATCTCTAACATTAAAATGAAGCAAACTCTCGATGATGGAGAGATTCCACTGACCCATAATTTTAATAAAGCAAATCTTAATCTTCAAAAACATGAAATTATTAAAGAGCAAGTATTATGGTTAGCCTAAGCTAACCAAAAACATTAAATGTGAATTAGCCAAAGGTGAAATAAAACCATCGTTACGATGCTTGGTTATATCAGGCCGAAAACCAAATTTTATCTGATTAAAAATTGACCAAAACTCAGTAGCCCGTTTTATCTCTACTTTACTAAAAACTGATTTAAACATGAAAATGGACCAGGAACAATTTGTCTGACGGAAACTAAAACTCCGACTCTTGCAAAAGCATATTTTCACGCACAAAAATTATACGGTAAAAAAATCTCACCGTTGCACCATAGTGCACGCGGTTAGGAATAGAATTAGAATACTTTTTAGTTATTACGGAGCTTTTAGATTTCTGGAAGAGATTGGTGAACATGACTTGCCAAAAAATGGAGGATGTTCGTGGGTTTCCAATGGAGTTACAAGGTGCAGATCTACAAGAATTTGAAAGGAAATTGACAAAGAAAAGTACCGTCCTCTTACAACTTCTCTTGGAGTTTGAAAAACAACTCAGAACTGAAGAATTGAAGAAACAAGTGGTATTTTACCATTTTGTATAATCTGTTTGGTGTCCAAGAAATCTGTTGGAGGTTGAAGAAGAATATCTAATGGAAGTTGAAGAATAATTCAGAGCTAACAAATGGTATTCTACAAATTTGCATAATTACGTTGATTTTTTGGTATTGAAAAAACTGTTCTTTTGGTATTCTGTTACCGTTTTACTAGTGAGAAATGACATTTTGTAGAGTGGCTTCGTAGTGTTTTCTTTTTGGCTGCGAAATGAAATTTTGTAGAGTGGGTTCAGATTGTGCATTCTAGTTAAAGACAAATGACGCGTTCACTATTTGTATAAATAGGTAAAACACATTGATAATTTCCAGCATTTTAATTTTACGACAATTGTGCATGGTGCAGCTGCACGTTTGATTTTTCTTTTTCTTTTGTGGCTTCGGACATAAGTTTTGGCTCATTCGCTGAAGAAGAATGCTTGTAATCTTTTGGGGCCATCCTTGATAAGTTCAGTAGGTGGACTGGTCAGGTTATTAGCTCTGCTAAATTTACGCTTTTACCTTCTGATAATCTCAGTAGAAGCTTTGATATTTGTAGTCCTGTCACTAATGGTGGTCTTGGCATTAGAGATTTGCAGTAGAGTAATAGATTGCTAATGGGAAGAGAATTGTCAAAGTAAAGGATTCTGTTAAGGAGAGTTTTAGGTGGAGCTTAGGTGATGGTAGTCGGATTGATTTTTTGAATGATAAGTGGATGTTATCGATATTGAAATTAGAGTTTGGAGTCTGGATAGATTTTTATCTGATCTTGTTATCAAACATTTTCGTTCTACTCCTAGTGCAGCTGACTCTTATGCAGATACCAGGATTTGGACCTGTGGCAAGGATGGTAAGGTGACTGCCAATAAAGCTTACGCTTACCTCCTTGCTGCTAAGACGGATTGCCCAGCAGTTAAAGCTGACTGGAGGATTTTGCGGAATCTTAAATGCCCTCAATAAAATTAAAATTTATCTTTGCATACTTTGTCATAAGAGATTTAACCTGAATGAACTTTCTTACAGGAAAGGCAGTTGCACCTCTCTTGGCTGTAGTTTCTGTCATAATGGCTTTGAAACCATACGTCTTCTTTACGGTGCTTGTTTCATGTTATTAACCCTGTTTTCAATTCTGCATGACTTTCAGTGAAACAATAAGATTAAAATTGTGTTTTTTATGGCAATTTTCCTGAAACAATAAGATTAGGCATCATTTTTTCGATTGTCAATTTGGCAAAAGCTGGGTCTTTTTTTACTAGAAATTCTGCAGGTGAAGTTCTGTTGGAAGTTTCTACTATTAGGGCAGACTGTTCTCTGATAGGGGCAGCCAACAACCTTTTTTTCTTTTTCTTTATCAGACAGCACCAGAATCGAACCTGGTAGTTCCTTTTTTCTTGTTTCAAGTTGGCAAAATAGTTGGGCACCGTCTAGTTGAGGTAGGTGGTACCAACGGGAAACAAAAAATTTGCATGCAGTGCAGTCGGTCGGTATTAGCGGTTTTCCTAGTTGTAAGTGGTAACTAGCTATTTCCTATAAATAGTACTGTATTAATTATTAAACCTCCTCTCTATAGTTCATTGCTTTATAAGAGAATCACCGTGTATACTTTTTACAACCTTATTCTTCTTCTGCTGCTGACCAGTCACCACAATTAAGAAAAACAAAGAGATTACTGAATGGACGGTTTATTAGATGTCTTAAGTGATCATTTAGATGAGCTGGTTGAGCTAGATGGTTTTGACCTGTTACAAGGTGTTGATCCGTTTGAAGCAGTACGCGCTATTAATGATAAAAAGCTTTCAGAACGTCAAGACATTGAACGTCATATGAAAAATATAGTTCTTTTAGATATCAATGTTGGTGATAAAAATACAAAAGTTTTGACGTGTTGGCATACTTTCAATCATAAGTGTATATCGGAATGGTCAAAGCGGAAACCAAATTGTCCCCTTTGTAGACACGATGTGCGCCAGGAGAGACAACCAAATCTTAAACGTAAGAGATTATCGCATGAAGCTGAAGAACTTAAAGACGAAACAAGCAGTACCCATCGCCAGGTTGCACGTGTGTCCGGGTTAGGGGGTATATTAGAAGGTACTGATCCGTCAGAACCAGAGAACGCTCCTGAATTTGATGAAGAAGACTTATTAAGTTTACTGAATGCACGTGTGTTTGGGTTAGGGGGTATTGATCCGTTAGAACTAGACAGCCCTACTAATATTCTTGTTGAATATTACGGAAGAAACTAATCTTAATGCATCACAAGTGTATGTCAGAATGGTCAAAGCGGCTGAAGAACTTAAAGACGAAACAAGTAGGACTCACCGGAAAGCTTAGGAGACTTTACTGTTTGTATTCTTTTTTTCTACGTGTAATTATTATTCAATCTTATGAACAATTTGATGATGTAAAACAAAGTTAAACATTTTCTTTTATTCATTCTTTTGAAGTCTTTCTTATATTTATTTTTTTTCGAAAATGAAAAGGTTGTATGAAAGAAAAAGCCAAATCACGGCAGACATGAAAGTCTTACAAGCAGTTTACATATGCATTACACCCTCCCAGTTTTGCAGAATATAAACAGTCTTTCTTATATTCAGCGATGAAAAGTTTGTTTGTTGCACAGTTTGAGAGTCGTGTGAAATCCTAATTCAATCTGACTTGTTTGGTTAATTTAATCTGACTTATAGAGGCGTTTCCTATAAACCAGTTCTTTTGGATCATCCATTGTGGAAATTACATTGTTGGAAGGTGGTACTGTCATAGAGTGCCATAAATTTTGACCGGAAATCCGCGAAAAACAATTTCCATATGGCTAGAGTTAACAACTTGCACTGTGACCACCCAAGGCATGAGGTTCTGGATTTTTTTGACAGTGTCACCCGTGCAGAATAACCCTAAATATACCTCCCTCCCTCACATATTTCTTATATTTTGTTAATCTTTCAGCAGCTTGAAAAGCATGATGCAAAAGTGTAATTCGTATAGTATAAATCTAGAAAAATTCTAATTCCTCTAATGAGAGTATTTTGTCATGCTCTAAAATCTACTTCAGTACTTGTAGTAACAAAGAGGAACCAACATAGAAATCTAATAAATGGGCAAACTAGTAGAGAAGCATTCTTGTTTAATAGTTGATTGTTCGGTTCAATATTTTTTTGTTTTTTGACGGAAAAAGGGCAATATATTAAAAGCTAATGTTCATCAAAGCAATGAGCATTAGACAAAAACAAAATAGAAGTTAGCTGTTACTAGTAACAGCTTCCCAATTACATACAAGAGTAATTAAAGAAAAACATTCAAAAAGCTTAGTATTCAAAGACCAGTTGAAAATAGTACATTTAATCGAAACTATTAGCTGGTTGAAACTCCTTTTCTTGTTATTATACAGCCTACCGTTCCGCTCCATCCAAATATTCCACCAAGTTGCAAAAGAAAGAATTCCCCAAATCTTTTTTACCATTCTGCTACTCTTCTTATTTGACCACTCCCAAATGTTGGTCTTGATACTTTCTGAAAACACCCAATTTACTCCAAAACTTTCCAAGAAATACTGCCAAACTTTCCTAGTCTCCGGACAATGTAGGAAAAGATGATTATGAGTTTCCTGTTCAACACTACACAATAAGCAAATACTAGAATTTACCTTACCCGCTCTCAGTAAGTAATCCAGAGTTGGTGCTCCTTGGTAGCAAAGACACCACACCAGAAACGAAACCTTCAATGAAATCTTGGGATTCCAGACCTGTCTATAAGGAAAAGCCAGAAACCCATCGACATCCAGCGAAGCATAACAATTGGCCACAGAAAAATCAGCATCAAAATTCCACTTTCTAGCGTCATCTTCTACACTATTGTGTAAAGTTGTTGTAAAATTTTCCAGAACATGAAGCATCATAGCTACTTCACCCAATTCATGATCTCTTAGGTTTCTTATAAAATCAAAATTCCAAGCCCCTTGATCAGAGATCATATCCCTAACAGTGGCACTTTTTGTTCTAGAGAGCTTGAATATAGTTGGAAATCTGTCCTTGAGAGTATTCTCGCCTACCCAGATGTCAGACCAGAATAAAATACTAGCACCATTGCTTATAGTGAGTGTAGTATTATCCACAACATAGTTCTTGGACTTAAGGATTCCGGCCCACAAACTATGACCAGCAGACTTAGAATAAGAATTAGGGAAAAAAGAATTTGGGTTACCTCTAAACTTCTCATGAATGATTTGTCTCCACAAAGCATCTTTCTCTTTACCATATCTCCAGATTCACTTGCAGTGTAAAGATTTATTCACCAACTTGATCTTCTTAATACCAAGTCCACCACTTGCAGTGTAAAGATTTGTTCGGTTCAATATTGCTTTTTTTACTCGGTCAATAAAATAGAATAAAAAAAGAGAAAATGTACAAGGATCAGGCTAATTTAGTGCTAAGCCAAGAAGGCCGCACACTAAAAAGCCTAAAAACGATAGTAAACCTCTCCAGGCCATTCAACAGAATGAATAAAACCTGGCCTACCCTCGTAAAACTCATAATGATCCTCAGCCAACAAACATGCTTGTTTGGCCGAGACATCCGCTGAAAAATTAGCCTCTCTGTAGCTATGAATATAGCTAATATTGTTATAAAAACTCTTCGCTAGTCTCCACCTCGGTATAAGCTGCCATGGCAAATCGCCTTTTTGAAGAGCATATAAACAACTCATCGAATCAGATCTGACACATAGGTTCTTCACATTCCATCTTTGAGCAACGAAAGCACCATAGATCACCGCACAAACTTCAGCATAGAAGTTAGTCTGCCAGCCCAGGCCAACGCACAGAACTCCCAAGACTACCGAGCTAGAATCACGGAAGACAACACCAGAACCAGCTTGCCCCGGATTACCAAGAGATGCACCATCACAACAGATCATAATCTCACCAGGGTTTGGTGGGCTCCAAGTAACTTCAACTGGGTTAGAGTGATCGCAAGATCTATGCGTCACTCTAAAGAAATTAACAATACGCAAATCATCCAAAGTATTATGCATATGGCCCTTCAATCTAATAGAGTTATCACGAATTACCTGATGAACTCTACCTTTAAACTCCAGCCAACGAATTTGCTTGTTCTCAAAATAAGCTTTGTTACGCATCTTCCACAGCTCCGTGACTATTGCAAGATTTGCAACCAGCCATAGATCTTTAATCATTCGACTCCGGCCCTTTGCAGCCTTGTAGGAGACCACCAGGTCTTCATTCGGCGTCAAAACGAAAATTTCAGCTGCCCACTTCCAGATTCTTTTGGCAATTTTGCAATGCCAAGTAATATGGCTAACATCCTCACAGGCTTCTCTACATAAACGACACATAGAAGGCATCTCCCTACCAGTCTTCTTCATAACATTATCATCAGAGGCACAACACTGTTTATAAAATAGCTTCCAATACTGCACACCCAAAGTAGGATGTATAACACTTCTAGAAAAGAGTGCCGCAGCTGGCAAAATTTCAGTTGGCCCACGAATAGCAGCCTTGGCTGACTTGACAGTGAAAACACCTTTACTGTCCAAGTCCCAAATTTTATAATCATCTCCACCACCAATAAGAGGCAAATTATCAACATCAATATTGCATCGTAACATCAATTCTTTAGTCTTTGGAGGAATAGCCCAAGAGCCATCAACAATAATATCACTCACCTTGGCCTTAAAATCATTAGGGCCTCTTGTTGTGATGCCAAGACGTTGAGCAATTGAAAAATCAGCACACCAATTATCAAAAAATAAGGAAGTATTAGCACCGTTACCTATAATTGAGCGCGTGTGATTTTGAACAAAGTTATGCACCAATCTAATGCCAGGGAAAACCGAGGAACCCAATTTATAATCAATCAAGTTGCCATTGACCTTGAAATATTTTGCCTTCAAAAATCTAGCCCAAGTCTTATCAGAGTCTCGAATCGAAATCCACAACTTCATAAGCATGGCCCTATTAACATCATTTAACTTCTTGAGGCCAAGCCCACCTTCACGTCTAGAAAGGCATAAAACATCATAAAGATAGGCAAAATTTGCTTTTGGCGTAACTAACATACTGACCGGAAGCACGTTGATACATGCCAAGCATCTCCTTCAAGTTCCGCAAGCTATGAATATTACCCTTACAGAAAATAAGAATATCATCCGCAAAGAGTAAATGGGTTGGAGCCACACCTTTCTTACTCACCATGTGATGCATACTTCTAGCAGCAAACAACTTAGAGAGATTGCGGCTCAAAACATCTTCAATAAGAACAAAAATCAAAGGTGAAAGAGGATCACCTTGACGAAGGCCTCTTGTGATACTGAAAAAACCTTCAGGGCTACCATTAATCATAATAGATATACGGGCAGAGTTAAGAATACTCAGCAACCACGAACACCATGCATCAGAAAAGCCATATTGACGAAAAACTTCAACCACAAACTCCCAACTCACCGTGTCAAAAGCCTGGGCTATATCCAATTTAAGGCCAACGTTACCATGCTTCCGTTCAACGCTAATCTCATTGATCAGTTCCGAGGCCAAGGCTATATTCTCATGAATGTTTCTTCCTTTCATAAACGCCACTTGCTCTTCAGAAATCAATTTGTTCAACACCGTGCCAAGTCTGGTCGCCATAATTTTGGTAATGATTTTGAAGAAGAAGTTGCTTAAACCAATTGGTCTATAGTCTTTAATAGCATCAGACTTATTAGCTTTTGGAATGAGCACAATAAAACTAGAGTTAATGCCATTAGGAATCTTCCTCATCGCCCAACAGTTTGCAATAGCATTAAAAAGATCTCTAGAAATAATGTTCCAACAGACTCGAAAGAAAGAACCTGTAAATCCATCAGGGCCAGGAGCAGAATCCGCTCCAAGATCAAAAACAGCCTCCTTAACTTCATCCAAGGTAGGAATAGCATCCATACAAGCACTCTCAGCAGATGAAATGCTTTCATGCTCATAATCAAATAGTCTCGGATCAATATGGACAGCTCCACCGGTGAACTTTGCACGATAATGATCAACAATGTAATCTTTTATTTCATCCTGCAAAAACAAAATAGAGTTAGTAGAAATCTTCAGCTCTGAAATTGTGTTTTGGCTCCTCCTCATTCTTATTGAATTGTGAAAAAAACGAGTGTTCTGATCACCATCCTCCAACCAGCTAGTTCTCGATTTTTGCTTAAGCATAGTGGCCAATTCATACCGCACATCATCAGCAGCCTTCTTAGCATCAGCAACCCTCAAAAATTGGACTTCACAACTAACATTATGGTCCAAAATATCATTCTCCTTATCAAGATTCAATTCCGTTTGCTTTAAACGAAAGTGAACATCTCCAAACACCAATCTATTCCAAATCTTCAAAGCCTCCCTCAACCGCTTCAACTTTGAAGTAAAAACAAAAGGAGGAGCACCATCCAGCCTAACACTCCAATTGTCTTTGACGAAGTCCAAAAATGATGGATGAGAAAGCCACATCTTCTGAATTCTAAAAGGAGCCCTCCTCGGCCTAGGACTGTCAAAAGCAAAACCAAAAAGAGGAGAATGGTCCGAGCAGATTCTCGGCAAAGCTTTGCACCTCCAATTAGCAAACTTATCAAGCCACGCACCATTAATCACGGCCCTATCGTGTTTAGATACAATTCTATGCATACCACTCCGACAATTGGACCAAGTATACTTCTTCCCAATAGCATCGGCCTCAACCAAACCATTGTCAGATATCCAACTTCGAAACTCATTTATATAAATTTCTTTGATCGGCCTACCACCCTTCTTCTCATCAAGACGCAGAACACAATTGAAATCCCCCAACACCAACCATGGAACGGAAATATATCCCAGACCCAATTGACACCAAAGAGATCTCCTTTCAACCGCATCAAAAGAAGCATGCACATCCGTGACAAGACTCCCAGAAAAATCCAAAGTGATAGCCTGCTTAGACGAAGATAAGACATTCGGCCTTGCAAGAGTATTCCTCCAAAAGACCCAAATATTACCTTTCTGACCATGCACTTCATTAGTAATAACATCTTCACAAAAATCAAGCAAATTAAGCTTCCTAACAAAACGTGTAGTGCAACGAACCTGAGGCTCCGCAATACAAATAACGTCAGGTTTGTGCAAGTAGTAAAGCTCATTCAACTTGGCCCTTGCACCATCCTTGGCCAAGCCTTGAGCATTCCAATAGAAGACACGCATTAATTAACTCTATTCTTTGAAGGGCTTGCCGAACCCTGTCTAGAAGATTTTCCACTTCGAGTTTGAACTTGACTCACCGTAGCCACAGCAGCAGCTGTCTTCTTCTTAGGAGCTTTAGATTTTTTCTTCTTTTCCCCCAACTCCTTCTTCTCATGATCAGCTAGCTCTTTATTAGCAAGAATCTCCAAAGTTCTTGCATCCTCCTCAGCTATGCTTGAAGTGTTAGTTGCAACTACATCTTCAATCACATCATCATCTTCAACAATCACCTTATCAATCTCCTCGGTCCCAGTTTCAAATCTATTAGAAAGTGTTAAGTTTTCTAAAGACCTAGCTGGTGAAGATCTTCTTGAAGTCCTAGTGGCCTCACTAAAACTAGCTTCCTCGGTAACAGTCACAATTGGAAATTTAGCCGGAGATTGATGCAAGTCCAAAACCTGCTTCCTCAAGTTCTCTAGCTTAGCTCTAGCAATATCTTGTTGAATTTTGGCAGCTTCAGCATCAGCCTCCCGTTGCCTAGTTGCCTCCTTCATGGCCTCATAATTTCTATAAGCTTCCATCTCTTGTATCTCCAAATCAACATCATCTTCCTTAGATAAATTATCATGCACCAGCTCCTCAAGTGCTGCACCAACACTTCGCAAAACCAACTCCGCATCCTCATTGCGGACATACTCCGCATCTTCTGTACGCAAACCAGGTAAAGCTTCTTCACCAGCATTAGCAACATCTCCTCGGTGCTTAGATAAGCCACCATCCTCCATTAGCTGCACGGACTGGATATCACTACAAGCTTCAGTAGTTGCAGCAATATGCGGCACGGACAAGGCATCACCTTCTGTGTGATCCGATATAGAATCATCATCTTCTAATGTAGCACCAGCACTCTCACTGTGCTCAGAAAAGATAGTACGTGTTCCAGCTGCCATCTCAAGGATAGATTTCTTCTTCTTCAACGTTATGGCCTCCTCACCATGTTTAGATTGTTCGGCTTCTATTGGAACATCCGATGGTATATGCTTCTTACCTTTAGGAATTCGTTCCTTTTGCCAAAAATTCTTAAGATCATCCATATCCGCCTCAATTGCTTTTTTAATCTCAGGATCAGTCTCAACTTCAGCCCTATCCTTCAAATCCTCAAACTTTTTTGTTCTACAATCAGTTTTTTTATGGCCAATAGATTTACAATAATCGCAAAAGCTAGGCCTGTTTAAAATTTCATATTCCTGAACAAAAATTTCATCATTCTCTTCACCATCAATCAAAATTCGTCTCAAAGGTTGAGAGAAATCTATATCAACCAGGGCTGCAGCAAAGTAACCATATTCATGGCGTAAAGTACGCGGATCAACAGAAACCGGCCTACCAAGCCCTCTTGCCAGCCTAAAAATCGTCTCTTCATCCCAAAACTCCATTGGCAAAGCTGTGAAACGAACCCAAACTGCAGCTCTAGTAATCTTATCTTTCCCAGGATCAAACATAGGTGTCCATGGATGAATTTTAAGCTGCTGAATTCCGTTTGGAGAGTGAATCTTCCATGGACCATCATAGCTTACACCTTTACGATCATCTTCATTGTCTAGCTTAATAACAAAATATCCCTTCTTCCATGGAATAAATTGAACCGAACCAGATAGCTTCCATTGACTTAATAATTCTCTTTTAACATCATCAAATTTTAGGGTTTTGAAAAAAACCAACCGACCAACCAAGCTGAATCTCCACACAGCCTTAATCCGTGTATGAGTGTCTCGTGGGATCTTGATCAAAACATCATTATTGGTTGAAGAGAAAATTGGGGGGTGAGAAAGAGTCTCGGCATCAATCTTTGATAAAACATGGGTTCTTCGCTTTAATATAGATGCATAAGATCCTTCCATAACACCATCATCACCCGGTTTCCTAAACGAGTTATGATTTCCATCTTCCTTCCTAGATGCGCCATGAATCTCCGTCCCCATCACCTTCCTAAACGCTGTAGGAATAGCAGCGTTAGGGTTTGCACCATGATTCCTAAACGCTTCAGGAATTGCAGCGTTAGGGTTTGAAACTCCATCTTCTTCGAGCTGCCTTCCAAACACGGAAGCATTAGGGTTAGCAGCAGAATTCTTAGGGATATAGATAGTTTTTGATTTTGATTGATTCCCTATCCTTGTTGATTGATTATCATAACTATTAACAAAAACTGGTGGATTATTGTTTTGATTTTGCGCCATTATAGCGCAAAATCAAGAGAAAACTTGTGAACGCCAAGAAAAATTTGAGGGAGAGAAAACCGGAGCCCAACCACGTGAAACCCTAGCTTTTTCGCTTTTTTTTAAAAAGGAAGTGGTAAAAGAACCTAAACTATGTTTGCAGGAGAATTCGAACTTGCGACCACGAACGCACATACTGCAAGCTCTAAGGGCAGATGTGAAATAACTTTAAAAGGTAACATATTATGTTATTCCTGTAATAATTGCTTGTATGCAAATAAATATATATTCCTCAGAGTCTTAAACCATGTTGTGTCTCGAATTTGAAGCAGTTGCAAATATATGCATATTTGAAGTGTGTTTGATTTAGATCATGTTAGATCTCTGAAATTCCAGATGACCCCGTATTTTAAAAGAAAAAATTTGATGTTCGTAACTCACAACATAAGAGGCAATTCAATTAGGTCAATTTGTTTCGATCATGCTCATCTTATCACGCCCATCGTCCATATTTGGTTTTGATGTTCTCCAAATTTACATGTTCATTGGGTCCACTTGTAGCGTTCATGCGTCTTACCTCATTATGAAGCTTTCAAAAGTCTCGGTGGTCCGCCATTATAATGCATCATATAGATGCTCGGAAGGCTGATTCTTTCCAATAATGATGCTCAAGCAGGTCCTAAGTAAGCCAGATGTTTTGGTGCTCTTTAGAAGTTAAAAACTATTTTATTTACTCACAACCAAGTATAAAATGATATGTACTTCATTAAAATAACATTCTTACTTATATACTTCATCAAAATAACTTTTTTATTTGTACTTCATATTATTAAGTTAAAGTTAAAACAGTTAAAATAAAGGTGATTGTTTGTGCAAAACATAGTATGTTAGGCTGCATAGAACTGGAGAGGATTGAAGAAATAAAAATCAGAGATGATTGAAGAAATAAAAATTACATTCCGATAAATCCTGTAGGTTGTTATATATCCAGCATAATTATAGGGAAGAAAATCAAGTAGACGGGTTAGCCAATCATGCGTCAGATGAAAGTCAAGCAGGAATATATCGACCAAGATATGGGATCAGGCCATCCCATTTTTTATTAGTCAAATTTTATTTCTTGACTCCGTGGATACCACATATCCACGAAAAATTGTAAACAAATTTCCTTTTCTTAATTACATGCTTCAAAAAAATATATATAACAGGGGAGGAGTTTGAATTCCAGGAAATGCCAACTACCTAGAAATCTCGAATTCCATCTTCCCTAATTTATGTATCTGGCACACCTTATAAATGAAACTAACAATTACATTACATTATTTTATTTTTTTTATATCTGAATATAGAATTAATTTTCAAGAAATTAGCTATCAATTTTTTGTTTTCAAAATGAGAAAATACATAAATTATTTACAACTTATTGTAAAAGCACACACCAGCCTATTGTAATTTTGTTGTTTTTTCGTCTACTTTATATATATACTAGGTCTCAACCCGTGCCGTAACGGCACGAGCAAAGATATGTGTTTGAATGTATCCATCGGTTCATACATGTCGTAATTGTCTGAGAAGAATCGAACATAAACATGTCCTTATCTTCGAATCTTTTAATATTGGGTATGTAAGTCATACGACTCTTTGCGACAAACATAGTTAATCGTTAGAGCAAATCCTATGGGCAGTAGAACATTACTTCGTTCACTACTGCAAAAAATATCATCAAAGGTCATTCACCAAACTTGTAACAAAACTAAAAACACCTGAAAATTACTTTAAAATCAATTAAATTAATCTTGCAAAATTTGTTAGCATTAGAATTTAATTTTTCTCTTTGATATAAATTCTTGGGTTCCAAATTTACATAGATTTGTGTTTATTCATTTTTCTAAAATTTATAATAATATTTAATTCTTGATCAATTTATTTTCTTGTCTCTATACTTATTATCATGAATTATCATAGATTGGTGTCTGTCGAGCACAGACACCAAGATGCCTCTCCTAGTCCTAATTCCTGAATTTGATAATCCATATCCAGAAAATAGCAAAACCAATTCAGGAAAGTACTTGGAATATGAGAATCTTATAAGTACCGGTAGAGAAGATTTTGAGATTAGAAAACCAAATGATGAATGGGATCCCATATCATTAAATTACACTTCAGGAACAACATCAAGTCCCAAAGGAGTTGTTTACCATCACCGAGGTGCATATCTCAATTCTCTTGCAGCAATTCTTCTTAACGGCATTGGTCCAAATCCCGTGTACCTATGGACTGTACCGATGTTTCATTGTAACGGTTGGTGCCTCGTCTGGGGAGTGGCAGCTCAAGGTGGCACCAATATTTGCCTTAGAAACGTCTCCGCTCAAACCATTTTTGATAATATTTCTATGCATAGGGTAACAAACATGGGAGGTGCACCAACTGTCTTGAACATGATTGCGAATGCACCACCTACCGTCAAAAGGCCACTTCCTTCGAAGGTGGAGGTAATGTCAGGTGCTGCCCCACCTCCTCCCGAGGTCTTGTTCAAGATGGAGGAGTTAGGTTTTGGAATAACCCACTCATACGGTCTGACAGAAACCTATGGTCCAGCGACAATTTGCACAAAACCAGAATGGGATTCCATGCAACCCCATGATCGAGCAAGGCTTAAGTCCCGACAAGGGGTTCAACATATTGCAATGGAGGATGTCGATATAAAGGATCCAGTTTCCATGAAGAGTGTACCTGCAGATGCAAAAACCATGGGCGAGGTGATGTTCAGAGGCAACACGGTGATGTCGGGGTACCTTAAAAATTTAAAAGCAACTGAAGAAGCTTTTCAAGGTGGATGGTTTCGGACCGGTGACCTCGGTGTGAAGCACTCTGATGGTTATATTGAGCTAAAGGACCGGTCGAAAGATATAATTATTTCAGGTGGGGAGAATGTAAGTAGCATAGAAGTTGAATCTGTGTTGTTCAGTCATCCTTCAATTCTTGAGGCAGCGGTTGTAGGCCGACCTGATGAATATTGGGGTGAGACACTTTGTGCATTATCGTCGCCATTCCACCAGTCTCACCAATACCCACCATCATTATCCCCACCGATGATCCACCACCACCACTCACCATCAAAACCACCATTAGTGCTTAATTTACCTATCTTAGGACCCATTTTCTCACTCTACTACCACTACTTCTTCCACCACCACATTATCGTCACCACTCCACTAGTCTCACCAAACCCACTACCATTATCCCCACCACTGCCTATCATTAATGCTTACTAATATGGTTAATATCAAATAACTTTATTATGTATCAACAAAAATATATTCATTTGATTAATTAAAGAAACATTTATCATGAAATATCAATTGAATATTTATTATTAAATTTTAATTAAATGTGATCATTTATAGCGGTAGATTTATGTTCTGCGAGTATAAATTTGATCCTTCTTTACCTAGCCTAACTTGTCCAAACTTTGTTTTGTATTCTGGAAATGTAATCAATTTTATTTTGATACTAAAAACCATGATTTATTCGATTGGATACTATAAATTACTGGGATCCCATTTGGGTGATCCAGCGGTCATGATCATATTGTCTTATATGATTTAATATCCTACTCAAAATATTTGTGTTTTGTCCTTACGAGTTATTCTAAAAATAGCCAACTACATCTATCACAATAAAATGTTTCCCACTTTGTAAAGACACAAAATTATTATTGTCCACTATTATTCACTAACATCCACCAACTTACGTAAAAACCAGCCACGCCCACTATTTTTTCCACCACCAGTAATGTTACCACCTCCACCACTCAAAAATACCCGCCACTGTTTCTACCACCCACTGCTTTTTTCACTACAACCATTAAAATTATTAATATAATGTTTAACCGGGATCACTGTAGTATAGTGGTAAACTCATTGGGTGATGATATCAGTTGCCTGAGTTCGAAACTCGCCAGCACCAAATTTTTCACCGATCAGTATATATAGTTTTTTAATAAACTTATTTATTAATAAAGTATTTATAATGGTCTTTATCTAGCCATGATATTTAAATTGATAAATATAATATTTAAAATTAATTCTGCTATGAATTATCACAATTGTCCTTAGGCTTAGTTTTATGGGATAGATTGGATGGAGAGATTGGGTGAAAAGTGTTGCAAATTCTGATAAAGCTGTTGGGAAAGTGTTGAAGGAAAATATAGATAGTTCTCTCTCCTAGCGATTGCTCGCAGGTGAAGTAGCTGCGAGATAGAAACGCCGAACCATTAGGCGCTCAAAAAGTTCCCCAAACGCCGAATGGAACGGCGCTGAAGGAAAATTCTGAAAATTAACGCTGGATGGTTCGGCGTTGGACACCAACGCCGAATGGAACGGCGTGGGAAGCCAACGCCGAACCGTCCAGCGCTTGACCTTTTTTTTTCCCCAACTCTTCCTGAACTCTATTTACGTTATGTTCCGATCGTATTTTGTTTCAAAATTAGGAAATTTATGAAAGTAAAAATAGTCTTTTGAGGATTTGTAATCTTTCATTACATTGCAAAACAATGTTACAATTTTTTTTTGACATTAAAATCCGACTAACTTAAAACATAAAAAATTACATTTAAAGAAATCCTACAAACTTGAAACATTAAGAAATACATTGAAATTGAAATCTTACTAGTAAATAACTTAAATTATCACTTTACTTTAGGGGATAGGGTCCAAACCATAACGGGCTAAAATCTCGTTCTTCCATATTTTGTAGATGGGTCTCTCACATTCTTGTAATTCATCCAAGGGTTGTCGTAGGATTTTCATTTCCGAATCTTTTTGCTGCGTTTGTGCCAAGATTGTAGAGCTTTCCAAGTTCTTCCTTAGATACTCTTCCTCTCTTTCATATTTGGCCTCTCTTTGTGCTTGTGCGTTTTCAAGAAGATCGATGAGTTTATCCATTTTTTCATCTGATTTGTGCGATGCTTTAGCCTCACGAGCCCTTTTTTTTGCTTGATCTCTACCTTCACTTCTAACATCATCAGTTACTTCAAAAAAGCGCCTTCTGTTTGATAAATCAGAGGATTCAGAATTAGATGAACTTCCACCAAACCTTACCATATTTTGGAAATCTTGATCCAAATTATCATCTTCATTTTCTTCAGTAGCTTGAGTTTGTTGACTAGGTTGCGTGGAAGTACCGACTCCATCATCATTATTCACCGCCGGGTTGTAATCGGGTTGATAAGTCTTCAATATCTGGAAAACCGAATCGTACTTCCAAAGTTTTCCAGTCGATGCTTCATAATTCTGCTTTCCACGATGATACTGGGAAAATAATAAAATGAAAAACTTAGAGAAAGAAAGAAAGAGAACAAAATGGAAGAAAGAAAACATTAAAAAAATTATCATTCTTACATAATCCGCCTCGGTCATCCCCGTAGGTTTGTTTCTGAAGTAAGGCCTAACAAAAGAAATATATTTCCTCACATCGGTTCTTATTGTGTTGCACTTTGTTTGCAATGCTTTTTTATCTCTTACGTTACCATCAGGACCCTTTCTTTTGTTGTACTCCTCAATAATCTTACTCCAAAATATTGCACCCTTTTTATCTTTTCCATGAATTGGATCGTTGCTTGCTATGACCCAACCATAAATTAGTGCCTCTTCTTCAGTTGTACTAAAGTGTGACATTTTGTGGTATGAAGTAGAGGAAGAAAATCAAAAGTATGTGAAGTAGAGGAAGAAAATCAATGAAGAAGATAATCAATTGATTTTGGTGTGAGGGATGAAGGTGAATTAGTATTCTATTTATAGGGAAGCTTGAAAAAATAGCTGTTAGGATTTTAAACGTATATGTAATCTTAGTCGTAGAAAAGACAACGGTCATCAGCATCCAAGGGCTGATACACAAAGCGCCGAATGGTTCGGCGCTCCATTTCCAACCGTTGATCCACTAAAACCAAGTTCTCGAATTCCCAACGCCGAACCGTTCGGCACGGTCAATATGGTTGACCAAGTCAAGCGCCGAACGGTTCGGCGTTGGACGCCGAACCAAGCAGCGTTCCGCTGCGGTTCTAGCAGCGTCATAAGACTTAGTAGCTTTGCCTGGGTGAGCTGGATGGCCAATCTAGCTGCTAGATTGGCCACCCATAAGACTAAGCCTTACCACGACCTTTGGTATTCCTTGCCAGATTAGACTAATTAATATCCTTACCATCCTGAACTGCCATATTCTGACTCTTCATATTGGCAGAGCTTTTAACATTTTTATTAACAATTTGCCATTTCTCATCAACACCTTCGTTACCCCCCTGCCCTTGTGCCCCAGCATTCACCTCTTTATATTTGACTACCTGTAATTTATTATGTGAAGTGTTGTTTGTTTATAAATTGTCATGGACCCACCGTAGAATTGAATCATAGTTCATCAAAAGATGCTTATGGTCCGACTTAAATTTTTTGGCAGGATCGACCTGACGTTTTACTGCCCCAAAAAAGACCTAAAAATGATGCCCCTTTACATTAAAAAAAAAGGGTAAGTAGGAGCATAAAGGTAGTCTATAAGTTGTGTTACCATCGTTTCCTGACATATATAAGTCTATACATATTTATTTTCAATTGCCAAATGCTCCCACAAACATATCAAAATTCTGGATTTGTACAATCAATGATATTCAATAAAATATCCTATCACATCTTCTTATCGAGTATGTCTTAAGATGCAAAATTGTATAAAAAAATTTGTGAAATATTTCCTCTATTTTCTCATTGAAATATTGTAATTGGTTTCTGTTTTTCTGTTGAATTACGTGGTACTCAAATCTTTGTTTTGGATACTATGATGAAGTTTAAACTTACATGGTATGATCCGGGTGAACAAGACGATGAAAAATGTTTTTTACAAAATACTTACAAAGATATAACATCCCATCTCTAAAAAAAAGAATACAGCATTACAGCTTCGCAGTGGGCTTGATTTGGTTATAATCATTAACCTTCCAAGAATAGACCAAGAAGGAATTAAAATAGTCATTGGATTTTTTTAATCTTTCTGATAACAATTACAAGGTTATTAGAATTGAAGAGCTCATTTACTGTAGTTCAAGAGACAAACGATCAGTTCAAGTATATACTGACGGAGGAGGTGATAGCAGTGGATAAAAAAAATGTAGGACAAATTAGTTATCAATTATTCTCCGATTATGATATATTACGTTCCGACAGTATATTTTGGAATGGATCCCTTCATTGGTCGGATCGGTGCTAACGGAAGATTATTTCTTTTCATTGATAGATGAAACGCTCGGATATTTCCGAACTAATAACAAGCATTGTACTTTTGAAAGCCTGCTCGAGCTGTTGGGAGGCTTTTGAGCATTGTCAGTGTGGATAATAAGCGCGTACACATATGGTCATTCAAATATAAGAAGCACCGTGATCAGAGTGATGATATCGTTGTAGAAGAAGTGGGATATCAATCTTAGAATTGAACGTAATTTTTCCCTTACTAAAAACAATGAAAATCTCAAAAGATATACGAGACTTGTTATATATTCAGTACTAAACCACTAAAATAAATTTTTATTTACAAAATCCCCCTAAATCTCTTAGGAATAAGCCCTTGTTACTTTTTTTTTTTCTGTAATCATGATTTAAACCTTCGTTTTTTCTTTTAACACAAAAAACCAATTTTGTTGCCCCAGTCTTGTGCTGCCCCGAAGTCAAACTTCGCTGATCTCCCCTCATGGTCGGCCCTGGTTTTTGGTTTAGTGTACTCTAAATTTGTCCAAAATCTACAAATTAAAATGTCATACCATCATTACATTGATTCATACTCCAGCATGTATAGAGAATCACAAGAAAATACAACTAGACGACCGCTATCACGGTGGGATGGTTGATCGGAAAAATTGACGCAAAAATAAAATTTGTACTCACAATTTAGTTACTTCCTAATGGAACGGAGTCGGACTTGTAAATTTTTAAAGCGAAATTGTAAAATAAAGAGATGTAAATTTGGTTTTAGAATAAGAGACCATTTCACAGTTTTGTTTTTACCTAAAATAGGCAAAATTGAAAAGGTGAAAATATCGCGTTTCCTGACACGGGTGAAAGTATCGATGTTCCTGACACATAGTGAAAGTATCATTTTACCTAACATAGAGCAAAATTATCATTTTACCCGACACGGCGTGAAAATATTATTTTTCTTGAAACAAGTGAAAGTATCATTTTTCCTAATACGACGCGAAAGTATATCATTTTTCCAGACACGGAGCGAAAGTATCAGTTTTCCTAACACGACGTGAAAGTATCAAGAAAACACGGCGCGGAAATTAATATCATTTTTCCTGACACGGAGTGAAAGTATCACTTTTTCTGAAATGGGGTGAAAATATCACTTTTCCTGACATAAGGTGAAAGTATTATTTTACAGACACGACGGAAAAGTATTTCCTGACAAGGAGTGAAAGTATCATTTTTTATAGCACGGCGCGAAAGTATATCATTTTCATGACACAGAGCCAAAGTATCATTTTTCCTTACAAGACGCCAAAATATTATTTTTCCTTACACGGTGCGAAAATATCATTATTCCTGACACGTTAGCTATGGTATTTTTCAACTTTGCAAACAATTTGGTGGTGTTTCTACACCATATATTGTACTTTTCATTTGAAAATTAGTCGTTTTTTATACTTAAAAATTAATCATTTTTTTTTGTAGATTTTTAAGACATGTCTAACTTTTAAGGAGAAAACATACAAAATTTGGAGAAATATTAAAAAAAAAAAAAAAAAAAAATTGATATTATTGTTTGTGCTCATTGCTTAGATAATTTAAAAGGCTTTCCAAGTATATAAAAATTTACAAAAATCTGACATCTAGTTTGAAAGATACGACATTTTTAAATACTCCCTCCGTACCACATATATAGGAGAAATACACAAAATCTCTTAGATTAAGAAAATTTCTTGATTTTATACATTTTTATGTTTTTTCCTGTTTTACCCTTAATTATATTTCAAATATTAGGGACATACACTCAATTGTGATGATTCCCAAGCAAATAAATAGGGATAGTAGAAGTAAGAAATCGTTTTGAAAATTGGACTCCGCCTATATAGTGGTACAGGGAAAGATGAAAATTCCGCCTATATAACAGGTATGGAGGGAGTATATAAAAAGTGCATTTACTCTTTTGTTCCTGTGAATGTTCTTTGTAACACTTCTCTAAAATCTAAAGGCTGATAAGAATGAGGAAATCTAATGATTCCATGCTAGAGAACAATAGTACACATATGAATCTTTTTTAAGACACTAAATCCAGTTTTTTTTTTTGTGTCAAATTGGAAAAAGACAATCACGCTTCACATTGACACAATCACCATATATAGAGTCCTCCCTCGCTTCGCGCGGTCGTCCTAACAAAAATACTTTAACTAGTATATTATTCTAAGCTAGAACAATGCTGCCACAGTGGGACGGCCGACCGAAGAAAAAAGAAGCGTCGTTGATTGCATAACGCGTTATATATAATCTTTTTGTTGGAATGTTATTTTTGAAGCATATACATTTTTTTAATGGTTGCATAACCAAATTAGTAGATGCATGAACGAAAATCCATCTGTATAAACTGTTTTGTATGAACGAAAATAAGACTGTATAAACTGTTATACTACCTCCATTTTAGGAAAAGAGATAGTTTGGTAGTTTCATTTTTGTCTAAAAATAAATCAAATTGAAAAGTGGAAGTATTACTTTTCCTGAAACGAAAGGAGTACATCGTTTTATTAGTTGCAACAGAAAATTAGTTGATGCATAAACCAAAATATGGCTGCATTAACACATCCTTTGTGGTGGTTTGCATAATGATTATACACTCAATTTCTAAAATTATTCCTAAAAGGATAAACACCTCCAAATTTTTCGTAAAAACTCTAAATTTGATATTGTTGTTTGTATTTATTCTGTATATCTCTTTAACATTTTTTGAACGGGATAAATATTATAAAATTCCAAGTCACAGATTTTTAGATATGTTATATTTTAGTTTTCTTTCCAATTATACCCCTGAAAAAATAGAATACATAAGAAATTATGTGAAAAGGCTTCACCAAAAAAAATTCAACAAATTCAATCGTGCCTGAGGTTTTATTTTACCAAAAAATGGCCATAGAAGAGACTCCCACTCTTCGATCGAGCGGACCAATTGATCCGATTCACGTCGGTTTTGCAGAAGTGAAAAATACTAGAACCCCCTTACTATATGGGTTCAACGTATAGAAGCCCCACTAAATGGATCATCCATTGTCAACTCCATACTTTGAGAAAATGATATTGCTAGGCCAAAAAATCAATTTTTCTTCAGATCTGGTACATAATGTATTTGATATTTACAAAACTACCCTTTTCTATTTAAAGAAGGGAAATATCAGCAGATATTTTCATTTCTCCATCTTCTTTCTCTCTCATATTTCTCTCTCTCGGTTACAAAAAAAAAAATTCTAAGGTTTTCTGAGATTCAGTTTCATCTTTACCTTTTAGATTCTCTACTGCAACTACGATGAAGAACTTTTAGGTTTTTATTTCACCGTTTTTCATATTCTCCATCGATTCCTCTGTAATCTCAGTTACGAAGATCAGTTGAATTTGTTAGAGAGAAATCATATGGAAGATGAAGAAGAATTATTTGATTCGATTATTAACCAAAGAAGATCAATAGAAGATTCATCTACAGAATAAAATCGTCCTGCAGATAAGATTCGTCAGGTTTATTTTTCTTTCATTGATTTCAATTTTCATCTGCTCTTTTAGATCTGGAAAAACAAAGTTAAATCATCCTAGTTTTGATGTGGTTATTTAGGGATTTGAATCAATTTGATTCAACAGATTTAGTTGTCGAGCATCAAATAATCTATGAATTCGAATCAAAAACTTGTGAGTCTTAAATTATGGCTTCATCAACTCTTCTCACTCTCCATTCAACTCAGAAGTCTTTTTGATTGGTTATTGTTTCATCAATTTCATCTTCTTCAAGGTTCTCTTTAGTTGGGATTTCCTCTATTTTTGTTATTTCTCATGTATGCATTGATGTTTTAAACCGTAAGACTTACTTTCTCCGTAGGTTCAACAATGGAATTAAGAAAATATTCAACACCGACAGAAATAAAGAAGCTAATAACTCATCATCATTCACAGGTGATTCAAAATCTGATTCTTCTTTTGCTTTCAAAAAACGAAAATATTCAAAAGCTAATAACTTACCCTGGCTTTTGCTGGATATTCATGTTTTTGAGTTCTAAATATTTAATGAATTGCTTATGTTGTTTGGTTATATTGTTGATGTAGTTGTTTAGGTTCAATTTGTTGTTTTCATTATTTTCATTTTGGTTTTATAGGGTTGCTTTTTAATAACGGTGATGGGGAGGTTGAAGAATAAGTGGATAAAACTGAAGGAGAAGGTGAGAAGAAAGAGGATGAACCATATTGAGCTTCTGCTGCTGATGCTTCTTATATGCATGATGATTGTTTGCTCGAAAGTGGTGGTGACAGTCGCCATAGGTAATTAGCTGATTTCAGTTCATGCTACAATTAATATACTGATTCAATGTGGAATGTGGATTACAATTTCGCGCAAGAATATGATCAAAAATCCAGGGTGTCTTTTAGCAAATTTGTCCATCAGTTGCCCTCGGTTATGAATCAGGTTCTTTTGACTAATGATGACTTAACTCTTAATTGACCTATGAGTAGGGTTAGCTTGCACTAGACTAGTTGACCTAGTTCTTCCCTAATATTTTGAGCATTTGGATGTGAATATCTTGAGGTTTGACGGTGGTAGACGCTTGTTGTGTCAAACTTATAATCGTGAAAATGGTATAGTTTTGTTACATTTATGTCTGGTTTTCAATTTATTTACAAGTTACCCAGAGAAAATCTGTGTTTAAGCTAACACCTGCTGAGAACCGTGATTGTTTTTTATGAACTCTTACAGTGTACCTCATAGTCTACTAGTACATTATAATCATCTGGAGTTTTATGGATTAAAAATAAATATCCAGCATTGTCTTCTGTGATGTTGATATTTCACTCATTAATTCCTCAGGTGAAATTCAGTTCTGATGCAATCGAAGAAACATATGTTATGGAAGAGACCTTTCAGATGTGTAACTATTAGTTACACATACTAATTAGATGTGTAACTTCTAGGTACACAAGCTAAATGGATGTGTATCTACGAGTTACACATGCTAATTAGATGTGTAACTTAAAGATACACGGTCTAATTGAATTACTAGTTAGTTAGATGCGTAACTACTAGTTTCTGAAGTTGTCATCTAGTATTGTTCCTGCATTTCTTCATCAAAATCGTAGTAAATCTTAATTTATACCTACGATGTAAAAACTGATTTGAGATTCAATATCAACGAATTATCGTCTCTGTTACCCATAGATTTGATTTGAATTTCATCCACTCTTAATTTTCGATTACATATGAACTGGTATGGTGGTGTTGATGTTGTAGGTTCTATAGGAGGATGAGGAGTACATGGTGGTATTGGAGCAGGTTTGGAGGAAGATTTTGAAGTCAGTGATGGTGTTTTTCAGAATTGATAAATGTTTAGGCTTGATTTAATGAATTGATATTTTAGATGAATGTTTTTGATTTAATGAATGTCAGAGTTGATCTTCAAAGCAATAAATATAATGCAATTTGTCACATATAATGCCATCTTATTTCTATGCTCTAGACTCGAGTAATCTACTGAAGTGCCATGTACATTCAATGGTTCATTTTGTGGTCTATGCTGTTTTCAGTATATGCCACATGTTTGGCTCTCTTGGATTTAGGGATTCTCTTATTGAGCTTTGCAGTTTCTTTGAGAGTTTCTGATTTCAATTTTTCTCTAAACTTAACTTGCTTCTTACTAGTGCACTGCCTCATATTGTAGGAAGGGATCATTCGATTAATGTCATTTCAAAATGTGAATGACAATGGGCAGAAATTTGAAGGTCATGTGGATATGCCATTGAAGGAGGACATCATTCCTGTAAATTCTTATGATCCTGCGAGTAGTAAAGCTAGTAGCATCTTCACGCTGCCAACTTATGACATTCCAGAATCAAAGAAATTGCATCCAAAGATGCCTTCATTTTCTGGATTTATTCTTATAGTGAACACTCAGAACTTTGATAAAGAAATACTTATATCAAGGATAAGTTCATACCAGAAGATCCTTGTAATGGAGAAGAGAGGATTCCAAGTGATTGAGCGCGATATCGATTATCTCGTGGATCTTATTCTCAGTGCTTCAATGTGCTTAGTATGGTATGACTGCAAAAACATTGGAACAAAGCAATACATACAACTGAAGCTTCGTCATTTTGTGCCTCTATATGTTGAAAATATTGCAACAAATGTTTTTGACATCCCTGAGTTTTGATTTCAGCGATTGTGCCCTGCTAATCTCTGTTTCTTCCTTAAGGGGTTTTGCTCTAAAAGCTGGGGACTTGCCGGAGCTTAATCAGGCTGGTTACTGTCTTCTTTTGTAAGTTATATGACTTTTTTGGATGTGTAACTATTAGTTACACATGCTAATTAGATGTGTAACTTCTAGGTACACAAGCTAAATGGATGTGTAGCTACGAGTTACACATGCTAATTAGATGTGTAACTTATAGATGTACGTTCTAATTGAATTACTAGTTAGTTAGACGTGTAACTACTAGTTTCTGAAGTTTTTCCTGCATTTCTTATTCGACATTTAGGTTCAGTTTACACATTTCAGCATGTGTAACTGCTAGTTCATTGCTACACTAACAAGATGCATGTGTAACTGCTAGTTCATTGCTATCGACATTAAGCAATATTTGTTTTTCTCTTAAATATTGAACAATATTTGTTTGCATTTTTTTGCTGGCATTGGTTCATATTTCTGTTCATTGCTATCGACATTAAGCATTCTTATGGACTATTTTTTGTTGTTCTCCTAAATATTGAATATTTCGTATTTTTCTTTTGACACTGCTTCATGTTTGTTTGTTGTTATATTACAGGTTTCCGATAACTTCATAAAAGTTAATTGCTTATTTGTGGTTTTGGGCTCGCTGGAATTGGAGTTGACGCTGAATACACAAGTCAAATGCATGTGTAACTCTCGGTTACACGATAGATGCATATATAACTCTCAATTACACTAGACAGATGCATGTGTAACTTCTAGTTACACATACTAAGAAGTTATTGTAAATGAGTATTAAAGTAATACATGTCTTTTTTGTATGCATTCTTTTTTGTCTATTTTTTTTAATGTGTAACTTCTAATTACACATGCCATATGGATCTGTAACTTCTGGATACATATGTCATATGCATGTGTAACTTCTGTTTAGACATTCACACTGTACTTTAATAATTTTGGGCCTAAATTTAAAAATTTTGGTCTTAAATTTGAACTTTATTTAATTTGGGGCTTGACAATATATAAAAGGGAATGAATGTCTTTTAATAATTCAGGGCCTAGATTTAAACTTCTTTTAATTAAGAGCCTCACATTATGAGTTATCCATGGATTGGGCCTTAGCCTAAGTTTCCCCTTGCAAAAAAGCTATAGTTAAAACCGAATGCGACCCGTTCTTCTATATGAATTTTTGACTTATAACACTGTCGGGGCTTCTGTAGCCGGCCAACATGGACCCCTAACCCCGACTCTGCACGGCTAGCTAATTGTTGGGCTTTGGACTGTCCGACCCAAAAAAGGAAACAAGACTCACTAAATGCTAGGGGTGTGCATATAATCCGGAACCGCGAATTTCATCCGCGACAGTCCGCAAAATTACGGGTGAAAACCAATCCGCAAGAGTCTATGAACCGGTTACGGGTGAATTCTCAAATCCGCAAGGTTTGGCGGTTTGGTTGCGGTTGGTTTTGTAAATCCGCGGATTTATCCTCACCGTAGGATAGTGAAGGAATCTCATAAAACTATGAAGGATAATATTGGAAGGTTCAGTTTAATATATAATCTTCTGTATCGCTATACAAGTATGAACAGGATAGGAAATTACATATCAGGAATTCATGACAACTGCTCAGAGGGAAGGCCTCGAACAAAGTAAGAAGCTAAAAATAGTCACCTCATCCTTTTCCGACGCTGAAAGAGAAGAACTTCCTCCATATCTACTGTGTCAAAAATGTCTAACATGAGAAAGTATGCTCATTCCAGTCAGGTCCACAGAGAGGGCAAGAAACCAAGGTAACCATGACCGAACTCCATACTTCCTCATAAACAAAGCATAAATTAATGGTCTACTCATATGCAACACCTCAGCAGTGAGAAACAAAACCCCTGGAACTCCCTTCTCAGACCAAATTTTGAAAGTGTAGCTTTGATGGAAGTTCCAGTGAGAGTGAATGCATGGCTGGTGGAGCAACCAACTTGGGTAGTCTGGGGTTTTATACTCTGATGCCTGAAGTCTCGAATATGAAAGCAATTCTACAGCATGACAGATCGGTGATGATTTTTTTTTCTTTTATTAAATCCGCGGTTAATCCGCATCCGGCCCGTACAATCCGCAGATCCGCAGAGGTCAAATCCACAGGTAATTGGGCCGGTCACGGTTTAATTTTCCAAATTCGCGACTTTAATGGTTTGGTTGCGGATGACCCTTAATCCGCAACCGTTTGCACACCCCTACTAAATGCAGGGAATTTCCTTACTGGGATGCATTCCGGATTAGAATCTGATTAAATTTCTAATCTGCGGCACCTAGCTAGTTTGGCTATAAATACAATTCTCTTTTATAGCCAGTTATCTTTAGCTTTCTGACGCTTTGTTTTATTTTCCATCACAGCACAAGTTAGCTTTGTTATACAAATCATGGAGAATCTTCAAACAGAAATAACAATGGAAAAACTTCTGCGGTTACCTGTTAATTCAGTTTTAGAGTGTGTAAAAGATGCAAGACATGGCGAAATCTCATACGTAGTATCTGCTTTGCAAATACTCACTCTCGTCGCCAGATACAATATCGTCAACAGCTTGATGCACGTGATGACGACAGAAGGTATGTTGATGATTATATTAGCCTTGGTCACATATTTTTGATTAAAAAAATAAATAATATGACATTATTTGGATACCCTGAGAAACTCCAACTTCAGTACAATGAGAATATTGATAGTATTAGAACTGCTGATTATGAGTCTAATGAGGAACTTATAGCAGATAATAAGAATTGGTGGCTACCAAATAATATGCTAAGTAGCTACCGTTATTCTTTGGTTGGTTCGTGCAACGGCTTGGTTTGTTTTTCTAGACAATGCGAGAATGGACCAGGTGGATATGTTGATATAAAGGATATGGTCTATTATGATCCGGTTTTCGTTTGCAATCCCCTCACGAGAGAACACATTGATCTTCCAAGCTATAAAGCCAAAGTAGCGTAGTCGAGTTGTAAGCGGGTTCGGTTACCACGCTTCCAAGAATGAGTACAAGGTTGTAAGAATTATATATCACCCCGAGGAAGAAGTAGAACCAGATATTGGGCATGTTCAGGTGTATACCGTTGGCGACGGAAATGGTTTGAGGAACAAAGAAGAAATTTCCTACTGTCTGCGGCCTTCGGCTTCATCGGGTGTCCTTATGAATGGAGCTCTGGTTTGGTTTGACGAAAGTTTCAATATTGTGGCCTTTGATTTATCTGACAAAGTATTCTCTTTGCTGCTGCAACCACCTTGTTATATGCAGATTGGTCGTAGTGAAGAGTACTACCCCAAACTGCGCGAGTTCAAAAACTCTTTGTGTGTTGTTACTCGGAATGTCCTAAACGACAATGAACTAGGGGATACTGTCGAAATATGGATGTTAAAGGAAGACATGACAGTTGAGAATAGGAAGTATTGGACAAATATTTTCTCGACACCACGGCAAGGCCTATTCTTGAGTGGGGATCGTGCTGAAGTTTCCCCTCTCGCGCTTACAAATGGTGGTGAAATTCTATTCTGGAACAAATTAGAAAGGATCATCTTCAGCTTTGACCCGAATACTGGAACTACAAGAACAGTTGTAGGGGATTTCAAAGGCTTAGAAAATGTACGTGCAGTAACCCACATGAACACTTTTGTTACATTGATGGGTCTTGGAGAAAGTTCAAGATTTCAAAGAGAAGCTCATGAGGACTTACGAGATGTAAATTACCTATCAGAAGAAAGAAAAAATTCAGAAGAACAATCAGATACAGTTCTGGGTAAACGCAAATGGGAATTCTCATCTACATATCAAACAAGCCACTGCAAATAATAATATGCAACTGTGCAACTCTAGAGCAAGACTGATGACATTTTGATTGCACTTTCGATTGCAAGAGCTAGTTCAACAATTAGATTGGTGTTCATTTAAGACACTTCGTGTTTTCATTCCTTTAACTTGAAGTTTTCTTGCAAGTTATATCATTGTCAGCTGCACATATTGATATCTATGGTCCAAAATATTTCTAAATGTACTGGGATGACCATAATGAATTTGCACTCAGTTTGACCAAAACTATCCGTGAAATTAAACATACCAAGCCACATATATATTGAAACAGGGATAATTTATTTCAGAGAACCGTGCTAAAACCTTGTCCCCACATTTTATTAAGCAAGTAATGTGCCGATATTTGTAATGTACTACACTACAAAGAATTAAGAAAAGGATCTGAAGACAGATTAGAAGAGAAGAAGGGAAGATGAGGAAGAAGAAGATAGCAGAAGAGATGAGAGCTAGCCAGAGAGAGAAAGTAATTTTAATTATTAGTTGTCTAAAGAATCCAATGATTGGTCGGATTCAAATATACCCCATTGGCCCTAGCCACACACACAGGTCAACATACACAAAGATAAAAGCACCCATACAATTAATCAGGGCACCCAAGGCTAGTAAGGTCTATGACAAATACCCCATACTTCAAAATATTCTTGTCCTCAAGGATGAATTTAGAAAACTGCTTCAGTATGACAACCTTGTCCTCCCATGTAGCAACAACTTCTGAAGAATGAGTCCAGTGTATAAGTACCTGCTCCACCTCTTGTTGATGCTTCTTGATAGTCCTGGAGGCCAGCACCTGAAATGGAGTGACCTTCATGCATCCATTGGAGTCGAGAGTGGGTAGTATGGTTTGTGGGAGTAGTCTTGATCCAAGCTTTGGATTTAACTAAGATATATGGAACACTGGATGAATTCTGGAGCTAGCAGGGAGCTGAATCTTATATGCCACTTTTCCCAACCTTGCAAGGATCTAGTATGGGCCAATTTTTTTTGCAGATAACTTCAAATTCCTTCTCAGTTGCACTGATGTCTTCCTGTAAGTTTGCAATCTCAGATAACCCAATCTCCAACCTGAAATTCTCTCCCAGTTCATTGTTTATCAGCTTGCTGTTTCATTTTGTGTTGTGCTTATTCAAGAGTAGACTTGAGTATGATTCCCATAGCTTGTCGTTTTTGTAGATAGTCCTCCACAATACCATTGGAGGATGGAGTATGAGAAAAAATACCAAAATGTTGAGGACTGTATCCATATAAGGCTTGAAAGGGAGTGATCTTGAGACCAAACTCCAGACATGCATTCAATCTTTCTGTTTGCCCATCAGTTTGTGGGTGGTATGCAGAGCTCATGTGTAATGTTGTTCCCATATTAGAAAATAGCTCTTGACATAAGTTACTTAAGAATATATTGTCTCTGTCAGAGACTATTGTATCAGGCAATCCATGTAATTTAAAGATGTTGTCAAGAAATACCTTGGCTACTGAGAAAGCTGTGAAGGGGTGACTGAGTGGAAAAAAGTGATTGGTATTTTTTGAATCTATCCACTAGTACCATAATAACTTACCTACCCTCTGACTTTGGCAATCCAGTGATAAAATCCATGGAAATGTGTTTCCATGCCTTGTCTGGAACTGATAGTGGTTGCAGCAGCCCTCCTGGAGAAGTACGAGGTACCTTATGTTGTTGGCAGATGTCACACTCTTTGATATATTGGAGTAAGTCTTTTTTCATTCCCACCCAATGAAAGTAAGTCTTGGATCTTTAATAGATGGCCTGAGTGCATGAATGACCACCAACAGATGAAGAATGAATGGAAGCCATCACCTGGTGTCTTAAGTTCCCAGCTGAGCCAATGTACACCCTGTTTTTGTATCTTAGCACACCTTGTATGAGGGAGTATGGAGCTTTGCTGGAGGGTGACACTGTTAACTGAGGAATCAATTCAGAAGCTAATTTATCTGAGTGGTAACTCCCTTGTACTTCACCAAGCCATGTTGGCTGTAGTTGAGTGATTAATTGACATTGAGGGAAATTAGAGTGTGAGAGTCTTGATAAAGCATCATCCACCTTATTCTCCACACCCTTCTTGTAGCAGACTGTATAATCATAACCCAGTAATTTGGAGAGCCACTTCTGTTTCACTATGGTATGAAGCTTCTGTTACATGAAATACTTCAAGCTTTGATGGTATGTATAAATGGTGAAATGGTTTTCCATCAAGTAAGGCCTCCACTTGGTCACTGCCATGACTACAGCAAGGAGTTCTTCTTCATAAGTGGACATGGATAGAAATCTGGACTTCATGCCTTTACTGAAGTAAGCAATTGGCTTCCTATTTTGCATCAAAACTGCTCCCACTCCTGTATCAAAAGCATTAGTCTCCACCTCAAATGGTTGAGTGAAGTTAATAAGGACTAGAACTGGAGTTGTGGTAACAGCCTTCTTGAGGGACTCAGAAGCAGATTGGGCTTCAGTACTCCACTTAAAATTGTCCTTCTTTAATAGGTCTGTCAATGGCCTACTAATGACTCCATATCCCTTAACAAATTTACTGTTGTATCCAGTGAGTCCTAGGAATCCCCTAAGTTCCTTTAAGGTGGTTGGTGTAGGCCATTTAATCATGTAGTCAATCTTGGCTGGGTCAGCATCTACTCCTTCACCTGTGATGATGTGGCCTAAATACTCCACTTGAGTTTGTCCAAAGGTACATTTGCTGAGCTTGGCAAATAATGAGTGTTATTGTAGAGTCTTGAATGTATTTTCTAGATGCTCCAAATGTGTTTCCATGTCAGGACTGTACACCAAAATGTCATCAAATAACACCAAGATGAACTTCCTTAAATGTTTCCCAAATAAATCATTCATTAATGCCTGGAAGGATGCTGGTGCATTGGTTAAGCCAAAAGGCATCACCATGAACTCATAATGCCCTTGATGGGTCTTGAAATCTGTCTTGTAGGTATCTGGGGGGTAAACTCTGATTTGATGATACCCAGTCCTCAGATCAATCTTAGAAAATACCTTGGAACCAAATAATTCATCTAGCAATTATTTAATTATGGGAATAGGGTACTTGTCCTTGACTGTAGCTTCATTCAATCTTCTATAGTCAACACAGAATCTCCAGCTGCCATCTTTCTTTTTTACTAGAAGAATTGGTGAAGAAAATGGGCTATGGCTATGTTGAATGACACCAGATTTTAACATTTCTTGTACAAGTTTCTCAACTACCTCTTTTTGTATGTAGGGAATTCTGTATGGCCTTTGATTGGGAGGAGTAGTGAGTTGTTTCAAAGGAATGTAATGGTCATGAGTTCTAAAAGGGGGAAGTGACTTAGGTTCTTGAAATATATAATCATACTTTTTTAATAAGAGCTTGATGGGTTCAGGTATTTCATCTTGTTTCTCACAAGCAGTAATGGCAAAAAGGCTACCAACCAACCCATGTTTATTTTTCCTAAGCCATTTTTTAAGATCACTACCATATATCATGGATATTTGAGCTGAGAAGTATTACCTTGTAATTTGATGTTCTCCCCATTTTTGTTGAATGTCACAATCAGCTTTTTGAAGTCAAATGACAATGGGCTCATGTTTTTTTCATCCAATCCAAACCAAGTACCATATCACAACCACCAAGATTTAATAATCTCATGTCCCACTGAAACTCATGCCCTTGCATTTTCCATGTGAAGGCAGAGCACTTGTAATGTAGAAACTGTTAAGAAGAAAGCAATACGGAGATTGCAAGTGATACGAAGAGACGAAAGCGATACGAATAAGATGAAATCAAAGATTAAGAATAAGAGAATTGAAAGAGTTGATAAAGATAATAATCTTGATTGAATAATAATAATAAGGTGTGTTCAAAACAAGAAGGCGCAGCCTTTAAATAGGTTCACAAGAACCGTAAACAGAAAAGAAAAAAGAAAGCTAACTAAACTAGGAAAGCTAAAAGACTTGTAAAACAAGTAAACTTAATAAAGGAATGAGAACAACTTGTCAGAGTTGCTTCAAAAGAATTAGAACAACTTGGAAGAGTTGCTTCCAAGAAAAGGAATCAACTTGTTATAGTTGATGTTGTTCTTGAAACAAAGGATGTAATACATCAGTCCCCCCTTCTTGAAAAAAACTCGTCCTCGAGTTTGCTGTTAAAAAGAACTTCATTGTCTCCATGAAACGTAAAAATTTCTTGGACATTGATGTTCCAATCTGTTGGAAGATCAATAACATAAGCATTATCACTGATTTTCTTCAGTATCCTGAACGAACCATATTTCTTCATCTTTGTTTTGTTATAAGTTCCAGTAGGAAAACGTTCTTTCCTCAGATGAATCATAACCAACTATACTTCACTAAAAGTCTTAAGCCTTCTATGTTGATTTGCATCTTCCTTGTACTTGTTGTTGGAATTTGAAAGTTTTTCTTTTACTTCTTGATGGATCTGTGAAGTTTTCTCAAGCATAGTATCAGCTTTTGCACTTGATTGTTGTAGCTTTGGAAGAACTACCAAATCCAAAATATGGTTAGGAACTTTAGAATAAACAATCTCAAAGGGAGTTTTACCTGTAGACCTATTAACTGAAGTGTTAAAATCAAATTCCATATGAGGAAGGAGAGTATCCCATTTTTTTTTCCTCCAATAATCTTAGCTCGAATCAGATTGCCCAAAGAACGATTGACTACTTCAGTTTGTCCATCAGTATGTGGATGAGAAGTTGTACTATACTGAAGTTTAGTTCCCAAACGCATCCATAAGGATTTCCAGAAATAACTCAATAATTTAGTGTCTCTATCAGATGTAATATTTTTTGGAATCCCATGCAAACATACCACTTCTTTGAAAAATAAGTAAGCAATATGTGAAGCATCTGTTGTTTTCTTGCAAGCTATGAAATGAGCCATTTTTGAATAACGATCCACCACTACCATAATAGAGTCATTCCTTTAGAAGTACGTGGTAAACCAAGCACAAAGTCCATGCTAATATCTACCCAAGGAGCCTCTGGAATTGGGAGTGGAGTGTACAAACCTGTGTTTTGAACAGTTCCTTTAGATTGTTGGAAAACCATGCATTTTAGTACATACCTTTGAACATATCGTTTCAATGAAGGCCAGAAATAACGTTCTTCAACCAAAGAAATGGTTTTATCACGTCCAAAATGTCCACCAAGGCCACTTCCATGCAATTCCATAATTAGATGAAGACGTAAAGAGCAATGTGGAATACATAACGATTTCCTTTAAAGAGAAACCATCTTGAATAAGGAAATCATCAACATTGCTTGTTGAAGAACCGCACTTTTCCCATAAGCTCTGAAAATCCCTGTCTTCACTATAAAGGTCTTTTAGAAAATCAAAAAGCCAAACTCTCATATTTGAGAGTGACAATAAGATGATTTCTCCTACTTAAAGCATCAGCTACTTGATTTAATTTTCCACTCTTATGTCTTATAGAGACTGTGTATTGATTGATAGTTGATAACCACCTATCATGCATTCTATTAACTTTAGCTGAGGTTTTCAAAAATTTAAGATCTTGATTATCAGTATTTACGATGAACTCACTATGAACAAGATAAGTATGACATTGTTCTAAAGCTTGAACAAGTGCTATCAACTCCAGTTCATAAGTAGACCATTTTTTTCTTGTATCAGAGTTCTTCTCACTGTAATAAGCAATTGGATGATCTTCTTGAGATAGTACAACCCTTATACCAACAATGGAAGCATCACAATGTATTTCAAATGGCTTTTCAAAATTTGGCATAGCAAGGACAAGTGCACTACACATCATTTCCTTTAGTAAATTGAAACTCTTATTTGCTTCTTCAGTCCACACAAATGTGTCACGTTCCAAAAAATTCGTAAGACCAGCTGAAATAGTGCTGAAATTCTTGACAAATCTCCTATAAAAAGAAGCTAAGCCATGAAAGCTTCGCACTTCACGAATAGAAGTAGGAGTAGGCCAGTCAACAATGGCTTTAACCTTTGAATCGTCAACGCGATACCAGTACTTGAAACCACATAACCCAAGAATGTAACTTTATTTGTAAGGAAGGTGCACTTCTTTAAGTTCACATATAACACATTCTCTTGTAGTGCAGAAAATACCTGAGATAGATGTTCAAGATGTTCTTCCTCATTGTGACTGTAAATCAAAATATCATCAAAGTATACGATGACAAATTTGCACAGAAAAGGTTGTAATACTTGGTTCATAAGACGCATAAACGTGTTAGGAGTGTTGGACAAACCAAATGGCATCACAAGACATTCATATAATCCTTCACGAGTTTTAAATGCATCCTTCCATTCATCTCCTATACGAATTCGTATTTGATGATAACCACTTCGTAGATCAAGTTTTGTAAATACTTTAGCACCAGAAAGCATATCAATCATATCATCTAGTCTAGGTATTGGAAATCAATATGGTATAGTAATTCTGTTCAAATCCCTACAATCTATACACATACGATGACCACCATCTTTCTTGTCGACTAAAAATGCTGGGCTAGCACAAGGACTTTTGCTTAATATAATCAATCCTTTTTGTAGCAAATCATCAACTTGTCCTTGTAAAATTACATTCTCTTAAGGACTCAACCTATAGTGAGCTTGATTAGGAAGAGAAGTTCCTGGTATAAAATCTATTTGATGTTGCAAATCCCTTAATGGAGGTAAGGTATTAGGTAATTCATCAGGAAATAAACTACCAAAAGAAGATAATAAGTTTTGTACCTTAAGAGGAATCTCCACCATCAGCTTAGTAGACTCATGAGAACTCAAAGTATGAGTTTGTTGCAAAGATCCAGTAATGGAAGCAACTAGGGCAGTTGTCTCCGGTTCAGAGTGTTCACTTGTTGAAGTAGAGATTGCAAAGGCCATAATACCTTAGTAAAACCATCATGAATGAAAGTTTACGTATTCTCATAGCAGTTATGAACAACACAAATATCATACTGCCATGGTCTTCCCAAAAGTATATTTGCAGCACTCATATTAATCACGTCACAAAGACCATAATCTTCATATACAGGGAATGAAACTTAACCAAACACTGATGAGTTATCTTTTGTGTAGAAGAACTGTTTATCCATCCAACAGAGTATGGATTGGGATGAAGAGTTACTGGTAATCCTAACTTTTCAACCACCTTTGAAGCTACATAATTTTCAGTACTTCCACTGTAAATGATGATACTACAAAGTTTATCTTCAATAATGCATTGAGACTTGAAAATACTATGTCTTTGTGAAAGACATGGTTCTGTGATTAGTATTGGACGTAAAACTCCCAGAAAATCTGCATCATAAGCTTCATGTGCATGTAAATAATGATGTTCTTCTTCTTCTAAAATATCTTCTTCTTGTGTTTCTTCTAGAGTTTCTTCTTGAGTTTCATGAATATAAGCATGAAACTTACGACATTCACTAGAAGTATGACCAGATTGATTGCATTTGTTACACTTTTCTCCCCTAAATTTTGCATAAGGATTAGCAGCTTTAGGTAAAGGAGGAAATTGTTGTTGATATTTACCTCTAGTATTTGGAGCAATTTCTCTTTGGTTTGTACCCTGAGGTGATTTAGCAGCAGGAATATTCATCAATGGAGCATTATCCTTTTTCACTTTGGTTACCATAATAATGTTGGGAATTATATGGTTTTGCAGTTTTATAAAAGTGTTGATAACGAGTTTGTCGAGGTGATGCTAACCTGGAAGTATTTAATATACGCCTTTCAATCTTAATAACTTGTTGAATAGCTTCAACCATTGTAAACATAGATTATGTCATTCCCTGCTGAATTAGGTTGTTCAAACCATCTATAAAATGTGCAACCAACTGTTCTTCAGTTTCATTCAATCTGTTTCGAGCAATTAATGCATACAATTCAGTTACATATTCCTCTACTAGTCTAGCACCTTGTCGACAGTTTTGAAGCTTGAGAAACAGCTGTTGTTTAAAATCTTATGGTAAAAACTTAGCTCTTAATAAGTCACGCATTCTCTTCCAAGTTCGTATAGGAGGTTTGTGATACTTACATCGATCATCACAGAGAGTTTCCCACCAAGCTGTAGCTCTACCTTTAAGTTTATATGCTACCAATTTCACCTTGGAAGATTCAGGAACTTCCATAAAAGTGAAAAACGATTCTACTTCATACAACCAATCCAGCATATTCTCAATATGTAATCCACCACTAAAACTTGGTATGCCAGCCTTCAATTTATATTCTGGAAGATTTCCATAAGGATTCATAGGAGTTTTTAATTGTTTTTCGTCTTTCCATTGTTGCTCTGCGATGTCTTCACTTTTGTCTTCATCATCACTGTTGATAGTTATAGTTGTAATAATTTTTTTGTGAATACAACCTTCGAACGGTTCAACGTGTTGAATAACATGTGAACCATTCCCAGGAATAGACGTATTTTGAATAAAGGAAGGTTTAACTTTCTTTGTTTCATCAACTTCTGTCTCTCCTGTTTTTTGTTTCTCTATCTTTTTTATCATCTTATGTATCATCAGTTAATCCAGGCATGTCTTTATCTTCCAAGCCTGCGAGATTCCATAACTTGAGTATGCACTCTTCATGATTTCCTAACTTGGTCTCGAGAGAACTTTTAGTGGCATCAATCTTGGTTTCAAGTTTTGTCTCAAGAGGAAGTAACGGAAGTTGTAATCTCTTTGACGATATTCTTCTGAAATTCTTTCATAAGAGCTTCAATCTCAGCTTTTTCCATTGAAAGAAAATGTAGGGTTTTGAATTTTGCGGTTTTGTTTTGCGGAAGCGATTATGGATCGGTTTTTAGATAAGAATCTAAAAACTTTGGATGTGGTACCAACTAATGTAGATACTCTTAAGAAGAAAGCAATACGGAGATTGCAAGTGATACGAAGAGACGAAAGATATACGAATAAGATGAAATCAAAGATTAAGAATAATAGAATTGAAAGAGTTGATAAAGATAATAATCTTGATTGAATAATAATAATAAGCTGTGTTCAAAACAAGAAGGAGTAGCCTTTAAATAGGTTCACAAGAACCGTAAACAGAAAAGAAAAAGGAAAGCGAACTAAACTAGGAAAGCTAAAAGACTTGTAAAACAAGTAAACTTAATAAAGGAATGAGAACAACTTGTCAGAGTTGCTTCCAAGAAAAGGAATCAACTTGTTATAGTTGATGATGTACTTGAAACAAAGGATGTACTACATAAACTTGGCATCACTAACCATTTTGGTACCATCTGCAACAACTACTAATAAGCGATTGGAAGGATTAATTTGGACTCCACATCTATCTGTAGCTCCTGGATCCAAAAAACTACGGGTGCTCCCACTATCTATGAAGATAGTCAAGGAGTGCATTCTGTTGAAACCTCAATCCTGATGGTATTCTGAGACACATTGCCAGCCAAGGCATTCACTGAAATTTTCACCTCTTCTTCAGTACCAGGTAATAGTAGAGAATCACAAGGGGACTCTTCACCAGATGGAGTGGTGTCCTCTTCATCAGCAGCTAGCATATAAATTTGTTGTTTAATGCACTTATGCCCTTCCTGGAAAAATTCATCACAGTTGTAGCATAGCCCTTTCTCCCTTCTCTTCCTCATTCCATCATAAGACAATCTTTTAATTGGTGGTGGGGAGAGAGGGGTAGGGATGGAAAAATTCTTGTTAATGTTTCTAGGACTGGTAACTGGAGATGAAATGTTTCTTTGAGGGTAGTGGTTGGGTACATAGAGTGAGGAGGGCTTATAATGGTTTCTTATCTTCTTAGCAACATTTTCAATTAGAGCTTCATGCATTCTAGCTGTGTACACTGCATTGGAAAATGACTTGGGAGAAAACATTTGAACATGTAGTCTTAGTTCTTCCTTAAGTCCACTGATGAAGCTTGAAGTGAAGTAATCCTCTGTGAGGTGAGGATACTTTGCTAATATTAATGCCTTTAGTTCTTCAAAAATTTCTTGGTAGTCAAGAACTGTCCCTACTTGTTGAAGCTTGTTAAACTCACCTACAATATCATCATGTCCTAGATCTTGGAAACGAAGACAAATATCTATAAGGAAATCTTCCCATAATATGACTTGTTTTCCAATCTGGTAATCCTGAAACCATACATCTGCCTTTCTTTATAAGTACACACAGGCCATATTTACTATCTGAAAGTCTGACATATTATGCATAACAAAAAAAATTCTGCACTTACGTATCCATGAACATGGATTGGTACCTGATGCTATTTTTGATAGTGGTAAATAGAGTTGTCGTTCACTCGGACTTGTGAAGATTAAATTTAAAGATTTTTTATCCAAAATATTGTCACGGGATGAAGAATTTACTGGGACTCGGGATTTCACTGTTTTGGATCTAAGTTTTCACTTAACCTATTGAGGATATCTTTCGAGCAATACTTTCGTTCGTCTCTAACTCAAGTCTACGTGTCGACTCAACTATCCTCTCAAGGGTCTCTTCTAAAGAAATCTCCTTAAGTGTTGGATCTAAGTTTTCACTTAACCTATTGAGGATATCTTCCAAAGAATATTCAGTCGTTGCTGCAGTTCTTTCGTCCATAACTACGTTGTTCACCTCATCTAAATTGTATGTCGATTCAGCTAACTTATGTGATGACTCAGCTAAATTCCTGAGAGACTATTCTAGAGAAGAAATATGAACTGAAGGATCATAAAAAGGACTACTTTTCAATAGTTTGATTGTATCCTCTAAAGACTATGAACTAGTATTATAATCTTCTTTCCTATATGACCGATGCGCGTGTGGATAGTAATTGGGCTCACCATGGTATGACCCAAAACCTTGAAAAGGTTGGCGTGCCCAACCACTATTCACGCTATGATCATAAAAATAGTAATGTCCATGTTGTTCAGTTGGATAATCATTGTATTGGTTATACCAGTTCGACATCCTAACTGCAAGGGAATTCTAAACAAGCACAAACAAGGCTGACTCGACCACAACAAGCCTATTTTATCTAGCAAACAAAAAGCATGATGGCTCCACTTAGATTGTTTCTAGACTATCTTCTATTCTTTCAAAAAGGAATTCGTTATAATCTGAGCAAACCTCTCTGGAATCAATCTGAGTTAAAGTATGTTGAATAGAGACGAGGGAAGCTCAATGGAGCTTTGATACCCAAGGCCTCACCGGCGTTACAAGGCGGCGTATTCAACTCACAGAAATCATCATGAACTTCAAAGTATGCTCAAAAGAGTAACCAATATTTTTCGAACGACTTTCCTAATAAGCTCGTTACCCTATCGATCTCGTTCTAGTCCAAATTTTAAGGGTTAGGTTCGCGTAGGTTACGTGTTCCTAAGGCGGGCAAGAAGGAAATGGTGATGAAATCCGAGTCCTTATCTTGATTTGGCCAGGCCTTGCCCTTTACTAGAAAATTAAATCCGTTTTCAGGTCCTCAACATATATGCATACGCAATCATCTAGTAAACCCGCTGACAGGGGATTCGCGGGTGTTTAGAATTCTTATCTCTCGTTCCAGACGGGGGATGAACCGTTGAAGTCGACTCGGGCCACCGACTCCAATGTCAGTGTACGAACCCGAGGGGCCGAGGAGATATCGTAATCGCCGTCCTTCCCTGTGCAGTTTATATTTAAACTAACCCTTCCTTAGAGTTTTAAAAATAAAGTCCAATGTTCAATGTCCAAAAGAAAAGAAAACAAAAAAAAAAATATTACAAAAATAAAAACTTTAATTATAGTTTCTAAAAAAAAAGAAAAATAAAAATAAAAATAAAATTATTTACAAAATCTTCTTCTTCACTCTTTTTGGATTTCGCTTTTATTTCCTTTTTGGGATTTTCCTTTTTTTTCAGCACTTTCTCTTTTTCCTTTAGCTTAGCTCCAAATATGAAAGCAAACAAAAATACCAAAACGCGTAAAAGAGAACAAATAAAATATAACCTAAAAACAAATCTATACAAATCCGCGTCGGCAGCGCCAAAATGATACTATTTTTGATTGTGGTAAATAGAGTTGACGTTCACTCGGACTTGTGAAGATTAAATTTAAAGATTTTTTAAACTAAAATAAAAGAAAATTATATACAAAATATTGTCACGGGATGAAGAATTTACTGGGACTCGGGATTTCACTGTTTTTAATATTCAAGTCGTTCAGAAATTATTCCTAGGCAATTATAGATCCAAACAAAAGAAATATTAACTCTATTCTTTGTCAAAATAGATTTCGTAAAACATCAATTGTAAATTACAAGCATGGTGTATCAAAAGCACCTAAGACTAAGCATACACTATCATACAAGATAACAATTGATTAATAGATATCATAAATCATTTAAAATCGGTGCAAAAAGTAATAAGGAATTAATTAAATTAACCCAAGGATAAAATACATCTTCCTCCGTTGTCCCAGTGATGGGGTCTAGCTACGCATGGTGAAAACACATTTAAAATATTTATTCATGGCTCAAAAAGTGGTTTACAAATGATGAAAATGTGAGAAAATTATTAAAGCAGTGATTTTCTTTTCTCTCCCAAAACTCCCCCCAAATGTGCTCTTTAGCTCTCTATTTATACACACAAATACACATCACTCAAATATATTCTTCCATAACTCCAAAATCTTCTTCTTTTTAATTAAAAATATCTTCAAAAAAATTTCCTTCTCTTTATTCTATGTATGTCTTTACTAAACTCATATCTTCTTTAATTCGCAGAATAAAATCCAAGATAAAATCTTCTAAGGATATCTTTCTTGTTTAATACAAGATAACTTCCTTTTTCTTCAAAACTTCATGTTTGTAAGGCAAGAAGATATTCTTATCTTAAAGATAATAAATCCTTTACCGTTGAAACCAAATTTCCCGCCAGTTTTTCTTTTCAAATCAAGGAAGAAGATGGAGCCCCCTTAACCAGTAATGGGGTGCGATTAGCAGTTGGCTCTCTGGGGTGCTCCTTATCAGTTAGGCGCCCCTTATCCAAAACTGAGAGTCCGAATAACATGTGTCCTCCGGGTTCCTATACCAACTTTTCGAGCCGAATTTTCCAAAAAATTTTATTTTCCAAAAATACCTACAAACACATAAAACACCACAATAAGTAGAAAATCGAGTACCAACATTTCTGAAAATTGAGGACAATTCGGTCACAAAAATGTGTCTATCAGTACCATCAAATTTAGGAAACTCAACCTTGGGTTTAGGTTGTTGAAATTGATTATGCTCTGGAGCTCCAAACAAATAACGAGGTTGGTTTAAATTGTTTTCACCTGAAGAAGGAATGTTGATGCCGGATGGAGATGGACCCAAAATTCCTCCAGATCCGTTGCCATGGATCTCTCTGTTGGCTTGATTTCTACTCTGGAGTTCCATGAAACGATCCATCTGATTATTAAGAGATGTAGTAATAGTCGTCATGAGATCCAGAGTTGGTTTTCCTTGAGCTTCCTTGATCTCTGTAATTGATTGTATCACTGCATCATACTTCACAGATGAATCTCTTTGTGATTTCGTAATCTCATCCAACTTTTTAGTGAAATCTGCTTGAGCTGAATTAAGTTCTTCGATCTTTCTAGTTAGCTCCTCTACTACTGCCTTGTTAGCCATAATAGGTCCAAGGATAGTTGCTGCTGATACCAATTTGTAATGTACTACACTACAAAGAATTAAGAAAAGGATCTGAGGACATATTGAGAAGAGAAGAAGGGAAGATGAGGAAGAAGAAGATAGCATAAGAGACGAGAGCTAGCAAGAGAGAGAGAAAGTAATTTTAATTATTAGTTGTCTAAAGAATCCAATGATAGGTCGGATTCAAATACACCCCATTGGCCCTAGCCACACACACAAGTCACACACACAAAGATAAAATCACCCATACAATTAATCAGGGCACCTAAGGGAACCCAAGGCTAGTAAGGTTTATGACAATATTTCAAACCAAACATCAATCTCTTCCTTCCTTTCTCAACAGGTTGGAAATCTCTTTCCCTCCACATGGAAGAGTTTGTGTATACCAAAATTTGTGAAAAGAAAAATTTGTCAAATTTTTTTTTCAAGTTCTCGATAAGTCTTAACACTCTCATTAATTCTCAAGATATTTATACAATGACCAGACTTGGTCCTCAAGACACAAGACTTGAACCATACGGAATCCACACGGAATTCACTTCTTAATATAACCCAAAATAAACTAAAATACATATCACCTAAATATAACCTATGTCCTAATACCCTCCGTTAAGATGGAGCATGGAGGTCACGAATGTCCATCTTGGACAAAAAAAAACTCAAACTGAGCTTTCCCCAAAGCTTTTGTGAAAAATATCATCCAATTGCATCGTTGTAGGATGGGATCTCTGAAAAGATGACAATCGACTTCTATATGTTTTGTTATTTCATGAAACACTGGATTTTGAGCAATGTATAATGCTGATTGACTATCACAAAAGAGATTCATCACATGAGTATGATGACCTCCCAAATCCCCAAGTAACTGTTTCAACCATTTTAGTTCACATGTTACAAACCATCATCTTAATGAACGTCTAGTTAATGGATAATTTTCCCAATCTGAGTCACACCATCCTTTTATACTAAGACCACTATCAGAGTGCAACGTAATTTCTTGTCCTGGATTCTTTTTCAAATATCTAACCACATGAAGTGATGCTTCCCAATGCTCCACTCTTGGTTGTTGCATAAATTGCGACAAAATATGCACTCAGTAAGCAAGGTCTGGTCTGGTGACTGACAAATAAATCAGACGACCAACCAATCTCCTATATTTCTCCACATCATCTAATATCTTTCCTTTTGTCAATGTCAGTTGATGATTTGTCTCCATTGAAACTCTGCAGGTTTTGCTCCCAATAACCCAGTCTCCATGATAATATCCAATGCATATCTTCTCTGGCATATGGAGAAGCCTTGTTTACTACGAGCCACCTCTAATCCTAATAAATATTTCAACTTCCCCAAATCTTTCGTCATAAAACATTGTCCCAAGTAAGTTTTAAAATTATGAAGTGCAACCAGACCATTTCCTGCTACAGTCAAATCATCAAAATAAACAAAAAAATTAAGCTGCATATTTCCCTTCGTCATAGTGAAAAGAGAATAGTCTGAGTATGACTGTTTAAAGCCATAATTATTCAAAATTGTTGATAACATTGCAAACCAACACCTAGGTGCCTTTTTTAAGCCATACGATGACTTCTTCATTCTACAAACCATATTAGGATTTTTCCCTTGGAAAATCCTGGAGGTATCTTCATATACACTTATTCCTACAAATCACCATGAATAAAGGCATTATGAAGATCCATTTGATGCACTTCACAATTCTTAAATACTGCAACAGCTAGAAAAGTACGAACTCTCACCATCTTTGCCACTGGTGCAAATGTCTCATTATAATCTAATCCTTCAACTTGATGATTCCCCAAAATTACCAATCTTGTTTTTAAACATATTAAATTTCCATTTTCATCACGCTTCTCTGTATAAATCCATTTGCTTCTTAAAGCGTTCTTACCAGGTGGTAATACCTCCAACTCTCATGTTCCTTTTTCCTATAAGGCTCGTATTTATTCAACCATTGCTTTTTGCCAGCCTGGATGCTTCATAGCTTCTTTGAAGCTCTTGGGCTCATTTCCAGCCATTATTGATGCAAGATATTCTTTATGCACTGCAGAAAATAGATCACAACTAACATAATATGTCAAAGGATAAGGTGTACCTGAGGTTGATGCTTGTATAGGTTGAGTGGAAGGTGGACTATTTTCGCGTACTGTATGCGTCACAAATCCCTTGAGTCTGCTAGAAGGAATTTTATGATGCTTGCCTTTACCCATCTCACCGATGTTATTATCTATCATGACCTCTGCCTAAGTATCATTATCACTAATATTAGATGAAACATCATTTTCATTCTCCTCAGGTTATTCTTGGACACTCCCTTCTAATACTTCTGTTTCACAACCAATACCAATCTGAGGCTCGCCACTGCTTTGTTGTGACTATAACTCAGATTGTGGTTCAATAACTTTCTTAGACAACTATAATTCTTCTCTATCCTCATCACTGCTCCAACATGCTTTATTACTTGATGGATTAATATTAGTTGACCGCCCAGTATTGGTAGTCATATATGGAAACTGGTGTTCATAGAAATCCACATCCTTGACACTAAAAATTGTTCTGTTTCCAAATCATAAACTTTCCATGCCTTTTTAACAAATGGATATACAAGAAATAAACATTTCCTTCCTCGACTTGCAAACTTATTGAATAAGCGGGGGTCTAAAAACCACACTCAATATTTCGCTTAGTAATCTGTATGGACAAACACCAATATATTTTAAAGAGAATCAACTAGACAGTTAGACTCAATTTTAAGAAAAAATACATCAAAGAGTTTACATCTCAATTTCTCAATTCAACCTGCAATCAAACAAATAGGAATTTGTGAGCCTGATTGAATAAAAGAAATAACTTGGACGGTATCACAAACCAATGTCCAAGTGTCAATCAATTCAATCAACAACCCAAATACCGGATTTGAGAATTTATTGATCTTAACGCAGAACCTGTGATATTTCTATCATATAACAAAATATAATGCGGAAAACAAAATAACACAGACACCAGAAATTTTGTTAACGAGGAAACCGCAGATGCAGAAAAACCCTGGGACTTGGTCCAGTTTTCAACACCATACTGTATTAAGCTGCTACAGACACTAGCCTACTACAAGTTAACTTCGGACTGGAATGTAGTTGAATCCATATAAATCTCACACTGATTCAAGGTACAGTCGTTCTCATTACGACTCTGATCCCAGCAGGACACTGCGCACTTGATTCCCTTAGTTGATCTCAACCACAACTAAGAGTTGCTACGACCCAAAGTCGGAGACTTGATAAACAAATCTGTCACGCACAGAAAGTCTATATGATAAATAAATATGTCTCCCACATAAATACCCAAGAGTTTTTGTGCCGTCTTTTGATAAATCAAGGTGAACAGGAACCATTTGATATACCGGACTTATATTCCCGATAACAACCTAGAAATATCAATCACCTCACTATAATCTTAATCGTATGGTAGTGAAACAAGATATTGTAGAATCACAAACGATAAGACGAATATGTTTGTGATTTCTTTTTATCTTGCCTATCGGAGATTAAATCTCGATTAAATCTTAGAGAATATAGTACTCAATCACGATAGAAAACCGCAAGATCAGAACACGCAACAATAGAGAAAATAGTTGGGTCTGGCTTCACAATCCCAATGAAGTATTCAAGTCGTTAACCTATAGGGTTTTGTGAAAAACCTAAGGTTAAAGGAGAATCGACTCTAGTCACAACTAGTATCACACAGGTGGTGTAGGGATTAGGTTTCCCAGTTGCTAGAGTTCTCCTTTATATAATTTTCAAATCAGGGTTTGAGAGCTTTGAAATAAAGCAATCAATATTCACCGTTGGATGAAACCTGATCTAAGAGCCAAGATAAGTTTGCTTAAAACCAAAGCAATATCTCTCCACTGTCAGATGGTCTTATCTTGTTACACACAAATAAAATGTACCTTCAGTTAGATATGAGTAACCGTACCTAACCGTGAACACCTTTTTGGCTCAACAATAGTTAACCGAATTTAGACATATGAACACTTCCATATTAACCTTATTCATCTTGATCACAACTAGTTCAAATGACTCAAATGAAACTAGTTTCTAGAGTTGTTCAATTGCTTATAATCTCATAGAAGTATACAAGATGCAATTGAAGCAAAATCGATTTTGATTCACTCGAATCAAGTCATGAAAATTATAGCCACGGTTTGCAAAAGATTACATTCCTTATTATATAAATGTATTAGTTCATGACCAAATCGATTTTAGAACATCATCCACTTAGGTATGCAAATGGGTACGCATACCTTAGTGGCCGGACTGGGTTTGGGTTCGTCAATATGCGAACAGGTACGCATACCTTAATACACTTCCAAACTCCAGCAGAAATTCCCGGACCTAAACCTTACGCCAGTACGCGTACCATTATGTGTACTTAGGTACTCTTACTTTTACAAACCATCAAGTACGCATACGTGTATGCATACTATGGTGCCAGGACATGGATTACATATATGCAAGTGCGCATTCTATGTTCAAATCCAGTTGTTCAAAACTCTATTTTAATCATTGAAACTTTCTGAGAGGATGACAATAGTTGTTTTTACGAACTATTAACATCAAAGCGATATTCAAGTTATTGAAATAATCAATAGGAAACATTTCATGTTTACATCAAATGATTGTCTCACACAAATCATGTAAAATGTTACTAGGAAATTTTCACATGATCATCTTTTGACTTGCGTCAAAAATAAGATGAACTTGGTTAAAGCGAAAGCTTAATATCAAATATATACGCGAGTTAAACTCGGACCGAAATATTAAATGTGTAAAATCGAATACTATATAATAATACGACTTTTGTCTCAATATAGGAGATAGAGTAGAAATAGACTTTCTGAGTGATAGATGAGTTTCAGTCTCCACATACCTTTTGTTGATGAAGTTCCACAAGATATCCTTAGTAGTTCTTCGTCTTCAATCGATGAATGTCGTGAAGTCTAAAGCTCAACTACACAATCTATCCTAGTATGAGACATCGCTATAAGTAGACTTGAAATCAAGACTTATAGTTTGATCACTAATATTGAAAAACAAGCTTGAGATAGAAACGCTTGCGAGTTCGACCGAGCAGTGCTCTAACAATCTCCCCCTTTATCAATTTTAGTGACAAAACTATCAATACATATGGATTACAAATAAATAAAACTTTGTAGCTTCTCCAAATGCTTTGATCTCCTTGGTTCTTCAACATTACTTGAAATCTTCGTCACTTCCAAGTACGCCATGATTCTAAAGATGTTCAATTTAGCATCACAGTTGTTGAAGATCCGTATCTATAACAATGAGAAAACAATTGTTCTCAATCATTGTTGTACAGTGCCATATATAGTATTATTACACATCATCAAAGTTTAATTGTATCACGACTTTGAAAACAATACTATGGTGATATCTATCACTCCCCCTTAGTCAATACTTCATCTCAACATGAAAACCACTCCCCCTTACAAAATGATCCATAAACCATATGTATTTGTTGTGTGAATTACACATTAATTCTTTGAGGTACAATAGAAAAAATTAGGTTTTCAAGTTTTTATTTTAGTTAAACGGTAATCTAGACATGTTGTATTTGTATTAGGATATTCCGTAACCATTTTTTTAGACACTAGGAATCCAAGTGAATCCCTCTATTGAAATGTGACGCCCTTGTAATAGGTTTCAATTAAAAAGATTCAACAATATGATCTTGGTTAAAAATAACTGGGCCAGTGTTATCCAACTAGATTAAAACTGGGCCAGTTTTTCCAGGATCGTCTTTTCGTTTTTGGATGCTTTATACGGACTTGAAATATGGGGGCTTTTTTTGTAAGTCAATTTTTTGTAACTTAGTTACGAATCTTACGATAAAGAAATTGAATTTGACATAAAACACTTCCGTACCCTTTTAAAAATCAAGGTGCACTATAAAAATATTTGAAGATAAAAAATTAAACCCAATATAATATGCTAATTTTGACCATGAATCCGACTTGTACATTGATATAGTATATAAACTACAACTCTTATTTAATCATGTAAACTCTGACGGAAATACAGATCAAAAGTGGAACAAGATATGAAGGATGTGCACCATTCTATCGGTGAAATCTTTATCCCAAAAGCCGTTCATGCTATTCTTCCAAATAGTAAGTGGCAGCCATAATCTCAGACATAAACATAACAGTAAATTTTGTAATAAGAAACAAGAAATTGTAACCCATCTTTTTCTTCATTGTAATTATGCTACTGTTTGCAATTACTATGGTCTTTCATATCGCTTTAGAGTAGTGATATTTCTTAGCTACCCTACAAAGTTGATCAGATTTGATGAACTTTGTTGCATAGAGAAATCATACAGAGACTGAGTATCCATTCACTTTTTCACTTTACGAAAACTGAGTTTCCATATAATATTCAACGAACACTGAGTATTCGTTTCTGGTAGTCACTATTTTACACTAATATTTCTCTCTTTCTCTCTTTTTTTTTTTCATTTTTACTTTAATTTTTTGTTTGTTTATTTACTACACAGATGCTCAGTATCTGTTTGATACACAATTTACACGAAAATTGGATATCCGTGTAGTACAACTAAGGGATGACACAACACCGCAGTGAGATTCGATTTAGACACATTACTCTTTGCCTTAGACAAGCTACAGCTAAGAGAAGTCCTTTACCAAAATGCTTGGCCTCGATGATTTTCATTTTTTTTTATGTTCTTATTAAATGGCAGCCATCGTCAGCTGTTGGCATTACATAACATGAGACTTGATAAAGATGCTCTCTCTCTCTAAGAAGTCGTATGGTATTCCCTGTAATAAATAGATGATTTTCTCAAAGGATTATGATAAATAAAGACTCGGAAGGATTCCTATCGATGATCCAATGAAAATGAAGAAATTCCATGATCTAAATGGCAGCCATTCTTAGCTCTTCACATGCATCACATGAGACTTGGTGTAATGATTCTTTAAATGATTTTTAAAAGACTTTGATAAATAAAGACCTGAAGGATTCTTATTGGTGACCCTATTTTCCTATGCACTTTCCCTTGCGAAATTAATACACTTATATATACAGGAAGAACTCATCCTCATTCTTACACACAAAACTTCATCAAATCAAAACCAATGGATGAAACTGAAACTGCCCCTCTTCTTGAGGCACCAACTCGTCCACCTACACTATTTGGTTTTAATTGGTCAACAATCCTGTGTAGGGCTACGTTCTCTATAATTTTTGCTCTCTGCCTCTTCACTATTATCTCGAATTGGAAAGGTGCAGTTGAACCCGAATGTCATATGGAAAAACTACACATTCTAGCCCTCGACAAAGCTTCAAACGAAACCCAAGTCATCAATGGCACCTCTATATATTTCGATCTCATATTCAAGAATGTGAATACGTTTGGGAAGATTTACTCTGAAACCGTCGACATGACGTTTTACTATTAAGGTGATAGCTCAAGTCAACCAATTGGAAATATTTCTATACCCAAATTTGTAATAGAAGACGAAGTGTTTGTACTTCCTAATGAGAGAATTCAAACTTTTGGGCTACAATGGGCGGATGTTGCTAGAATGGATGTTATAAATGGAAGTACGGCATTGTTTGGAATAACTTTAAATACAAAATTCAGATCTTCCACCTGGTATTCGGACAGCCCGAGGGCGAGAATATACGGGATGAAATTAGAAGTTAATGCAACGGTCAATAATCAAGGAGCATCAGTGGAGGATAAAGTGTGGCTGTCTCCCCCGCACGGTAATGGTCTAGTTAGTATTTTGCTCATATATGCATTGATTGTTTTCATTGTTATTCCGTTATTTTGTACATGTTTCTGGTGCTGTTGTGGGGTTTGTTTTATATCCGCTAGTAGTTTATGTGTTGGTTGGAGACCTTGATATCACGGAGTTTCCATAGTTCTATGTGTTTGCTGTATTTTCTTATATTTTCGCTTGTTTCGAATAAGAAATATTGAGTTTGTTTTGTTTTTTTTGGGTAAGTAATCCTGAAATCTTTCTGTTGCATGCGGGCATGCCATGGATACCCTCTACATTGTACATCGTACTTCACACCTGGTATCTTCCTCGGTGCTTGAAGTATTTCCGGATTTCCCACAGGTATGAACGCCATGGGATCTTGGACAAAAGCAAAACTATATGTAAGCCAATTATACTAAAGACGGCAATTGTGAAAACCGCATTTGTTTCGAAGGGTTCGTACTGCATACATCCGTATGATACAGAACCGATCTAAAGATAGATCCAAGATAAAATGTCAACTAACCACATCCCACGATCTAAATGGCACCCACTCATACATCACATTAAGACTTGGGACAATGATTCTCTTTGTCTATTAAAAAGTCGTATGGTGTCTCCTACGATAAATAATGATTCTTGAAAGACTTGGTAAATAAAGACTTAGAATGATTTTTATTGGTACATTCTACTTGGTATTGTTATTGTTCTAACGATCATTAGGTATTGCTTTGGATGTATCGTCTGCCTGTCTGGTTGACTCAAAATTCCAAGCGTTTGTTGTATTTTTGTCATATTTTGGCTTGTTTCGTATTTGTAGTATTATTCCTTACCTTCATTTTGGTTGGCGAACGAATCATCAATAGCTAATGCTTTCTTACCGTGTCAATGAATGCGAAAATTTTGTTTACTTACAATATATAAAAGTCAGAACAAGACGTGCCTGCATTATTTGCTGAGTTAGAAATTGAATTAATACTACAAATAAGGGTGAAAGAAAGTCTAGTTCGCCAGTGTAACTCTCAACAACACCCAGACCATGAATATTATATGGCTTGAGCACCCAAAAGTTACAATCAGGCGTCAACTCCTCTGAGAACATTAACCCTTCCCAGCACAATCACAACACAACAAAATCTGACCATCTTTAGGAGGAAACCAGCTATAGTCAAATGGGTTTGCAAATGCCTCACCTTCCTTTGCTCATCACATTAAAATGATTAAATAAGGCTTAAATAAAGCAAAAAGCTCCACATCTTCACAACTAATGATATCCGGAAACCAGAACTTGAGATCGGAACTCGTCTAAATCCTAATCAATGGGAAAACTTGACATGCATAGCTCATCTCAACCTTCGAGCCTTTTGGAATGGTTGAGAAGGCAGAATGGGAGCAAAAATGATTTTTTCTGTCAATGGGGTAAAAGATATTACTTCTCTCCCATGGCATCAAATTTAGCTGCATGCCTGCATACGTATCGTAACTTTTTGGATCATCTGGTGTACAGGGTCAACTGATTCTTGATGTAAGAAATGGTATCTAACTCATCTCGTCAGATAAGAAATGGCGACCATTGGCAGCTGTTAACATGCATCACATAAGACTTGGTGTAATGATTCTATTTGTCACTAAAAAGCCGCACATGTATACTTTTCCTCCCTCGAAAATTAGTATCTTAATTAATTATATACAGCTACAAGAAGAACTTCTTCATTTTTACACATAAAATTTCATCATATCAATGGAAGAAACTGGATACATCTCACTTCTGGAGCAGGCACAAATTGGTCGAATTACGAATCTTGGTTATTATTGGGCAACCTTGCTTAGGGGTAAATTCAGTGAAACTACATGTCTCCGCCTCTTCATTACCATTTTCATTCTAACTATAGCTTTTTTCCTCTTTAATATCATCATCTTGGGTTTGAGTGGTGCAGTTCAACCCGAATGTTATACCGAAAAGCTACACGTCGATAAGGCTTCAAATGAAACCCAAGTCATCAATGGTATTTTTATATTTTTGATCTCATTTTCAAGAATCGGGATACACTGAGGAATATTTACTGTGAAACCGTTAACATGACGTTTTATTATCATTCTAATAGTGGCTTAAGTTGATCGGAAATCTTTCTATACCGAAGTTTGTAATAAAAAAGGAAACTTTTGTTTTTTACAAATACAAAATTCAGAGTTTTGGGCCATTTGGGGAGGATGCTGCTAGAATTGATGTTAAAAATGGAAGTACAAAAATATTTGAAATCACTTTAAATTCGGAATTTAGGTTTTTCGGTTGGTATTCAGAAAGCCCAACGGCAAAAACACATCGGCTGAGATCACAAGCTGATGTGACGGTGAATGAAAAGGGAACGTCGTTGAAAGAAAAGGTGTGGTTATCCAACCTAGTCGGTAGTGATGGCGGATATTCCGCACTTGATATATTTTTTATTGTTCTGATATGTATGTTTTATCTTTTAATTTGCGTCATGTGCTGTTGCGTTCCATATTAATCCCATCCGGTTGGAAACCTCAATATCATGGGTTTTCAATAGTTATGTGTGTTTGCTGTATTTATCTCATATTTTCGGTTAATAACTAGAAACGTTGAATGTATTCCTTTTTTTTTTCCTATGAATAATTTTCTTCCCCAATAAGTTTTAAACTCAGATTATCATTACCCAAGGATTTTTCGATTCAGTTGCAAACAAACACGATGCGAGTCTAGTGAACCAACCATTTCATGCCGAGTTGTTGTTTTCAGAGAACAGCAAAGTTCCTTAAGTTGACCCCAAGAAGTTACACGCCAAAACACAAACGGTACATCACTCCTGGGGTCGAGGGTTGGGTTTATCTGGATGGATATCTAGGCTTGTCTGGATATAGTGTGAACACCACACTTAATTAAGGTGGTGGTGAGTTTTGGCAGTTCAGATAAATCTCGATAGACTTGGTCTATATATAGATTCTCTTTGTTGTCTCTATAAAAAGTCGTATGGTGTACCTTATAATATCGAAAATGACAGACACAGAATGGTTCCTATTGGTTACCCTATTTTCCTACACATTTCCTCACCTAAGTCGATATTAATATCTTGTATATATATATACAAGAAGAACTCTTCTTCATCTTTACACACAACTTTATCAATTCAAAACCAATGGATGAAATTGAAACCAGCCCTACTCCTCTTCTTGAACCACAAAATAGGAATCCTCCAAGTACATCTTCTGAGAAAAATGGTATTGCCGCATGTTGTCTTCTTAGCAGTGTATTTGTAAGTGTTTTCCTAGTGCTTATCATCGCGACTTTGGGAAGTGTAGTCAATCCCGCATGTTATATAGAAAAACTACATATTATTCCTCTCCATAAAACCTTAAATGGAACCCACCAAGTCATCAATGGTACTTCCGTATTTTTTCGATCTCATTCATAAATACGTATTCGTGGGGGGACATATATTGTGAAACTGTTAACATATCGTTTTGTTATCAAGAAGCTAACTTAAGTTTACCGTCAATACCAAAGTTTGTAATATATAAGGAATTCCCTGCTGTTCTTTATGTAAATCAGACTTTTGGGCTAAATTGGGAGGATGATGTTGGAATTGATGTAAAAAATGGAAGTATGAAAATGTTTGGAATCACTTTATATACAAAATTTAGGGCTTGTAATTGGTATTTAAACGGCCCGAGATCAAAAATATATCCGATGGGATTACAAGCTAATGCGACCGTCAATGATCAAGGGATGTTAGTGAAGGAGAAAGTGTGGCTTTCCCCCTATTCCGTGGTGGTCTATTTAGTATACTGCAACATATTTTAGCTGCTTTTATGTGTACTGCAATGATCTGCTTACTTTGCCTTGGTCTTTATACACCATGGAGTTTCTCATCTCGGCATATGCGGTCGAAACATCGCCGTTTTTACCGGTAACGGCCAGAGAACGAGCCTATATCGACATTCTCACCGAGAGGAGTTCTCACCGGGAAAAATTTGCCGGAATCGTTCAATCGTTGCTTGTTTGTTGTATTTTCCTCAACATCAGAAGTTTTTAATAGTTCTACGTGTTTGTTGTATTTTCCTCTTATTTTAATTTGCTTGTTTCGATTAAGAAACTTTGACCCTTACTTGTAAATGGATCCAGAGACGTTCGGTGTATTTTCATTGATTTTCGTATATGCATTCATCTACTGGTTTTTTTAATATTTATGGAAGAAAAGCTTTGCCTATTGAAGAATCATCATTCATTATATTTGATATAAGTAGAATTCGTGGAAGAAATAATCAACCAGAAGAGTGTACCAGACAGCCCAACGACAAATATACATCGGCAATCTAATGTGACGGTCAATGAACAAGGAACGTCACTGAAAGACAAGGTGTGGTTATCCACCTCTCTCGCTAGTGGTCTACTAGTACTCTCTACTCGGCAGTGAGTACGAATATTCTGCACTTGATTTTTCTTTATTTCCGTGACATGTATATTTGTTAAGGATCGAGTAAGAGAGAGGAAAACATAAACGCGGAAGCATAAAAGACTACATTGATTATAATTCGGTGTGTCAATTTTCATGGCTCAACAGCCTATTTATATTGTTCATAAACTTGACGACCACTCAAGGTACTTTCCTAACTAAGATCAAACTCTAAACATAGACACTTTCCTAATGTAACTCTCACAACTTAATGTGCATATCTCCTAAATATAGACTCTCATATATTATCTCCTAATACCCTCCCTCAAGATGGAGCATGTAGATCACAAATGCCTACATGCTCCATCTTGGACAAAAGAAATTTAACTTCAGTTTTCTTCTTTTTTCTTTTCAACACTTTTGTGAAAAAAATCTTCAGATCGTAGTTTAAGGACGTTTCGGTCCCCTTCGTAGTTTAAGGACATTTCGGTCCCATCTTCTTAGTTTAGGGACATTTCAGTCCTCTTTGTAGTTTAAAGACATTTCGGTCCCATCTTCATAGTTTTAGGACATCTCGGTCCCCTTCGGAAGTCTTAGGACATTACGGTCCCCTTCGTAGTTTAAGGACATTTCGGTCCTCTTCGTAGTTTAGAGACATTACGGTCCCATCTTCGTAGTTTAAGGACATTTCGGTCCTCTTCGTAGTTTAGGGACATTACGGTCCCATCTTCGTAGTTTAAGGACGTTTCGGTCCTCTTTGTAGTTTAAGGACGTTTCGGTCCCATCTTTGTAGTTTAAGGACATTACGGTCCCCTTCATTTCTTCGGTAGAATACTTCTTGTACTCTTGGTTTCTTAGTTTCTTCGATAGAATACTTTGTGTACTCTCTCGACAACTCATAGGATTTTAACCTACTATTGTTGTTCTTTTTCTCATCATCTCTTGGTGATTGTTTTTTTTTCTTTTTTTTTCTCTTCACAACATGAATGTTGTTTCTTCTTCTCTTGTTTCAGTCACGCTTTTGTTGCGAAACCTTCAAACTTTTTTTTTCTTTTTTTATTTTTAAATTCTCTCACAATCTTTCTCTTGTTATGCTTCTGCCACAAGGAATAACTAACACAAAGTCTACCACACTTTGTAAGACTTCCAAGTTTCTGCCACAAACTTTCACACTACTTCGCTGTTATAAAACTTTTCGTCACGCTTACTATCACAAACTGTGACTATTCATCTATAACAACCTTTAGTTACGCTTCTGTAACTGTTCTTCTCTTCTGTAACAATAATTTTTTTTTTTTTTTACAGACCTGGAGTACCAACTCCATCAGCTAACACGTCTTCATTGCCATCTCCCGTCGTCGTCACTACTGCCATGTACCATCGAATCTCCACTGCTCAACAACTAATCTCCGTATGCAGTAACAAGTAATATTCTGTTAGCACAACACAGATCTCACCAACGCCTCCTCCTTCAACAACGTACCCAACGACAGCGAAACCTTTTTTGAACCATTAGTTGCTTCATCTTCCATCACCGAGTACCACAAAACACCAGCAGCTCAACATCACTGCCATAGTTCCATCACCGTCACTTAAACCTCAGCAGTTACCACCAGTCGATAAAGAAAGCAACATGTTCCTCTCGCCTGAAAACTCTTGAACGGAATCTTCTCGTTAAACCCTAAACCAGTACCATCAACTTGTTGTAACCAACTTCATTCTTCATCAGCACAACTTGGTTCTCTTCAAAGAATTATAATCGCAGTCAACAGCTCGTGCTTCAACCTAGCACAAAGCTCGTCTGCCATCACCAGTTCGCAATCAACAGCAACGAGAATCACAAACTGCTACAACAGCTTAACTCTCGAATCCCAGCTTGATTTCGGATTTCCTGCAGCATCACCTTCGTTACAGGCTCAGTGTATTAAACTTCTTCTTTTCAGCATCTCTTCTCAAACCCTAGGGTTGGAATCTCACGTACTGGACTTTTTTTTTTTTTTTTTTTTTTAACTTCTTCTTTTAAAACTCTCGAATCCTGGTGAAGACTCACCAACGCAGCACAAACAAAATCAAACGGAAATTCTTTACCACCGAACATCTTCTAACTCTTTCTCTCCTCTCTCCCTCTCACCTTGCTCTGATACCATGTTAAGGATCGAGCAAGAGAGAGGCGAACATAAACGCGGAAGCATAAAAGACTACATTGATAATAATTCGGTGTGTCAATTTTCATGGTTCAACAACCTATTTATATGGTTCACAAACCTGACGACCACTCAAGGTACTTTCCTAACTAAGATCAAACTCTAAACATAGACATTTTCCTAATATAACTCTCACAACTTAATGTGCATATCTCCTAAATATAAACTCTCATATGTTATCTCATAATAATATTTTATATTTTAGTTTTCATGTTATGTTGTTGCGTTCCATATTAATCTCAGGCGGTTGGAAACTTCGACATCATGGTTTTCAATAGCTCCGTGTGTTTGATGTACTTTTCTTATATTTTTGGTTCGATAAATGGATCCAAAAACTTTCTGTGTATATCCTCTCTTTATTTCTAATCAATAAAGATATTTTGCCACCGAGTTTTAAACTCAGGTTATTAGTATCAAATCTTAACCCTTATATATGATGTATAATGGTGATATTGGCTCAATATATATTTAAATATGCATGCTTTCATCTAATGGGTTTATCAAGATGTAGAGTGAACACCCAATTAAGGTGTTGGTGAGTTTTGGCAGTTCATGTGCATTACGATAGACTTGGTATAACGATTCTGTCTGTCTCTATAAAATGTCGTATGGCGCCCCTTGTAATATGTAAATGATTTTTAAAAGACTTTGATAAACAAAGACTCCGAAGGATTCCCATTGGTTATCCTATTTTCCAATACATTTCCTCACCTCCGATATTAATTAATATCTCTTCTTATATATACGAGAAGAACTCTTATTCATCTTTATACGTACACACAACTTCATCGAATCAATACCAATGGATGAAACTGAAACCGGCCTTCTTCTTGAACCACAAAATGTTCGACCAAATAGAAATCGTCCGGATTCGGATACAGATGATTCTAGGGCAACAGATATTACCTGGTGTTGTCTTGTTCTGTGCGCTTTAGTTGTAGCTCCTTGCTTCCTGACTATCACCGCGATTTGGAGAGGTGTAATTCCACCAGCATGTCATATCGAAAAACTACACATCTTTCCCGTTCACATTACCTCAAATGAAACCCAAGCTACTTCTGTATTTTTCGATCTCATATTCATGGATATGTATGCGTACGGGAAGATATACTGTGAGACCGTCAATATGACGTTTTATTATCAAGGTAATAACTTGAGTTTACCGATCGGAAATATAACGATACCAGAGTTTGTAATAGAGAAGAATTATCCTACTTTTCTTCATATAAATCAGACTTTTGGGCTAAACTCCGAGGATGTTGTTGTAATTGATGTTAAAAACGGAAGTACCAAAATGTTTGGAATCACCTTAGATACAAAATATAGAGCTTCCGGCATGGTTTTTGACACCCCGAGATCGAGAATATATCTGATGGATTTACAAGCTAATGCGACGGTCAATGATCAAGGAAAATCAATAGAGGACAAAGTGTGGCTTTCCGCAGCATTCCGTAGTGATCTGTTAAGCATACTGCAACATACTGTAGCTGCTATTACTCTTACTATGGTTCTCTTTTTACTTTGCGCTTGTTGTTGTGCATCTGGTTCATCTCGGCCATGGCCTAAATTTCTGCGTTTTTACCGCTAAGGGCCATAAAGACATTCTCACGGAGAGGAGGTCTCACCGGAATAATTCAGTCTTTGCTTGTTCGTTGTTGTGTTTTCCTCAATATCAGTTTCAATAATTCTACGTGTTTGTTGTAGTTTCAATAATTTGCTTGTTTCCTATTAGAAAATTAATTTGAGCCTTACTTGTAAATGGATACAGAGATGTTCAGTGTATTTTCAAACATATTAGTGTTCATTGTTCCGTATATGCATTCATCTATTGTTTTTTTAAAATATTTATGGAAGATTGAAATGTTACACCGAGAATTCGTCATACTGGATGAGCAGAGAAGTCATTGAAGAATGATCAAACAAAAAAGTGTACCATTCAAAAACTTTTACTTTATTATTATTATTATTTTATTTTTTTTTAAGTCCCACTCCTCTCATGCCTCTCTCTCCCCGAATTTATTGTTTGTTCCAAGGCTTTATAATACATGATTTGTGTCATCATCTTCATAAAATGCGAACAAAATTAATTTGAAAATGATATTTTAATGATTTGTTCTTATTATAAGACTCTACATTTTTTTGAAAAATGAGCACAATTTGAAACTATAACACCACCTTTACACCTTTGAATATCATCCGTTAAAAATTAATAATTGATATTAAGATAGGTAGATGGTGAGGTTTGGTACCTCGAATTGTGCTCATCTTTAATAGGAATGTAGAGTCTTATAAAAAAAACGTATCATCAAAATATTGGATTTAAATTCATTGTCGTTTGGGTTTTGTAAAAAAAATGGCACAAATCATACATAATAGTGTCTATTTAAGAGTGTGTAGGACCCTCCCTCTTTATTTAATCACGGGAATAGTCCACTGCTTTTAAATGTGTCTACATCATCTCTTCCTATCCCTGGCATCACTCGATCTCCTTCTCTCTCCCATCAAAAACCTTTTATCTCTGCTAAATCTCACAGGATTAAAGAAGATAATTTATTGAAAATTATCACTCAAAATCACCATAAACATTTTCCTAAATTATTCTACAATTTTGAAAAATAATCAACAAAATGTAAAACGAAGTCATTAAACACAAGATCTGGGCGAAACTTTTTAGAATCTACTGAATCTCTTCAACATATTCAAAATCAAGAAGTTACAAATAAAGAAGAACTAAGTGTGGATCTACATGAAAAAAATGTTGATTTAAAGAATTACTGGCATAATAAAAGCAGCGCATTCTCAAACACGATAATCGGAGATAGTGAAGGAGTGTGCTTCTGAAAAGATAATTGGATTGGGGTTCAACTTTTACGATTTTTTTCTCCCTCTTTTTATAAGATTTCTGAGTGTATAAAGTTTCTAAAACTAAGAAAGTCATGCTTAGAGATTTGGTTTCGTCTGAACAATCTTGGGATTTGAAGTTTAGTAGAAATGTGAGATAGAGTTAGGTGAGGCTATTAGACTACTTTAAGTGTCGGGGAATCCTAGTGATTTGTTCTCAGAATGGCTATCAAGTAAATCAATAAAAACTGATCAAACTGATTTTAGCGCCAAAAAATAGCTGCAAAAAATCTTATGGTACACCCAAAGAACAATCCACAAACTAATATCAAGATTATCAGTCGAGTGTGTTAGGTCAGAGATCTCAAGCAAGTAAGCAAAGTGAAAGACACAAGCGATTTACGTGGTTCAATATAAAAAAGGTACTTCCACTGGATGATTTAGTTAGGTGCAATAATCAAAAACAAAGAAAAAATCAAATAAGCAAAAGTTATTGATACTCAGATCCTTTACAATGGAAGTGATCGATTGAAGAAACAGACGAGCTTCTCATATTTTCACAACAGCAACAATGCAAAACTTTGGATAAACAGAGTGAGTCACGTGTTCAACACGCTTTCCTTAAGACATTAGCGCCTGGATACACTCAGGAGTGATGATATATATAGCCCTAACAGGACGGATATCTCCAGGATAAAACACTTTACTACTAGCATATGTAGTAGATGCTCAACTTGAGCTTGGCAACTCCGAAAAAATTCTTAAGGAAAATCGTGAACGTTAAAAAAATCACGATAAAATATTTTTCCTTGGAGGTCTCTCTAAAAAATAGAGAATCCCCTTTCCCATAGATTTTATAAAAGTAGTGAATTTCTTTATATAATGGAATGATACAACTTAAAAAGATGAACTCCCCGATGTGGGACTAAAAAGCCTATATAGTCTCTTAAAACAACTAACAAGTGGAAACTCCACGGTGTGGGACTAATAAGTTTTTTCATTCACAAAAGTAAACAATAAATTATAATTTTTATTAAAACTTTAAAAATCATATTTTATTAATCGTTTTTTCCAACAATCCCCCACATGAATGAAAACTGAATAAAACACGAAAACACAGATAGATCTTGGTAAATCAACAACCCAATCTCACAACCCGAACTGACTGAACAGACAGACAGATCGTGCATGTTGAAGTCATACTAGACATTCCAACGTCATCTCCCTCACACAACAGTGTGTTGACCCCAGGGTCATACTATGAATTGGAAAAATCATATAGTATAGAGAGCTTTCATCTTTAGTTCCTCAAGTGAGACTAAATGTTCCTTTCACCGAAATGAAAAAGCATGAACTAGTGAACTCTTAGTGACCCTTAGGTCCTAAGTTCCAGTAATACCAAAACCATCAAAACGAAAATCACATAAAAAGCGAAGGAAATACCATTTTAGGCAGAGGTGACCATGAGGTCTAGAACCTTTGCTTAGTGACATATTACCGGAATTACTTCTTAGAGAGAGTGAACTATGTCTTGAACTGCTAGCGTTTGATGTAATTCGCGATAACGACCGCGGATGATATCTCCAAGGTTGCTTCCAAGCTCGTGCCGTTTTTTCCAATTTGGCCCTGGACATATCATGTTTCTCAGAATGCTCTAGAGAATCAAAGCTCATATTCTCATAGGAAGAGGCCCCACTTCCTCATTCAGATAGGTGAGTTTCCATAAAGAGTATTACTGCTACACCCCACTTCAGTCTTAAATTGAAACTATAGAACTCATTAAGACTTCTTAAAAGTCATCCTTCACATGCAGTCACACTATCACGTCTACACGATAGGGAAGGGACAAAGAATTAAATTCTCTGATAGTGTTTATCTTTACCCACCACAAATTAGTTATCTCATTCGAAACCTTGACCGTGGGATCTCAGTCAGCAAGGTTGAGTATCCTTCATGGCAAGTTTAACTTATGAGCTTAAGCCCCATCCCCCTCGATGCATTTCTAACTATCTCTTTGGATAAACCTTTCGTCAAGGTTGCACTATATTCTCCTTGGACTTTATCCAATCAATGGAAATAACGCCGATTGAGATTAGTTATTTTTAGCTTTAACTATTATATCTTGGCTAACACAATGTATAGATATAGCTGGCACATGCCTATGCCAGAGAGGAATGTCTTCTAAAAATGATCTTAGGCACTCGACCCCCTCTCGTGCTTTATCTAATGCAATACTCTCAAAATCCATACTGAAATGAGCAATATATGTATGTTCGTAAATCTTACAAAAACAAACCCTCCTGCTATAGTGAAAACATATCCACTCGTAGACTTAGACTCCTCTGAGTCAACTATCCAGTTTGCATCACAAAGTCCCTCAAGGACAACAAGATACCTTTCATAAATCAAACAAAAGGTAATAGAGTATTTTAGGTACCATAATACTCTACTAAGTGCATCCCAATGCTCTTGCTCTGGACTACAAGTATATCTACTTAACTTACTCACAATATAGGCAATGTCTGGACTCTTATACAGTAGAAACGCTTTTAATTAATACTCGATTATTTAATAAACTCTCTTAAATAATATTTTTGGCCGGTCCCGAGTCGGGGATAACGTGCCAAATTAATAATTCGCTAAAACTATAAGATAATACTTTTTTAATTACCTATATAGGCCCCATATGAAATATAAATTAATAATGCATTATGTATATATTCAATACATTAATGATTTACGAAGACTTTTTGAAAAATGATTTAATTGCCTTCTGTTTTTTGCTAAAATCAATACCGCGTTGAGTTTCATCTTTAGTTTTTCTTATCATTGCAAGAATTTTGGTGTTGTTGGATATTCTTCTTGTGCTTGAATAATGCTCTATGAATTTCATCGGTCATTGTTGATTTTTTAACACCTTTAAGATGAGAATCCGTATTTGTGTGTATGATTTGTTTGTGTTAGTAGTATGATTTTATATTGTATTTATGTAAAATACTAGAATATGATCCGTGCCGTAACAGTCCGGAATTGTGTCGGTATTACTGCAAAATGGGATGCTATTAACTCCTGACACGCATAGAGATCTCAGTTCTTCCCGCAACTGAAGATAAGAGTATGATAAATGAGACTATGAGTGGATAAGTAGATGCAAACTAATAAAGAATTAACCATATCAAATTTAATATAATTACGCACCCAGACTATCACTTTAGATGTACTGTTATTAGTATTAGCACACAACAAAACTTTCTGCTCATTTCCATTAGCAAATGGTATGTCCAGATGACCGTAATTGATGAAGATGAATTATGCTCCTTGTCCCAACTCCCAAGAAATGTGATACAATATAAAAAATAAAAAAAAAATCTTCAAGTATCCTATGTAGTGGAACGGTGCCACAGCAATGTGACATTTTATGGTCGACCGAAGAAAAAAAGAGAAAAATGAATGTCGTGTCAAACATTTTATCTAACGCTTCACCTAGAACAGACATCACCAATATGAATTTAAATCCTCTAAACCCATCAACATAAGGAAGTATATCCCTAGCCATCTCTTAATACATAATCTTAAGAAAACAATTAGCCTGAGATGTTTCCGGAAATAAAAAAAAAAAGACAAATGAATCGAATGACCTTACAGTTACAAATCAAAATTTGGTTTAGCAACCTGCAGCCATGTACATCGAGAGAGATATTTATTGTACAAAACAAAGACATATTTATGACACAAAACGGTTCTTTAAGAAGTAGTAGTTTACATTATGCAACAGACTTGAGATCAGGACTTGGTAAAAAAATTTCAAGAATTTTTAAACATATAACAGCTTTACCAACATCCATTATATATTTATATTGTAGAGTTTAAAAATTTTCAAGAATTTATTTGTTCAACTTATTGTTTTAAAGAACATACAAAAACTCTAAACCTTAAATTTGTGAATCCATATAAATGCCTAGTTGCTCAGGCGACGGCATCTAGATCGATGCATTTTACTGGACACCCACAGACTTCTTAGAAACCATAACTAACCGTGAATGGCGTTTGAACATAAGGGATAGTGCACCTACATTCTGTATGCTCTAATCCAGAAAAGAGCTCACCTAAAATCTCTAGTATCCTGACCTAGTTAAAAAATTAAAATGCGTAAACGTATCCCAAACGAAGGATGATAGCCCACTCCATCAGAAAATCTATAAGAAATGTGCAATTTAAACTTATTTCTTCAGGAACATTATCATCATCGTACAACAATGATAGGTCGTTTAAATCTAATAAACACAGTAGTTTGAGATGGGTATTCCAGTTTTGATTTAAATGATTTACCTGATATGGGATCTTTTCTCGCTATGTCGTGAACCAAAAAAAACTGCAATAAAACATCAAAATATATAGTAAAACCAATCAATCAAAACAATTAAATGAAAGAAACACTTAAAAAAAATCGAAAAGATTGAATAAAAATAACACAGCATTCAAATCCCAGTTGAATACAACAATGAAAATCTAAAAAAACCATTGAATTACTTAGATGTTCGGAACTCTGATGATTATCTGAATCCAACAATCAAAACCTACATCAGAACAACAGTAATCTTATTTAAAACTCAAAGAAAATAAAACTATCACCGAAAGAATCGAATAAAAAATAACCGACCATATTACCTAGTAGTGATGAAAGAGAATGCGTCTGAAACTGGGCAAGATGATCACCTCGTCCAGGGTTTATGTTGTGGAACGTTTTGGAAAGGATCTTGTTGCATGTAATGTTTGAAGTTATTACTGGATCTTTAAAGAAATTTATTTTTGTATTCGTAACTGAAGAGGATCATAGGAGTGGGAGAATATTATTGGAAACAACTCAATTATGAGGAAGATTGATGCCCTAAATTGGTGCTGGTATGAATGGTTTTGATAATGGACGGAGAGATAATAATGGATGAGTGATTCTGGACGGTAGTATGGGGAGTTAAACATGGGTTGATTCTTAGCTGTGATTTGTCTCTTAACTTTCTGAATTTTGAAAGCAAATGGTGGCCGTGGATCGTACTAAGAAACTCATCCACAACCATCGGATTTTACAAAAACCATTTGTTTTTGTAAGATAGATTTTTTTTGTTAGTAGTATGATTTCATATTGTATTTCTATATAAAATATTTTTTTTGTTGATAAAAATTTATTTAGAAAATATGATTTAGTATTGTGTTTATAATAAAATATGATTTGATATTGATATTGTGTTTTTAAAAGAAATTGAAAATATGATTGGATATTATGTTTATAAAAATATGATTTGATATTGATATTGTATTTATATAGAAAATATAAAATATATGATATGGTATCTTGTTTGTATAAAAACTAACTATTTTATATGAAATTTATTTACAAATTAATAAGTATTAATTTATCGGTTAATTAATATCTCGTTTAATTAATGAATTTTGATGGTCCCGACAATATTAATTTATAGAGTTTCTACTGTAGTTCATTTTTTTTTCATCACACATCCTATAATTGTTGAGTATTCAAGTTAAGATATTCCATTACCCTTGTTTTTCTCGAGTCTACAAGAAGAATCGTATGGAGTACAAGCAGACTTACAATCAGACTGATTGTATCTCTTAAGCACAAATTCAACATATGAGAATGACTAAGACTATAAAAGTTTGATTATCTTCTAACCCTCATCCCTAAGATTACATCAAAAGGGCCTAAGTCTTTCAAGTCAATGTTCTCATTCAGTGCATGTTTTTAGTGGAATTAATCACATCTATGTTTGTATCAAGTATAAGCATATCATCAACATACAAGCATACAATCACACATGCATCCATAAAAAGTTACTTTTAAATATACTTGTCAGATTCATTAACTTTAATCCACTACACATTATCACATGATCAAATTTTCCATGTCACTGTTTACATGTTTATTTGAAAACCATGCAAAGATTACTTAGAAACTTTGTCTTCATAACCTTTCACTACAAAGTTCTCAGGTTGGTCTATGTAAATTTCTTTATCTAATTCACGGTTTTAGAAAAGCTGTTTTAACATCCATCTGATGTATCTCCAATTTGTTCATGGCAGCAATATTAATTAGCATCTTAACAGAAGTAATTTTCGTCACAAGTGAATATGAATCAAGAAAATATACACTTTCTTTTAGTTTATAGACTTTAGCTGCCAACTTAGACTAATATTTTTCCATAGTTCCATCTACCTAACGTTTCCTCTTAAAGACTAATTTACATCCCATGGTCTTACTCCCTGGAGGTAAACTAGAAAGCTCCTAAGTCTAGTTCCAACATACTGAGTCCATTTCAGTAGATGTCAAGGGTTCTTTACAAGTCTGGGGATTATACAAAGCTAGGCATGTTATGAAGTCGGCTTCATAAGAAATCTCAAGTCTAATTGTTTTACTTCTCTTAGGCTCAACCTCAACTTCATCTTCCTTTAAGATAAGTTCTGACTATTTGAAAATAAATCTAGGGGATCAACATCACATCTCTAATGAGGTACATGATTAAGAATAAACATGTTCAAAGAACTCAGCATCCCTAGATTCCGTAATACTATTCACACTAAAGTCAGAAAAATCACACCAATGTCTGAAAAATCAAAACACACAACTAAAAATCTATGTGAAGAAGTATACGACATATCCTATATGAAGACACAATCAACATTTTTGGTTTCAGTCTAGTTCTTTTTGGAAGAGGAATTATAGTCTTAGTCAAACACCCCCACACTTTGACGCATTCATAAGAAGGTCATCTACCTTTCCATAAATCATGTGAAGTTTCATTTGATCCTTAAGGGTACTCTATTCAGGATATACTAGCTAGTTAAGAGGACCGCCTCCCCCCACAAGGCCACAGGTAATCCCGAACCAATCAACATGGCAATTATCATCTCCTTAAGGATACAGTTTTTTTGTTCAAGTCTTCTAATTGGTTTTCAACTTCAAGTTTATACATATTAAGGCCTCTAAGGCATCATCCTTATCCCTAAGCAAGTATACAAGATAGTAACTCATACAATAATCCAAGGAAGTTACACACCATCTTTTACCACAGTGGTTTTGGGTTGAACTCATGTCAACTAGGCTTAACTGAATTAATTCTAAGGGAATAAAATTAATCTGAACATTTGTGTTAAAAGGTTTTATAGCATATTTTGATTCTTCACATATTTCACTTTTGTGTTCAAAATCCAAAATAAGTTTGGGTACGCAGCCTATGCTGGCCAGTTTAAGCATTAACTTATAAGTTTACGGTTCAAAGTGTACCACACAAAACATTCAATCACACAAAGAAAGCACAGGAATCAACTATATTCACTTCATCAGTTTTCCCGTTAAGTTTATATAGACCCAAAGTTGTCCTATAACTCTTGCCTAAAAAATCACTGCCTAGTTACAACAAGTTTCCCACATTCAATTAAAATTTTAAATCTTTTACCATCTATAACAGAACAAGATACAAGATTCTTGTATATGCTCGGAACATGAAAACTTCATTCAATGTGATAATATTACAGAAATGAGCTTCTGCTCGACCTTTTCCTTTTATGCAACCTCTGTTGCAGATGAGTTACTCAAAAAGAGTTTCTCGACATCCCCTATACTCTGATAGGAGGAGAATAGGTCTTTGTTTTCAACAAACATGCTTAGTGGCTCCAAAGTCCACCCACCAATCTCTCACATTAGTTATTGAAATAACCTCCGACATCACATTGGTCTATGTTTTGTAAAATATCAAAAAAATACTTTTAGAACTCCAAAAATTCCTAAATTTTGTGCGGGTAACTATCAGGATGTCTAATACACTAGGTCAAAAGGGTTCATCTAAATTCTTTATAGGTTAAGAGATAAAGTCGAAACTCTACAGCTGACCAAAATTTCGTTATTGTTTTTCACTCCATAATTAACATCCATGATTCACAAACCAACCAACCATTTTCGATTATTACAAATTTTAATGTCTTAAGATTGTTGGGTGCAGTAATCAAAAATAAAGAAAAAATCAAATAAGCAAAAGTTATTGATACTTAGCTCCTTTACAATGGAAGTGATCGATTGACGAAACGGACGAGCTTCCCATATCTCCACAACAACAACAAGGCAAACTTTGGGAAAACAGAGTGAGTCACGTATTCAACACGCTACCCTTAAGACATTAGCGCACGGCTACACTCAAGAGTGATGATATAGCCCTCACAGGATGGAGATCACCAGGATAAAACACCCTACTACACCTACTACTAGCATATGCAGTAGATGCTCAACAGAGTGAATCATTATAAAATATTTCCCCTTGGGGGTCTCTCTAAAAAATAGAGAATACCCTTTCCCGTAGATTTTACAAAAGTAGTGAATTTCTTTATATAATGGTTAATACAACTTAAAAAGATGAACTCCCCGATGTGGGACTAAAAAGCTTATATAGCCTCTTAAAAAAACTAAAAAGTGGAAACCTCACGGTGTGAGACTAATAAGTTTTTTCATTCACAAAAGAAACAAAATTAGTCATAAAAATCCAAGGTGACCAAACTTGTGTACAAAAACCCTACTCAAATGTTGGGATTCATTAGAACTTCGTCTTAAACTAAATTGATACAAAACCCCCCAAATTTTTCAAAATTGATACAAAAACTCCAAATTTTAAAATTGGTTTCATCAAATTTTATGATGAAACCAAAAATAGGTTTCATCAAATTCTATGAGGTTTCATCAAATTTTATGATGAAACCAAATTTGGTTTCATCAAAATCTTTTGGGTTTTTGTGTTACTTTTGTTTTCTGGGGTTTTTTGTGTTACTTTTGTTTTGATGATTTTTTTCGGATGGATGGTGACACCTTTGGGGTTATAACTCGCGGACCGCAAAAGAAAACAATAAATTATAATTTTTATTAAAACTTTAAAAATCATATTTTTTAATCGTTTTTTCTAACAGATTTAACCATGGATGGATGATGATTACAAGTTCTCATCTCAACTCAAGTTTTCCCATAGAAAAACTCTCACTTAGTCTGCTATCAATCATAAAAAACTCAACCCTCATTATACTGTTTATATTTCCTTCTATAGGATAATTTCAACCATGGATGACAGATCATCTCGCTTGCAAATCATGCTCGCAAAGGTTCTTTTACTGTAGTTTTCTTGTTGAAGAATCTATCTTCACTGGCTTGTATCTTAGCTAGTCAACCCGCTTAATGGTCTTTGCTGAAGCCGTCACTTTCATCATGTACATACTCGTCTTACATCTCTCCACCATCCCCGTCAGACTGTTGCATGTTGATCTGACCGCTCTAGTCGCTCATTAAATGCTCAATTACCCATTTCAACGATCGCCAATTATCTTTTAGTGTTTATCTCATAAAGCGGGTAGATATCCCGAGAGCGGAAAAAGTGAAGCTTAAAGAACATCATCTGTGTTTGTCACAAAGTTGGCTCCCTCAAAATTTACGTCTAGCGATCCTTACACATGGCGATGTGATTTTCTACCAACACACCAATAACACTAAGGACGACAAATCTCACATTTGTTTCGGCCAGTACTGCATACACCAGTGTGATACAGACTAATACCGAGAACCGATCTAAAAGTTGTTCTGGATCCAAGATGTCAACCACATTACACGATCTATGCTTAAAAATAAAATTAAAAAACAAAAATCTAATTGGCTATTAGGGCTGGCAATGGATGACGGATATCCGGGATCCGTTTCCGATTATTCGAGATCCTATAGGATTTTATCCATTGTATCGGATACCGGATATCCGAATACGATAACTTTTCGGATATTTCCTCCTTAACCTATCAGAATCAGATTGGGATCTATCCAATTGGTTAATATCCGATATCCGATGGAATAGGGGGCGTACTAGTGAAACTAGCGATATCCGATATCCTTAACATACCAATAATACTAGTCGAGTATTCGAAGAGAACACATTTCCCTTTTATTTTTTTCTTCTCTTCTCACCATGTTCTCAGTCTCAGTCTCTCTCCCCCCTCCAGATTAATCAGTCAGTTCTCGCTTCTCCAATAATTAATCTCTCAATCAGGTATTGATTCGCTCTCCCCTCTATGTAGTTAATGATTTCTCTTTTAATTTGTTCGATTTCTATGTTCAATTATTATGAAATTAGGGTTTATGTGTTGCAATAAAAAATTAAGGCTTCTGTATGGATGAAAGATTTGAGATGGGTTTAAACTGAACTGGAATATGAGGTCAAAGAATAACTTAATATAGATAGTTAGGGGTTTGATTTTTCTACATCATTTCGATCTAAATCCCTCCCTCTTCTATCCCTAGGGTTTTCACTTTTCAGTTTCATGGTTCATGAAATCTGGGCTAATCTCTTGTTGTAAATGTTTATTGCAGGATCCCAAGAAAGGTGTATAAACTCCAGTAGAAGCTAAGAAGAAGAATGTAAGTTGTAATCTCCAAGTGTTAGTATTTTGATTAAAAAAATGATGTGAAGTTTAGCCACATGTTGTATTCGCATGTCTCTTAAAGCTTCTCAGTTCATGGATGGTTTTATGGATGTTGTGGCTGTGTGATTTGCAATTCAATTTGTTTGTACTGAACCTTCAGTATATAATAAGAACCATAGGTGTCTTGGTTATACTCTGAGTTGTTGATGTTAAGTACAAAAAATGTGACAGTACCCATAGTTTCTTTGCTTTAGATTTGTGTAATTTAAAGAATAATTAAGGATCTGTGTTAGAATGTGTAGATTGTAATTGTATTTCAGTATTTCAAATCTTGTTATGTCACTATAGCTAAGTGAATAGGAGCTTATAACACTTACATCATCAAGCAATGCTACCTTGTGGCTTTCAGATTTTTAATTCACTTTTATAACTATCCGTTGTTGTATTGACATGGTGTCTCTGTGGCCTTTTTCTCTCAGACCACCAATTCTTTGTATGTTTATCATCTGTTCATCTGGGATAAACTCGAATTTCTATATTTCATATACATAAATGTTGAGTATTCTTTCTTGTCTTACAGTACTTATTCATTTTCTATCTCAAGCATAATGAATTCCAGTGATACAACTGAAACTTGCTTAGTCAGCTTAGTCAGCTTTTCATACAACTGAAAGGTTGAGCATATAACAACTAGTCTTACGCATTTTAGTTGAAAAACAGAGGCATTCCTTTTTTTATGCGTTATGCTGGTGTTCTTATAGTATTTCTCTACTTTTCTAATGATGGTGGACATGCTTATGCCTAAATATCTGCTTGGGGGATTCTAAGAGAGAAATAAACGGCTGATAGACTGATATTTAGTACATGCAACCATGTGTATCTAAAATCCATTTCTTATGTTTGCTTTTACTTTGTAAGGGTAGTCGGTTAAGATTTATAGTTTATATTCTCAATTTCTCTTCATCTCAGTTTATCTTAAAGTAGTGGTGCGTTGAAAAATTTGTGTGTGCTGATGAAAAGTCCAAATTTGTGTGTTCTCGGGATGTCTGAAAGTCAAAGAGCATTCAATAGAGTTGGAACTTCAAGCAGTCAACCCAACTCCGAGCAACCAGAACAAGAAGATCAAAGTGTTTCTTCAACAATTGCTTCAACAGCACCTTCTTCGAGTAATAATAGATCATTAGCAGTAGTAACAACAGATGAAGATCATCCACTTGTTATTGCTTTATTGCAGAAATTGCGCACAACAAGGTCACCGTCATGGAATGAATTCACTAGGAAAATCATTGTAGATCCTGATAAAGATAATCCGGGTAAGGAAGTGGCTGTCCTTAAGGGTGAATGTCATCATTGTCAAAAGTTGGTAATTGCTTGTCGTGAACAAGGAACTACCCACTTGGCTCAACCTCTAAAAATCTGCCCCAAGAAGCCTGAAAACAAGCCAGGACATATGAAGATTACCACTTCAGTCAAAAAAGCAGGTACTAACCAAGTTAAATTAATTAATCACAAGTATGATCCTATAGTTACTAGGAAATTCCTTGCTAAAATGATTACTAAACACGATTACCCACTTAACATGGTTGAGCATTTCTATTTTAGAGAGTTTTTTAAGTCTTTGAACCCTGCTGCGAGAATGCGATGTAGGAATACAGGTAGAGATGATGTCTTGAGGTGTTATGCTGAAATGAAAGATGAATTGCAACTACAATTAGAGAATCTGACTTCCAAATGTAGTCTCACAACTGATATGTGGACTTCCAAACACACTAAATATGGTTATTGTTGTGTTACATGCCATTTTATAGATGATGAGTGGAATTTGATTTCCAAAACCTTAGCTTACATTGTAGTGCCATCACCGCATACAAGAGATGTTCTATCAGATTTTATCAAAACTTGCACATTGGAATGGAACATTGATAGGAATTTTTTTTATTTGACTGCTGATAATGCTCCAGCTAATGGTGTGATGATGAGAAATCTTATAAAGTGTCTAGATGGTAAGAATTGTTTGTTGCTTCAAGGAAAATTGTTTCACATGAGGTGTAGCAACCACATACTGCATTTGATTGTATTGTAGGGCATGAAAGTAGCTGCTGGGTTTATAGAGGGTATTAGAGAATGTGTTAAGTATGTAAATTCTTCACAAGCTAGGAAAGAGAAGTTTGAAACAGCATTGACACAATATAGATTGTCTGGAGAAGCTAGTTTAGATGTGAACACAAGGTGGAACTCCACTTTTACGATGCTTAAGAATGCAATTAAACCGCGAGAAGCTTTTGAAAGACTTAGTGAGTTCGATTCTAACTTCAATATTCTACCATCTAGTGAGCAGTGGGAACAAGGAATAGAAATTTGTAATTGTTTAGAGGCTTTTAATGATATTTCAACTGAGTTTGCAGGGATTAAGTATCCAACTGAAAATCTTTATTATAATGGGGTATATAAAATTAACCAAAGCATCAAAATTTGGGAAGATAGTACTTCTGAGTATGTCAGAGAAATGGGGTGGAAAATGAGAGAAAAGTTCAATGGATATTGGAGTGAAAGTAATTTGATTATGATCATTGGAGTGGTTTTAGATCCAAGGTATAAGGCAAAATGGGTAAGGTTCACATATAAGATAATTTTTGGGGATAATGAACGTGCAGCAGTTGAGTATGAGAAATTCAGAACAGACTTGACCAAAATTTTCAAGGCATATGAATCTCAAAACAACACTTCAGCTCCTTGTTTCTTTAGCAACTCTTTCTCTCGCATGGATGTAAGAGGCCCAGGTACAACTAACCCATATTATGCTACTTTTTTGTTGGAAAATGATGAATATAATGTTCAGAAATCTGAGTTAGAGACGTACTTAAAAGAACCAATTCTTCCAACTGTGTTACCCCAAGATTAATAAAATTTTGATATATTGAGTTGGTGGAAGCTAAGTGCCGCTAAGTACCCAATTCTATCATAGATAGCAAGGGATGTGTTGGCTCTTCCGGTGACCAGTGTAGCATCAGAGTCCATGTTCAGCGATGGTGGAAGGGTTTTAACAACACACAAAACTTCAGTAAGTCCATAATTAGTCCAAGCATTGCTATGCTTAAGTGATTGGATGCCAGACTTCTTTGATGCAGGTAAATATTCTTTTCCTTTGCTTAGTTCGTTTCCTTTGCTTAGTTCTTTGTTAAAAATTGAGACTAGATATCGTTTTTTTGAGTGAAATCCTATGCATTTTGCTTGTTTACACTCTTCATGGTAGTGGTATATCAGGTGATTCAGTTCCTTGTAGTAGTGAGAATGACCTTAAACTGTGTTAATGTGTGTATTAAGTGCCAACCTCTTATAAGGTTGCAGTCTGACAGACATATGAAACTTCTTAATTTGTTTGGAACTTCTTAATGAAGTGTTCTATTATTTCGAGTGCAATATTTCCTTAGAACTGTACTCTGTTTACTCTGCAGCTCCTTTTGTTTTCAGTGTAGACATTATTTCCCTTGACTGAATAGAAAAATGTCGTCATAGTTTTTATGCCTACATGGTATATACGCCATAGAAAGAATGTCTGCATGCCTGGAAACTTTTGCAGGTTTTCAATCTTCACTACTCAGAAAATATCCAAGTGTGTTTCTCCAAATGCTTGTTGCACTATAAACTTATTTCAACTGATTGCATACTAACCATCTTGGTGTTCTGATTGTGGATGTTAATTCTCTACCCTTATTGTCGCTCTCCTTTATCTCTCTCCACCTTGTTACCTCTGTGAATTTTTAGATTGCATATCTTTTGCTTGGTTAGCATGTGGGTATGTGTGTTGCACTGTTGCTTATTGATAGACACATTTTTGTGTCTAAGTTGTCCTCAATTTTCTCTATGTTGGTACTTGATTTTGTACTTATTATGGTGTTTTGTGTGTTTGTAGGTATTTTTGGGAAATAAACATTTTTGGAAAATTCGGCTCGAAAAACTGCTAAAGGCACCCCAGAGGACATTTGCTATACGGACTCCAAATTTGGCTAAGGGGCATCCAAGGTTATGCGTAGCCCAAATTCATCCTCAGCACGCACGGCTTTGTATAGCCCAAATTCATCCTTAGCACCCATCTTCTTCTTTTGAATTTCATTTTGGCGGGAAAATGAAGAACAAAACTATGTGATTTTCGATCGAAGTTTGAAGGAGTTCTGGGTAGACTAAAGGGCTGAAATTTGTTGGGTAGTTGTGATATGTCCCAACAAAACTATCATGAGTGATTTGATCGATTAAAATTGGCTGGATTCTCGCGTAGAAGTAAACAGAGCAACACTTTCTCGAGAAGAATATTTCACGGGTTTTGGAGAGTTTGAACACGTTCTGATGACTCGATCAACATTCTGGAACGTGTATTGACCTGTTCAGAGTGTGCTGGCAGAGAATCAACGCGTTAGGAGTTAAAATAGGGAAGAAAATATTCCCGAGAATATTTTTTTCACTGGCGAGTTATGAAGAGATTTCTTGAGTTAATGCAGTGATTAGATGACCCTGTTGAGTATAAAATAGGTGCTCTGGCATCAAAGAGGGAGATAGAGAGTTTGGGAGAGTTTTAGAGCATCAGAGAGTCGAGAAAATCAAGTTGCAGAAACTCCATTGTTGCTGCTGCACGAAGAACACGAAAAATATAAGACCCTCACCGAGCAGTCTCAAAAGCGATATCATCTGCGACACTTTGGCGACAGTCTTATAAGCTACAGTGACATCGACAATTCGGTGTCTTATCTGCTACAGTGACAGCGACAATTAACATATATCGATTCTCTATAATTTTAATCATGCTCATACTTTCATCATTTATAAACCATCTTTGAGCATAAATGAAATCAACTTTTGAGCGTGTTTCCAACATGATGAGAGACTAAATTCTCTCATAACCAAGGCAATGGATGAAGCTATTCACACATGAATAATGGGTAACTAATTCATTTTCTCTAATTTTTAATTATAATTCACTCAATCACAGCTTTTGCAGAGTTCTTAAATGTTTACATAATTTTTTTAATTACTTGTGATTCAATTTGATAGATTATACTTTGTTTAATCAATTGATAGTCTATGCATAGGAAATACAATTAATATTTGAGAATATGTTTGAATATTTGTGAATTAAGAAATAAAGGATTAAAAGGCTAATTAGAGTTATGAAATATTTGACATCATTCATTTATGTGTAATAGTGGATTCTAGTGTCTTGGTTATCTTTAATATCTTGAAATCAAATTTTGAGTTAAGTTTTCTTTATTGTTATTAAATCTAGAATCTTTTGCTTTCACAAGTCTCAATGAACCTATTATTATAATTCAATTGAAAATACCATCAATTTTTGGCGCCGTCGACGCGGACTTGTCTTTAGGCTAGAGTTTTTTGATTTTCTTTTTTTTAGGTTTTTATTTGTTCTTCTTTACGTTTTTGGGTTTTTTTTTTCCTTACAGATTTTGGAATTTTGAGCGAAGGAAAAATTTGCCAAAGCTTTTGGTGAATACTTAAAGATTTGGAGTAAAACAAAGCGAAAGGAGCGAAAGAAAAGAAGAAGAAAAATTAATTAAAAAAAGAGAGAGAGACATTTTACTTTATTTTTATTCTTTAGAAATTTATTTATTTGTTTTATTTTTATAGACTTTCCTTTTCTTTTGCACTATATTTTTGCACTGTGGACTGTGGACTTTGGACTTTTTTAAAAAAAAAACCCTACAGAAGGGTAGTTTAAATATAAACTGTTTGCAGAGAAGGATGGTGATTACGATATCGTCTCGGCCCCTCGGGTTCGTACATGACATAGGAGTCGTGGCCCGAGTCGACTTCAACGGTTCATCCCCCGTCTGGAACGGGAGGTAAGTTTATCTAAACACCCGCGAATCCCTTGTCAGCGGGTTTACTGTATTCCTTCGTTTGCATATATGCTGAAAACGGCTGCTTTAATTTCCTAGTAAAGAGCAAGGACTGGCCATACAAGATAAGGGTTCGGATTTCATCACCGTTCTCTTCTTGCCCGCCTTGGGAAAACGAAACCAAACGCGAACCTAAGCCTAAAATTTTGACTAGAACGAGACCTATCGGGTAAAGAACTTAATAGTAAAGTCGTTCGAAAAATATTGGCTACTCTTTTGAGCATACTTTGAAGTTCATGATGGTTTCTGTGAGTTGAATACGCTGCCTTGTAACGCCGATGAGGCCTTGGGTATGAAAGCTCCACTGAGATTTCCTCGTCTCTATTCAAATTACTTTAACTCAGACTGATTCCAGATGGTTTTGCTTAAATTGTAACGAATTCCATTTCGAAGGATTAGAAGCTGGTCTAGAAACAATCTAAGTGGAGCCATCATGCTTTTTGTTTGCTAGAAATCAGTAGGTTTGCTGTGGTGGAGTCAGCCTTGTTTGTGTTTGCATAGAAATTCCCTTCCTTTTAGGACTTTTCTTTTTGTGTTTGTTTTTTCTAGTGTATGCCCGAGGTCATTAGAGAGCGGGCTTGGAAAAGAAACACTCTAGGTCGTTTGATTAGCGACAAACCTAGTAGTTCTTCTTGTCAAGGTAGGGAGCTCGAAGACTCTTCTTTTGAGAGCCCTGTCTTTGGAAATTTCAGCTTTGAAAACTTGACAATTAGTGAAGAAAGTACTCCTCGTCCTTTGGTAGTGCCAGGAACGGAAACTTTGAAAGCTTTATTAAACCCAACTAGGACCTCTCTTCCGTCTTGTATCAAGTTAGCTGAAACCGAGGCAAATTATGAACTCAAACCTGGTACTTTACAGATGCTCCCAATCTTTTTAAGAAAAGAGAATGAGAACCCCTGTTTTCATGTTAGGGAATTTGAGGAAGTTTGTAGTATTCTGAAAATTAAAAACCTTAGTGATGATGCGTTAAAACTTAGGTTATTCCCTTTTTCCTTAAAAGATAAAGCCAAATCTTGGTTGTATAGTTTGGATTCTGAGTCAATTGAAACCTATGACCAACTTACATCTGACTTTATACAGAATTTTTTCCCAAAGCACAAAACATCGTCTATTAGGACACAAATTTGTACTTTTGCTCAACAAGAGGGAGAATCTTTATATAGGTATTTAGAAAGGTTCAATGACTTAATATCTCAATGTCCTCATCATGGTTTAGAGAAGATTGGGTTAGTTCAGATCCTCTACGAGGGTTTAGATTTTTCAACAACAACCATGGTTGAGTCCTTATGCACAGGTGGGTTTGAGAATAAAACTATTGATGAGGCGATGACATTGTTGAATGAAATCGCCGATAAGACCCAACAATGGGAAAATAGTAGGGAACCCCGGAAAACAATTCTTCTAAGTAGAGGAAATGTCAATAGGGTAGAAGAATCTTATTAGTCAGATGCTAAAATAGCATCCATAGCCAAAAGGTTAGAATCTTTAGAACTAGGCCATTCTAGTGGTAATAGTGGTAGAATAAAGCCTTTTTGGGAAGGCCATACTGTTGAGGAGCAAGCCAATGCCCTTTATAACAACATTAGATTCGATAACCGTCAGAAGTTTGACCCATATTCAGAAACCTATAACCTTGGCTGGAGAAACCATCCCAACCTTTCTTGGTCTAAGGGCCAGAATCAAGGTCAGTCTAGTAACTCTCAGGTTTCCCCAGGTTTTGGATATACTAAGAATCCTTCAGCTTTGGCACAGTTTCAGAACCCTTCCGATAAGAAGATTATGAGTTTAGAAGAGTCTCTTGCTTTGTTAACTCGTAACACTATGCAATTTCAGCAATCTGTTGCTCAAGGTTTAGAAGAAAATAAGAGAATGGGTCAGGCTAACTCTCAGGCTATTTTCCAGTTGAAAACCCAGGTTAGTCAGATAAATGAGTCTTTAAGAGAAATAGGTAAGTTTCCTAGTCAAACTCAACCCAACCCTCGAGGAAGTAATGAAATAGGTGAAAGACCATCCGATCATGTAAATGCTATTAAAACCCTTAGGACCGGTAGAGTGATAGACAACAAGGTTTTCGTGCCTAATAGTGAACATGTTGTAGTTCACCCTTCTGAACCAGAAACTGAGGAGACTGATAGAGTATCTAAAGAGACAAATGAGGGTCATATTGAGCCCGGATTTGTTCCTAGAGCCCCATTCCCACAGCTCCTAGTTCCAACTAAGAGGGAGTCCACCTTTAATGATATATTAGAGGTTTTTAAGAAGGTTACTGTCAACCTCCCATTGTTAGATGCGATTAAGCATATTCCCGCTTATACCAAGTTTCTTAAGGATATGTGTACGCGAAAGCGAAAACTTAATGTCCAGAAGAAAACCTTTCTAGCTAGTCACGTGAGTTCCATTATTCAGAATACCACTACTCCTAATTATAAAGACCCAGGGTCCCCTACCATTTCTTTCACAATAGGTAAATACCATGTTGAAAAAGCTTTGATTGACTTAGGAGCCAGTGTGAACTTACTTCCATACCATGTGTACCTTAAGCTAGGACTTGGTGAGATGAAACCTACCCAGATAACACTTCAGTTAGCTGATAGGTCCGTTAAAATTCCTCGTGTTGTAATCGAGGATGTTCTTATAGAGGTCGACAGGTTTATATATCCAGTAGATTTTGTTATCCTAGATACCCAACCTGTCCCCGACCTAGAGAACCAAATACCAGTGATTTTAGGTCGCCCATTTCTAGCTACATCCAGTGTGATCATTAACTATTGAAATGGTATTATGAATTTGTCTTTTGGCAATATGACTATTGAGATGAACATTTTTAATATTAGTAATCTACCCTCTGAACTAGATGACTCGAAGATATAAGAGGTGAACATGATAGGAACATTAGTCCAGGAGTCATTACCAAACACTTTGTTAGAAGATCCATTAGAGAAATGCCTAGCTCACTTTGGGATTGATTTTGATGATGATAATGTGATTAATGAGGTGAATGCTTTGTTAGACGCAACCTCTTTGTTAGACACTAATAATGGATGGAAACCTAAGTTCGAACCACTACCAACTTCTAAGTCTACCCTAGTTCCTTCGTTAGAAGAGCCTCCTAAGTTGGACCTAAAACCATTGCCAGATACCCTGAAATATGTGTTTTTAGGCCCGTCTGAGACTTTACCTGTGATTGTAGCATCCGACTTGGATAGTGATCAGGAAAGTAGGCTAGTAACCATCCTTCAGAACAACAAGGAATCTTTAGGGTGGACCATAGAAGACATTAAGGGTATAAGTACCACTGTTTGTATGCATCAGATCTATTTAGAGAGTGACACGAAACCTTATAGGGAGATGCAACGTCAACTGAACCCTAATATGAAAGAAGTAGTTCGAACCGAGGTTCTTAAGTTGTTAGATGCAGGCATTATCTACCCCATTTCAGGCAGTAAGTGGATCAGCCCCGTTCAGGCTTTTCCCAAGAAATCCGGTATTACTGTAGTACAGAATGATAACAATGAGTTAATCCCAACCCGGGTGACCACGGGTTGGCGTGTCTGTATTGACTATAGGAAATTGAACAAGGTCACTGGGAAGGACCACTTTCCCCTTCCCTTCATCGACCAAATACTAGAGAGATTAGCTGGACGTAGCCATTATTGATTTTTAGATGGATATTGAGGTTATAATCAGGTTGTCATAGCCCCAGAAGACAAAGAGAAAACCACTTTTACCTGTACCTTTGATACCTTTGCGTATAGACGCATGCCTTTCGGTCTATGTAATGCCCATGCGACCTTCCACCGTTGTATGCTGAGCATATTTTTTGACATGGTAGAACGGTTCTTATAGGTCTTTATGGATGATTTTTCATTGTTTGGTTCGTCTTTCGATGAGTACTTGCATCATTTGTCATTAGTTTTGACTAGGTGTAAGGAAAAGAATTTAGTGCTTAATTGGGAGAAATGTCACTTCAGGGTTCGTTCAGGAATTGTTTTAGGGCATATCGTATCTTTGAAGGGTATAGAGGTAGATAAAGCCAAAGTTGACCTTATTAAAACTTTACAGGTACCGAAAACCGTAAGAGATACTTGGTCATTCTTAGGGCATGCAGGTTTTTATCATCGATTCATTAAGGATTTTAGCTTGATTTCTAAACCTCTTTGAAATTTGCTTGCAAAAGACGTTAAGTTTTTCTTTGATGATGCTTGTTTAGAGTCTTTTGAGAAGCTTAATACTTTACTCACTACCGCCCCCATAGTCCAGGCACCCAACTGGAACCTACCCTTTGAGATCATGTGTGATGCTTCAGATTATGCTATTGGTGTTGTGCTAGGTCAACGAGAAAACAAATTACTTCATGTGATTTACTATGCTAGCAAAACTCTTAATGATGCCCAGTTGAACTATACCACTACCGAGAAGGAACTGTTAGCCATTGTGTTTGCCTTAGACAAGTTTAGACCATATCTCATAGGTTCTAACATCGTAATATATACTGATCATGCTGCTTTAAAATATCTTCTGTCTAAAAAGGATATGAAACCTAGATTGATTAGGTGGATCCTTTTGTTGCAAGAGTTTTCTCCAGACATTAGAGACAAAAAGGGTGCCGAAAATGTAGTAGCAGACCACTTGTCTAAGCTAGTTGTTGAATCCCCTGATGATTCCCTTCCTATAAGGGATGGCTTTCCTGATGAACAACTGTTCTTTGTTACCCAATTACCTTGGTATGCAAATATAGTGAACTATCTTGTTACTGGTTGAATGCCCCAACATTGGGGTATACAAGATCGTTCTAGGTTTTTAGCCGAGGTGAAGCACTTCTTTTGGGATGATCCTTATTTGTTTAAGTATTGTCCATACCAGATTATTAGGAGATGTATACCTGAGAGTGACCAGTCTAGTATTATTTTCTTTTGTCATGATCATGTTTGTGGGGGTCACTTTAGTTCTAAGAAGACTGCTGCTAAGATATTGCAGTGTGGATTCTATTGGCCTTCGTTGTTTAAAGACTCCCATAGTCACTGTGTTACTTGTGAGAGTTTCCATAAATTAGGAACCATTTCCCGTAGGAACATGATGCTCTTGAACCCGATTCTAATTGTTGAGGTCTTTGATGTGTGGGGTATTAACTTTATGGGTCCATTTCCTAATTCTTTTGGTAACCTATACATCCTTGTCGCTGTAGACTATGTCTCTAAGTGGATTGAGGCGGTTGCGTGTAAAACCAATGACCATAGGGTTGTGGTTGAGTTATTGAAAGATAATATACTTACACGTTTTGGTACACCTCGCGTGCTATAATTAGTGATGGAGGGTCGCACTTTTGTAGGGACCTTTTAGGCTTTTGATGAAGAAATATGGTATTACACATAAGGTAGCTACCCCGAATCATCCACAGACTAGTGGTCAAGTAGAGGTTTCCAATAGGGAGATAAAACGTACATTAGAGAAAACAGTTAATCCTAATCGGAAAGACTGGTCGTCTAGGCTTACTGATGCCTTATGGGATTACCGTACTGCGTTTAAGACCCCCATTGGATTGTCACCTTATAGACTTGTGTATGGCAAGGCATGTCACTTACCTGTTGAGTTAGAACATAGAGCATATTGGGATGTTAAGCAGCTAAATTTTTCACTCGACAAGGCAGGAGCCCAAAAGAAACTCCAGCTCAATGAGTTGGAAGAGATTCTTAGAGATGCATACGATAGTGCTAAGGAGTATCAGAACAAAATGAAACTTGTGCATGATAAGAATATTTTAAGAAAGTCATTTTCTCCAGGTCAAAAAGTTCTTCTGTATGATACCCGCTTGCATCTTTTCCCTGAGAAGTTACGTTCTCGGTGGACGGGTCCTTTTATTGTTCGCGTTGTCTTTCCTCATAGAGCTGTTGAGATCGAGACACCGGATGGTAGTAGTTATTCGAAGGTTATCGGTCAGAGATTGAAACCCTTTTTAGATCCCTTTCCTACATGTGATGTTGAGGAGGTCCCTCTGGAGGACCCTGTTTACCCTTGATTGACCATCGAGGCGATTGGATGTTGTATATTAGTTTTTGATTTCTCTCTTCACCCAGGTACTATCTTTCTGACTTCTCTCTTTACTGATTCCTCATGTTACTTTACTTTTCGGTATTGCTCTTTCATTAGAAACATTGAGGACAATGTTAGATTTAAGTTTGGGGGTGGGGAAGAAACTTTTTGTTAGATTTTAGTTGCAATAAATAAACTCCAGAGCCCAGAAATTTATGCTTATTAAGGTTGCCACTAACCAATCTAAGTGGATGGGAACATCTTGGTTGTAGGAGTTGAGGAACCAATCTGATTAGCTGGAAACATCTAAAGAATCTATTCATAAAATCACAGATCTCAGGTGTTAGAATTTAAAAAAAAACATGGTAGTTTCGCCATATCTCATTGAATCCTAATCCCTTCTGTTTTTATTTCTTAAGTGATTTGGTGGGGCACACGATTCAAGTTGTTACCATTGCTAGGTGAAATAGAGTGAGTGAGATACAAAAAAAAAAGAATTGAGACCGGACCATCAGACCAACCGGAATAAATTCAATAAAGTCGACCACTGGTGCCCTTGTATATGCCAGTTGTGTTGACCTAGAGTTAGGTTTATCGACCACTGGTCCCCTTGTATATGCCAGTTGTGTTCATATTAGTCAGACTGATATCTCAGTCCATTAGGATAGGTTCATCTTGGCAGAGGCCTTTAGACAGATATGGGAAACACCGTTCACTTTAAACCATCATTTTTCTCTACATCCATCTGCTTAATCTTTCAATGTGATTGGTTGACTCCGGTTATGATGTACAGAAACTATCTGAGTAGAGATCTGTCAATTATATATGAATTTTAGTATGCTGAGTGCAAACTCATGTACAACAATTGGAATTTCGCATCAGGGTACTTCCTCTTGTAGTCAATGAGAGTATGCCAACCAAGGAGATTCTTTAGTGCCTTCCAAGGTTCTGCGTAGATAGCTAGGGTATGGAGTAAAGGTTTTGTGGGTACACCTCTGGTAAACCCTCCGGAGACAACACACCGCCGCTAGGGCCACCTAGCGGTTTAACGGCTTGCTGCACGTGCTAAGTGTAGTCATTTTATTTTCTAGATTACTTTTGCTCGAGGACTAGCAAATAATAAGTTTGGGTGTCTTTGATAGAAACATTTTTGTGTCTAAGTTGTCCTCAATTTTCTCTATGTTGGTACTCGATTTTGTACTTATTATGGTGTTTTGTGTTTTTGTAGGTATTTTTGGAAAATTCGGCTCGAAAAACTGCTAAAGGCACCCCAGAGGACATTTGCTATACGAATCCCAGATTTGGCTAAGGGGCACCTAAGGTTATGCGTAACCCAAATTCATCCTCAGCACCCACGACTATGTATAGCCCAAATTCATCCTTAGCACCCATCTTCTTCTTTTGAGTTTCATTTTAGCGGAAAAATGAAGAACATAACTGTGTGATTTTCGATCGAAGTTTGAAGGAGTTCTAGGTAGACTAAAAGGCTGAAATTTGTTGGGTAGTTGTGATATGTCCCAACAAAACTATCATCAGTGATTTGATCGATTAAAATTGGTTGGATTCTCGCGTAGAAGTAAACAGAGCAACACTTTCTCGGGAAGAATATTTCACGGGTTTTGGAGAGTTTGAACATGTTCTGATGACTCGATCAACATTCTGGAACGTGTATTGACCTGTTCAGAGTGTGCTGGTAAAGAATCAACGCGTGATGAGGTAAAATAGGGAAGAAAATATTCCGGAGAATATATTTTTTCGTCGGCGAGTTATGAAGAGATTTCCGGAGTTAATGCAGAGATTGGATGACCCTGTTGAGTATAAAATAGGTGCTCGGGCACCAGAGAGGGGGACAAAGAGTTTGGGAGAGTTGCAGAGCATCAGAGAGTCGAGAAAATCAAGTTACAGAAACTCCATTGCTGCTGATACACGAAGAACACGAAGAACATAAGACCCTCACCGAGCAGTCTTAAAAGCTACAGCGTCTGCGACACTTTGGCGACAGTCTTATAAGCTACAGTTACATCGACAATTCAGTGTATTATCTGCTACAGTGACAACGACAGTTAATATATATCGATTCTCTGTAATTTTAATCATTCTCATCCTTTCATCATTTGTAAACCATATTTGAGCATAAATGAAATCAACTTTTGAGCGTGTTTCCAACATGATGAGAGACTAAATTCTCGCATAACCAAGGCAATGGATGAAGCTATTCACACATGAATAATCGGTAACTATTTCATTTTCTCTAATTTTTAATTATAATTCACTCAATCACTGCTTTTGCAGAGTTCTTAAAAGTTTACATAATTTTCTTAATTACTTGTGATTCAATTTTATAGATTATACTTTGTTTAATCAATTGATAGTCTATGCTTAGGGAATACAAATAATATTTGATAATATGTTTGATTATTTGTGAATTAAGAAATAAAGGATTAAAAGGCTAATTATAGTTATGAAATATTTGACATCATTCATTCATGTGTAATAGTGGATTCTGGTGTCTTGGTTATCTTTAATATCTTGAAATCAAATTTTGAGTTAATTTTTCTTTATTTTTATTAAATCTAGAATGTTTTGCTTTCACAAGTCTCAACGAACCTATTACTATAACTCCATTGAAAATACCATCACTTATAGTGGTGAAAGCTTTGAGAAACTGACATGTTGGATGTCAGAATTTTCTTATCAAGTGATTCTTTGTGAATGCAGATATGGAAATCGTGGACTGAAGTGAATTTGATGCAATGATACAACATGCCAGGAAGCCAAGCAAGATCATACTAAGTTACACTACTCACTAGCGTGTTGACATTGTTATCCTCTGTGATTGTTAGACATTGTTTTTTTTTATTTTTTTGGCTTTGTTGTAGCCTGTTGTGTATTTTCTTTTGCATTTACTAGACTGGGAGCAAACTCTTTAACTCTAAATTTGTGCCGCAAAGTTGATTTCGGAAATGATGCCATACATAAGGCTATGGTACTCCGGAAAAAATATTTTTGTTAGAGGATTTTCTTAACATCGTAAATGAACTCAGTGATACACCCAACGATGTTTTATTGGGATTAAAAATTCCGATAGGGAATCCTGTGATGGGAATCGTGTGCTCCTAGAAATGCCTCTCTGCATTGGGATTATAAATGGTGTTGTGGTGGATTCCATTTCATGCAGGAGAAATGGGATTATAAATGGTGTTGTGGTGGATTCCATTTCATGCAGGAGAAAATTCGGGAGATTGATTCGGTCAATCTATAATTTTTGTGTTTTTTTAAATTTCAATCAAATTCGTGTTGTGGAAAGGCTTCCCTTTAATTGCGAAAAATTTAATGGGTAAATTATTATGGATTATGTCTGCAGGTAAAAAAAGATTGCAAAAAACTGTATAAAATGTACATACCTAATAATATTATGGACAATGTCTGCACATAAGAAAAATTACAAAAACAAAACAATGTGAATATTAGTTACCCTCATTCAAAGAAGTAATCTGAACAAAACTTATTAAAATAAATCAATGTGCGTAATAACTACACAGATTCAGATGATAAAAAGAATTTCTAAATAAGAGCAGTCACAGTGCATGCATAATAGCTGCAATAAAAATTATCAAACTCCGTTGTAGGATTCATCTAGGATGAAAACCTCTATCATCTCATCCCGATTCTGAATCCAAAGCTTCACACGATCGATTGGAGAAGCAACAGTTTTCCAACACCACATATGAATGAAAATGTATTATCGACTCGTTGGGCCTTCAATACCTGTTTATGCTATAACGGTTCTTCTTAAAACCAGAACCAACATTAATAATATAAGCAAAAATTCAATCTGTGCAGAAGATATGTACAAATTTAAAATTGTGGAAAAGTAATGCACATATCAACACTAAAAATAACTTGGGTGGCATTTCCAGCTGATAAGATGATAACTCCATCACAATCCCGAGAACTCAAATTTCGAAAACCTACTTTAGCATACCTATGACCATTGAAGCATGAAATCTCCATTACATGTTGTTGTGGCGAACAATGAACAAAAGATGTAAAATGACATTAAGAAAAGCCTCAAAAATATGTCTGGACAGAAAAAAAAAAAAAACTATACATATTGCTTGATAAGAAAACGTGTGCATATGGCCTACACAGGAAAACATATGCATATTTCCTGCACAGCAAAAACATTTCAAATACCTCATGCATGTAAAAAGTAACTTAATAATGTAACAGTAAGAAGCAATCATTACTATTATATATGGATAACCTGCGAATATGCAATGCTTATCTCTTACTGATCGAACTGTCATCCTACAAACTGTCTGTCAACATCACCAAGAAGATGCTCCCACTCCTTTAACCTCCTTGGGTAAGAAACTTGCGGTCCGTCTTCAATAAATGTACTGTTGTTATCTATAAAATCATTTGCAGATGATTTTATAAGCATCTTCTTGATGAATACCCATCACCTATAAAATCAAAAAAATATAATATAAAATCACAATCTTTGAAAAGAACAAACCTTGGTGCATAAAATTTTCAACCAAATTATGTTCGTTCATAAAGTCTTCATGTAAATGTTTTAGTCTATAAAGTCTGCACACAAATGATTTGGTGCATAAAGCATTCACGTAATATTTGTGCATGGTCGCAAAAGGATAATTATTATGAAAAACATATGGAGTAAGGAAAGAAGTGTGATATCCTACTACAATTGTTCATAGTGCATTTGAGCTGCAGAATAAAAATTTGTGTGCATTTAAGCTGCACCATTTCATATAAGCCATGAACAAACACAAAGATTGTTCTTAATATTGTATAAATTAACCTTGCCAGCACAACAAAATTTTAGTACATATACGCCTGTATACGTACCTAAGTATCGCCGATGTTTACGATAACAACTCCAGGGATTGTGTAGATGTCAACCCAATGACAGGCGATGAAAAGGTGATGAAAAGGTGGAACAAAATGTTAATTTAAAAGTAATCGACCGTTTGGATATGAAAATCAAGCTTCAAAGTAACAAACACATATGTTAAAATACTGTGGATATTAGCTGCACTCTATAATACACAGTAGATAATGTATGCACATAAAAAAAATTATGAAAAAGACATTGTGGATATAGTCTGCACAACCTCTGAAGCCACACTGATTCATAAAAGTAGTTTGAACCATAAAAGAAAACACACATATTTCTTCTGAATCTGTGTAAAAAGTATGCACATTTTTTATCTGCAAATCCAAATATATGCAAAGTTTATATGCGCAGCAAATGCGCACAACCTGAACCTACGTAGATTATACGCACTAGTTCTTTGCTTATATACTCGACAATTGTAATAATAACTTAACTAATATAGTGTACATAGGATTCATGAATGCATAAAAGTGTCAATCCCTGTTGATGTGTGGGTTCCCGCAAAGATTCCACCACAATTTTTTCTAAATAAGAATTTCACCAAAGTCGCTATATGCCAATATTCCTTAATCGTGAAATACAGGAACCTAAACGCATGCATCTATAACCTACCAATAAAATAGAAAATACGAAATAATAATAAAAACATGAAGGATTTAAATCTTGTAAAAAATTAGACTACATAAATTAAAAGAGTTGCAAGAATGCTACTAATGGTCACAACTTTTTCAGTTAAAAAATGATTGCTTAAGCATAATGTTACAAAATAGCAACATAGTTATTAATTTTATCATATATCGACGACTTATGTAGAACAACATACAATCACAGGTCTCTATCGAGTCTTTTGCAAAATTACCTTTTCAAATCTAAGAATTCATGAAATAATGACTGGACTGTAAGAATATTTATACACATATAAATATACTCTTGGTCCATGCAATAACTTGGTTAATTATGAATTATGCGAAATATGTAATGTGAAAATATTTATACATATATAAATATATTCTTGATGCTAAATATTAATGTAAGAATATTTTGGGATCCTTTCATATTCCCTCTTCCTTGATGGACGGATGAGATTGAATGTTAATTTTAATCCTATGAACCTTGGTTCTCCTTCTACCTATAAAAGGAACTCTATTACCATCAGAATAGAGTTTATGAATTATTATTATTTCATTACACAAAAAAAGGGTCAAGAAGGAGAAACCAAAAGTTCTACAACTATTCTGTGCTAGGGGTGTTCTTGGAGGACATATTGGATTCAATCACTAGCATCCTCAGGTACTCTTAATTTTTAACACAACTATGCTTATGATGTGATTATCATGTTTGTTCAAGATCTAACCATTATATATATATAGTTATGTATATATATAAAATAAAACTTATATTTGGCATCGAGCCTGGTTTAGAACTCCATGATTTTCCTTGATGTTTGTGTGTAATTGTTGTGTTTATATCAATCAATAATATGTCTGTTTGATTACTAATATTTATGTTTATATACCATTTATAAATATGAATATTTTGTCTTACTTAATTGATATTCAATTTTGATTGATTGAGCAAATAAATCATGCGGTTATATATATATATATATATATATATATATATATATATATATTTTATTTTTTTTTAAGATCCTGTTAATTATAATATGGGCTCACCTGTAATAGCTTGATATATTTCTATGATTATTGGATTTATAACATATAAGAAAGATTTGATGTGTTGTTTCATCCGATTGAAGATGATATGATCTCGTATGATTTTTTTGCTTGACGTGATATAACATGATGATGTGATTAGTTCATGAATAAAAGTCTGTTTTGTTTGATTCATGCGTAAAGTATTCAAAAAGTTTGTTTAATATGCGAAGTATGCGGCTACGAGTATGTGAAGATGAAACGTTTATGAAAAATGAAAGTTTATGTGTATGGGCTCACTATGATGTTTATGAAAGTTTATTGGGCTTGGTTTAATATTTCTTAACTATAACATAAACATGAAATGTATGTTGGGTTTTGTTTTGGACAAGCCCATAAGTTGTTTTTTTTTTTAAATCTTCTTGGTTTGACATTAAGAAAACTGTTGACCATAATGTCTGACTTTGACTGTTTGACTGTCCGACCTTGACTGACTGCTTGACTTCTGTCGTTGACTTGACTGTACTTTGACTGATTGTTTGACTTTGACTATTGACTTTGACTGAGTGTTTGACTTTTATCGTTGACTTGACTGTTTGACTTTTGACCTTCAAATGTTGACTTTCACCATTGACTTTGACTGCTGACTTTCGCATGTTGACTTTGACTTTTGACTTTTTTTTATTTTGGTTTTTTGATATGAACATGTATAGCCCTTGTGTGGTAATAACTATAACATGTTTTAGATCACCAAAGTGTATGAATTGTATGTTCTTTAGCTATCGCCACAGTGATACTAAAGTATTATGCTATATTAACATGTCATTGTAAGTCAACATCTTTTTGTGCAATCACATAAGAATAACTATCACCCACAGGAGATGTTTGTTCAAGTGTTTGTATATATAAACATAAAGAAATTAGTTATTTAGTCATACATATTAGAATGAAAAGTTACCCACAAGTAACTCTAATTCACATGTTTGAATAAATATTATGATTATGTATGTAACCATGAAAGGCATAATGTCCACAGATGTTTGTCTTTGCTTGCTTATATATGTGCGAATGTTTTATGACATGATTGTTGTTTTATTTAAGATTCTACCCACTGGAGTTTCTTAATTTGTATATGCGTGAATTTGACTTTGTGTATCTTTGTCATGTTTTACAGCTTCTAGTTCTAAGTCTTTGCATTCGTATACTTCTTCTATCCCATTCTTCAATGGCACCAACTTCTCAGAATGGAAAGAGAATGTTGAGTTCACTTTGGTTGTGCAGGACATTGACCTTGCTCTCCTAATTGAAAAGCCAATTATGAATGATAAGAGTACCCCTGAAGATAAGGATCTCTTGAAAAAGTGAGAGAGAAGTGACAGGCTGAGCATACAGCTGATGCGAATGCACATTGATGAAAACATTAAAGGATCGCTTCCCGAACCTAAAAATGCTAAGGACTTTATGGAAATCGTAAAGGAACGCTTTAAGACAGCGGACAAGTCTCTAGATGGGAAGTTGATGGCTGATCTGACAACCATGAAGTATACCGGTGTCAGGTCAATGCACCAGCACGTGATAGAAATGCGTAGCATTGCTGCTAATCTTACTGAGATGAAATTAACTGTGGATGAGAACTTTCTTGTCCAATTCATTCTCAACTCGCTCCCACCCCAATATGTTGCTTTTCAAGTGCATTACAACACTATTAAGGAAAAGTGGACTGCAAATGAATTGGCAAACATGTTGGTTCAAGAGGAAGCTAGGATAAACCAGCAAGGTCTTAATCAAGCGCATTTTGTCAACCGAGGAGTGAACAATAAGCGTAAGCCTGCAAAGGGCAATAAGGGAGCACCACAGAGTAATTCTGGTCAACCTGAAAAGAAGAAGGCAAAATAAGATGACAATAAGTGTCGTTTCTGTAAGAAACCTGGTCATTTTCAGAAAGATTGCACTAAGCGTCAAAAATGGTTCGAAAAGAAAGGTAATCCTTTGGGATTCGTAAGTTATTTTGAAACAAATTTGACTATTAAAGAATCTTCTTTATCATGGTGGTTTGATTCTGGTGCTAATGTTCATGTTTCTAATTCGATGCAGGGATACCTTTCAACCCAAATCACAAACCAGAATGAAAACTTCCTTTTTATGGGAAATGGAAATAAAACCCCAGTTAATGCTATAGGCACTTATCGTTTGATTCTAGATCATGGATACTTTCTTGATTTGGAAAACACTCTTTATGTTCCAACTATTTCTCGCAATTTAATTTCAGTTTCTCAACTAGATAGACAAGGTTTTCAATTTGAAATTGCCAATGGATGTTTTAGTTTGTTTAAAGATTTTAAAGTTATTGGTTCTGGTTATCTTTCTGATAGTCTTTATAAGTTAAATTTATCTTCATCATCAATACCTGGAACCTATTTAACCATGCATCATAATGATAGAACTGAACATGTTGAGGGTAATTCCTCATTCTTGTGGCATAAGAAGTTGGGACATATATCTCGTGAAAAGCTTCAACGATTGGTAAAAGATGGGATTCTACAGAACCTTGATTCTACCGATTATAAAAGTTGTGTGGATTGTATTAAAGGAAAGATGACAAAACACACAAAGAAAGGTGCCACAAGAAGTTCAGAACTCCTTGAAATATTACATACAGATATTTGTGGACCCTTCGACGTTCCAACTTTTGGAGGAGAAAAATATTTTATCACCTTTATTGATGATTTTTCACGTTACTATTATCTTTACTTATTGCATGATAAATCTCAAGCTGTGAATGTTGTAGAGCAGTTCATTACCGAAGTTGAGAGGAAATTAGAAAAGAAGGTGAAAATCATTAGGTCCGATATGGGTGGAGAATATTATGGAAGGTATGACGAAACAGGACAACATCCTGGACCTTTCTCTTTACTTCTTCAAAAGCTTGGAATTGTTGCTCAATACACAATGCCAGGTTCACCTTGGCAGAATGGTGTAGCAGAAAGGCGAAATCGTACTATAATGGAAATTTTTAGAAGCATGATTAGTCATGCGAGTTTACCCTTAAGTTTGTGGATGTATGCTCTTTGTTATGCTGTGTATATTTTAAATAGAGTTCCAAGCAAAGCAGTTCCAAAGACTCCTTTTGAAATGTGGAAGGGCTGGAAACCTAGTTTAAAACACCTGCAAGTTTGGGGTTGTTCAGAAAAAGCGAAAGTTTATAATCCCAAAGAAAAGAAATTAGATATGAAAACTGTTAGCGGTCACTTTATTGGTTTACCTGAAAAATCCAAGGGGTATATTATTTATTTTCCTAACCATAGTATGAGAATTATGAAACTGGAAATGCAAAATTCATTAAGGATGGTGAAGTTAGTGTGAGTACACCGGTGCAAGAAAAATCTGTTCAAGAAATCAGAGTAATAATCCCTTTACCTCAGGTTTCTACAGATATTGTGACTCCTCCGGTTGTTGAACCGATTAATGAGGGAGCAACACAAATAACGGTACCGGAGCTTCATGATGAAACTATTGCCAATGAAGATATTGTTAAACAAAAAGAAGAACCAGCCTTAAGAAGATCTCATAGAGAATGGAAAAGGGCCATTTATGATGATTATGTGGTTTATCTACAAGAATCGGATTTTGATTTAGGAATTATGAAAGATCCAGTTTCTTATTCACAAGCTATCAAGTGTAGTAATTCTGATAAATGGATTAATTCTACGAAAGTAGAGAAAAAATCGATGGATGATAACGGAGTCTGAGAATACGTTGAATTGTATGAAGGACACAAAGCAATCGGCTGTAAATGGGTCTTTAAGACCAAACGCGATGCTAATGGAAATATTCAATATTATAAATCTAGAATTGTAGCCAAAGGTTTCACTCAGAAAGATGGCATTGATTACAAATAGACTTTTTCTCCCGTGTCAAAGAAAGACTCTCTCAGAATTAATCTGGCATTAGTAGCTCAATATGACCTTGAGTTACATCAAATGGATGTGAAAACATCTTTTCTTAATGGTGAGCTTGAGGAAGATATTTACATGTGTCAACCTGAAGGTTTTGTCTTAGAAGGACATGAACACATGGTCTGCAAACTTAAGAAATCAATTTATGGATTTAAGCAAGCCTCCAGGCAGTGGTATCTAAAATTCAACGAAACCATTCGAAAATTTGGTTTAAGAAAATGTTGTAGATCCATGCATATACCTCAAGATCAGTGGGAGGAAGTTCATATTTTTGGTATTGTATGTAGATGACATACTACTTGCGAGTAGTGATCTTGGCCTTATGCATGAAACTAAGGAATATCTATTAAAGAATTTTGAAATGAAAGATATGGGTGAAGCTTCTTATGTGATTGGGATATAAATATCTCGTGATAGATCACTTGGAACATTATCAATCTCACAGAAAGCATATATCGAAAGAATTCTAGAGAGATTTGAGATGAGTGCATGTAAGCCAAGTATAGTTCTGGTTTCTAAAGGAGACAAGTTTGGCCTCAATCTTTTTCCTAAGAATCAACTGTAACGTAAGCAAATGGATAAAATCCCTTATGCTTCTGTGGTGGGAAGTTTAATGTATGCTCAAGTTTGCACACGACCAGATATCAGCTATATAGTTGGTATGCTGGGAAGATACCTTGTGAATCCCTGAATGGAACACTGGAAAGCTGCAAAGAAAGTTTTAAGGTACCTACAAGGAACGAAGGATCATCGTCTCACATTTACGAAGTCAGATCAGTTTGAGTTGGTTGGCTATTAAGATTCCGATTTCATGGGATGTAATGATACTCGAAAGAGCACTTTTGGATATCTTTTTCTATTAGTTGGAGGAGCAATATCATGGAAAAGTCCAAAAGAGTCTATTCTCACTGGCTCAACAATGGAAGCTGAATTTGCAGCATGTTATGAGGCTACAAATCACTGTTCATGGCTGCGGAATTTCATCTCAATGTTTGGAGACCTAAATTTTGCCTCCGCACCTGTTAAACTTTACTTTGATAATGCCGCAGCAGTATTTTTTTCAAAGCACTCTAGATATACTAAGGGTTCAAGACACATGGATCTAAAGTACCTACGCGTGAAGCAAGCTGTTCAGATAAAAAAGTTGTTCATTGAACACATAGGCACAAAACTTATGATTGCAGATGCATTTACGAAGGCGTTACCTCCCAAGACTTTTCTGGAACATGTTGGAAACATGGGTCTTGATGGAGTAACAAATAATTAGTTTCACTTAGACTTTTGCTTATGTTTGAACACTTATTGAGATCTTATTATTGTTATTATTCTGAACTTATTTCTGTATCCATTTTAGTATACTTTTATGTTATTGGATGAATGTTACAGAAATTGTTTCTTTTGAAGACATTACTGGACCATTATGATATCCCTATTTAAGGCCTGATTAAGTAATTTTCTTGTGTTGTGGTACATGGAAGGGAACATGTTGATAACAAGACAACGTGTCATCGCCATGACTCGCATAAGTAATTTACTTGGTTAAGGTATTACGTTTATCCATTATATTTGTTTAGCAATATGCGCGCTTATGTTTTTCTACGATTAACCGTTAAATAGATTATCACATGGACCAGTGGGAGAATGTAAGAATATTTATACACATATAAATATACTCTTGGTCCATGCAATTACTTGGTTAATTATGAATTATGTTAAATATGTAATGTGAGAATATTTATACATATATAAATATATTCTTGATGCTAAATATTAATGTAAGAATATTTTGGGATCCTTTCATATTACCTCTTCCTTGATGGACGGATGAGATTGAATGTTAATTTTAATCCTATGAACCTTGGTCCTCCTTCTACCTATAAAAGGAACTCTATTACCATCAGAATAGAGTTTATGAATTATTATTATTTCATTACACAAAAAAAGGGTCAAGAAGGAGAAACCAAAAATTCTACAACTATTCTGTGCTAGGGGTGTTCTTGGAGGACATATTGGATTCAATCAATGACATCCCCAGGTACTCTTAATTTTTAACACAACTATGCTTATGATGTGATTATCATGTTTGTTCAAGATCTAACCATTATATATATATAGTTATGTATATATATAAAATAAAAACATCCCCAATTTGTAAAAACAAAAACCCTTTCTGGCTTTCTGTTAAATTGAAGCCCTTAGAATCCCAAATCTTTTGTTATAGGTTGAATTGGAACCCTATAAATCTCCCTTGGTATATTATTTAAAAACCCTAGGAATCTCCGATTCTCCGTTGTTTACTAAATTCGTAACCTTAGAAATTAAGAATTGTAAACCTTCGGAGAGATAACAAGGAAGAACATATATGTTCTTAATTAGTTTACAGAACACATGAATACTTGATCTATAAAATATGAAAATACAAAACTGTGCATATCTCCATTGGAATTCTAATCGATCAGGAAGTTTTTAACATATTTATCTTCCTGTAATTATAAAACTTGATATTTATTTTTGGGGATATGAAGATAAGAAAAAGAAGATTCAGTTTCAATGTTCAGGAAGAAAAGAACGAAGAAAAGAAAAGAATGGAGTAAAACAATCCGAAAAAATATATATAGTATAATAATAGTCGAACTTTGTCAAGGGGGCAGTTAAATGCTGCAACAGGGGGCAACATTCAATGCAGAGGTTGAGAACTGGGTATTCAACTACGCCCATTCGAGGTAGTATAAATTACCGGTAGTTGCTAAGTCACGCATTGGGGGCGCTGCCAAACAAGTTTATATCCAATGCAGTCCTTAACCACAGCGTTGACTGCACTACCTCCTACTATTACTCCCACGCCAAATGGACACTAAGAGAGGGAGTGTGGAGAGAACCCAACGCTTAATTCCCAGAAATTTAATTTATTAACCACGAGCAGCCGAATTTTACACACTATGCTTTACACGCACGCACGCACACTCACTCAAAATTATTATTAAGTACAATCCAACCACTGCTTTAGCTCTCGCCTAGTCACTTTTCTCTAACACTCTAACTGATTGCTCACTTAACTAGACAGTGCTAGGGGGACCCTGGATTTTGACACCACTTTGATTAGATCCACCAGTGACTTGATGCTTACAAATGAAGGTAGCACCCTCTATTCACTGTGAACTAGGGGGGACAAGCTACCCTAGCTACATATTTCTAGTTATAGTATCTAGGCTTATCTAAATATAGGTATGAACACCCAATGGAGGCGGTGGTGAATTTTGGCAGTTCAAGATAGACTTGGTGTATTGGGTCGTACAGTGTCCCATATGATTTTGGCACTTTTTGAAAGACTTTGATACACGAAGACTAACTCAAAAATGCCCGACATTTTTCGCAATACTAACTCATCTACAAGTCATGCGATTGGTCGTGCGACGTCGACTTAGTCAAACCTTAAATTGTCCTCTTCATAATTGAAAATCAAGTTTCAATCTCTGCAAATCTGTTTAACTTTAATGTTTCTCATTAGATTTTAAGAGGTTTTCGTATATTTATTGTATCTTTTGATGATAGTTTTAAGCAATTCGAGTTTTATTTCTTATGACCTAATGTTTTAGGTTTTCTTTATCTGATCTTTCAATTCTCTATCTGTATCTAGATTAATGAGTCTTTTAATCTATTAGAATTCTCTGTATCTTCTGTTTTAACTTTATTTTGTTTTTGTTTTGATTCCCTAAAGTTTTCTCCTTTTTTGTGTTTATTCTAGGCCATGAGCTAATAGAGGTGCAGACATAGAGTTTCAGATAATCATCATGAGAGTCACAAATCAAAGAGGTTCTTGAGAAGTTCTTTTGGTTGATAAGATGGGTCTGCTATTTCAATGGGTATGGTTAAAAAATTAGTCTGCTTCTGTGGGAGTGAGTCACTGCTGATATGTTTGATTAAAAGGGATTGCGTTATTTGTAGAATAAATCTATAATTCACTCTGAAGTGTTTCTGAGACCCTGCCTTGAGTAGGGATTTGATTTAGATACAGTTGTTTTTTCTGTTAGTTTAATAGACTTGCTTAATGAAACAAGAATATTTTGGATTGGGTTTATTGGGTGGTACTTTCAATACTCTACATGATACAACATTGCAATACTGTTTTCTAGGGATTATAGGTTTTATTCTCAGATGGATCTTTGCTTGAGTTTCTTCCTTATCTAACTGCGTTAAAAGTTGTGTTAGTTTTATAATTGTAATTAAGAAATATTTCTTATTTTTAAGAGGATTGAAGTTTTTTTTTTACAGTTTTTTTTTGGGGAATATAAGTAGAAGAGTGGCTCTCCAAAAGTTTAATTACATTTGGCATTTTATTTCTTTAAACTGCACTGTCAAATGGGAATCTTTTGAGAATTTGGAATAAGTATTATGGTTCACTTAGCTTCTGCCGTTAATTGTCAAGTCTTGTTGCAAGAGTAGTCTTTTCTTCTCAGTAAGCATGATGCACATTTACTCACCTCTGTATTGTTAATCAGTTGTGATTGAACTTAAAGTTAAATGGGCAAGTGCAATTTCCTCTCTTAATTGTCATGTCTGTATTAATGACTTGTCTTCTCTCCTGCATGCTTAAGCTCTTAGAGTTCCAAGATTTGGTTATTAAAACCTTAGCAGTGAGACTACTTATATCTTCCCATTTTCCCTTGCTTTCTCCTCATACCCTCAGTTTTTCTTTACTCTCTGTACCCTTTAGTTAACTTTTGAAAATGGCAATTCCTGCTGATCATGTTAGAGTACTTGATTTGGATGAAGATGTTGAAGAATTCCCTTTTAGATTTGCTTGCCTACTTTGTGATGACACTAGAAATTATCATAAGACTTCTGTCAAACACCACCTTAATAAAATCTGGACTATCAACTCTCCAGATTTCAAACTTGCTAAACCTTACATTCAGGGTATGGGAATCCATAATCTTTTTGTTGTAATGTTCAAGAAGAATCAAGATAAGGAGATAGCATATGCTGCAAGACCAACCTTTCTTTTTGGTCAATTGTTTGTTGTCCAACAATTAGGTGCTCTGGAATCCATTTTTGACTCAGTATGGGAAAAAACCTTGATGCCTGTGCAGATTAACATTCATTCTGATTTGGTAAACAAAGGTAGGGTTAGGGAGGTTTTAGATCAGCTTGGGGATTTCGTTTCAGCAGATTCTCCTGCTGGGAGTTTGTATGAAGCTAGACTAATGGTTCCTTTGAGAACCCCTCTGACTAGGAAAGTGGTTTTTCAATTCTAGTAAAAGGACTTACTACATGAGAGCTTTCTACCCTAAATTTCCTTTTCGTGCATGTAAAAAATGCTTTGTTTTATATCACAATGAAGAAAAGTGCAGGGATACCCAGATCCGGATTTTTGTGAGGGCACTGCCGGCTCCAACTTCTCGAGCTACTCATGTTGCTGTTACGAAGGTTATGGCAAGCTCGGAAAAAGGTGAAAGATCAAACTCGAAGAATGTCGGAGTCCCTTCTTCTGTTGTTGTTGAAGCTGCTTCTTTGGATCATTCAAAGCCTTCGGTTTTTTCGCTCAGCCTTCAGCCTGCAGCATCCCTTATAAGCACTGGTTATTCTTCTTTTTCACCTTTATTATCATCTGCTTTTCCTAAGTATTCTCCCTTAACCATTAGAGATTCGGTTAGATCTGAAACAGCTTCAGCTAGGAACTCTCATTCCCACTTGAACTTTGCTTGTTTTGCTCAGTCATATGATAGGTTCACTTTTGACTATGATGAAATTACACATGATAGGAAGTGTAAGAGAACTAGAACTTCTTTTGAGTCAGTTTCTCTTGGAAATAGCTATGCATCTTATACCTTTGCAATGATGCCTACTCCTTGTTGGCCTCCGATCTCATCAGTGCCACCATTTTTTCCCCCTGCTGATATCACTTTCAACTCGGGTAGTGTAGGATCTATTGCTAGTAATGGGAATACTGATGCTAATATGACATAGTCAACATCTACTTCTGCTTTTGATCAGAGCGTTTTAACGTCTACTGGTTTCATATTTAGCTCTGCTTCTGAGATGAATTTCTCTTCAGAGACTATTGTACAAGCTAATTCGGACTTTGGTTTTGCATCAAATGCTGAGAATCATGTTGAGAACAATGGGGGTCTGTTAGAAGCAACCATTCTTGAGCCTATGCCTTTATCTATGCTTCCTCCTGAACCTGAAATTACTGACGAAGAATTCGAAAAATAAATCGATCTCATGATGATGGTCTCGGACTCTATGGATGTGGAACCCTCTTTGGCTCATGACCTTGTAAGTTTTCTAAGAATTTTCCCTCATTTGCTTCCTTATTTTTGCTATTTGCTTCACCTGTTTTTAGCACTTTGGTTGTTTTTTATCCGATTTTTGTTATTATCTAAATATCTCTGTGTTTTGTTTGTCTATTTCTTAATCATGAAGTTCTTAAGCTGGAACATGAATGGTTGTTGCTCTGATAGGAAGTGGCTACATATTCTGAGTCTCTATAGGAAATATAGATTTGATGGTATTTGCTTGATTGAAACCATGGTTGATAGTGAAAATGTGAAAAAATATTGTCATCACTTGCCTTTTGACTCTTGGTATTTTGTTCCTCCGGTGGGAAAATCAGGAGGGTTATCTTTCGGTTACATTGAGAAATCAAATGTTCAAGTTATTAGTTCATCTCTTAATATGATCCATATAGTCTATGACGTCACTCCAAGAATTAAGAATTGTTTGATCTCTTTTGTATATGGGTCGTTGAATATTTCTGGTATGCGAGCTCAATGGAATGTTTTAAGTAGCATTACTGATGATATTAACCGTCCCTGGATGTTGTTAGGAGATTTCAACTTTATTATGCATGTTTCTGAAAAACAAGGAGGTATTGCTCCTAACTCTTTAGTTCCAGATTTCATTAGAGCCAAAATGTCTGATCTTAATCTTAATGAAATTTTCTCCTTTGGGAATCATTTTACCTGGTGTAATAGAAGATTCAGAAACACGAAGGAATTGATTTTTGAAAAACTTGATAGAGGGTTTATGAATGATAAGTGGGTTTCTTTGCTTCCTCAGACTAGGGTAACGAATCTAGGTAGAATTTATTCGGATCACAGCCCTATCCTTGTGAATTGTTTCCATTTGGAGAAAAATCTTTATATTCCATACAAAATTTTCAAATGCTGGAAGCTGAGCCCTGAATTTAAAGATGTTTTGTCGAATGCTTGGTCCAAGAGAGCTAAAGGTTCGCGTAGTTTTGTTATGGCGGTTAAACTCTCAAATATCAAAGATGACCTCCAGTATTGGAATGACAACTCTTTTGGTCACATTAAGAAGACTATTCATAAGCTGAACTCTGAAATTGAAAAGCTTCAACCCATGCCACATAATCTAGCTCTAGGTAATTTGATATTAAATTACTCTAAACAGCTTGACTTCTAGTATGAAATTGAAAATGCTTTTTATAAGCAAAAGTCGAGAATTAACTATTTTTTCCATTATGACAAGAACACCCAGTTATTTCATAACACTGTCAAGCTCAGAAATATGTATAATACTATACATACAGTTCGGGATGAGCAAGGCAATTGGTTAGAGTCCAGAGAACAAGTAGTTTCGCATTTTGAAAGTTTTTTCAAAAAGGTTTTTCAGTCTTCAAATCCTTGTCTTACTAATATTCATGAAGTTCTCAAAGATGTGAAGCCTATTGTCTCTGATGAGGTAAATCTCTCTCTTGTGGCTATACCAACTACGGAAGAAATTTATGCTACTATCAAGGATATGGAGCCCTGGAAATCTCCTGGTCCGGACGGTTTTCCGACAGGGTTTTTTCGTGATAACTGGGACATAATGTCTCTTCAGGTGATTGATCATATTCAAAGTTTCTTTAAAACTAAGTTTTTGTTGCGTAAGTTAAATTACACTTTCAGTGCTCTCAATGCTAAGGTAAATAATCCTTCGACTGTGAATGATTATAGACCCATTAGTTTAGCCAACTCTGTTTATAAAATTATTTCGAAGATCTTAACTAACCGGCTCAAATCCAGTCGGCTTTTGTTTCTAATAGGCAGATACAAGATAACATCATTATCAGTCATGAAATCTTGCACTCCTTTAAAAGAATAAAAAAGAGGGCTAAGAAAGGATATATGGTTATTAAGCTTGATCTGTCGAAAGCTTTCGACAGATTAGAATGGGTTTTTACTATAGAAGTTTTTAGGAAACTTGGCTTTTCTGAGGACTGGTCTCAGATTATCTTCCAACGTATTAGCTCGGTTTCTTTTTCTGTCCTTATCAAAGGTTCTCCGGGTGAGTCTTTTGCTCCTTCTAGAAGTATTCGTCAGGGGGATTGTCTTTACCCTTATATATTCATTCTTTGCATGGATATTCTTTCTCAAATTCTGCTTAAAGCGGAATCTGATAACAAGATTCATGGTTTCAGAATTAGGAAAAATAGTCCTTCTATTACTCACTTGTTTTTTGCAGATGACTACATGTTGTTCTCTAAGGCTTCTATAGTTTATGCTCGCAATCTCATGCAGATTCTTAATAAATTTGCCAAAGCGTCAGGGAAAGCCATTAATTTCGACAAATCAGGTTTCTTTACTAGTTCAAATATGCATCATAAACATGACAAGCTTCTTTCCAGAACTTTAGGGATCAAATATTTGTCTAGTTATGAAAAATATTTAGGGACTCCATTATTCATCAATAGAGATAGGACTAGAACTTTTCAATTTTTAACTGATAAGTTCTATGCTAGATTGGGAAACATGAAAAAAACAAATCTGAATGTTGTTGGTCGAACAGTTGTTACCAAGCATGTTTTGTCTAGCCTTGCATCTTATCACATGTCATGTTTTCCTTTTGCTAAAAAGCTTACTTCAAAATTTGATTCCATACAAAGATCTTTCTGGTGGTCTAAGAAAAATCCCCGCAAAGCGGCATATTTTCGATCTTGGCTTGACATTGGAAAATATAAAAGTTGTGGAGGTTTGGGCATTCGAAACTCATTTGCGCTAAATAGGGTTTTTATTTCAAAAATAGCTTGGAGACTTACTCAGTTCCAGATCACTTAATCTCTGTTTTCTTGAAAGATAAATATTTTCCGAATCAAAATCTGCTTGAAATTGATAAAGCAGCTGATTCCTCTTCTTGGATTTGGAAAGGAATAGTTATAAGTATTAGCTTTTTGAAAATGAACATTGTTATTAAAATAAATAATGGAAGATCAACTAGGATCTGGTCGTCTAACTGGTTGTCGTACTCAGCTGCTCCTCCATTTTCTACTAATCCTAATTACCTTAATTACACTTTTGTATATGAACTTATTGATCAACAGCAAGGTTCTTGGAATGTTGGTCTTCTGCATAACCTTTTCTTCCCTGAATATGTAGTTAAAATTAGCACCATTCGTCTGAATTTACTTTGTGAAGATAAAATCAAATGGGCTCATACTAAGGATGGAAATTTTACTATTAGATCTGCATATAAAGTTTATACTAATGATTATTGTTCTTTTGAGGACTCTGCTTTCTGGGAAAAGGTTTGGTCAATTAACTGTCTCCCCAAGATTAGGTATTTTATGTGGAAGGTGTTTTCTCACATGTTGCTTGTTAATTCTACAATCCATGCTTATAATAACTCTATAGATTCTACTTGTCCTCTCTGCAAGAATGACTCTAAGACAGTTCTTCATCTCTTCTTTCTCTGCCCTGTGGTCTCTCACATTTGGTTTGCTTTATCTCTGCAACATTTAATTTCTACTGATTTTCTGTGGCCTGAAGATTACTTTCTTAGATGGTTTGACATTAGAATTGGTCCTTCTCCTTTTCCCGTGGGATGGCTTAGCATTGGGTCAATTGTTATGTGGTTCATTTGGAAGCTGAGATGTGAAATGGTATTTCAAAATGTTTCCATTAATTTTGATAAAGTCATTCTTAATAGTAGAAGAATGATGAACACTTATATAACTCCTCCTACTGAGATAATTTGTAGGAAGGAGGTTAAAAATTCTAGAACTGATGTTAGACATATTCTCTTCTTGGATGGTTCTTTTAAAAATTTTAATATGGGAGTTGGTCTGATTCTTTGTGATGTTACAGGAAGAATAGAATGCTCTCGTTCGTATTTTGGGCTAGTTCAGGATGCAGTTTCTGCGGAAGCTACTGCATTAATTTTGGCGATTTCCTGAGTCAAGGAATTGAACTTGTCCAAAGTTCTCTTAGTTAGTGACTGCCTTCAAGTGGTTGATTTTGTAAATGGATATAGTTGCTCGGCCGGATGGAGATGTGGGGATCTTCTTTCTGATTGTAGAAGTCTTATGTCTAGAAGTGGTGTCTGTAGGCTTGTTTATATTAGGCGTGTTAAAAATAAATTGGCTGATCGGCTTGCACGCCGTGCCAGACTATTGTATCTTAAAGATTCATGGTCTTCTCTTCCACCTTTTATGAACTGCTATGACAGGGATGAAAACATTGTGGAAGCTTGTAATTTCCTTCTTTGTTGAATGAAATGTTTGTTTCTTAGCGGAAAAAAAAATAAAAATAAAAAATAAAAAAAGAAAGAAAGATACACGAAGACTCAGAATTTATGGTTCCTATTGGTTAATAATATTTTCCCATATACATTTCCTCACCTCCGATATTACTAATATCTTATATATACAAGAAGAACTCTTCCACCTTTACACACACAACTTCATAAAATCAAAACCAATGGATGAAAATCGAACCGGCCTTATTCTTGAGCCACAAAATGTTCGACCAAATAGAAATCGCCGAGATATTACCGCGTGTTGTCTTGTGGGCAGTCTATTTGTAGGTGTCTGCCTCACACTTATCATCGCGAATTTGAGAGGTGTAGTCGAACCCGCATGTTATATTGAAAAACTACACATTATTCCCCTTCTGTATGTTTCCATCTCATATTCATAGATGAGTACCCGTGGGGGAAGATATACTGTGAAATAGTTAATATAACGTTTTATTATCAAGGTAATCACTTACATTTACCCGTTGGAAATATTTCAATACCGGAATTTGTTATAGAAAAGGATTTTCCTGATGTTCTTCATATTAATCAGACTTTTAGGCAAAACTGGGAGGATGTCGCTGGAATTGATGTTAAAAATGGAAGTATGAAAATGTTTGGAATTACTTTAGATACAAAATTTAGGGCTTCCAGTTGGTATTTAGACAGCCCGAAATCAAAAATATATAAGATGGGATTACAAGCTAATATGGCAGTCAATGATCAAGGAATGTCAGTGAAGGACGAAGTGTGGCTTTTCCCGAATTCCGCAGTGATCTATTAAGTATACGGCAATTTATTGTAGCTGTTTTTATTTGTATTGTGATGCTCTGTTTACTTTGCTTTGGCTGCTGTTGTCTATGTTGTGATGATTCTCCGCCCAGACGACCGAAATATCATCAATTTCTCCGGTAACGGCCTTAGACCAAGCCTATATCAACGTTCTCACCCAGAGGAGTTTTCACCGGAAAACTCGTCGAAAGCGTTCAATTTCTACTTGTTTGTTGTATTTTCATCAATCTTTTCAATAATTCTACGTGTTTATTGTATTTTCCTCATATTTTTGCTTGTTTCTAATAAGAAACTTTAAGCCTTAAGCCCCTTCCTATGGTTGTGGCAAACATGATTGTTTTCCATTTAAGCACCCACTATGGAGGGTGCAAACTGGCCTGGCTAAGGGGCAAAATTTACCACTTAGCCAGGTCAGGTCAAGTTTCTACCGAGCGGTCGAGTTTGCACCGTTACACCGCTACCGGTTTCCATAAGACCGGCCGGTTTAGTTTGCACCACTGAGTAGAATCTAATCCAACGTCCATAAATCTTACCCCCTATAAATACCACATTCCTTTACCATTTTAACTCACATCTTCTTCTTATTTTCTTAGTTTTTATAATGGCTTAAGACATGTCTATGGCTCGATTCATAGAAGAGGAACATGCGTACGAAAATCAAAGAGTTGCACTTCGAGCTAGTGTCGAAAATAAATTAAGAAGAGAAAATAGTTGGAGAGTTGCAAAACAACTCAATTTAGCACGTTCGAAGATGAATGCATCTGCATGAATTATGTTTTCTACACTAATCATCCAATCGTTGATGGCGCATTACGGATAATTCCGTTTTGGGAACGCCTTTTAATGAAATTTGAAGAAGAAACAACGAACCTTTACAAACAGAATTCGTTGGGGTTGGGTGCTCGGTTCTCCATAATTTCCAGGAATGTTAACAATTATATTGGTATGATAAGGGAAGAGGCTCGAAACATGAGAAGTGGTGAAACCCTGGTGGAGATTGATCAAAGATGTCGTGCAAAGTGGCTGCGTGACAACGAAGAGAAGTTCCGATAAGAAAGTTGTTATGAAATCTTAAAAGTGTTTCCCCAATTTAATCTAGCTTTTCAATTTTATGTTCTTAATTATAACTTATATAGAAAACTTTAAATGAAGATTATTATTTATCAAACAAAAGTGCAATTACATTAAAAATTTAAATAAACCACGAAATAACAACTAACAAAAACTCTCAAACTAATGATTACCATCAAACTAACGATTACCACCAAACACATAATCCCCTAAGCCTGTTGGATCTTATGAAAACTCATTATTTGGACTCTGAGATGGTGGTTGAGTAGCATCAGGTGAGTCATAACCTTGAAATGGAACCGGAGGCATTGTAGGTGCTTGAAATCGGTGAAATGCTGAACTTGTTAGGGTATAAATCACGGGTTGCCTAAATGTATCCAAATTGACGTGTGCACCACCAGGAGTAAGTACATGACCTTGAGGAAAGAAACCAAGAGGAGACTGGAAATCCGTCTCCAAGTTTGCTGCTGTTGGTGGTATCTGAGTCTCTTTCACCATAGTATCTTCCATCAGAGTGTCATGACGATCCTACGACCTCTACGACTTCCACTTGCATGACTTCCACTTGGAGTCTCAGGCAATTCATAACTCAATTCATCCCTAAAATCCTGCATCTGACTCAAGTGAAAATTGCGGAATTGATTAGTAAAATGCGCAAACTTGTTCAACTCGATCTGATACTCTTCTTTTGTTGCATCCACAACATCTTATAGATAGCTCTGCCGCATACCTTCACTAGTAAGTGGAACTGTAATAACATCTCCACTCGGTGATAAAGTCTGGACTTCCCAAGATAATTGAGGCATATGTGACCCCATTTGAGTGCTAGGGTACGTACATGGTTCGCCCGTCTGTGGTGGGGGTTGGGATGGAAGATCTGTAAGTGGAAAATTGCCAATTGCTGGAAATTTAACACTACCTAAGTTTTGAGGATGAACAACAATATTTAGCTTGCATACCTTTTGGTACCAATTGTAGTAATCATAGTCATTTTCTGGTTCTTGGATCAAATCTTCAGCTTCTTCCCAAGGTTGTCCATTATTTATCAACTGTACCCAATCCTCATGTGAAATAATTGAGCAAGGAAACGGATTGATTGCTTTTACCTTTCTTCCTTGTAACTGAAAAAGATGTCTTCCTCCGTAGTACCAAATACCCTGACCACTAACTGGACTGTAAAACACAAGTAGCTTAAGGCTTAACCGGAGCATGTCTTGAGCCATTGGTTCATTGAACTCATCTATTACTGCATACGGCGCTGGCGTAATGTTGATACTAGTTCTGCACACTTGTTGCATCCTTTGCATAGAAGCAACATTTTGACCATCGTTAATCTAGCCAATCCAATTATCAACTTTGTACTTGTACACGACTGGAAAAATTAATCGTTTATCATGAAACCAGGTTCGCTGATCGTAAAGTAAGTATACCACCAATACTGAAAAAAGAACATTGACGAAAATTGATGTGTTAGTACATTTCACCACTGAAAAATAACATTGATAAATAGATATAATAAATAGTTCTTACCTCCAATACGACCCAAAATGCATTTAAGTTGTCTGTCTTCTTAATTGAGCAATCACCGAGACATATGTATAACTCAGCTAAAATTGCAGAACCCCAATCATAATTTGGCGCTTTACTTAAATCTTGTAAAGACTCCAGAAAACCAAATAATGACACTGAGCTAGCATTAGGGAAAAAAACTTGTCCTAACACCCATAATACAAAAATATGTTCAAGCTCGGGATAATCTTCAGCTCTGTTTATCTCCATGGCATTGTAACAGGACGAAAAAGCCTTCAACCGAGACACTCTTAATCCATATGAGTGTAAGCATCTGGAATCTGTCTTTCCTCTAGTATCATTTGCGTACAAGGGGAGTAATTATTTCCGTCTTCCTTCTGATATCCACTTGATTTGGTTAAATTTTACTAATTCACCCTGACTTTTTATTTCAGTCAACATATACAAATCTAACGGTGTGAATCCTATAAACAACATGGTCATAAAATTAAAGTTTCTATATGGAACTAAAATTTGTTTCTGAACTAAAAATTAAACTATTGAATGGAAGAAATAGAACTTACCACACTCAAAATCCTTGAAAAAGAACATATTTGCAGTGTCCCACCAACGTTCACAAATAACTCGCACAATTTGAGTCCTGTGGTTTTTGCCTTTCATGAAATATAATCACTGCCAAGGATATCTTCTCAAGGATGCTTGAACAGGTTCTGGGAGTAACTCATAAATTTCATTTAGCTCAGACCACCCACCTCTTAATTTAGGTAACAAAACTCGCTCGGGATGGTTAGATAAATGCGTAGATGTTACACCAGATCATACTAGTTTCCTGACATTAGCGAACTCGTCCTATTTATCCTGAGCCCATATGATATCACTATCTGCAACATATTTTCCTTTTTCCTTCATGTTTCTTTTTCGTTATCTTTCTTTCTTGGAACTCATTTTTTAAAAATCGCTGTGATATTCTCTCTAGAGAAGGGAAGAAAGAATTTTAGTTTTGTGAATGAAAACTGATGGGAATAGGGGTATTTATAGGCGGTAGACCACCGACCGTGAACGATCGAGATTACACCTGGCAGTCGCCAAGAAACCTTTAGCGGTGCAGTCTACACCCAGCGGTCGCTAGGAAACCTATAGCGGTGCAGTCTCGACCGGTAGGTGGAAACTTGATCGGTTATTCATTTTCCCATAGTGGCGCAACCAGTTTGCCAGGCCAGCTGGCATGGAAAATGGGTGGGTTAGCCATTTTCCATAGGAAGCGGCCTTACTTATAAATATGTTGAATGTATTTTTAAACATATTAGTGTTCAATGATTTTGTATACTTCATCCTCTGTTTTGTTTTTAATATTTATGGAAGAGAAGCTTTGCCTGTTGAAAAGAAACATTCAGGGTCCGTTTGGCACAGTGTAGTTGGAGGAGGGAGTGCAGTCAAAGGGCGTAGTAGGACTCTTGCATTGAGAAGTTTGGTGTTTGGCACAACCAAATGCACGACATTCGAACTACCCACGTAGTTCAACTACCTTATAACGAGGTAGTAGAATGTAGACCTTTAGACTAGGGAATCCAGTGTCTCCCTTTTTTGTTCTCTATTACTTATGTCAAACTACCCGTGACTTTGTTTGACCAACATTAATTAAATGTTTATCTTTTAGCTTTCCATAGAAAGAAACTCATCTTCTTCATCTTTGGAACGTCTGCAACTTAGGGTTTCAAAATTCAGATGAATTTTTTTGTAGATAATCAATCGAAACCTAAGAACCCATCATCAGTATATCTTTTCCTTCTTTTACTTCTTTGTTCCTCAGTAATCATAGATGTTGATTTCATAGATCTGTTAATGGTTTGGGTTTTGATGGAAAAGTTTTATGTTCGATTTGGATAATTTTGGGTTAGTAAAATGGTTGACATAAGCACTGGTCATATAAAATTGAGGAGAAATATCAAGATTTGAGTAATATATGAAAGATCTAAGATGAGTAATTAAGTTTTTGATGGATAATTAAGTGTTTGATGGAATTATTCTTGATTCTAATTATTTTCAAAACACATGATATGTAATAATATAGAATTAAAAAGAGAAATTCTTTTATACCATGCCAAACACCAAAATCCAACTACATGTGTAGTTACAATTACATGTAGTTGCAACTACGTGCAGTTCAAAATATTGTGTGCCAAACGGACCCTCATTGTATTTGATATAAGTAGAGCAGAGAAGTCGTCCAAAAAATAATTAAACAAACACGCAAAAGTAAAATGAAACAATATCTTCCTGAAAATCACCCTCTTTTTTCTCTCTCTTGCTATGTGAATCAGGCTATCAAAATATGCCAACTAAATGAATATTTTCATTTTCTGGTTCGATCAAAATCTCAGAAATTTTTTGATGGGGACAAATACCAATGGGCCATGGAGGGCGCATAGGAATTTGATACTTGTTTTACCTTTTCTTATCGTTTTTAACTTATTAAAATCTTCAGTTTTCAAATCCAATTTACTTTTTGACTAATTCGGTTGATCTTATTGACTACCGGTGATTTCTCCTACATTAATGGTAGTTTTCTGTATCTTAAATATGGATGGAATATGGAAAAATAAATTATCCACCTATATTTTGTAATAGTGCAGCGTGATGTTTGATTATGTAAATTTAAAACGAAGGAAATCAGAAATATGCGAAACATATGATCAAAAAGTGAAATAAAATATTTATGAACCCATTTTCAAATAGTTTGTGAGGTACAATGGATTTTGAGGATTATAATATAAACTGTTAAAACCATCGACAATGGTAACTGAAGTCCTCTTTTGAATCCTTCTCTTACCACATCCTATTACTATAGTTTAACAAGGTCTACCATCAGAGATTCAAATATTTAATATAAGTGTTAAATATTTTTTTTTTTTTTTTAAAACTAATTACTATAACTTTTTATAAATTAATCATTATACAAAACTTTTGGTTGGTAACCTAGCAACAAGCTGGGCTCCAACACCTTTTTGAATAGCAACGCCTAATCTATGAAAAATAAAGCTACCAAAACCACTACTAGCGTCGTTACTAACTAAACAATTCTTCAGGCGCTTGAAAAAACACAAAGTATCCTCACCCAACTCTCCGAGAGTAGAGAAAGCCAAAACACTCAATCCATGGCCATGTGAAATACACTTGTCCAAGTATTTAGAGTGTTTACGTGAAACCGCATTAGATATAGCTTTCCCTGGGACGAAAGAGCGAATTCCATCACCTGCGAAGGGCGAAACACCAGTGACATCCATACAAACATCCTTTCCGTCTTCCCAGTTAAGCACAAGAATATCAGCAGGTTTCAGCTCTTTGTCATCATTCGTCAGAAATCCCAAAGAAACTTCCTTACGAGCAGGAACACTAGCTTTGAAGCAAATGTCGACGACTACATCACGAACAATATCATGTCGAAACTTGGGGCCTATATCCTTAGCACAATGAAGTGCATGATCACCAAAGATGTCCATGGTTTTATTACAACTTGGGCACAAGCCATTCTCAAGAAACAATGGGATACCAAGACGATAGCAAAGTACATCTCTAAAATGTCTAGGTCCAAGGCACTGATTAAACCCAATGATGGGTACAGCCATTAAATAATCTTGTGCATGCTTCATACGGTTGCACTGCCACATGATGGAATCTCTTGCGGACATAGAAAATTGGTCTGGGATTTGCTTCTTAACTGTATCAAAATAAGTGACTGCCAGGGAGTGCATTGATGGGGGGGGGCAGTATCATCGACACAGTATGTAGAAGGCAAGCCACATACCTGAGCAAAATTCTGTAGTGCAAACTGATAAGCAGAGCCTTTTTCAGTTGAGAATGAATTACCAAGGATCACCTTTTGTACCGAAGTCGTCTGACACTGAGAAGCAAGGTAACAATAGGCGCTAGTGTCAGCCATGGTGTAAATGCCAAGTCCACCATCTTTGATGGGCAAGGTAGATAGTCGCTGCTGTAGAGGACCAAACCCCGCACCATCACCAGTGATGAGAAGTCTCAAGTACTTAAGTAAGTGATCATCAAAAAGGGCAGTGGCAGATTGTAAGGCTGCAGGATTGGTAGTACGCATTGCAAAATACAATCTAGAAACTCCAGTGCAATTGCGAAGTAATAGCATCTCACTTTGAGGGTCTTTGAGTTTCTTGATAGCAGACATCAATTGAACAGTCTTATTCACCCTGCTCAACATCATATCACTGATAAAGTTCAAATCCAGACTCACCGGTCCACCCAATAGTTTAACACCATTAGAAGGTCTACCAATATCAGCGGGGAAAACTCCGTCAGCTGTGCTTCTGGGGTCAGTAGAAGGCCAAAAGACTTCGGTTTTCTTTACATTAAGATGTAAACCCCTGCGTGGTCCCTTAGTTTCTATTATGCTCAGAGCCTTAGCTACATCTAATGTATCACCAATAATTGTACCATCATCCAAGTACCAAGCGTGCAAGTCAAGTTTGCATTGAGAAGCAATAGTCTTCACTAGGGGGTGAAGTGTCAATGCAAAGAGCAGAGGACCAAGGGGGTCACCTTGCTGAACTCCAAGTGCAGATGACAAAATATAATGGTCATAGTAGAGTTTGGCAGGCCTCGAGTAACAAAATTCTACCCAACGAGAAATACCTGGACAATGAAGGCGAACCTCTTTGATGAGCTGCGATCTGCTCACCATGTTGAAGGCATTGGAAAAGTCAATGAGCATCATTGACATTTCCTCTGAGTGACCATTCAGATACCAAAACCTCAAAATTAATTGGAATAATTTCGTTCGTACATCCCCAATTAAACCGAGGAACAAACAGAACAAGATTGTAAGTCATTATTTTAAATTAAACATCAGTGATTTTTTCGTTTGATCATATCAATGTTTTACTAATAAAAAAGATATATTGTATCATTAATTTAATCACTATTCAAATCTCACCCATTTCTTGGAGAAAAATAAGTCAAAAGAAAAATTCCCATTACTTGGATGAATGATTGACCGCTCCATAACCTTATTTGAAGCTTCTAACACTGATTACCCCAAGTTTTCAGAACAATCACCGCCGCACCTCCATTATTAGGTTAGATCCTAATTAAGGTTAGTAAATATCTAATAAAATTTGATTAGATTTGGGGAAGGATAATTTCAGTTTACAATATCAAAATATTAATGTGTTAAAAATGGGAAGGTAAAGAGGAAAAAGTGTCAAATTTCTATTATTCCTTCATGCTCTTATCGATATTTTCCCCATCAATTTTTTTCTCGATTTTCACATATCTTCTTTGTTTCTAAATATGTTTTCAAATATATTTTAGATTCATACGACATACTTGTTAGTTTTATTTTAATCTTATTTTGTCTATGAGTTGCTAACTTTCTTTGTTTCTCCATAATGTATTTACAATTTGATCTTCCCTTATTGTGTTTTCCTGTGTATTTGTTATGATTGTTGCGTTTACTGAGTATGTTTATAAGCTTTGTATAATAGGCTTGGATTGTGCTGGTACCAATGGTATCAATGGTTTCTATGGGACTGTAAGAGATGAGTTACAATTTCGAGTTACTCCAGTGCAAAGAAACAGTTTGTCCCGCTTTTTAGATAATTCAAATAAATTCAAATTCGTTCATGTCAGTTTCATACGGAAAGTCAGCCTATAATTTTTTTGTTTGAGTTATTAGCCAGCTGTAATACCTACCATATTAATAAATATTATCATAATATTTGTTACCGAATTATCTGCCAAAAAATCAACTTTCAGTTATATCAATAATATACTCAAAACCATATTATTACCCTAACCAGACTACCATTGTTGATTATCTTACCATTCGCCTATCTATATCAAGTTGGAAGAAGGAACCTCAAGCCATGTTGGTGATCTTGTTAAGAAATTTAAGCAGGCTACCTTGGAGTTGGGAGATAATAACAATCCAAAGAAGAAAAATCAAGCTGGGAGGCTAGTGTTATAATCAAAATTATTATGAAGGGGAGAATGAACTATGATACCATCAAAAAATGGTTAACTTTAACATGACCATTTATGGCCCCTGATGAACTGAAGATCGTTGAAGTTGAACCTAACATTATAATTTATAAGTTCAAAAATTTGGATTTACTTAACAAGATCATTAATGAAAGGCAATGGAAAATTAATAAGCACTTTCTTGTGGTTCATGATTATGTACTAGGAATGATTTATACAGAGAAGCACCGGGGATTTCAACAGTTTTGGATACAACTTAAGTATTTGCTTCCTGAGCATATGAATGTTGAATCTTTTACTAAGATGGGTGAGGTTATGAGAGAAGTCACTGGAATTGAACTAAAGGATGCTATTCCAATTGGTAGTACTCCTGTCAAAGTGTGTGTCAATATTGATTTATCTATGCCACTAAAAAGAGGAGTAAAATGCATCACCAATGCGGGAGCACCAAGATTACAAAATTTCTTTTATGAAAGGCAACCAAGAAGCATTTTCACATAGTGTTATGTCATTAATCATTGCAAAGGTGCTTGCAAATACGCGGATAATTACTTAATCTAATCCCATGAGAAGCCATAATTTTTGTATAAGTCGGTACCATTGAGAAAAATATCTCAGTTGTCTTTACTAGCTCTGCCCCTTCTTGCCATAAAAACACTAAAAAGTTTGTCAAAACCTCAGCTTTTGTCCCTCTTAAAGATGGTATAGTAATTAATATGGATTTTCTTCTCAAGAAAAATGATCAGGTATTAGGTAAAGACGTAAGGCTAAAAAAAGGCATAGGGTCATGGATGTCCCAACTAATATTCTATCACTGATGTTGAAAGCTCCTCTAGAAATAATACCCTAGATACCAGCACTTCCAACCATCCTACTCACAGGGTCATAACTCGAGAGGATCAACATGTTCACGCGGAAAAGGAGATTCAGGTTGTCATACCTAACTATCAAGCAACTTATTTTACCATCTCTTGTCACATGCTTTGATTTCAGTGTCTAAACATAACTGTGTCAGTTATATAACTTTAGGGTTCTATGTTTAGTGCAGACTTCTTTTCCTTTTGATTCATTTAAAAGTTTGCATATTAGTAGCATATCTCTCATTAATATAGTTGTTTTTTACGCCTTTATTCACAAGTTGGATTTTGATCTCTTAAGAACTTCTTACACAACAAGTTACCTAGAAAGTCTAGATGGAGAAAAAAAATAAGCGCGTTATTACTATTTTTCTCTGTGTTATCATTAGTTCTCTCAATACAATGAAAGTGTTATCCTGGAATGTACAAGGTTTCAACACCACTGCCACTAGAGATCACCTTAGAGATTTAATTAGAACTCAGAATCCTGACATTATATTTCTTTGCGAAACTAAGCTACATGAGGATAGAATGAGAACTCTGCTTTCTCCATTTAGATTTCCCAACGTTTAATACCTTCAACCAGTTAACTTATCTGGTATTCTAGTCCTCCTATGGAGAAATGGTTTCTCCTATGACATTGTTAATTGTGAAAATAACATGATTCATGCAGTTGTTCAAAGTGATCCCAGTCAACCTGAATGGCTTCTCTCATATATGTATGGTTACATACTTTAATTACACCAAGAAAAAAGCTCATTGGAAATTCATTAAGGATATTGGCAGCAATATTTCACCATACTTCTTGTGACATATTACTCTCAACCAAATCTTTGGAATCCATTTAAACTTTTTCTTTCTTGGTTACAAGACAAAACTTGTGATGCATAAATAGTTAAAGATTGGAAAAGAAATTAATGGTTCACTAGGTTTTAAGCTTGTCAAAATATTACGGTTCACAAGAATTGATTTGTATAAATGGAGTAAGGATAACTTTGGAGATATTAGCTAAGATGTTGATAACTTTCAAAAGGAACTCTCTACTATTCAGACTCTTCCTCACTTAGCAGATAATACTTCTAAAGCTACTGAAGTTACTAAAAAATTACATAGGTGCCATAATATAACATGATTTTAATAAGCATAAGTCTAGAGATAACTTCATCGAAGAAATGCATTATATTACCAAATAATTTCATATTATTTCATAAAAGAAAAGAGAAAGAAATAATATTTACTCTTTAAAGGATTCAGAAGGGAACTGGGTTCAATCAAGTGATGATATAGCGGATTTGCTAACTAATCATTTCAAAACCATTAGTTCAACTTCTTTACCTCAAATATACTACAATCATATTCCTACTTTGGTCTCTGAAGAAGAGAATATCAGACTCCTTGCTCCTCCTAATGATGAAGAAATTTTCAAAACACTCAAGAGTATGGAAAACTGGTCAGCACCTAGACCAGAAGGTTTTCAAGTAGGTTTATATAAATCTCAATGGTCTACTGTTGGTGGTGATGTCTGTGATATGGTCAATGAGTTTTTCTCCTCTAAGCATGTGTTAGAAAATTAAACAAGACTTATATTTCTTTGATCCCTAAAAAGAACAATACTTGTACTCCAGCTGAGTATAGACCTATAAGTCTTTGTAATACTTCTTATAAAATTATTTCAAAGATTTGGTCAGTAGGATGAAGCTCATCATGAAGAAAATTATTTCACCATATCAAGCTACTTATGTCTCAGGCAGATTAATTAATGACAACACTATAATTTCTCATGAAATCATTCATTCCATGAAGAGAAAGGAATGACAATGTAGCTTGCTAGATCTCAAGTTGGATATGTCAAAAGAATTTTACAGACTTGAAGGGTATTTCTTTTTAAGATTGTTAAGGTTTTGGTTTTTCTGAAGACTGGTGTCATCTAATACACCAATGTATCAGCACCACCACTTTACCTGTACTTCTAAATAATTCACCTTGCAAAGACTCTAATACTTCTAAATGTATAAGGCAAGGGAATCCCCTATATATCTCTTTACTTATTCATCTTAGCTATGAAGTGGTTTTTTAGAACTATGTCTGAAGCTCAAGATTCTAAAAGCATCCAAGGTATCTCAGTGGCTAAAGGAGCACCACCTATTAATAATTTGGTGTTTGCAGATGATTGTCTCATTTTTACTAATCCTAATTTAACCAGTGTGAATAATCTTTTGCAAGTTCTGCAAGATTTTAGTTCATAATATGGTCAAGTCATAAATTTTCACAAATATTCTATTCACTACAGTAACAACATGGATCCTGGGGTTTGTGACACTCTAAGAGACATTCTAGGTGTCAAACCTATGAATAAAAATGAGTAGTACTTGGGTTCTCCTTTAATTATTTTCAGATGAAAAGTTAAAGATTTTGAAGAAATTCAAGTTGCTTTTGAGAGAAGACCGGGAAACTGGCAAGACACCACAATGCATCAAACTGGAAGAACCATAATGGTCAAAGATGTCCTTAATTCAATTTCACTGTATCAAATGAGTACATTTAAGATGTCAAAGGAACTATTCAGGAAGCTAGACACCATTCAAAGGAAGTTCTGGTGTGGTTTTAAAACAATCAAAGGTATTAATTAATCTAATTGCTTGGAAAAACATGTTCTTATCTAGAGATTTAGGTGGTATGGCCTTCGGGGATTTAGACATATGTTGAATCATGCACTTCTTACAAAACTAGCATGAAGAATCTACCACTAATCTGATCATTTGCTGGGTCAAATTCTCAAGGCTAAATACTATAAGCATGAAGATTTCCTCCATTTACATACTGAGAAGAGCAACTCTTCTTGGGTTTTGAAGGGTATTGAATTGGGTCTCTCAGTAGTTCAACAACACTATTTTTTGGAAGTTAACAATGAGAAGTCAACTAGAATTTGGATTGATAAATGGATCTTAGGTCCGAGTCATACGTTAGAGCCTTTTCCTCCATTCCACCTTCACATTGTATTTGTTAGTGAGATGATCATAATAGGTGCTAATGAACGGGAAATACGGCTGCTTAATACTTTATTCACTACAGAAAATGTAAAAAGAATTACTAAAATGCAACTATATATGTCAGAGGAAGATATCTTAAGGTGGACTCTTTCCAAAGATGGTGTATTCATAGTAAAATCATCTTATAATTAATAAACTAATGGAAATAAGGGTTCAACATCAAGTGGATGTATGCACAGTTCCTAAGGTGGTGTGGAAGGAACTCTGTAATACGAAGCTTCCTCATTGAGTAAAGCTTTTTATTTGGAAGTGCCTTAAAAATGCAGTTCCCACAAGGCAAAGGCTATCTCAGATTCAATCACTTAGATGAATATCACTGCATTATTTGCAATTTTGAGAAAGAATCACTGTTTCATTTACTGCTTAACCGAAATCATGGCAAGACTGTGTGGAGACTACAAAAAATAAACATTGACCAAGTATCTATCAACTCTCAAAGCATTACACATTGGATTATTTCTTGGTTTTTAGGTGTCAGAAATATGACTGCAGAAGAAATTAATCACTGGAGATCAATGTCCATGGTTGGCTGTTGGATAATACGGAAGGAGAGATATGAATACATCTTTCAAATACTTTCCCTAGAATTAATAATCACATGTTACAATTTAATTCACTACCTTATGACATGAATAATTCAATTGATAATCCTAGAACTAGTACAAATGCTCATAGTCATAATACTGAACATATTGATGAATTTAAAGTCTTTGATGATGCTTTATTTGATTATATCACTAACGACTGTGGCACTGGAATGGTGCTTTAATTTTTATTAATGAAGTTTCAATCTCAGACTTCAAAGGATCTTATGCAACTGGAATAAGGACCCAGAAGCAGAGGAGTGTATGGAAATCATGGAAGCATTGAGCTAGGTTAAATATAAGGAACTTAGAAGATTCACATCGTGGCAGACGCAGAAAATGTTGTGAAATCAATCACAACGGAATTTTTTTTGCTAGCTGGGAAAGTAGGAAGATTATTAGAGACATATATAAAAACCGTTTTATATTTTTTTGATTATTGGACTATTACTCATGTCAAAAGGGATGGTAACCCTTTAGCTGATGTTATTTCTAAGAGAGTAAACAATCAGTTGAAGTATTTAACACTTCTCCAATTTGTGTTGACACTTTTCTAGAGAGGCATACCATGCTTTCTCCTATTTGAATAAAATGCTTTAATTATCAAAAAAAAAAAAAAAATTAATAATCAAACAAAAGAGTGTACCATCGGAAAAGTTATCTCTCACTCATCTCCCTAAACTACTACCTCTTTCTTTTAACAAGGACAAAGTTCTATTGATAAGAAAAGAAAAATAAATGCACAAGCCCACAATCAGCTACATTTTATGTTGCATTACATTCAATTGCAGTTTCCCAGTGCGATATTAACTCTATGAAAGTATGTAGGTTAAATCAGTTTTCTAAAGCTCCCTATTGATAAATCATGCGTTTAATAACTATTATTACTTCCTTCCTATATCGTACACGCTTTTCCCCATAACTCTCTTATTTATCTCTATCCAGATTGACCAAGCCACTGTAGAAGGAAGAATTGGCCATACTTTTCTGATGATCTTTCTCCCTTTTCTACAATTCCAATCATAAAACTGATTTTCCATTGAGGTTGTGTATCCAGTGTGGCTCCATACTATTTGAGAAATACTCTTAGATGAATTTTGAGAAGGGGCACAATAATACAAGGTGGTTTACAATTTCAATATATGTATTACACATGCTACACATGATGTATGGGGTATGATATCCTCTTTTATTCAAGTTTTCGACTGTTGGCATTGCGTTTTATACTGCCATCTAGGAAAAAACTTTTGCCTTTGGTGGAACATGTTTTCTTCAAACATATCCAAAATATAGATGAGAAGAGTGCATGCTTAATGATTTCTACCTTTTGAAGAGTATGTATCTATCTGAAAATATACATATTCTGCATCTTCTGACAACTGTGGGAGGGGTACCTAGAGTATTAATTAGCCTTGAGAATTGGTCATTGACTGCAGGGTTTTGAGTATGTTTTAAATGAATATTCAACCTTTTTACTCGCATTAACTATGGAATCTTTGTTTGTTTTTTATTTGCAGCAGCTTTGTATGCTAAGCTGAAGGTTTTGCATAGGGGAGTATGACCTGACAGAGAATCCATCCAAAATTTGACAGATTTGTTATCTAAATGTAAGTTTTTTTTTTTTTTGAATTATTTTCATAACCATTTTAGTGCATTGCTCGGTCGAACTCACAAGTGTTGCTATCTCAATATTGTTCTCAAATTTAGTTGATCAAAATTAAATCTTGATTTCTAGTTTACATTTAGTCAAGTCTTGGATTAGGATAGAACTGTGTAGTTGAGTACCAGACATCACTGCGTTCTATCGCTTGAAGAGTACATCAAACGAAGATTTTGGATAACTTCATCAACAAAAGGTATGTAAAGACTGAACCACTTATTTCTCAAGTTTACACCTTTCTACCTATGAGACATTGTCGCAAGACTAAATTAGGAAACTTATTATAAGGGATCCAAGGATTTGGTTTTGGGGACTCCTATGAATTCTAATACCCTAAATGCGTATGATGGGTACTTATATTCTATAACAAAAACACAAAAACACCCTTTGATAATTTACCTAATTACCTAATCTAATTATAATAAAAAACTAAACCTAATCAAATAACAAAACGTCTCTTCCTCTCCTTACTTTTTTCTTCTTCTCTTCTTCATTTTTTTACCATTTTTTTTATTCTTCAATTGGGTTGGTTCACAAAATAGAATAGATGATATTTTAGCCAACAACGATTTCAATTGGGGATGAATTAAAAAAAAACCAACTTTTGTTTTTTCTTTTGATTGCACGAATATGTTAGATTTGGTTAACCGGTTTCAAAAATTAGTTTCAGAACTTAATACGGTTGGGAAACCAAACCGTAATGATTTTTTACGGTTGGGAAAACATGAAATCCCAGCAGTATTTTAGGTTTTCAAATTTTTTTCTTACAAGTTTTCACCTGGATTTATCTATGTTTGGAAAAACATAAACTCCCAACTGTATTTATGGTTAGAAAACCGAACCGTATTTTAGGTTTTCAAAAAAATAAAAATCTCATGGGATCGCCCACAGGTGGGAAAACATGAAACTCCCAACTGTAATTTTAATTTTCAGAAAAATAATCAATTTTTTTTTATCTTTGATTTTTTAAAACTATTTATAAATTAGATTATTAATCTAATCAAATCACTAACCTTAATTTAGTTTATAATCATGTACTAATTGATTGATGAAATTCTAACCATTAGAAAAATTAGTAAGATAAGGGGTTTTGTTGATTGCTATTTGATGACCCAAGATTTCGTCATCTTATGAGCCCCAAAACCAAATGGTTGGAGCCTCTATAGTAAACTTCTAAATTAGATAGTACATGCATAGCATAAATTTCGATTCAAGTTTATCTTGATAAATCGTTCTCGAAACATGCTAAGCTTAAGAACATTTGTTCACACTTGATGAATTTGGTTAAGAACAATTTATTGTCTATGACCAAATTATGATTCAAGATTTAATCATTTGAAAACAGCCTGAAACAATGATATGTGTCATTGATGTTATTCAGGAATATTTCAAATCGATTATTAGAGAGATATATAACTACTGTAAATCTGGATACAAGACAATATTATTCCAATTCACGTACTGGGAGAACTATTATAATTATGGAGCAGCAGTACATGTACCCAGTACACGTACCAGAATAGTTATAGTTTGGCTGCGAGTTTTTGGTAAGCATGCCCGATATCTATTCCATAGAAACCTGTTGATTCGTGAACCAGGAAGGTGTGCATACCTAGTATGCAAACCGGAAAAGATATGTTAGTTTCTAAACCAAAAAGATACAAATACAACAGTATGAAAATTATAAAAGATCTATGGATATTCCTGAAACCGTTTTTTGTTTTAAGGGTATACATACCCGGCACACATACCATGACAAAAAACTCACGAACAGGTATTGTACACATACTAGGTACACGTATTTACCCTGTCGAATATTTTCAGATGCAATAAAGTTATTTCTAGAGATAATCGGTATTTGAATAACTCTCTAAAAACACTATCTAGACATGATTGATCACACTTGTGACTCAAGAGTAAGTCTTAAAGTGTTATAGTAATTGTCTAATCTTATCGTTGGTTGGAAAGTTTCGGCTAACCTTTCATGAAGAAGTCATTGTACGCGGTTCGATATGGTTAATCCTAACCAGAGTGTATAATATGTTATGATAATCTCTAGTCAAGTTTTTCATCTAACAGTGATTATTTATTGCTTGATTCCAAACCTACCTTAACTTAAACCTAAAACAACCTTGATCTTGAAAGTCTATATAAGAAGAACCTCAAAAAACTGGGATCTTTGAGTCTTTGACACTATTCTTGTGTATCCTAGTTGAATTCTTGTGTGTCCTAGTTGTAAACTAGAGTCATCATCTCATTTAAAAATTTTTAGGTTTAGAGACTAAAAATACTACACCTAGGGATTCGTGAAGCCAAGTCCAACTATCTTTATCTTGATAGTTCCTGTATCCTGACCTTGTTTTGATTGTTGAGCCTTTCTCCAACAAACAAGATAGATACAAATCACAAAATTCTTCGTCTCATACTTTGTGATTCCACAAGTTTATACTTGTGAGGTGAATAATAATCTAGGCTGCTCTTCGGGAATCATAAGACCGTATTTTGAGGTTTGCTACACTTTGTCTATTGCAATCGATTTCCTACCTCACCTTGATCTTTGATCAGAACAGAAATCACATGATATGCTTATCTGTGGGAGGCAGATTGGTTTAAAATATTCAATTGAGTTAAAGTAACTTCTAGGATATAAAGGATGTCAGCTAAGGGAATCAATCATGCAGAGATTCTGCTAGAATTCAAAAGGAGTAAGGAGCGCGACTGTAACTAAATTGGTGTGATGGTAGATTAGGTCTCAACTAAATTCCAGTCAGAAGTTCCCATAGTAGGCTAGAGTCTGTAGAGGCTTAATTAATACAGTTTGGTGTTCAATCTAGACTAGGTCCTGGGGTTTCTGTGCAATTACGGTTTCCTCGTCAACAAAAATTCGTGTGTCTGTGTTATTTCTTTTCCGCATTATATTGTATATCTTTATAACTGAAATATCACAGATTTTACGTAAAATCAACCAAGTGGGTAAGTCCCTTGTAATTGGTTGGACACAACTTGATTGATTATTGGATATTGATTTTAGGAATCTTCCAAGTACTCTCATGAAATAATCAGGTTCACGGATTTGTCTCTGTTTACATTCTGATTGTGAGAAAAATAGATATAATCTCTTAATATAATTCCTGATTTAGATTTTTTAATTTGTAACTCTCGGAATTGTATTTGATTTTAGTCCATACAAGTTTCCTGAGAAAAATTTGGAGGTGTATTTTGGTACACCCCGCGTTATCAATTGGTATCAAAGAAGGAAAACACGAGAAATACCTAATAAGTATGTGTTTGAAGAAATCTGACTATAAGGACATGAATGCGATCTCGATAAACATACCGTCAGCCTTTTTTAATGACACAAATTAATTATGGTGGAAAATTACTCTGCGTTCTTTTCTACAAGCCAAAAATATCCTAAGGAGGAGCAGAAAATCTGGGAAGCAGTACTCCAGAACCAAGATCCAAGATGATTTAATTATTCAAGACGGAAGTTCTCTTCAAAGAAATAATTCTCTCATAGTTTCACTTGATAACTCGGATAAGCATACTTCTGGAAATCAGACAAAAAATTCAGCCCCTTGTGCAGAAATATCTGCTGATTCTGACTCGAACTTTGATTCCGAGACAAAAAAAGGAGATTTTAGAATTGTTGAACAAAAAGTGAAAAATTCACCGAGATAACCGTCGTTTGAATAAAACCTCAGAAAAACTCGAATCATATCTTCATGTGAAAAATTTAAAACCTCAATGAGATTGATACCGTCAAGTGTTAGGGTCAATTACTCAGGTAAAATCTCAGCTATGTTGTTTGGAAAAAAATCCTTTGGCAACATTAATGGTATTGGGTTCACCAACAAGACCTTAATCACCAAAAATTGTTTCATCCATGCCGGTTCATGTAAAGCGAATACTGTTCATTTTGATAAACAATTGTTTCATCTCTGCATTGTTTCTTTTGCGGAAGTAAGAACCATGTTCAAGAAAAATGTTGGAAATTCAAGAAAAATAACAAGAAAATTGTTAAACTTCAAAATGACATGCAAAGAATGAGTCAAACGTCAATGCTAAAGAAAGACAAACAGAGAAGAAGAAGAACCGGGAAATCTAAGTCTCCTTCATACACAGATAACCTTGTTAAGTCACCTAGAGACACAAGAGGTTAGTTTTCTATTCACCGCATCACTACTTAATTGTAGTAATCAGTGCAGCCTCAATATTTTAGCTTGAGAAAATGAGGCGTGCGTAAAACTCATCAAAAAACTCTTTGTATTGACATTTTTGTTTGTTAATCTTGTTGAGCCAGCTCCAAAATCAAGAATACATGTATTTGTGTACCATCACCTATCTATAAGTCCGTAATTTTTTAACCATTAACTCTTGTACTCTAAAATTTGTTTATTTGAGCTAAGAATATGTTTCAACCTTATATTGACATAACTATCATTTTCGTGAGGATAAGTAACTAATAATTAGTACAATTAAAAATGTTAAAGGTCGTAAAAATCTGTGTATTATAGTTCATGGACGAAAAAAGTTATAATAAAGCCGCACTGGTTACCGAACCCTCTTAAGGATGGTCATTTCTATAATTTAGGTTTACTTCCCTATTCTTTCATTCTTGAGGAAATACGATTCAATGACTCCTTTAACTAGAGGTATCACCAAAAAGGATGCTGTAGAAGATGTTAATATTTATCTTTGTGAAGGAATCAAATCATCAAGGAGAAATCGCCTGGAGAAGAAAAAGGTTCTACCTCAACTTGTCTTTTATCTATATGTCATCAGGATAATGATTTCAGGTATGAAGTAAAGAACTTTGTTTCTAAGAGGAATTCTTTGGAATCTCGAATCAATATCTTCTAGGATAAGATAACTCTCTATGAACACATGTTGGCTCATTCAAAAACTACCTGTGAATTGAGAACATAACATAGTGAGTTGACTGACATTTCTGAAGACTTGAATTAACCGAATGATCCCATCATCAACGATTTATTCAACAATGAGAAGAAATTCTCCGCTCAGGCTACCATAAATAACCTGATGCGTTTCTAAGAAACTTCTTGTGAGAATCTATTCTTGTGTTCAAAAAGGATAACTACGGTTTGGTATAACAAATATTATGAGTACACAAGCTATTTCCAACGATTTTCATCTTGCATGTTTTTAGATTTATTTATTTATATTCTATATTTTTTGGAAGATGAAGTTGCAATACTTAATCATTGTTGGTTCAATTTAATGTAGTGCTAACATAACACATTACCATGTCATTGACCTAGGTCCAATATTGCTTTACCGTGTACAATAGGCCAGAGCAGGCTGGCCTTGGAAAAGTACATCCATCACTGCCCATCACTGGACTTGTCTTAGAAAATATTCATCCATCATGGACGGACACTGGAACTGGCATGTGAGCCATATTTGAATGTGCACCCATCATGGCCGGGTATCCCGAAACTACATGGCGATGGCTAGGAATAGTTTTGCAAGATTCGTCCCAGGAACTTGGTGAATGTTTTTTCCTCCCTTAATCTAAGTTGTAAAAATGTTTTTAAAACATATATAGGGAGGGGTAGTTGGTTGAATGTGCATATGCGTACCATGTACCAATTAAGCTTCATAGCTTAGACGGAACGGTGTAAATGATGCATAAGCCTCATTTATAAATGCATAGCCTTGCCAATGGAGCATATTAATCATGGGAATCACTATGCCATAATGTGGACCTATACGATCTAGGCCATTACCATTATTGCTTGGCCACGACCTTGCAAAAGAGTTTTCTTAAGTTGCTTGTCCCTTTGAGGATGAACTACGGTATGTACTTGATCCCTTTAGAGCAGGTAAGGGTACATAGGCAGCCACAATGAGTTGCAGTATTCCCGGTCCATCACTTTGTCACTCATATCTTCTAATTGCGAGATGATTGTGGCATACTGTCCTCTCATATCATTTGGCTCGGTATTGCGATGTAAAAGATGATTGTGTCCATAATTGATGGGGATAGTTGCATGTCATTCAATGGATGCTCATACTAGCTATAAAGCTACACGGTGTTGGCATATGCACCAACTGCGAATTGGTCATGGATAAGAAAGTAAGCTACATCAATATGAAAGTTAGCAAAGCTTGCATAATCCCAAAGAAAAAATACGTCATGAGCCTGATTGATGCACCCTTGGAAAGACCAATACAAGTGCATGCTCTCAGCAATTTTTAAGATAAGTAGAGAGGGGAAATTAGGACACAGTAGCATATGCGCAAGTTCAAGGCATGTTCTATGCCTAGAAAGGACCCAAAGGCCAGAGATACACATAAACATGCATCGTCCATAGCCTCAATGGCTTTAAACCCTTTGAAGAACATGGTATAAGATGGATGGAATGGTTTGAAAGCTAAGTTAGATAAATTATGCTCAACGACCATGCTTGCAAGGGAAAATGGGCGTGCATTTTCCTAGCTTTAAGGCCCGGTAAGTAACATAATAATGACGCATCGGGGAAGTATGTCCTAGGTGCCCAAGCGTGCTAGGCGTAATTTTTCGGCTCGTCACAGTTGGTATCAGATCAAGTTCCGAGATCTAAATCTAGCGACAATGCTGACTGGAGTCATCAGCGAGTATGTTCCTTGAACTGAAACTTTATATTTAGAGAGTAGGACAACTTTTGGGTGGAAACGGTTTATAAATGCTATGCCGTTTACTTTGAGAATCGAGTTAAGCTTGTTTAAGTAGTGTGAGTTTGCATTGCATGGCATCCCACTCACAAGTGAATATCCGGAACTCCGTTCGGTACGGTAGGAAAACAATGGGATTGATCATACCTACACGTTGGAAACTGGCCAACGGTGTGCATTTTCGCGTCGTCTAGTATCACACTTACGAGCGAAAAACATGGATGACCATCAATGACGGTAGGTAACTGGACCTGTTCCACACAATACTACAAAAACAAATGGACTGTTGCGATAAACTCATGCCAAATCTTTGACACTAATGTGAACTTTAGGGACTCATGGGTGGGGGTACGGCACACCATCTAGGATACCTTGTTGAGATATCCGATTGGAAACTGGACAATTGAGATTCTTGGTAGTGTTGTGGACTCTTTTTGGATTAATGAGTATGCGGTATGTGACGTTTGCTCAGAAGGTCCTAATTGATGTTCCATGACAAACCAAAGAACCTTGTGAATTTTGACCATATGGTATGGGACTTTTTCTCAGGAATCCAAACTGACGAGGTAGTCCACAATGGTTTTGTTTAGAATTTCGAGGACGAAATTGTATAAAAGAGTGAATGATGAAACACCCAAAAATTTTGGCATGGCGCATGCTAAAAGATGCGCCATGGCCTGAGATGAGGCTTCATCCAAAGCTTCTGTTGTATAGTAAAAAGAATATTGGCTTAGACCAATACAATGTCAAAAATGACATATTGCAAAAGCGTATTGGCCAAGGGACAATCACGCATCAAATGATGCATAAGTACATTTGGGTAGATGGCCTTGAGAAAGCACATTAGCATGTCATTGACCTAGGGAAAATATTTCTTTACCGTGTGCAATAGGCCAGAGCAGGCTGATCGGTAATACCAAGTCATAATGGTTATTTGTAATCGGTTTTACCAAGTCAAATACATGGGTTTGGATCGGTAATACAAATCACTAGGATAAGTTCTACTTATACATGATATGTACTTGTGATTGGTCACATTAGTCACTAGGAGCGGTCATACCAAGTATAAAGATCGGTAACACACCACTTATATATGATCGGCCACACCAATTACCAGAATCGGCCACACCAATTGCAAAGATCAATCATACCATCTCATAGTGATTAGTTAGGATCTGCTACAGCAATTACCAGCACCGTTCATACCAAATCATAAGTCAAGGTATTGTGATCGGTTATACGAAGATACATAACCGGAATTAAGATCGGTTATACCAACTCACACATATTGGTCATCAAAGAATATGCAATGAATAACAAGACCAACAAACCTATTGATTTCCCTTTCAATTCATGAAACAAATTCATAAATATACTTCCTTTAAACAAATGTAAAACATTGTTTTCTAGGATGAAACTTCACCATACACCCGTACACATAATCATAAAACTATATACAATATTGCGTCGGTGTCATATATATGAAGTTCAAAATATAAACATTATACTCCGTACTCTAACTCCTTAATATTATGATCATACTATTATGATCATGTATCTCCACTAGAGTATATTATACAATATATACAGCTTCGCATGTTATATTTTCAACATAGCACAAGTTGGAAGATAAGTTAGGAATTAAAACAAGTTCAAGTGAATATAACTAACCTCAAGTGGAAGGAAGATGTCGCCGTTGTAGTAGTTCCTTCTTCACATTCTCCAGGTCTTAGGAGTAATACTTGTATGTTTCAACATTCCTATACTTTCTAGTCTAACCTAAACGAAGTTGACTCTAGTATTTAATCAAGCGACTGTAGATGCGTTTTGATACTAAAATATGATAACCAAACTTGACATATCAACGCTTGGTGAGTTCAATCAAGCTATGCTCTAACACAGGGTCAGCGTTGGATCTAGCCGTTGTTCACCCCTCGTAGCATTTCTTGGAATTGGACATTGGAGATTTTAGTTCTGATTTGCAGCTTATTATCGAAGAGGATAGGAGTTTGAAGATTTATTTTAGGGAGTAGTTTGTAATAGTTAGTTTATTTCTTTTATTTTTTTGTTGGTTCGGATCTCCTCATCCAGCAGAATGTATCAACAAAAAAAAAATCAACTTGAAACTAACATATTTGTATCTAGTCACATAACTCAAACCTGTATAGCATAACATCTTAACCCCGGATGATTTCAAAGGACCACTTCACAATCGGTCCTCCCCGGATTCAAAAGCCGAAAACTATCTGTGTTACACTTCATCCAATCCTTTAAAGGAGGAAACGATTGCATTAAAATAGAGCGGACCTCCATATTTTAAAACTCATCCCAAATGATATTAAAATATATATTACTATTAAAGCCGAAAATATATATTACTATTAAAACTCATCCCAAATGCCATAGCGTCATCTTTACCACTGTAATCTTATTTTATTTAATTTTTCTTTTGGAAAATTAAAATTTTAAATTGTTATAGCAGCAAAATTCATAGGAATAGGATATTATGACCAATGTACCAACCATCTTATTTTATGGACATGTTTATTACTTTTCGGCAGCATTAGTAGAGTTAATAGAGTTTAGGTGATGAATCTCGAAGACACAGAATGCCATGCTTTATCTCGAATCCTGTTATCTGGTCGAAATAAGGTGTGCTATTTATATGTGCAGCTGTACAAAGAAATAAAATCATGATGATCACGTACGTCATCTGAATATCAACACTGTTGTTGGTGGCAATGTTAACTACCTTCTATTTCTTCATCATTATGGTTGGTCATTGATGAGAAAATAATAGTCATATACATGATGATTAATACGTGAGACAACCCATGTAGTACTCCAAGAAAATAAGATGAACTAGTGTTACGTTTACAAATGTTAATCCTTAGTATATTGACGCCTACCTCCTGTAACATACCAGTTTCATCACTTACAAATTACAGTTCTTTTGTGTTTTTATAAACAATGGTTAATCTAGATAGTGCACGAGTGGTAGCGTTGCTATAAATATGACCCTAGTAACTTGCTTTGATGTTTTGTACCGTACTACAAGCTACTTCACAATAGCACGGGCTCAATCAGCTTCAATTGAATTAACACTGAGGTGACAGGTTGGATTGATCAACAATTAGGTCTTTGACAAGGAAAAAACAAAATGATTCCCTCTTAAGCAATTGGTGTGACTAATATATGCGGATTAAGAGGCCAATGCGTATCTTGCAACTAGATTTGGTCATTGATCCATCAATGATATCAGTGATGATAGACGTAAAAGATTAAGAGGAAGAATCAAGGTTAGGGATGAGTATTAGTAATGAAACAGTAATTTATTTTTGCACTCTATTGAGTTGAGGTCTAATGTATTTGACCAAAAATCAGCTTTTCCGTAAATGTTTTGGTTTTCCCTTTAACAAAATCTTTGAATACTGTTGAGACCCTATGTATGCCAATAATATAAGGACGGCAAGGGCACCACTTTTTTTTTTTTTTTTTTTTTTTACAAGTTAAAATTTCATTAAAAGAGCTAACCTAGGGGATAGCAACCCTTAAAACTAGGAGGAATGATAGAACCACCGATTTTTAATCCCGACGTGTGTTCCCGACACACACAGCCCTGGGCCCACCGGAGATAATAGGGGGTGGGTTTGGACCCCACCAGTTATATTCTCTCTGTTGGGATTGGGTATCGGGATACACTCTCGGTAGCTCTATCATTTCTGTAAAACTAGTGAAGTGGAGCCATCTAATGTCAGATTATGTCGGGCATTTGATACATCTACTTCCAAGGCCTCAGTGATACGAAAAGGGGGATAATTTGTCCAACTACAAGTGTTCAGGAAAGTTTTAGCTTCCTATGCGAGAAGGTCAGTTGAATTTTTGGCAGTTCTTGGAATAAACAAAAAAACTAAAAAATTAGAACAAAAACTAATATCATACTTTACTACATCCATAATAGTTTGATGTTTCCAGAATATAGAAGAGGGATTCTCATTCAAATAGTCGAAATTTTTTTTGCAGTCGCCTTCTATGCAGAAATCTGATAAGCCTTTCGCTTGTGTCCATTTAGGTGTTTGGAGAAGTCCTAATGCTTTCGCCCATTCTGAAGATGCTGCAGTGAAAGGTCCTTCTTGTCCTTGCTTAAATATCCTTGTGTCACTACGCAAAATTAAGGCATAACTTGCTGGACTGTCAAAAGATAACCAAGCTGTATCTAAATTAATCTTGTATTGTGAAACATTAGGTGATTTTCAAGTTGTCCTGTGAAGTTCCCTATATAACTAATCAAACCAGTTACACCATTGATTTTAGTATTACTCCAGTAACACAGATGCCGTTGAATTTCTTGTGCTAACCGCAAATTAGATTTTATTTTTATTCCCATAAACCCCGTTACATCTTTTCTTCCGGCTATACCAGATTTTTGTCATGATGATTTCTATTGGTAGAATTTGTTAGGTTGATTCATTCATGTTTTACAAATATCCAGAAAGGTGGTAATAATACTAAATTGTAATTCTACTGGGTTTGGATTAAGGGCCCATACAGACTGTGCAAAATGACAATGAAACAAAATGTGATCTATAGTTTCATCTGTATCACAGCTTAATGGGAATTTTGAGGATATGCCTTTCATGAATCTAGAGAGTTTAAAATTGAACCCTGATTCTGGGCATATTGAAATCTTACTAGGCATACTGCATAAAGATAAAAAAGGTTGTGAAATAGCAAAATCAGATTACCCCTTAACCCAAAAATTTTTTAATGGCAAATTTGTCCTTTATGTATTAGTGTTAGTAATATTGATTAGTGATTAAATATTTTGTTTAGTGATTAAGATAATTTTCAGAATTATAAAGGTTGTTTAGATGATTTTTTGGATCACGGTTCGGCGAAACAAGTTGAGGTTCGGCTCACATCTATGATCTGAATCTAGCAATTGATGAACGGTTCGGCTCACTGAATCTATTTACTGCATGCGCCGAACCTATAATTTTCAATTCCAACCCTTTTGCTAGACACTAGTTCGGCTTATATGAAAGTTTCATAGTAAGCCGAACAACATCCTGAATATCCCGGAAAAAAATAATTTCTGGTTCGGCTTATATTTCGAAAATCGTATGAGCCGAACATCAATTTGTTATTTTTTGGGTTAAAATATTGTTATTGGTTTGGCACATATTGAGAATATCGTAATAGCCGAACCTCGTAAATGTGCTAGGTTCGGCACATATTATGATTATCGAATACTCCGAACCCCTATGCATCTCTATCTATGACTAGATTCGGCTTGAAATTTCATGCCGAACTGTTCATATACACTTATAGGAAGCTTTTTTGAAGAACAGTTTGGCTAAAAACGCAACTCAATTTTGAGCCGAACCCAACACTGTAACTGTCATTTAATCGATGAAAAACATCAAATAGGAGATTGGGTTTGTAAAACTTACTTTCTTATCCTCATTCCTGAGTTGGAGATGCAGTTGGTTCAATTTCTGGTTCAATTGGTGGTTGATTTTCAGTTTCTACACATTCATCTTCAATTGGTTCTTCTTCTTCAATTGATGGATTAGAAGACGATTTGGTTTGCCTAGTCCCTGCTTTTCTTTGTACGAGTCATTATGTGGTTGAGTTTAATCGACGATCAAATTTTTACGAATCGAAAATTAATCACGATGATGAATTATTTTTTCGCAGGAGGGGGAAGAGTTCGGCTAGAGGAGGAGAAAGAAGAAGAGATGTTAAGGGAAACTGATTTTGATTTTTTAGAAAACTGATTTTAGGTTTTTGTATTAAGGGTATATAGGTAATTGAACTATCCATAGGGTACCCCTTATAAGATCACCCAAGATGGGACTATTGTTTTGTATACCTAGAAGGATTTAGGTATGCCCAAAATCAGGGTTCTTAAAATTAATAAAGACTGCACCTTGAAGACATTTTCAAATGAATAATTTAATTCTGGAAGATAAATTTAAAGCCCATAATCCTTTCCAGAAGTTGTCGTATAAACCTAAATTGTGAGTATTGATGCCTTTTTCTGTTAATTTATGATACAAGAGCACCCCATGTGTTCGGCCGATACTGCAAACATCAGTATGATACAGACGATACCGAACCGATCTAAAGATATTATAAATTGTGCTAGACCATATTACATGATCTATATGCCTCAAATTCAAAAATGAAAAAAGAATCTAATTGGCTGGCTGTTAACATGTATACATCACATGAGACCTGGTGTAACGATTCTCTTTGCCTCTGAAAAGTCGTATGGTGTCTCTTATAATAAATAAATGATTTTTACAAGACTTTGATAAACAAAGACTCAGAGCAGTTCCTACGCATTTACATACATTTTCCCCCTCTTGAGAATCAGTATCTTATATATATACAAGAAGAACCCTTCCTCATTTTTATCACACACAAAAAAGAAACTTCATCAAATCAAAACCAATGGATGAAACTCAAACCATCTCTCTTCTTGAGGCACAAAATGGTCAATCAACACAGGTCGGCTCTTTTTGGGCAAGAAATGTTACCCTGCGCAGGGGTACGGTGATCAGTATTATGGTGAGTCTAGCTGTAACTCTCTGCCTTTTAGCTACCGTCTCCAATTGGAACGGTGCAGTTCAACCTGCATGTTATATCGAAAACCTACACGTTCTTGCCCTTGAGAAAACCTCAAATGAAACCCCAGTCACCAATGATAATTCTATATTTTTCAATCTCATATTCAAGAATGAGAATATGTTCGGGAAGATTTATTATGAAACCGTTAACATAACGTTTCGTCGTCACGGTAGTATCTTACCGATTGGAAGTATTTCGATACCGAAGTTTGTAGTAGAAAACAAAGCTAGTGTTCTTCTTAACAAGCTACATTGGGAGGATGCTCATGAAATTGATGTTACAAATGGAAGTACCGAGATGTTGGAAGTCACTTTAGATGCAGAATACAGGTCTTCTTGTTGGTATTCGGACAACCCAAAGGCGAAGATATATAGGATGACATCACGAACTAATGTGATGGTCAATGATCAAGGTATGTCAGCGAAGGACAAAGTGCGGCTTTCCACCCAACTTGGTTCGAGTACTACGACTACACTCTTATGGATTTTAGTCATTGTACTTGTTCTTATTCCATTAGCTGTACAGTTCTGTGTAATTGGCACAGGGTGTTGCGTGGGGTGTTGTGCTCTATGTTTTAGCGACCAGTGAAACTCCGTTTGTTTGTGTGATGGCTGGAAACCTCAATGTCACGGGTTTTCAAGTAATTCTATGTGTTTGCTGTGATTTTTCTTTGTTTTGAATAAGAAATTTCAAGCTTTAATATGTGGATTGATTCAGAAACGATTCAATGTACTTTTAACGGGGGATAGAAAACAACAAATCCAGAAAAAATGTCAACTAACCATGATCTAAATGACAGCCATTCTAAGCTGTTAAAACATATACATCACCGTAAGACATTACACCAAATGATATTTTTTTTTTCCTCTTTATACAAATTTGTAAGGTGTCAACCTGGAATAAATAACTTCTATAAGACTGATAACTAGAGACTTGTAATGGTTCTTATTGGCTATCTATAAATTTTTCCTCCAAAAATCCATACTGCGGAAGACACCGAACATCCCCTATTGATGGAAGAAGGAACGACCACAGCTTCCCGAGCCCGCAACCAGTCCCGATTGGAAAAATGAATTGACGAGATCAAACTCTCTAACATCTAGTAGATTGGTAAAAGATATATGCGGGACTCATACCTCATTACACGGGGACTCGGAAATATGGCTCCGTCAATTTATCATTTCCAAACATACACAAATAAATAAATGATTTTGTTTCAGGAAAATTAGGTTAAGGCCCCATCCATGAGTTACCCATAATATGAGGCCCTTAAATCCTGTTTGTGATTGCTTTTTTTCAACCAAAAATACTTTTTAATAAACTTATAATAAATTTTTACCAAAAATTGTGTTTGGTAATTTTTTTTCAAAGTGCTTTTAGAGAGAAGCACTTTCATTTTAGGCCTGCTTTTAAAAGTTACTCAGCACTAACTTTTAAAAGATGGAAAAGCATAAGCTGAACCCTTAACCCTGAAAAGCAGAAGTTATAGACCCGCATAATTCGATTAAAACGATTCTCTATTTTAACCTTGTTAATTTATTATAAAGACAAGTTTTACCCTCAAATATTGTACATTTAACATTATATTTCTAACTTTTATTTTATTTCTCTATTTTTTCATTTTTTATTTAAAATAATAAATACAATAATAATTAAAATTATATAGGCATTGATATTCAAAAGGGTGTTGGTGCCCAGCTTGTTGCTAGGTAGCCAACTAAAAGCTTTGTTTAATCCCATTTTTTTATTATTATAAATTATATAGGATTAAAATAAAAAAATATTAAAATAAAAAAATATTAGAATAATAATATTTTCTAAGCAAACCATAATCATAAAATTATTTATTAAATTATAAAAATAATTAAGAAAAAGTAAAAAAATAATAAAAAAATTACTTGTATTTTATTAAATATATTGAAATTAGAAATATAATTTATTATAATAAATTAGTATTTAAAACTAATTTTTGAAATATGCCTATTTTCGTCATTAACTACATTATCAGCATTTTTAAATACCAGTTTACCAAACAGAATTTATAGTTTCTTAATTGTACAGTGCTTTTAAATTATAGTTTACCAAACGCCATGCTGATTTATTTCCACAGCACATCATAGCAACGCACAACACAGCACAACAGAAAAGCACTTTTCTAAAATTCACAGCAATACCAAACTAGCCTTAAAAGAAGTTTCAATCTAGGCCCGGAGATATTAAAAGACATCCATACCCTTTTATATATTGTCAAGTCCATAATTAAATAAAATTAAATTTATGCTCAAAGTTATTAAAATATAGTTAATCACCTCCGACCACCACATCCACCGCCAACCACCTCCGACCACCACCGTCAAATCACCTCCGACCACCACCAACAACAACCTTCGACCACCACCATCAACCAACTTCGACCACCACCTCCACCAACCACCACCGTCAAACCACCTCCGACCACCACCACCACCAACCACCTCCGACCACCACCACCAACGTCAAACCACCTACGACCACCACCTCTGACAACCACCGCCACAAACCATCTCCGACCACCACCACCACCAACAGCCACTTCCGACGACCCCCACCACCAACTGTCGCCGCTGGCTGCCACCACCACCAACCACCGCCTCCCACTAATAATATATGGATGTGTAATTTGAAGTTACACATGCAATGAGCATGTGTATCTAGAAGTTACACGTGTGTATGGCATGAAAGGGTTACACACGTGTATGACATGTGTAAGCATAAGTTACACATGCATATGACATGTGTATCCAGAGGTTACACATCCATATGGCATGTGTAATGAGAAGTTACACATCAAAAAAATAGACATAAAAAAGAAAACATAAAAAAATACATGTATTACTTTAAGATTTATTTACAATGATTTCTTAGCATGTGTAACTAAAAGTTACACACACATCTGTCTAGTGCAACTGGATGTTACATATGCGTCTATCTAGTGTACTTGAGATTTACACATGCATCTGACTAGTGTATTCAACGTCAATTTCAATTCCAGCTAGACCAATACCACAAATAACCAATTAGATTTTATGAAGTTATTGGAAACCTGAAATATAACAACAAACAATCAGTTTTTATAAGATTAAATGAACAGTACACACAACAATGCATAGTTTCACATGAATATGACTAGTGTAGCTAGCAGTTACACATGCAACTGACTAGTGTAATTAGGAGTTGCACATTCAACATCTTCCTAGTGTAATTGGTAATACACATGTATTTTTCTAGTTTACTAAGAGTTCACATACATTTTCCTCATGTAACCAAGAGTTACCAATGTTCATAGTTACTAAACTAATGTGCAGATGCACAAATGCTTTTGCAATACAAAGAAATGTCTAAGACTCTAATGTATTACACCCAACTAACATACAATATGCATGTGTAATCAACAGTTACACATCCATATAGATATGTATGTTGCAGTTACATATCCATGTCTTTTTCAATATGCATGTGTAATCTTAAGTTATACATACAATATGCATGTGTAAACTAACATCCAAAATGCAAGTGTAGACAGCAATTACATATCCTAAAAGCATGTGTAACTAGCAGATACACATGCTAGAAAGCATGTGTAACTAGTAGATACACATGCTTATGTACCTCTCCCTTGACCTAGTAAGTAGAGTTTAGTTCAGATGTAAGAAAATCTATATACTAATGGATACTTATTGATTTGGAATTTGAATAAAGACAACAAGAAAAATCATAGAATAAAACATTCACCACTAGCTGCAATGAGTTAACATGGCCTGCCAATTTCTGCTTTATACCTTCAACTGAATGAGAACACGAGAACATCAAAAAATTAGAAAAACAAGACAACACCTCAATAAAAAACTCAAATACCTTCCTCATTTAATAAACTGAAACAATGAAATCATTAAGATGGACTACATTTTCAGTTCCAAAGAGAATAATATACTTTTTTTTAATATGATTCACTACATGTCTAATAACCATTCTAAATTTTTCCTAATGTGACTGTCTGACTGAGAGGAGGTAAACATTTACTTACTATCCAATGCACACTCTTGCATTTGCTTCTTTACTTGCATGATGTCGCCATGTATGGATTCAAGGACCATCCCATGACGATTTTGTGTAGTCTCAATCTGTCCAATCATGTGTTCCAGTTCATCACTAACCTGACTTGTTCCAATTATACCAAACACCAAAAATCCTGCCAAAATGAGCTATAATGCATATCTCATGCTTAGGTATATGAACAAGCAAAGTATGAACTTTTTCTTCTGACCCAGCTGACTCAAATCCCGAAATGAAAACAAACAAAACATCCTTCCAAATGAGCTAATCAGTAATAAGAACAAGTAAGGTGTGATCTCCTGAGAACAACAACTATTCCTTATGTTACAAGAAGGAATACATGATTTAACGTGGAAATCACACAGAACCCAACCTCAGCAAGACCGTAGACAAAACAAAACAACTAAGCATTTTAAGGTTTAACGTCAAACTCTATATAAGAAGTTGCGTAGAGGAAAGATAGAGATGAAGTATTTTACTGATTATATGTGTAACTAATGTTTACATATAACATATGCATGTGTAACTACTGATTACACATGCATTTTATACTCAAACAAGACAACACCTCAATAAAAAACTCAAATACCTTCCTCATTTAATAAACTGAAACAATGAAATCATTAAGATGGACTACATTTTCAGTTCCAAAGAGAACAACGTACTTTTTTTTAATCTGATTATTGTTGTTGTTAGAATAATAACCAACACCTGCATATTGAGACACCAATCCAAAACACCAATTGATCTTCATCTTCTTCTCTATCATCTCAAGTCTTACTCAATAATACCTCCTAACTAATCTGCTCAAAGAGGGTAACCTATGAAAAGATGGATAAATCAATATTTAGCATGGAATGACTGACTAGTATTCCAATATCAGAACAGAACATAAAATATATGAATGCATGATATGAGATATACAAATCTGAAGTTTATATGCAACTAGTAAACTAAATTACGTATCATTTTGGGTTTACTCAACCTTTTACACATATAATTAGCACATGTAACTAGCAGTTACACATTCAATTATAATGTGTAAGTCGCAATTACACATCCAATTAGCATGTGTAACTAGTAGTTACATCTGCAATTACTTTGCGTACCCGTACAATATGAAGGAGATCAAAGATAATAACATAAGAGATAGATCCGCGAGGGCTGTACCAGGGAATACATCTAAATACCAAATTCAGCTACAAATATAGAGAGTATGGACTAGATTAACAGTGGTTCTATTAAAAAAAGCATGACTTCCTTCACCTAGAGCAGCAAGAAATAAATAAGCAACACAAGATTTTTATTATCGAGGATGATATAAGTACATGCTAGATCGTAAAACAAATAAGCTACATAATAAAAGACTTAACAGGTCAGCCTTGGGAATCAACATATATAAGTACATGATATAAATATCCATCACCCTTATTAGTCAGATGCATATTTTCACAATTGCTTAAATAACATTTCTAAACCCGCGTCTGAAAAGCATTCTTCAACAGTTGCTAAAGTTCAACAGTTCTTAGGAATAGGAATCACATATATAAACATACTATGCGCAAATCAACGATGCATGAAGTAGTTTCTTCTAGCAACAAAAACAACGATGATTTTCACATATATTTATATCAAACCGAAAGCATTACAAGTCCACGTCCAGTACTAACTAAACATATGAGATAAAAAATTTGTATTCTCCACTACTATTAGCTCATAGACAGTTGAAGGGTTAGGAAAAACTGTACATAATAAAACTGAGTGCACCACCGAGACCATAATAGCATGTCATGTGATTAGATACTGCTAGTCCTCCCACCTACAAACATCAATTGAAACAAGAATAAATATTACTCTCAATCAAATACTAATTAAACCACTTTGACAGACCTTAAATACAAATTGAGTTCATAGGAAAACACATACTCCTAAATCCAGCTATACATACCTGATTTATAAAATTGAATCCACATACTCCTAAATTATTCTTCAACCAAACTGAAAATCACCTAATCAAGATGAAAAACAAAAATTAAATGAACAAAAACAGATCAAGATTGGTTCCCGTAGGAAATTAGATTGTGATACAACTAAATCAAAATTGAAATCGAGAATAGAACTAAAATAAAATCTAGAATAATTACTAACAGTAACAACAACAACAACAACAACAACAACTAAAAAACAAACCGTACCTTGATTTTGTTGCTATTCTTCCGAAACAGTGAGGATTCTTCTTGATCTCAGAAATCAAAAGAAACAACAACAACTTCAAATCAGAAAACCTAACATGGAGTAGCTTTGAAACAACAAACTAGAATCAATTGAGAATTCATAGATTGATGATCAGTTGTTAAATAAATTTGAACCAAATCATTCAAATCTACAAATCCATTGAACAAAAATCAATTAAATCAACTGAAAAATCATTATTTAATCGACGTAGATCAAATATATTTATTTCAATTGATTAGTTCATTGAGCTATTCAATCGAAATCATCAACGGAGATCCATAAGCATCGTCATCTGAAATCGATGAAACTAAACTCGTTTTCTTTTTCTCCGTTAAACTACGACGTTGACAATCTGAAACAGAAAACCCTAATACTCTTCAGAGCAAAAATCAGAGAGAGAAAGTGATACTGATGTAGAATTTTTGTTTGGATAATCAGGATATTTGTTTGTAAATCTTAGATCTAGGTTTTGAAATCATTTTTTCATTGAGAATTTCGATTAGGAATTGTTTCTCGGATTGGTTCTTCATCCGAGAGAGGGAGCTAAAGAAAATTAAAGAGACAAACTGAAAAAGAAAATGAAACCAAAAATGAAATCTACGCCTAATTTTATAACTATATATATTAAAGGGCTGTTTTTGGTATTATGAAATAAATTTTTTATTTACAGACCCTGAATTCTAAAGTTACGGACCCAGAAATATCAAAATGTGAAAGAATGGAGTTGATAGAGAAGGATCCATTTTGTGGGGCTTCTCTGTATTCAACCCATATAGTAGGGGGTTATAGTATTTTCCAATTTTATTATTAACAAAGCTAAATGAGAAAAACAGAAAATAAGCCGAAGAACCACTTCACAGCCAGTTCTCCTCGGATTCGCAAACGAACAACAATTTGTGGCATCCAACCTTGACCTTTTTTTTTCTTTCCGGTTAAGTCCAATAGTTTGTTAAAGCAAACAAAAAAAAAAGTAAAAAAGTAACTACAAGAATTAAATGGAGGGCTCAAGGCCCCCATCCCAATAAACCAAAAGGATTAAAAAAAATGACTGCAAAAGTAACTTCAAAAACTCCAGAAAAACTAACACAAGACAAATAACATCAAGAATAATAAGATCTTATATCCTATTCTTCTCAAGTATCTCTTATTTCCAATTTTAAAGCTTCTCCTCTTGGACTGTAAACTCGAAAAAATTTATGCCAAAACTCTGAATCTCTATAATTTTCATACTCTTCATAAATATCGTTGTTCTCATATTCATCCGAAACGTAATTACCGGAATCAAATTTACAGGGGATTGAACTTTTTTCCTAGATGAAATTTTATCCATTAATTCTTCTTTTTTCTTTAATATAATCTTTTCTATGGTTAAAACTCATCATTGATACTCGCTCACATTTTGATTAGTTTGGGCAAGACTTTCATGGTAATTGAAATCGATTGTTATAGGTGGATCGAAATGGATGTGACGTGACATAATTGATAAATAAATTGGTCACAAGTGTGAACACCCACTTAAGAGGTGGTAAGTTTTGGCAGTTCATGAGCATCATGATAGATACATGTGTGTTGATTCTCTGTCTCTAATAATTAATAAGTCTTAGGTTGTCCCTGTAATATATAAATGATCTTTAAAAAAACTTTGATTAACAAAATGGTTCTTATGGTTATCATATTTTCCAACAAATTTCCTCACCTCCGATGTTAATATACAATATATTGAATAAGAACTCCTCACTTCAACACACAAAAATCCTCGTCAAATCAACCAATGAATCGAACTGAAACTGGCCCTCTTCTTGAGCCAGAAAATGTTCGACCAAGAAGAAATCGTCCAGATATAGAGTGACGGGAAAGGGCAAAAGTTATTACCTTTTGTTGTCTTCTTCTGAGCAATATATTTGTAGCTCCTTGCCTCTTGCTTACCATCTCCGCTTGGAAAGGTGTAGTTCAACCGACATGTTATATTGAAAACTACACATTCACGGTACCTCATATGAAACCCAAGTAATCAATGCTACTTCTGTATTTTTCGATCTCATATTCATAGATATGTATCAGTGGGGGAAGATATACTGTGAAAATGTTTCCATGGCATTTTATGATCAAGGTAATAACTTAAGCTTACCAATCGGAAATATCTGAATACCGAAATTTGTAATAGGTAAGACATTTCTTGCCGTTATTCATATAAATCAGAACTTTGGGCTAAACTGGGAGAATGCTGCTGGAATTGATGTTAAAAATGGAAGTAAGAAAATGTTTGGAATCACTTTAAATACAAAATTTAGGGCTTCTAGTTGGTATTCAGACAGCCCGAGATCGAGAATATATCCGATGGGATTACAAGCTAATGTGACGATCAACGGTCAGGGAATGTTAGTGGAGGACAAAGTGTGGCTTTCCCCCGTACTCCGTGGTGATCTATTAAGCATACTGCAATATATTGCACTTGCTTTTACTGTTATATTAATGCTATGTTTGCTTTGCTTTTGCTGGGGGTGCTATGTTGTATTAGACGAGGCGAGGTGAAGTGAGGTGTGCGCCGAGGCGCCTTAGAAAAAATAAATAAATATTGCCAATAACTTTTTGCGTTGAGGTGTTTTATTGCTAGGCGTCCTTTGGTTGACTCGTGCGCTTAGGTGAGCGCCTAGCTCACTTTTGATAACATAGCTGGGGGATGAAAATCTTACATGTTTGCTGTATTTTGATGTATTTTTGCTTGTTCCGAATAAGAAATTTTGTTTGTTGTATTTTTCTCATATTTTTGCTTGTTTCGAATAAGAAAGTCTGTGCCTTGCTATGCATTTTCAAACATATACATATTAGTGTACATTGATTTCTATTGATTTTTTGTTTTATTATTTATGGAAGAAAAGCTTTTCCTATTGAAATGACATATTGAGAAGAATCAGTTGATAAGTTTTACCATGACGTAAGTGACAGCCATTCTTAGTTGTTAACATGTTACATGTATAGATCACATTTAGATATTACGCCAATGATTCTTTTTTTTCTCTATAAAAATTTGCATGGTGTCACCCTGGAATAAATAAGTTTTACAAACAAGACTCGCAATGGTTCTTACCAGTTATCTATAAATTTTTTCTCCAGAAATTCATATTTCTTTGTTATTCGTATCAACCAATATAGTCAATTCCGGGTTTCAGTACGTCTCGGCCACTAGTATAACTTTATCTCGGAAAAATTCTCGGTGAAATCTCGGAATACCTACCAAAACTTGGTTTCTGAATTTTATATTTATATATCAAACATTTTTGATCCATTTACACACCACATGAGACTTGGTGTAATGATTATTTTTGTCTCTAGATAGTCGTAGGTTGTCCCCTATAATATATATAAATGATTTTTAAAAGACTTCGATAAATAAAGACCTGAAGGATTCCTACTGGTCATCCTATCTTCCTATGTGCATATACATTTTCCTTCTCTTGTGAGTGAATCGGAATCTTATATAGTATTCAAGAACAACACTCCCTCTTTTATTACACACCAAAAAAAATACATCAAATCAGAACCAATGGATGAAACCGGAAACATCCCTCTTCTTGAGGCACAAAATGGTCAATCAACACAGGTTGGTCCTTTTTGGGCAAGAAATGTTACCCTGCGAAGGACTACGATTAGCCTTATGGCGAGTATAACTGTAGCTCTCTGCCTTTTCACTGTCATCTCCAACCGGAGTAATGCAGTTCAGCCTGAATGCTACATCGAAGAACTACACGTTCTAGCCCTGGACAAAGCTTCAAATGGAAGCCAAGTCATGAATGGTACTTTTATATTTTTCAATCTCATATTCAAGAATGAGAATATGTTCGGGAAGATTTATTATGAAACCATTAACGTGATGTTTCATCATCACGGTAATAACTTCAGTCTACCGATTGGAAATATTTTGATACCAAAGTTTGTAGTGGAAAAGAAAGCTACTGTGCTTTCTAAATAGTCTTCTATATTGGGAGGATACTCTTAGAATTGATGTTACAAATGGAAGCATTCGGAATCACTTTAGAGATGGAATTCAGGTCTTGCACTTGATATTCAGCCCGAGGGGAAAAACATATCAGGTGAGATTACAAGCTAATATGACGATCAATGATCAAGGAACATCAGTGAAGGACAACGCGTGGCTTTCCACCCGACTTGGTATGAGTAATACACTCAGATGGTATTTGATAATTCTTTTTGTTACCATCCCGTTATCTATAAAATTTGGTCTCATTTGTGTCCTATGTTGTAACCAAGGTAATTAGTAAAACACTCGGTTGGTCAGTCTGTTTGCTGGGAACCTTAATATCTGTAATTCCATGTATTCGCTGTTAAATAAATGGATTAAAAGACGATTCAATGTATTTTCAAACACATTATTTTGGTAGATGTATGCCTATTTTATATATGCATCATTCATCTACTGGAACCAAAAGAGAAAAACTCTGCCTATTGCAAGAAATTAATCATTATATTTCATATACTTTAGCAAAAGAGAGAACTAGATTCCACTAGGGACCCAAACAACCTTAACTTATTTATTTCTATAACCAGTTTTAAACAATGTGTAACCGGGGTTTTACTGCACGTACACCTACAAGTTATAATATCATTTACACAGAGCGTATCTTTATACATATGAAGGTCCACCGCTTTACGACTTCAGCACCTAGTAATCGACAAAATTTCATCAGATCAATAAGCAACACCTCCGGCAAAACCATCTCCGTCGTGAAGTAGGCTCTCTGTCAGCCAATAACCATCCCAAGAACCACCAATTCTCTGTAAGTAGCTCACAAGTTATAAACAGAAGAACAAGGGTTAGCATTTACTAACTTGAAAGGTTATACATATGTTCATTGTGTGTGTGAGACAAGTTTTCAGACTGCTTCTTGTAGACATAACTGCTTCAATATGGAATATTCATCTCACATATATTGTACCCAGAGTTTCCCACTTCTGCTTGGGAGCCACCTCTAGTGGATGTCATTTCATATCAGATGGGTCTTTATTTCGATGATCATTCAGCTATTTCGAGAGATTGCAAACAAAGCTGGTGTTACAGTTGGTAGCTTCCGCAAGTCCATCACTCGTGAGCTGCTTAAGAGTGTTGCAGGGTTTCATATGGCCATGACTCATTGTGTTACTAGTTGCTGAGTACCTTAATGATGTTAACCTGAAGCCTCTGTGGCTTACATGGAAAGTATGGAACAGTGTCTATAGGTTGAGGGTCGAGGCTTTGAATTCGTTCAAGTCTCTCACATGTTTTAGAGAATCCAATCACGTGTGTGTGGGAGAGGGAGAGAGGGAAAGACCGAGGTACCTGAACCATTGTAAATTGGAATATCTCTTCTTCTTCTGGACGAGCTCCTCGTATCCAAATTCTCTGTTTGAAACGGTTCTATTCCAAGTTGATGTAGACCAAAGAAGCAAGTTAGCCAAACATGCATAGTAACACATCAAACTACTCTCATTCTAAACTATGTACGGCAGTGTTTTGCAAGTGAAAAACTTGGGGCATACCTCTTCCACCCATAGACTGCTCAAAATCTCCCTTTCCTTATGACCGAGAAGAACTCGGTAAGTAGAGTGGTGGAAGATCCTCCTAAATCGTTCAAACTACATTGAAATGGATAACATCCAACATAAACTCACTTTCTCAGACTGTAATTTCAATTTGATGCGAAAGCGCAAGCAAAAAACCAACTTACCTGTCCTAGATCGAAGAAAGGCCCAAAATACGTCGATCTCTCAAATGGATCAAACCCCGCAAACTATCATGCGAATAAAGAAGAAAAGCATTCTTCAGTTGGGATTCAGTATATACATAGAAATGAATTTGTTTATAATTTTTTTATTTGAAGAAACAAATCAAAGAAATAAAACACAAATTGAAGTTGAAATTCAGTATATACGTAGAAATGAATGAACAGATATATTACCCTATACATGACTTCCACTCCATAATCCTGCCTGGGCTGGTCATTGTGTTTTAGTGCATCAAGTTGGCATTGCACTGCGTCTTCTGCACTAAACTAAATCAAGAGATTAAAGTAGAGACGATTGATAAAATTGATTTTTTACTAATAAGTAATCCAGAATTAAGAACAAAAAAACAACATATTCAACAGGATAAATAATTACATTCAATTTAGGACCAAAAGGTTTTTTCCTGCGTGACTCGAGCCTGCAATAGAAACCACACAACAGGAATTAATTGGCAATTTCAAATATGAACATCATCTAATGCTAATCTGAATTAGATTAAGGTTTCGATTAATTTCATATTCTACTAAATCTCTAAGAAACTTTAACTAGAAATCAGATAGGGATAAAAGTATCACCAATCAGTAGAAAGAAAGTCTGGAACATCAGCAGAAGAAGAAGCTCTGAAGCGATTATTACTACTAATCCGATTCTTCTTGACACTGAAGCTGCTCCGATGGAGAAATTTATTGCAATTAACTTGCTTTGATTTGTACAAGCAAGTATAGGGTTCATGAGAAGATGATAACGAGGATGAGGAAGGAGCTAACGCCATCGTCGTCATCTTCTCTGAAAAAACAGTAGCTGTGAAAACTGGGAATTTCGTCCGATTGAACCAACTAATAAAGAACCTGGACAAATGTTCATAGCGCTGATATGGGCCCACGTGGATAAGTAGAGTAGTGTGCTTACACGTAACTCGGAGTCAGATTGTGCACCCTTTGAATCTGGACTCCGTATCTGACTCAGAATCCTGACTCTTTCCGAGTTAGATGGTTTGTGTTTCGAAAAATTTATGATGACCGATTCAGATCATAATCTGACTGAGAACTATTTATGTCAGATACAATTTTGTCTTCAAATCAAGTCAGATATGTACCATTCCACCTGCAAAGTGGTACTCAGAGTCTCCGAAAATGATAGATAGCCCCGGTTTTATACCCCAAAAGTTTACACCGCTTACATGTCAATTTTTGGTTGGTCCAAACTTTAAAACATGCCCCTCTATTTTTCCTGGTGGGGTAGGATGAGAGGAGATCAATGGTGGATGGAGATGCCACGCAGTGGTTTACAAAGCCGGGGGCTCTGTAGCATTGAACCAGAGTCTCAGACTCAACTCAAGTACCTGTCAGATCCCAAGTCAGATATCACAAAAATCTTATTATAATAAAGAAAAGGGAGAGTTTTGGGACGACCCTCATTTGGTCCGGACACCCCCGAAATGACAAAGCTATCCTTCATCAAAAAGCAGGCATATTTGGCACACCACGTAAATTGGAAATAATCAAGGGCAATAGGATAAAACGGCTCCTTCTTCGTTCTAAAAGAGAGCATCGACGATAACAAAAAAACACACTCACAGTGCTCCAGTTTAGGTATAAACGGATTATTCCACCGAATTTAATTCACAAAGTAAGGGTTTATTTCCCCTGATTTCGTTACTAAATTATGGTTTACGCTTCGATTAGTGTTTCAATTGATGTAATTCACAACTTTGATTTAGATTGACATCTTGGGGTTTTGAAGAAAGATCAAATTCCATCGGAGCTTTAAAAGAAATCTGTTATCACTCTCTCTTACTCGTCCGAAGAAGAATTTTGTAATGGCGATTAGATAGCGACGGATGTGGTGTACCTGATGGTAAGATGAAGAAAAAGAAGAGAAGCGATTCAAGCAAATGAAAGAAGATAAAGAATTGTAAGTATATACCATTTTCACTGGATAAAGAACCCCAATTTGTTCTGTTGCAATTACGAATTTTTTTTAAATTACGTTTCTGAATTTCGGATTGAATTATAATTCTTAATATTTGTGAATGTTGGAACCCTAATTTGTTTAGTGAAATTTCATTTTCTACCTATAATTCTTTCTCTTTTGGAACTTTATCTGTTTGTGAAAATGCCTAAGTTACAATTTTACTGTTTAATTTCAATTTCTACTCTATCTACTGCCACATCAATTGAACACACGGATGGCATAAAATTGTAATTTCTCTATCTATTTCGAAGAAAGTGAATCCATGACGAAAGAAGATCAGCAGCGTTGTTGCAAGAGAGAGACATGACAAGCCATGGTGATAAACACAAAATAACAGCAATGGCAAAATTGTGCAGGACGACGAGTTTCCTTTTCAAGGTTAGTGGTAACCTAATTCAATTAGTATTTTCAGTTCTGATGTAGTATATCTTTCTCTGTATCAATAATGGTTATTGATCCTTTTCCTCTGTATCAACTTTAACAGTTGATCCCTTACGTCAGTTTAAGTTTCTTTGTTTTGCAAGTATTTCCTTTCCTAGTTTTCGTTAAACTCTTTCCTTTTATCATCTCATGTAAACCTATATAAAGGCTAGGTCTCTTGTTTACAAGACACATCTTATTATTATTACTATTATTATTATTATTATCAAAATTGATTATCAATCTTTACCTTAGAATCTTAATCCTAGAATCAGTTTTCTATTAAGTTTCTGACGAAACTTAAACCTATCCCTGTTACCTTTATCTGTGCTACACTAGTTGGTATCAGATACAGAATTTTTAGATTTCTATCTAAAGACAGATCCTTCACAGCTTCCGCACAAACTCAAAACCCTACCTTTCGTTTCTATGGCTGAAAAACCTATCACCTTAGATGAAATTGCAGACCTTTTGAAACCTCTTCAAACTTCCATTACAAATATTGAAACTAAGCTTGCAACCAATGAAACATAAAACAATGCTCTCAAGGAAAAGCTTGAAACTATGGAAAAGAGATTAGTTTTCCAAGGAGATTACATGAACAAATTATTTAAACATACTGGTTTAGAAAAAGAAGACATACCTGATTTGATCGATGATACAGAAGATGAATAAAAAAGCACTGGCGAAAAAGAAGATGATGAAACAAAAAAGTTAATTCTTCTTTTACTCAGAATAATAATATTCCTGAAAATATCTTCCACAAACTTAACCACAGGGAACCAATAGAAGGTTATGTCAACAAAAAACTGGTTACAGTTCCCCTCCATTATGATGAAGATGACAAGGCTGAAGAAATAAGTTGAAGGCTGACAAGAGAAACAATGGATTGATGACAAACGGTTGAAATATGGTGTGAATCCTTATGGAACTTTACCAGAATATAAGCTGAAGGCTGATATCCCTAATTTTCATGGTGGTTTGCATATTGAAGAATTATTGGATTTATGAAGTAAATTCCTTTTTCAACTTCATGGAAGTTCCTGAATTTTCTCAAGTTAAGCTGGTAGCTAGGTGGAGCTGCAGCTTGGTGGGGAAAACTTGGTGAAGATCGGCGCAATTCTCATAAACATCCCATACGTACTTGGAACAGAATGAGAGATTTGTTAAAAGCTAAGTTTTTACCTAAAGATTACATGCAACAACTTTTTATTAATCTTCAGAACTGTCGACAAGGAGCCAGACTAATTGAAGAATACGTTGCTGAGTTCTATGCTTTAGTTGCTCGTAACCAATTGAATGAAACTGAGGAGCAATTAGTTGCACGTTTTGTTGATGGTTTGAACAACTTAATTCAACAGGGTATGACACCATCTGTGTTTACAATGGTTGAAGCCATCCAACAAGCTATTAAGATTGAAAGGCGTGTCCTCAATACTTCTAGACAAGCAACTCCACGTCATGCTCGTTATCAACATTATTATAAAGCTGCCAGACCGTATAACTCTTCCTATGGTTACCAGGATGAAAGGGGATCAACCGTCGTTGTTGATCCATATCCAAAAGGGTCAACTGCCTTTGTTGATCCACAAGATAGAATTACTAGCCAGCCATATCAACAACAACAACCAACATCTTCTCCTTCAGAGGCTGCTCCAATGATGCATATACCATATTCTAAACCACCTCAAGCTAATCCTCAACGAGATGTTGCTCGAAATACTAGAGGTAATCAATATCAACAACAATTTCCACCATTATCTAAAACCTATAATCCTTATTCAAAGTTTCGAGGAGATAGATGTAATAAGTGCAACCAAACTGGCCATACTTCTAGTGATTGTCGCAAGTTTCATGCTTACATTAATGAAACTCAAGAAGAAACTCTGGAAGAAGAAGCTCTAGGAGACGATGAGTTATTTTATCTTTAAGAACATGAGACCTATGATGCAGATTTTCTTGGAATGATTCGACCAGTTTTAATCACTGAACCATGTCCTACTCAGAGGCATAGTATTTTCGTATCTCATTGTTTCATTGAAGAAAAGCTTTTCAACATGATCATTGACAATGGAAGTACAGAAAAATATGTTTCTGCAAAGTTGGTTGAAAAACTTGGTTTACCTGTTACTCTTCATCCAAAACCATATTCAGTTGGCTGGATAAACATTTCACCCACTCAGCAGATCACTCATCAATGTTTGGTGAAATTCTCTTTCCCTGGGTATTCAGATTATGCTTTGTGTGATGTTATTAACATGACTGCAGCAAGTTTATTATTGGCAAGACCATGGCAGTATGATATTCGTGCTGTTCATAACTGCTATGAGAATACTTATACTTTTGTTCATGAAGGATTCACCAAAGTTTTGTGGCTTTTACAATCTTCTTCTTCAATCAAGGAACCAGCAGACAAGAAGAATACTCTACTATTGTTCATTCTTTGAAAACTCATTCTTTGAGTTCTCGTGAAGTTACTAAACCTATGGTGGAGATTCCAGACAAGGTACAACCCTTATTGTCTTCTTTTACTGACTTATTTCCTACTGAGTTACCAAATACTTTACCTCCACTGAGAGATTTACAACATCAGATAGACTTTATACCTGGAACTTCTATTCCTAATCAACCTCATTATAGGTTAAGTCCTAAAGAGCATGAGATATTACAAGGTCAGGTTGATGATTTGTTACAGAAAGGTTTGATAAGACTTAGCGAAAGTCCTTGTGCTAGTCCAGCCTTTTTAGTAGACAATAAAGATGGTGGACATCGTATGTGTATAGACTGTAGAGCTTTAAATAGAGTTACTATACCATATAGGTTTCCTATACCAAGAATTGATGATATGATTGATATTCTTTATGGTGCTAAAGTCCTTAGCAAGCTTGATTTGCGTAGTGGATATCATAAAATACGTATTCGTGAAGGTGATGAGTGGAAAACAACATTCAAGACAAAGGAAGGCTTATATGAATGTTTAGTAATGCTTTTGGTTTATCTAATGCTCCTAGTACCTTTATGCGCCTCATGAATCAAGTTCTGCAACCTTTTCTTGGAAAGTTTGTCAGAGTATATTTTGATGACATGTTGATTTTTAGCAACAATGAAGAAGAACATATTTCACATTTATCTCAAGTCTTTAAGGCACTGCAAGACAATGTTTTGTATGTGAATCTAAAGAAGTGCACTTTCTTTACAAACAAAGTCACTTTCTTGGGATATGTTGTGTCAGATATTGGTATTTCTGTGGATGATTCTAAGGTGAAAGCAATTGTAGAATGGCCTACTCCAACATCTATACGAGAAGTACGAAGTTTTCATGGGTTAGCATCCTTCTATAGAAGATTTGTGAGAAATTTCAGAACAATTGCAGCTTGTTTGACAGATTGTTTGAAACATGATACTTTTGCATGGACTGAAGAAGCAGAAAGATCTTTAATCTTCTCAAAGAAAAGTTGGGTAGCGCACCTGTTCTTGCCATGCCAAATTTTGATAAACCTTTTGAGATTTATTGTGATGCTTCGGTAGTTGGTATTGGTGCTGTGTTATCTCAAGAAGGACATCCAATCGCATACTATAGTGAAAAGAATTCTGATACAAGGAAGAAGTGGTCTATTTATGAGTTGGAATTAATTGCTCTAGTTCAAGCTCTTAAGAATTGTCATCCTTATCTTATTCACAGTGAGTTCGTTGTCAACACTGATAATCAAGCTCTCAAGTTTCTGAAAACTTCAGGAAAGGTCAATAGGATGCATGATAGGTGGTTATCTACTATCAATCAATATTCACAGTGAGTTCGTTGTCAACACTGATAATCAAGCTCTCAAGTTTCTGAAAACTTCAGCAAATGTCAATAGGATGCATGACAGGTGGTTATCTACTATCAATCAATATACCTTTTCCATTAAACATAAGAATGGAAAACTTAATCAAGTTGTTGATGCTTTGAGTATGCGAGATCATCTTCTAGTTACTCTTAAACATCATAGTTTAGCCTTTGATTTCTTGAAAGATTTGTATAGTGAAGACAAAGAATTTCAGACACTCTGGGAAAAGTGTGGTTCTTTAACAGGCAGTGTTGATGATTTTCTCCTTCAAGATGGTTTCCTTTTTAAGGGGAATCGTTTATGCATACCACAATGTTCTTTACGACTTCATTTAATCCAAGAATTAAATGGAAGTGGCCTGGGAGGACATTTTGGACGTGATAAAACTATAGCTTTGGTTGAAGAACGTTATTTATGGCCATCTCTTAAAAGGGACGTTCAAAGGTACGTACAAAAATGTATGGTTTTCCAACAGTCCAAATGGAATATTCAAAACACAGGTTTATATACTCCACTTCCAATTCCAGATGCTCCTTGGGTTGGTATTAGCATGGACTTTGTGCTTGGATTACCACGTACTGCCAGGGGGAATGATTCTATTTTGGTAATTGTTGATCGTTATTCAAAAGTGGCTCACTTCATAGCCTGCAAGAAAACTACAGATGCCTCCAACGTTGCTTATTTATTTTTCAAAGAAGTGGTACGTCTGCATGGAATTCCCAAGACAATTACTTCTTATAGAGACACTAAATTTTTGAGTTATTTCTGGATGTATTTATGGATGCGTTTGGGAACTAAACTTCAGTATAGTACAACTTCTCACCCTCAAACAGATGGGAAAACCGAAGTAGTCAATCGATCTTTGGGAAATTTGATTAGAGCCAAAGTTATTGGAGGAAAAGAGAAGCAATGGGATAATTTTCTCCCAAACATGGAATTTGCTTATAATACTTCATTCAATCGATCCACAGGTAAGACGCCTTTTGAAATTGTTTATTCTAAGGTTCCTAATCATATTTTAGATTTGGTGGTGCTTCCCAAGCTGCGTAAATCAAATGATAAGGCCGATAACTTTATTGAGAAAGCTTCCCTCATACATCAAGAAGTTAAGTCCAAGCTTACAGAATATAATAACAAATACAAGGAAGATGCAAATCAACATAGAAGACTTAAGACTTTTGATGAAGGAGAATTGGTTTTGATTCATCTGAGAAAGGAAAGGTTTCCTACTGGTACTTACCACAAGACCAAGATGAAGAAATATGGATCATTCAAGATTTTGAAGAAAATCAGTGATAATGCATATGTTATTGATCTTCCATCAAATTGTAACATCTCTAATATATTCAATGTGCAAGAAATTTTTACTTTTCATGGAGAAAATGACGTTCTTTCTATTCATTAAATCGAGGACGAGTTTCTTTCAAGAACGGGGGACTGGTGTAGTACATCTTCCTCTGTATCAACAATGGTTGTTGATCCTTTTCTTTTGTATCAACTTTAACAGTTGATCCCATGCTTATGGATCAACTATGACAGTTGATCCCTTACGTCAGTTTAAGTTTGTTTGCTTTGCAAGTATTTCCTTTTCTAGTTTTCGTTAAACTCTTTCCTTTTATCATCTCATGTAAGCCTATATAAAGGCTAGGTCTCTTGCTTACAAGACACATCTTATTATTATTATTATTATCATCAAAATTGATTATCAATCTTTACCTTAGAATCTTGATCCTAGAATCAGTTTTCTATTAAGTTTCTAACGAAACTTAAACCTATCCCTGTTACCCTTATCTGTGCTACACTAAGTTCCCTATTGGGCATAACATGCTTAAATGATTGCTTCCAGTATCGATTGTGTTAGTTCTACTGTTATTAGATACAAAAATGAAATGGGATTGATTTTTTTTCTTTTTTAAATGCAACAAAATGGGATCGATTTGATAAGTGTATTTCTCTGTTTGACCTCTAACGAGTGCCAATTTCGTGCAACATAATTGGATTGATTGGATATGCGTGGTTCTGCACATTAAAAGTTGGGGTGATGACTTAGAACACTTATGGGGTATCTTGCATTACTGATTATGTTGCCGTAAGTTAACCCATTCTAGAATCTAGGTGGAGTTAGAAACATAGCATTCTTATATAATGCGTAAGTTGTTAACCCATTCTAGAATCTAGGTGGAGTTAGAAACATAGCATTCTTATATAATGCGTAAGTTGATGGAGCTGAAACAATCACCCCAAATTAGTAGTTGAAAATGTAATTCGATCCAACAGTTTAAAAGGTAATATTACCTGTCATGGTATAAGCTTAGGGACATATATTGGTGATCTCCCTAGATGACAACCTTCTAAAAAGCAATTCGTAGCTGTTAACTGAAAAATACGCAGACTGTTCAGAAACCTAAAGCTAGGTATCACAAGAGAAGGCTTAATCAGGTCTTAGCAGTCAATTTAACCATATACAGGTCGTGTGAGATAGCTGATGTTGAGTGCTAGAATGCCGCATGTTTGTTGATTGATTTATTTAGGGGGAAATAAATACTGCTCTCAAGCTTCAAGTTTGAAGATCTCCTTTGCAGAAAAAATTGAATGGAATGTCCACTTAGTAAGTTTGTGCTAGAATTTTAATATGGATGCGTTTCATTTTTCTCGGAGGTTCAAGTCTTCTTTGAAAAGATTCAAAACTCCGTGTGTTCAATATATCAACATAAATTATAAGTTTTTTTTTTTTTGAAATTGTTCTGCATCAAATTATTCACTTTAGAGCTCAATGCGGCTCCTATTATTAACCTCGGTAGAGGCCGCCTGTCGATAGAGCAGGCCCAACATCAAGAATCATAATCCATAGAAGCAAATGTTGTGCCGTAATTCAGTTTCTGCAGCAAGAAAGACCAAACGGATTGCTAATTTGGTGTGCCGATTCACTGAGAAATATTCTTGACGATACTTATAAATGGATATTAGTGATTAAAATATCATTGAATGAAGAGTTTGAATTTATTTTTTAAAGCACTGCCAGGCACATAGCGGGTCTTTTTCATTTTTAGTTGTGCATCTTATGCCTTTCTATTCGTCTACATATTTTCTTTGTTTACAGTTCTTATCAAATAACAACTTATATTAGTTTGAATTTATGGTTTAGTGAACATTTATTCTGGGCTCTAAAGGAGGCTCTGTTTAGTAACGGGTGGTGCAAGTTTATTAATGTAGAAGCCAAGATTGCGGATTACATCTAACTGAACTTCTTCTTTGACGAAAATTAGTTGTCAGATGAATTCCATAAATTCTACGGTACGTTATGAAGGATGCATCTTATTTGTATTTGAAATTGCGGCTTATGGCTTCATTATTTTTCCATTTTGAACTGTGTTAATTGGGAAAATGATTTATGAATACACATTGTATACATGGATATTTCTGAATGAAAAATTATCCTAAAACGTTTGATTTTAGTTAAAGGGAAAGGTTTGGCAGGCGCATCGCGCGTGCGTATATTAAACGATCTGACATCTCCCCGAATCAGAGTCAAATTCACATTCTTAAATTTGCTATACAGTGACAGATGACCTTTCCAAAAAAATGCAATGAGAGATGAGATTTTTAGCAGCAAAGTTGCGGACTACGATTAATAGAGTGTTAGATTAACACTCTTCCAAGGACTGGACACATAATTGGATTCCTTGCTTAAAAGGAAAGAAACAAAATTGCCAAGCTATATAGTAGAGCATAGCATTAAACTTGTGATTTAATGAAGTAATCCGCTCACAGCACTAAACTTGTGATTTAATGAAGTTAACAGAAGACATATACAGAGGACAAATAAGCTGATCAGTCCAATCAGTTGAACAGGACAGAAACACTTGAATGTATTCAATTTTTAATTTCACTAAATTTCCAATTCATCATGGAAAAGTCTGATGTTACTGTTAACATGGCTAAAGTTATAAGAACTATTTGATTTACTTCTAATCAACTAACTAAACCAACAGCATTTGTATATACAGAGAGAGTGAATCTGGTGTCTGTTTAAGAACTAACCCCCTACTTACAACTATGGAACACATCGATCATCATGTGTCTTTCTTGAATGCCAATTGAGAAGCCAATGCGAGATGATCACTGCCCCATTTCTGGAAAAAGAGAAAGGAACCCCATCAAACAAACATTCTAACCATTAAGGGCGGGTTAAGTTGTGAGTGCCACAGTGGGCTTCAAAATATGCAAAACACTAAGATTCCTCACTTTTGTCAGCTACAAGAATGCAACACATTCCTAGTTTTTTTGGAAATCATGCCATTTTCATTAACATGATTGTTTGTTTAGAGCATTAGGGCAATGGTGTAACATTTTAAGTTTCTGATAATCTATTCACTCTGCCGCTGGAAATGGTTATGGAACAAAGATGCTACCGACATGTCCTAAAAAAGAAAGAAAGTGATAATGATATACCTTGGTTGGGAATCCAAGACTCCAGTTTTGAAGAGCCTGTTTAGGTATCGTATCGAGAACCTTGACTGTCTGTAGATCCTCGGAATGCCTGAAGGAAGATCAATTTAGGTTAGCAGTCAACCAACCGACCAAAACCATATGACTATGTGTTACACTAATCTTGAAACCCTTTATATTTCTTATAGCTAATTTAGCATCTTCTTGTTGTTATAAAAGACACAACAAAGGTATTGAGGGTTCAGTAAACTAAACTGCTAGGGGACCAGTTGATTCAACTTTTTACGCAGGAAATTCAATTTGAATAAAATAAAAAGGTACAAATACCACCTTAGATGTACTTACCATATATAGTCAACAGTACCCGCAAATCGTCTGTGGTAACTGGTCACTTGAGGTTCCATGCTCACTGGATCTCTAGTCCCAGAAAAATCCTGGTGCATGAATACATAAAGCTCAGTATATAACTAAGAAATAGAAAAACAACAATTTTTAGTGAAGTTCACATGATCTGAGTTCAAATTGACATTGCATCAGTCCAGACCAAAAGAATGGGATGTGAGCTTAAAGGTTATTGAATGACCAACCTCAACTTCTGCATACGAGCTTTTTAACTTAAGAGGACTTTCTAAAAGCATGCACTCTGCGTTTCCTGTTGCTGTTTCTATATCCATCGGAGTCCACGAAGAGGGGTCATAAGTGTACCTCCTTGTGGTTGCAGGCTCGGAACTAATAGATGTAGAGAAATCAATTTGGACATCAGAACATGGTGGTGGTAGATCTGAAATGTGTGCGGTATCTGACAATTTTTCTGAGGATTGATCTGTTTCTGCAGACTCGTGGCTTAAGAATTTACTATCACAGACAGCATCCAACATAGTGGCATCAGTGTGGCATATTTCAGATGTAGTCCCATGCTCTTGATCCACTTCCTCTCTATCTTCACCAGACTTGTTGACTAACATGGTACCTGACTTTGGATCCACACTTAGGTCAATACTAGTAGATGCAGCAGAGATCTTGACATGGTATGTACCTTCAGACAAAGTTGAGGGATTAATCCTTTCTACTGATTCAAGATTTCTCTTTTCCATATCACTGCAAACAGACTTTTGCTTTGTAGTTTCAATCACTGGATTACTTGAAGATAAGCTTGGTTGAGTCCTCAGAGTACGGCCCGGCCTTTCTACATTTTCAGACACGATCTCCATACAAACATCATCATCATTATAAGAAGGTATAAGCGAGGATAACTCTTCCACCCCATCATTTTCAAGATCAACAGGTGGCACACCTTCCTCGGGAATGCCATTTGGACTTTCTTTTATCTGTTCAAGTGACACACTGTGCGGTGACATAAACTGATCCTTACAATTATCTAGTATTTCTTCCTCAATTCTTATAACATCGTAAGTCCTGCTGTTTTCATTTTTGTATTGGACATCAGATCCAGATTCCATGGGTGCATTTACCATCTCACAAATATTCTGAGGCTTTGCTAAGTTTGTCGCCAAAAAAGAATTATCCACTTCGTCGCACGGCTTGTTCTTGTCATGCATGTTTGGTAGTTCATTACCATGTTTCATATCGACATTCTCCTCAACCAGCATAGAAGTGCTGACTGTACCATCATTAGACTGAGCCCTACAATGATAATACAAAGGCTTTTTAGATTTGGGGCCCACGAGGGAAACAAGTCACAAGGTTTGTAAGATATTCACCTAGGAAACCCGTTTCCTGAGTTAGGGTAATTTCGCTTTAGTTCAGATATTTCTGCAGTTGGTTGTCCAGATACTTGATTTCTAGCAAGCCCATCCAAGTTTAACTGCAAATTTCAACATCAGAACATAAATATTACAAAAGACATGTTGTGCATGTTGCAAAATATATTTCAAGCAATCTTAACAAGTGAATCAGAGAATACCTTCTGGTCTAGTATTAGGTTGTACAGTGGACTCTGATGCAATAGAAGATAAAAACAATTGTTATTTAAACTCTAAGGAGCTAACCCTGTTTTCGTGTGAAACAGGTAAAACAAACATTTGCCAACAAATGAAAACTGATTTACCTTTGGGGTACAGTTGAAATCCCCACAAAGAACCAATGGTGCATCCCTCCAGAGCTTTGAAACTGCATGAGCCCTTTCTAGGAGCACTCTGACCTGTTGTACAGGTAAGAAATACAATATTTAGCAGCGCAAGAAATATCCGAAGAGCTGAAATGCATCTTCAAAGGAGCAAAATTTCATAGAAGAATGAAAAAAATCCCCAGGCATGACGAAGTTACTGAGCACCCTTACATATACTGCAGGAGACTGAGAGAGATTCAAGTTCAATTGTTTGTGCCCTCTACAGATGTACTAATACAACAGTTCCAACTTTGACTAATGCACAGTTGCACATGGAATCGTAGTTGGTACAAGAAACTGCAAAGGTTGCATACCTGTCCCAGCTTAATTTCTCCTCTTTTAGGGTTGAACAACACGTGAATATTACATATGACAACTAGATTAGCATCACTTGCACTGCAAAAGCAACACTTTTATCTTGTAAGTCGACATGAAGGTTTAGCGAGTATCTGGGGTATTATACCCCGGGTATAACATAGGACACCTCACACGCGCAATAAAGACTCCAAACACAGGCCAGGCTATAACATTACGACAATCCAACATCCAAGTGTAAAACATTGGCAAGAAGTCAAAAGAAAGAATGGTGAGAGCAAAAGACTTTTACGCGACTTGATTATTTACGACTGAATTTTTCCTATCAGCACAGTTTGCTATGTACAAATAACTATGCTGAAATAGCAATTACATCCCAAATAGATACAGCACTAACTAGAATGGATGTCCTTGTCAAGGAAATTAATCTCAGTTTCCCTAGTTTTCATTCTACGTTGTGATAAAAGAAGGCTATCATTGCAGTAGAATCGTAGACTATTATATGAAATTATTTCAGAAGAACTATACCTTGTAGGCGAATCCGCAGACACCTTGTCACTGGAGTTTTGGTTCCTTGACTTAGTGGAGAAAAGACAAAGTAATATGTTATTGGTATGTGAATGAGATAGAAAAGTAATTCAGAATGGATGAATTTTGGGGTCAAACTCAGAGTTCAACATATGTCATACCTCGAGTACACAAACTTGTGCAACGTTATCACGAAGTCCGAGGTTTCTGAACTCTATAGATTCTTCATGCCGCAATTTGAATCTGATCATACAAAATATTGAAGTCAACGAAACAGTGAGATTCAATCCATTGCTGGAATTCTCTGATAAGCTCTATTCTATAATAAGCCAGCCATAGGTGTCTGAGAAGCAAGCCATTTAGATTTTAAACTATAGAAAAACCCGTGTTACATGGACACGCCTAAAAAATAATTTCAGACGTGTCAATACGTTTTTACCCGGACTTGTTCTCTTTAGTAAAGTTTATGTAATGCCTTTTGGACTAATCATACACTTAATACGCATATATCTTGCAAATTCACTACCTTAAACAGTTATATATCTATGTTAAACTTCTAAATTCAATATTGACTGTGCCGTTGTCCACGTCTTTTTGTTTTTTAAGTTGTCGTGTCGAAGTAGCGTATTGGATACAAGACACCAACACCGACACCGTGTCCATGTCATTGTAACACAGAGAAAAATGAGCACAGAATTATTCATTTTAGACGGAACTTCAATCATTTGAAAACCAAGATGAAAATAAAAATAATCAATTTTTGCGGCCAGCTTCATGCGAAAACAGCAATCAATACTGAAAAGGAAAGAGATACCGTGTTGTGCGCCAAAAAATTGCACATCCATCAATTGCTTGTCCTGTACGCATCTGCAAATTCACAAAGAAGTTCTCTTTCAACTCATATGCAAGAAGAGCATACTTGTTGGTCATGTATAAGCTAATAGCAAGTAACAAAACAGAAAGAACACAAAAACATCAGTGTCTATCCCTGAGTAAATCAACCCTGAATACAGAAAGAAACTGAAATATTATGCAAAGAACAACTGATGTTATTGACATAACAAGTGGTCTGTTTTTGTTTGTTTGGGAGGATTCTAATTTTTTAAAACAGACCTTCCAGATTCCTTCATACCCATGGACCTTTAGCTCGTTCTCTAAGTCCTGGAACCTATCGACCTCCTGCAAGTAAAAATAAGGAATACAACGTAAGAAATCAAGTCATGAATGCAAATTTTGAAGTATCAATAAACATTTTACAAAAAGTGATTTATAACTACTGAAGTGCCATTCATTCAGACTGTAAAGTAAGCTGGCAATGGCAACTTTGACAGAGCTTGCAAGAAGCAAAGGGTTAGAATCTGGAAAGAACACACATATATCTATTTGGGAAAACATTAACCATATATAAGTGACAGCAAATATACCCTAACCCATACTCGTGGGAACAGTATAAAAAAACTGCATCCATGCTAACACTCGAGGTAAATCGGAAAAAAATAGGAAACGGTTATCAAATTCAGCGCGTAGAATGCAATGAATATAGATGCAGTAGTTTATCCAAATCTAACACGAGAATCTTATACCTGGAGACACATAATGTCAGCCGACCATAATCCAAGCTCAAAAAGTATATTTCTCTTTCGCCGCTCCCAGTCCAATACGTAGAATGGTATGTGAAAATAAAGCTCTCTTCTATGGTCTAAAGCCAAGTAGTTGGCTAGTATATTGTATGAAAGCACTACAAAGCGTTCTGTAATCCAACCGTTAAAGTAAAATAAGGTCAAGTTTCCCAACACAGTTTTCTTAAAATAAAACTTGGATGTAAACCAACCCAGTTAAATAAAATAACAAGTATAAGAGTGAAAATGGCAACTCTATCAGTTTATATTTATGAACAAAACTAAATATACTAGTACTATCCTGCTTTTCGCAAATGAATGCACAGTTATACAGGTTTCTACTTGCTACAAAATAACTAAGTACAGGGAGTGAAGTAATACATACCACATTGAGGTGGTGGCTGTGACACCGCCAACTCCCACTTCCTGTAGTCCCATTGTTTGGTGCCAGGAGGAGTAAACGGACGCTGTTGGCGATAATGCAGTGGCCTATTCGGCTGCTGTTGACCATAATGTGGTGGAGGAATCGGCTGCTGTTGGCGATAATGATGTGGCCTATTCATCTGCTGTTGACCATAATAGGGTGGAGGAATCCGCCGCTGCTGGCGATAATGCAGCGGAGGATTCGGCTGCTGCTGGCGATAATATGGTGGAGGAGTCGGTTGCTGGTGTCGATATTGTGGGGAAGGGTGGGGAAATGGCTGTTGTTGTGGCGGTGGTTGACGGTAATGTTGATTTTGGAAATTCCGTCCATTATGCTGCCTGAAACCATTATTTCTAGCTTCAACTGATGGAAAATGTGAATCTTCAGTAACCAATGATTCTTGATTCTCAGACGGAGAGCAAAATTCTCCACATGGAGCTCCTCCTCTAGGCTGAGAGTAAGAATTAATTTAGAATCCAATTTTTAGGATTTCAATTTCAAACAGAGAAAACGAGAAAGAAATTAAAAGATTTAATTTAGGGTTTCTTACGTACGTAACCACCACGAAGAGAAGACATTGAAGCGAAATTGATGTCAGTAGTAGCAGCTGCAATTATAAAAGATTGTAACGAAGACGAAGAAGAAGAGGCGAACCTCATTCTATTTCTAGGGTTTTCATTTCTGAGTGTTTTTGTATTTAGGGTTTTAATGATCGTGAATTTGGTCGTCGTCGTCTTCTCACTTTCGTTTTCCTCCTCCTCGACTGTAGAATCAGCAGAGAAGAAAAATAGATATACAAAACCACAAGCTCATGGGCTTGGCCCATTTGAATGACTGCCGACCAAAGAACCCGCTTATTGTGACCAGTGGGTCGGGTGTGGAATTCTTTCCGGTCGGGCTCTTTTTTTCATTATTTAAAAGTTAAAACGCAATTTATACAGTCGAGAGAGAAAACTGAAGAGTTCTGCAAAGTAATAAGGTGATTGATTAGTGTTTAATTTATCTTTTGAAAGCAGAATCATCTTCAATGGAGAACCTTCCCATAGACATCACGGAAAACATATTTTCTCGCTTATCTATTGAACCCGCCTTACAGTTTAAGCAAGTATGCAAAACATGAAGAAATCTCATTGGTACGAATAAAACCGGTCTCTTGTTCGCTTATGCAGACCTTTATAGTCTCCAATACGACGATATAACAGAAGTACAACTCTACTATGGAGATGAGTACGAAGAAAATCTTGAGCAGTACTACTCCACTGAAACACTTGCACTACGGGAAAAATATACATCTACAACTGGAGATTTACAACTCTTCGCTAAACATCGTAGAAAGTCATATGTTTTACAACTGGTTTCAAAGAAAGAGTTGTCGTATATCATCACTGCCAACCCTTAGGAAACAAGGGGTTGCGCTAAGAAACAAACCACAACTCCTTAAGCAAAAACGTTGTGACGACATTTAGCTATAACAACTCTGTTCCATAAAGGTAGTGACTAAGCCTATCACAATTTTCACAAGAGTTGTTGAAGAACACCAAAATATGATGATGAAAAATAGTGTTAGAGGGGAGATTCAAACATGAACCTACTGCATGGAAGTCTGGCTCATCAACCATCCTTACAGTTCACAAGTTTTGTTTTTTTTTTTCTTTTTTTTTAATAAAAACGTATAACAACACTTATAAGTGTTGTTGAAGTAAAAATATAGAATGTTGGAAAAAATGAGATTAGAAGGGAGATTCGAACATGAATCTACTGCATGGAAGTCTAGCAAATATAGAACGTTGGCAGAAATGAGGATGGGGGGATTTGATCCTCAGCCTCCTGCATGAAAGTCTACACCACTAACCATTCCTACACTATCACAAGTTCTGTCAAGTTTGTGGTTCTTTAATATACTAATTTTAAGACAACCCTTTATAAGAGTTGTGAAACAAAATACAATGTTCAAAAAAAATGCTCAGGTGACTAAGCCGCAAAATATTCTGAAGGAATCTTACTTGTAAATGGATGGATTCGTCGTTCTTACCAAGTTTCCGACTTAGAGTAGTCCACTCGCGGCCAGGTTTCAATCTTGGAGCATGGTTTGCATACAATATGGAGAAATAGGGTTTGTTTAAGGTTTCGTAGAATATTCCGAAGGAATCTTACCTGTAAATTGATGGATTCGTCGTTCTTACCAAGTTTCTGACTTAGAGTAGTCAACTCGCAGCCAGGTTTCGATCTCCGAGCCTGGTTTGCATGCAATATTCATAAATAGTTTTTTTTTAAGATTTCGTAGAATATTCCGAAAGAATATTACCTGTAAATGAATTGGTCGTTCGTAACAAGTTTCTGACTTAGAGTAGTCCACTCCTGGCCAGGTTTCGATCTCGGAGCCTGGTATGCATACAATATGCAGAAATATGGTTTGTTTAAGGTTTCGTAGAATATTCCGAAGGAATATTATCTGTAAATGGATGAATTCGTCGTTCTTACCAAGTTTCTGACTTATAGTAGTCTACTCCCGGCTAGGTTTCGATCTCGGAGTCTGGTTTGCATACAATATGCAGAAATACGGTTTGTTTAAGGTTTCGTAGAATATGCCGAATGAATCTTACCTGTAAATAGATGGATTCGTCGTTCTTACCAAGTTTCTGACTTATAGTAGTCCACTCCCGGCCAGATTTCGATCTCGGAGCCTGGTTTGCATACAATATGGAGAAATAGGGTTTGTTTAAGGTTTCGTAGAATACTCCCAAGGAATCTTACCTGTAAATGGATGGATTCGTCGTTCTTACCAAGTTTCTGACTTAGAGTAGCCCACTCGCGGCCAGGTTTCGATGTCGGAGCCTGGTTTGCATCTAATATGCAGAAATAGGGTTTGTATAAGGTTTCGTAGAATATTCCGAAGGAATCTTACCTGTAAATGGATGGATTCGTCGTTCTTACCAAGTTTCTGACTTAGAGTAGTCCACTCCCAACCAGGTTTCGATCTCGGAGCCTGGTTTGCATACAATATGTAGAAATAGGGTTTGTTTAAGGTTTCTTAGAATATTCCGAAGGAATCTTACCTGTAAATGGATAGATTCGTCGTTCTTACCAAGTTTCTGACTTAGAGTAGTCAACTCACGGCCAGGTTCCGATCTCGGAGCCTTGTATGCATACAATATGCAGAAATAGGTTTTGTTTAAGGTTTCATAGAATATTCCGATGGAATCTTACCTGTAGATCGATGGATTCGTCGTTCTTACCAAGTTTCTGACTTGGTAGTCCACTCGCGGCCAGGTTTCGATCTTGGAGCCTGGTTTGCATCCAATATGCATAAATAGGGTTTGTTTAAGGTTTCGTAGAATATTCCGAAGGAATCTTACCTGTAAATGGATGGATTCGTCGTTCTTACCAAGTTTCTGACTTATAGTAGTCCACTCCCGGCCAGATTTCGATCTCGGAGCCTGGTTTGCATACAATATGGAGAAATAGGGTTTGTTTAAGGTTTCGTAGAATACTCCAAAGAAATCTTACCTGTAAATGGATGGATTCGTCGTTCTTACCAAGTTTCTGACTTAAAGTAGTCAACTCACGGCCAGGTTTCGATCTCGGATCCTGGTATGCATACAATATGCAGAAATAGGGTTTGTTTAAGGTTTCGTAGAATATTCCGATGGAATCTTACCTGTAGATCGATGGATTCGTCGTTCTTACCAAGTTTCTGACTTAGTAGTCCACTCGCGGCCGGGTTTCGATCTTGGAGCCCGGTTTGCATCCAATATGCATAAATAGGGTTTGTTTAAGGTTTCGTAGAATATTCCGAAGGAATCTTACCTGTAAATGGATGGATTCGTCGTTCTTACCAAGTTTCTGACTTAGAGTAGTCCACTCTCAGCCAGGTTTCGATCTCGGAGTCTGGTTTGCATACAATATGCAGAAATACGGTTTGTTTAAGGTTTCATAGAATATGCCGAATGAATCTTACCTGTAAATAGATGGATTCGTCGTTCTTACCAAGTTTCTGACTTATAGTAGTCAACTCACGGCCAGGTTTCGATCTCGGATCCTGGTATGCATACAATATGCAGAAATAGGGTTTGTTTAAGGTTTCATAGAATATTCCGATGGAATCTTACCTGTAGATCGATGGATTCGTCGTTCTTACCAAGTTTCTGACTTAGTAGTCCACTCGCGGCCAGGTTTCGATCTTGGATCCTGGTTTGATCCAATATGCATAAATAGGGTTTGTTTAAGGTTTCGTAGAATATTCCGAAGTAATCTTACCTGTAAATGGATGGATTCGTCGTTCTTACCAAGTTTCTGACTTATAGTAGTCCACTCCCGGCCAGATTTCGATCTCGGAGCCTGGTTTGCATACAATATGGATAAATAGGGTTTGTTTAAGGTTTCGTAGAATACTCCCAAGGAATCTTACCTGTAAATGGATGGATTCGTCGTTCTTACCAAGTTTCTGACTTAGAGTAGCCCACTCGCGGCCAGGTTTCGATCTCGGAGCCTGGTTTGCATCTAATATGCAGAAATAGGGTTTGTATAAGGTTTCTTATAATATTTCGAAGGAATCTTACCTGTAAATGGATGGATTCGTCGTTCTTACCAAGTTTCTGACTTATAGTAGTCCACTCCCGGCTAGATTTCGATGTCGGAGCCTGGTTTGCATACAATATGGAGAAATAGGGTTTGTTTAAGGTTTCGTAGAATACTCCCAAGGAATCTTACCTGTAAATGGATGGATTCGTCGTTCTTACCAAGTTTCTGACTTAGAGTAGCCCACTCGCGGCCAGGTTTCGATCTCGGAGCCTGGTTTGCATCTAATATGCAGAATTAGGGTTTGTATAAGGTTTCGTAGAATATTCCGATGGAATCTTACCTGTAAATGGATGGATTTGTCGTTCTTACCAAGTTTCTAACTTAGAGTAGTCCACTCCCAGCCAGGTTTCGATCTCGGAGCCTGGTTTGCATACAATATGAAGAAATAGGGTTTGTTTAAGGTTTCGTAGAATATTCCGAAGGAATCTTACCTGTAAATGGATGAATTCGTCATTCTTACCAAGTTTCTGACTTATAGTAGTCCACTCGCGGCCAGGTTTCGATCTTTGAGCCTGGTTTGCATCCAATATGCATAAATAGGGTTTGTTTAAGTTTTCGTAGAATATTCCGAAGGAATCTTACCTGTAAATGGATGGATTCGTCGTTCTTACCAAGTTTCTGACTTATAGTAGTCCACTCCCGGCCAGATTTCGATCTCGGAGCCTGGTTTGCATACAATATGGAGAAATAGGGTTTGTTTAAGGTTTCGTAGAATACTCCCAAGGAATCTTACCTATAAATGGATGGATTCGTCGTTCTTACCAAGTTTCTGACGCGGCCAGGTTTCGATCTCGGAGCCTGGTTTGCATCTAATATGCAGAAATAGGGTTTGTATAAGGTTTCATAGAATATTCCGAAGGAATCTTACCTGTAAATGGATGGATTCGTCGTTCTTACCAAGTTTCTTACTCAGAGTAGTCCACTCCCAGCCAGGTTTCGATCTCGGGGCCTGGTTTGCATACAATGTGAACTAAAGATACTTCATGACATGTATGACTAGTTAAAATTACTTCATGACCTATGTAACTAGTCGAAATTCAAACCGGAAGCACAAAGAGAAAGCACAAAAGCACAAAGAAACACACCAATTATCGGATTGATTTCTTATTTTTCAACTTTATTCTTATACATTTTTTGGATTTTTTTATATCAAAATGTCGATAAGAATGTGCTACATTTATTCATATTTTTTTTGGATTTTTTTCGTGTCGAAGGTTGATAATCAAAACGAATACATGAGCTCGTATTAGCACAAAATGAAACACATACTTCTCAATCCGCATGAGCATCCTAAATACAATCTCAACCGTCAAGATCTTTTCTTAATCCGTATGAGCATCTCAAATACAATCTCAACTGTCCATCATTTTCATTCGGATTCACTCTTTTCTTCTTTCTTTTTTTCCGAAGCATAACCCTCCTTCAACCACTCGAACCCAATTCCTATCTGTTTTTCTCTCAATCACCACCGCTGAAGAACACCTCTACTCCACAGATGACGGCGGCGCTCCATCACCACCGCTGCTCTTCTCTCGACCCCTCTTCTTCATCATCTTCTCTCAATCTCTCTCTTTAACTCCCCCTTTCTCTCACCCGCAACAGTCAATAGTAGCAGCTCATCAAATCCAGATCTGAAGCAAATTCTAATCAACCCCATCACTGATTCAAGTTACACAAAACCAAATTTCTTCTCGGTAACAATCAACGGCGTCCCTAACTCAAGTTTCCTTCAAATATTCATCACATAACTCAATTCTTCCATCTCTAGAAGTTCTCGATTCATCAAAATCAAAATCAAAATCTCTGAGCTCAATTGGGGATGATGAGTTTGTGGTTGAATGGTTGATGTTTTAGCTGGGTAGAGTCTGAGTTGACAACCGAAATAGTGAAATTCTATGGGTGATTTGGATGAATTCTGGCAGTAAATGGTACCGTTGGTCTGTGAGGTTCTGTTTGAGAGAAGACAAGAGTTTTTGAAGTTAATTCAAGCATAGACGCAGATGAAGAACTCAGGGAGGAGATGGAAATCGAAATGAGGGTTTCTGAGCTTCAACTGAAAACAGAGATGGGTTCGATTGATTCCCTCAGATAGATAGAAGACATGGGCATATTTATGAAGAACTAGGGTTCTATTGTGTTGGAGGATTGATAAAATCAGAGCTAGGGTTTGTGTTGGATGTATGATTCTGTGATAGATTTGAAGATTTGAATTGATTAAAGGGGAAGCTAAGCTCGATTTCAATCATAAGAAGATGGGTTTTTTGGTAATTGTGTGGTTGTATGCTTGTTGTTAGGGTTCAGATGAAGAAGTATAATGTTGATATTCATGGTTTCGGTTTGATATTGAAGTTTTGAAGACTGCTGCTGCTATAGATGAATGTAACTGGTGGTGTTAACTGTTGCCATCAGTTGAGAACAAAAACAACAAGTTTTGGAGATTCGGGATGTAAATGACAGAACTGGTGATGAAGAAATGAAGAAGTGAATGGAGTTAGCTGAGTCTGGTGTTCGACTTGAGCATGTTGAGGGCATGTTGTTGTTGTTTGAAACAAATAATGGAGTTAGCTGAGTCTGGTGCTGGACTTGAGCTGAGTGATAGCCATGGTCAAATATGTGCAGGAATGGAATGTTGTTGTTACAGGATATTAACTTGATGCAGAGAATGAGATGGATATGAAATAAGCAGTAGGGGCTTGGTTATGTTCAAGAATCTCTAGAGAGGTTGATATTAAGGTTAAAGCTGTGAAAGATGATGGTAATGTAGTGTTTATAGCAGCAGGATATGAACAAGAAGACATGGAAGAATGTAATGTTGATGGCAGTGGTACTGGTTATATGCTGAAATGGTGGTACTGAGAATGGAAGTTGGATAATGTGCAGCTGAAAAGGAGGATGTTGCTGTGATTATTGGCGTGATGCAGTATTGGTGGATATTGACCGAGAGTTAGAAGAGTTTTTCGCGGGATTAATGGATGCTTTTACAGCTGCGAGATAAGCAAGAGAAGACAAAACCAGTGCCACTGATGCTTTTACGTCAAGCCTGGCTTGCCAATATTCTTGTTCAATTACTCTGATCGAAAAATACATGGAATATATGAAGCTGCAAGAAATGGGGAAATAAATATCAACCCATATGGATGGAGTGAAGGTGGTCAAGCAAACTCAATTCCCTGCACAGGTATCTCAATGTAACTGCTAGAATTTATAATTTTCTTTGGTTATTAACAGGCAATGGGATTTTTTCTTTGTTGTTGTGAAATTAGGGGTTATGTAGAAAAATTTGGGATTTCACTGAACCATATAGTTGTGTTTTAATGGTTTTATGGATATGTGTTTTGTAGATCAACAATTGAGATAAATACAGCAGAACAAAAAAATGTAGATTATAATGTACAGGTTTGGGCCTGCTAAAGAGAATCGTATTCTCCACTCACTGCAACCAATGGTCTTTGATTTAGGAGATTTATTCGGAGCCAACTGATGCAGTTCCCATCTTGGTAGACCATGTAAGTTGTCTCCTTCATCTCGTATAGAAGCATACAACTCAGTATAGTGAGACAGCTGAATTAAATATGTTATGTTCTGATATTTTTGTGTTACTCTTTCGTAGTACTTACCAGATATGTTGGGAAATGTTTGTAGGTACAAAGTTTTGGAATTAGAGTTACTGATCATGTGTAATCTGAGAATTTAGGAGAAGATAAGAGGATTTTGTATGGCTACATATAGTTCCCAATTCTCAGGCTGTGGCGCATGAAAACATGATTGCGAGGCAACGACAGTTAAGAAAAAGGAATTTAGGTAACTCACTCTGTCTCTCTCTTTCTCTTAGTTCTTTAGATTACTAATTTCAACTTATAGTTGATTCTTCCTGCCAATCTTACATGCTCAATAGTTACGGAAACAATGCAACTTAGTTACATAACCACTTCTAGGACAATGATACTGCTAAGGGAGCTAGTATTGATTTGTGCAATGATGTTGTGCTTATTTTAGTATGGGTGAAGAAGCTGTGTTTGACCTTTACTGTTTTGTTGTAGGAAGACTGGTGGAGATGAGGAACGGATGATAGCTACTGCAGCTTACATGAAGCTTAAATGGCAGGGCATGTTGGATTAGGATCCTAAAGGAAAGAATGGTCCAATGACTCCATTGCCTGATGTTACCATCCACCAACCTAAGGTTGAAGAAGACTTCGTCAGGCCTTCAATGATGGCTCCTACCGAAATAGAAATGGAAGTTCCCCCACAAATGATAGTAACTTGAATGGGATGCGGTTTCCAGATTCATTATGATCTGGCATACATTGTGTGATTACTGCTCATGTGGATGATGCTTATGTCTACATGCCAACTTCAGAGTTCAAGTATGTTAGTAATGCTGTCGGAAGTTTTATTACATGGCCCAAGGATCGATTAGTGTTCCCATAGACATATTCATAATCTTTTTGGAGTGTGTTTAGAAAACTAAACTTTTGTATCACTGCCATTTTTTTGAATGTATGTGGTTAACACTAGTAGGTTAACTTGAATGAATGTAAGTGTATTGCACTGACAGGTTAATGTGAATGTGAAATACTTTCGCCAGTTTCAGCTATAATTTTTTTTTTCAAAATAGTTTTATGCACACAACTTCTAATAAAAGTTGTAGTTACACATTCATTTACAGAAAACAGAAGTTGTTACTTCAAATATTACAACTGTTAAGGGTATTGTAAAAACAAATCTTGCAACATAAGTAGGAGTTGTTCAGTATAGTTGTACAACTCTAGGAAGTGTAATGATAGTAGTATTCACAATACTAATCGATGTTGTCTTCCAGTTTTCGACTACGAAACAGTTACTTTACAACATAAGTTTGTGTTGTCCAAGATAGTTCGACAATTCATACAAGTGATGTGCAAATATTATTCATAATACTGGTAATTATTGTTGCATATGTTTCTACGATATGCTACTTATGTTGTCCACGATTGTTCTACAATACAAGCAAGAGTTGTGTTAGGTTATCAAAAAAAATCGAAAGAGAATCACAACATTGACAAACTATTGTCGAACCATGAATCACATCACCCTTTACAACACTTGTCAACCATTGTAGAAAAACTTGGACTTCCTACAATACCCCCGTTCCACAATGCATGAAATGGAGTTGTCGTAGGGGTACTGCAACTCTTATCTTGTGTCGTCAATGATGATTTTTCCCGTAGTGTTGCAAAGTTAGACGGTGGGAAATACGATCTGCGTATCCCGCATTCGTATGTTAGTTATTATCATCACATGGTTGGTTCATGCAACAGATTGGTTTGTTTTCAACGCGACCTTAACCGTGTTCCTCCATTTGGTGGCATCTTCAATCCAGTAACCGGAGAACTCCTTTCCCTTCCAGGATTTAAGTATAGAGGCGGGTTTAAGGTATCGATCAGTTGGATTTGGATACCTTCCTTCCACAAACGAGTATAAGGTTGTTAGATGCAGTTACACTGAGTTAAACGATGTGTTAAAGGGACATGTGGAGGTATATACTCTTGGCTCTCAATGCGGGTGGAGAGGAAAACAAAACCTCCCTTACTTTCTTCGTGAATCAGGCATCTTTGCCAATGGAGCGATTCATTGGATTGGCGAGAGATGTCATTGGATGGGCAAGAGATGTAATTGGATTGGCAAGAGATATCGTGGAGAACGTCATAAGATTCTCGCCTATGATTTGGCGGAGGAGCAGTTCAAGCACACCATGTCACTACCTTTTTATTTTGATAGAGGTGATGATAGACTCGTGTTGATGGAGGGAAACTTATGTGCAATTCACAATATTTGCGGCGGGATCATAATATGGGCATTCAAAAAAAAATTGAGAACACAAGGATATTGCGACCCAGAGTAACAAAAACGAATTACTACAACCACAATTGGAGCTGGAGTAAGGAATTTAATGTAGCATTCAAAGACCCGGGCAAGTATAAGTACAGGCCATTTGCAATTACAAGGAGCAATCAAGTTTTATTATGGTATGAAGATGAACATAGGAAACTATATTGCTACGACAATGATACATCAACTCTAACTAAGCTTTGGGATAGCGAAGGTAAAAGTCTCTCATGGGTTGAAGCAATTCCTCACATGAATACCCTTGTTTCTTAAAAGGATCTAGCAGAATGCTCTCATAATAATAATATGACTTTGGATAATGATGAGATTTCTGAGAGTAAGGTATCACGTAAAAAGAGGAAGTTCTAGCTCCATGCAGGTAGAAAAATGAGCGCCTTTGGTTAATTAATATAAATTCTCATTTACTATGAAACCTATGTTCTTTAGCTTTTATGTTCATCCGTTAAGATTATTAATTAGTCTACTGAATTTCTGATATTTTTGTTTGAATGCTTTTATTCTTCTTGTTAATTTTATATGAAACCTTTTTATTGACCTTAGATATGTCTATGTAAGTGTCGCCATTATATAGCAAACTTGTAGCCAATGTCTGCAGCAAGTTCATCTCTAGTAGTTATTGTAGTCAATGTTTGCACCAACTTTATCTCAAGTAATCCAACTGTCCTTGATCAGTTTTCTGCATTCCCGAATGGCACACACATGAACAGTAGTGAAGTTCCAATTATTAAACCTAGATGCACAGCAGAGAGTTACGTTTTGCTGGATCCAGAGGGTTTTCCTATTATCAGTGGAAAAGCGAGATGAATAATTGGTCTTTGCAAATTCAACGATTAATGACTTGCCCGCTTATATGTGACTGTAAACGTACTCTAGCACATACTCGTGAAAAAGCTTTGAAAAACTGCGTACATCTCGCTTACTACATCATTTGGCAAAAACAACCTTCAAAAATAAAGCCAAGTAGCTAGTTTACTATATTGTATGAATGCCAAGAAGCTAGTTTAATATATTGCATGAATGCACTGCAAATCGTTCTGTAATCCAAGTTATCCAACTGTTAGACTAAAATAAGGTAAAGTTATTAATAGAAAAGAAGAAAAAAAAGGTGAAAAATTGCAAAATTTAAGCAAGAAATATGAGTTTCTGTAAGGCACCAACTATTCAACCCTTGTTACCAAATAATTTGATTGAAGATTCTAGAGTGGGAATTGGTATTGATCTAACCATTTTGGATGGTGGCTCGGAAAAACCAATACAAGGAGACGAAATAAACAAGGATAATCAAGTGAATAAGTGAATGTGGAGGATTGTGATCATTCTAGTAAGGAATCGGAATATGAAACAGATGTGGAGGAGATGGGGGTGGAGAAATTGAAGCTGTTGGGGGATGTTTCTCATTTTAAGCCAATGAATAGAGAACAACATATAAAAAAGCTTAAGAATTTCAGCAACCTTCTCGGGGTTTCTCAAGGAAGAAAAGAGAATGCAGTGGAGAACATTTTTGAAGGCATCGTAGATAGGCACAGATCTACAAAATCTGAAAAGGAAATTGCAAAGCTTGCTTGGAATGGAGTTACTAGCAATGAGAATTTGGGGCGTGGAAAAAGAACCCCTGTCAAGAAGAAATACTAGGGTGGTGGTCTTCTAGTGTGTTTGTGAACGTTTTCATGGCTGCCGATGGCGTAAGCTTTTGCTTACTTAGTTTTGCTTTCTTTAGCTTTGAGCTTGGTTTTTTGTAACCTCTCTTGTTGCTCTTGTTGCGGCACTGTTTGGTGCATTCCTTTCTAGTATTTCTTTTTTTTTCTTTTTAATAAAATTTTAACCTTTTAAGTCAAAAAAAAAAAAAAAACTATTCAACCTTGTTGGTGTAAGAAAACCAGTCATTCACTGACAAACTTAGAAAAGTTTGCACACAACCTCCACAATCCACATATAATCATGAAATAGAGACTTGCTTAAAAGAACTTGACCAGGATAGCCGTAAAATGGATCTTGTGTTCACCGAAAAATTTGCAGCATATTAGCTATACTCGATGATAAACCATGTAAGGTATTGTTTAGCAAACAAGAAAAAAAAGAAAAGAAAAAAGATAATAAACCATGTACGGAAATAACAACCTGCACCATTCAAACCAGCAGATAAAAAAGACACTGAATCACAAACACCCCTGCAATGAGCAACTTCCCTTACGTGTGAGTTTCCAGATGATCATACTTTGCCACACTAAAATTGATCTGTTGAGAAATTAACCCAAAACCAACTGGCATTTCTTAAATGCTTTTGAAGCAACATCTGCATGTAAAATCTCTACTTACATGCAATGCTAATCCAGCTCATATTAGTGGACCACCCATTAACATGGATAAACAACACACTGTTGAACATTCTAAATGTGAACATGATATACGACAAGAGCTAAAAATTGATTAATATAAAAGTGCCCACAAAGTAAACAAGAGAGGTATAACCACCACAAAAAGAAGACATTGAAACGAGATTAATGTCAGTAGAAGCAGCTGCAATTATAAAAGATTGTAACGAAGAAGAGGCGAACCTCATTCTATTTCTAGCGTTTTCATTTCTGAGTGTTTTCGTTATTAGGGTTTTGTGATCGTCAATTGACTCAATTTGGTCGTCCTCGTCTTCTTCTTCGTACTGAAGATCGTGGGCTTGGCCCATTTAAAAAGAACCCGCATATAATTACCGGCGGGTTGGGTGCGGATTACTTGTTTTGTTTTCACCATTTAAGGTGCAATTCATTAGGGCTTTAAAATCCAGAGAGTTAATTAGGGTTTTAAAATCCAGAGAGAAAACTGAAGATCTCTGCAAAGTAATAATGTGATTAATTAGGGTTTAATTTATATCGGTTTGCTCTCGAAAGCTGAATCATCTTATTCAATGGAGAACCTTCCTATAGATATCATAAAAAACATATTTTCTCGCTTATCTATTGAACACACTTTACACTGCAAACGAGTATGCAAAACATAGCAAAACCTCATCGGAAAACCAAAACCGGTCTCTTGTTCGCTTATGCAGACGTTCATATTCTCCAATATGACGATGTAACAGAAGTACAGATCTATTATGGAGATGAGTACGAAGAAAATCTTAAGAAATACTACTCCACCGAAACACTTGCGAAATTAGAAGGTGGAAAATACGATTTGCGAATCCCATATTTTCGTTGTTATCATCACATGGTTGGTTCATGCAAGGGATTAGTCTGTTTTCAACGTAACTTTAACCGTGCTCCTCCATTTGGTGGCATCTTCAATCCAGTAACCGGGGAACTCTTTTCTCTTCCAGTGTTAAAGTCTGCGGCCCCATATCATATTTTAAGTTCATTATGCAGAAACTAGTGATGTGGGACTATTGTCTTTTCACACTCTCCCTCACGTGTAAGGCAAGTCATTCGGCCTAACACGTGGACCTACGCACGTGTGGGTCATGGGTGTGCAGGTGACATTCGGTCACGGTCCACCCCACGTACAGGTCATACGAGTGACCAGTCATTCGGTCACGGGTGCACATGTGACCAGTCATTCGGTCACGGGTGCCACTAATTCGGCCTACACCCCGCGTACGGGCCTAGCTCTGATACCATGTTAGAATACGGAGATCCAACTCAAAACCAATTGGCAATAAGTGGAGTAGTTCCACACCTTATATGGACCGTTGTATGGTTACCCTGCCTTCTTGGGTCTTACTGGGTATCACGTCTCATACAGGGCTTGGCTGTGATGATAATATATTAGAATACGGGCATCCAACTCACAAGCAATTGGCAACGAGTGGAGCGGCTCTTCCATATTATATTTTAAGTTAATTAAGTGGATTATAACGATGTGGGACTATTTGTCCTTTCGCACGCCCCCTCACGTGTAAGTCCAGTCACTGGACCTCACACGTGGACCTACGTACAAGTTACCAGTCCATCAGTAACATGTGTACACAGGTGAGTGACTAAATCAGGGGGTAACACCTCAGCCAGTATCGGCACTGGCCTACGCCCCGGGTGTACAAGTGACAAATAAACACTTCGGTCGATAACTCGGCCTACACCCGGCGTACGCAGGTCTGGATCTGGGGCTTAGCTCTGATCCCATGTTAAAATCTGCGGGCATCCAACTCAAAACCAATTGGCAATGAGTGGAGAGGCCCTAAGGATTATAAAACGGCAGGATCTTAGATTGCCCAACAATGTGGGACTAATAATCTCAACAGAGGTGGTTAACGATGCTGTAAATGAACTTGGAGAGAAAATATGGATTGATCCGGAGAACTGCAGGCCAGGTGCGGGTGGAGTGATCACGGCAAGAGTGAAGATAGCTATTTCAAAACCCCTTCATAGAGGTGGCTGGTGGAACACCACAGCAAGAGGAGTATCTTGGGTTAGATATCACTGGGAAATACAAACACATACCTTATGTAAGGATTGTTTTGTTTTTGACCACATGAAGAAGACTGTGCCAATATTGCAAAAGACTTGAAGATAAGGAGATATACAAGTGAAGAATATGTAGCTTATATTCATGAGCTAGCAAATGCTTATGGTGTGGAGATAGTTGAAGATTTAGATCTTCTAGTGCAGAAAATATGTGAAGCTAGCCAGAAACAGTTACAAGAAAAAGTTGTTGATAAAGTAGAAGAGGGGAGGAAACTCAAGAGATCCATAAATAATGATACGGAAAAAGATTTGTCAGAAGAAGATGAGCACGATGGTATGATACAGATCCAAGATGTTAATATTAACATCAACAACAAGAAGACTGGAAAGGGACCATCTACTGAGACTGATGATATGGAGCACGATCTGATTGAGGAAGGAGACCCTGCTGAGAAGGAGTTTATTCATGATTCTGACGAGATCCCTGTTGTTACGGTATTACTTTCTTACTACCCTAAGTTTACTCATGATTTTGAGTCTAAGAAGTTGTAAGACATGAAGGTCCTTAGTTGGAACTGTCAAGGATTTCTTGGAAAAGACACTAGAGAACATTTACAACATCTCAATAGGCTTCACTCTCCTGATATTATTTTCATTTCGGAAACCAAAATCAATGATGATAGGATTCTTAAACTTTCTAGTTTTTTAGGATTTCCAAACAAAATTTATGTTCCATCTGTTGGTATAGCTGGTGGCCTTCTGTTCTTATGAAAGGATGGCTTTTGTTTGGATATTATGGATTCTTCCCCTAATAGGATTCATGCAATAATTTCTAATGATCCAAGCAAATGAGAGTGGTTTCTCTCTTGCGTCTATGGTACTCCCTATAAAAAAAAGATCAACCAGAGCAATGGCCTCATGTTTTAGACCTTAGTAAATCTGTAAAAATCCCTTGGGTACTTATAGGATACCTAAACATTACTATAGACCCCAATGATAGAAACTCTCAGTCACCTAGTTCGACTCCTAAGGAGGTTATAGAAGTCATTAATAAGTCTGGTTTAATGGATCTTAGATTAGTGAAAATACCTTTACTTGGTCTAGTAACAAGTACGGCAAAGAAAAATTTAAATCTAGAATAGATAGAGCATTAATCAATGATGAATCGACCGTTGTTTTCCTTGATGCTCTTTTATCCCACTTAGCTCAAAGGGGTTTAGATCACTGTCCCGTTTTATTAGACTTGTATAAATCTAATAGGGGAACCGGTAGGAATTGGAAATTTTGGGAGCATTGGCTTCATAATAACTAGTGCCAAGAAGATTTTAAAAATGCATGGTATGTTTGTTCTAATGGTTCAAATGCTTTTATTCTTTCTAATAAGCTAACCAATACTAGACATCTTCTGTCAAAGTGGAGTAAACTTTTTTTTGGTGACATTGAAGGCAGAATTCTAAATATGCAGTCTAATATTACTCAATTGCAAGCATCTGATATAAATGGAAGTAACACTAATGAAGTGATCAATCTGGAGAAGGAAATCAGTTCTCTTGAAGATATTCTGGCAAGTTCCAATAGACAGAAATCTATAGATAATTACTTCAATGATATGGATAAAAATTCTAAATACTTTCATAATAGAGCCAATAAAAGAAGATCTCGTAACAGGATTGATGCTCTCCGTGCTCCAGATGGTACTCGGTATTCAGATACAACCTCTCTTCAAGATCTTCTCAGTAATCACTTTTACAATATTATGAGTACTTCTACACCAGCAATAGTTACTACTTCTTGGAACATATTCCTTCCATTTTGAATGATGCCGATAATCAAGAACTTGAGTCCATTCCTATGACCAAGAAATCTATTCAGCTCTCATGTCTATGGAATCGTGGACAAGTCCAGGGCCGGATGGATTTCCACCGGGGTTCTATCAATCTCAATGGTCAGTGGTTAAAGAAGATGTGTGCAACATGGACAAGTCTTTCTTCCATTCTGGTTTTCTTCTCAAGGAGCTTAATAAAACAAGAATATCACTTATTCTTATAGTGAAATTACCAAGCAAACCTGAGGATTTCAGGCCAATTGCATTATGCAATACTGTGTATAAGATTATATCAAAGGTTATATCCCTAAGGATGAAGAAAAAAATTACGAAAATAATATCTCCAATGCAAGCTGCATATGTTCAAGGGCGTTTAATTTCTGAGAATGTTTGTCTTGTACAAGCTCTGAAGAGGAAAAAAGGTCGTAGTGGTCACTTAGCTCTTAAGATGGACATGTCGAAAGCTTTCGACAGATTGGAGTGGAGTTTCTTAATTGATATCTTAAAAAAGTTTGGTTTTGATGATAAGTTTTGTCAACTCATCCAGCAATGTATCAGCACCACTCAAATTGAAGTTCTTCTTTCCAACTAAAGCATTTAAACCAACAAGAGGCATACGTCAAGGAGACCCGTTGTCTCCTTATTTGTTTATCTTGGAAATGGAATCTTTCTCTAGGTCTCTAGATCACTGTGAAAGATCGAAGCAACTCACAAGTAGAAAAATATCAAGATCAGCCCCTAAAATCAATCACCTTCTCTTTGCGGACGATTGTCTTCTATTTTGCAAGACTACTCTTGATCAAACTGCCAAGCATCTCCAAATTATTGAAGAGTTTAGTGTTTTTTCAGGTCAATTAATTAACTTCAACAAGTCAGTAGTTTATTTCAGTTCAAACTTGTCGCCTACATCATGTCAGACTTTCAGCGGTATTCTCCAGGTTCGTGAGATGAATCTCAAAGAAGAACAATACTTAGGATTGCCTTTCTTTGTGGTAAGAAACAAAAAAGTGCCTTTTGGTGTTCTACAAGAGAAGATGAATCATCGTTTTACAAACTGGAATGCTAGCAATATGTCAGAAGCAGCACGTTCTGTTATGATTCGAAATGTCTCAAATGCTATTCCAATCTATCATGTACAGACTTTCAAACTCCCTGAAGTGACAATCAATAAGATGAATATATCTCAACAATTATTCTGGAGAAATAAAAAATCAAATAAAGGAAAGAAGATTATTACTTGGAGAAGAGTTTGTCATCCAAAATTGGAGGGGGTCTTGGTTTTCGTGATATGCACACATTCAACAGAGCCTTGTTGGCCAAGTCTGCATGGAAACTTTGTACGGATCAAAACTCGATTATGTCTAAGTCTCTCAAGGAGAAATATTACCCAGATGGTAATCTTTTTGATTTAAAAAAGAAATCCAATACAACTTGTTTTTGGCGTAGTATAAGTTCAGAGCTTAAATTCATTCAGAGACCAAGTTGCTGGAATCCGGGGAATAGAAAATCTATTCTCATATGGAAACATCGCTGGATACCAGAGCTATAAGAATCACTACAGCCAAGACTGGAGTGTAATACGGCTCATAATTACACACATGTGCATCAGCTTTTCATACCTGAATCGCAGTGGAACATTCCCTTGCTTGAAGATATATTAAATCCAGAGACCGTAGAGCTTATTTTGGGTATTTCAATTCACCCAGGGCAGACTGACAGATTGATCTGGTTGCTGGAGAAAATGGGAGATTCTCAGTCAAATCCACTTATCATCATATGTACCAGGAAACTTCCTAACTTCTTTCAGTAGATTGCAGGATGAGTAAACTCTATAGCAGACTGTGGAAATTACCTACTTTACCAAGAATTAGGCAATTCCTTTGGAAAGCCATCTCTAATCTTCTCTCCATTAAAGATCTTCTTGGATCTGCAATTGTGGGTAATGATGATTTATGTCCTTTCTGTGCACTCCAATCAGAAACTGCAAGTCATCTTATTATGCACTGCAATTTCTCAAGAACAATTTGATTTGTGACTATTGGCTGGACAACTAATAACTCGGGTACTTTTACTGAATGGATTCAAAGTTGGTTTGACAGTTTGCATACTGGGGCAATTACGGAAATTGATATAGTCAAAAGAGCAATAGTAGCATTTGGATGGTAAGGTGTGACAAAGTCTTCAACAGCAGCAGGGCCGGTCCTGAAGGGGAAGCAGGGAAAGCTCCACTTTGGGGCAACAGGGCTTAGGGGGCAACAAAATAGGAGTACTTTGTTATATGTAGAAACCAACCATGAAAAGAATTGGGATGACTACGAAGATTGAAGAAGTAATTATACAACGACTGATTGAAAATCAATGATCAGGTTGTGTTACTAGGATTTCAGAATGTTTTAAAAAAGTTTTTTGATCCCCCGATCTCTCAAGGTGAGTTTTAGGGTTTTAGGGTAATACAAGGTATGTACCATTGTGTGTGGGATTTGTTTAAAGTTTCAGAATGCGATAGATTCAGTTAGAATTCTTTTTTCTATTTTTTTATGCGCTCCATTCCTACGATTTTGGTTCGATTCAGTTCAATCAATATCAATTTTCACTCCGTCTGCATGTAGATTTTGGTTCGATAATCCTTTCATGATAGGGTTATCGTTCAAACCTTACCTGGATTCCTACTCCAAAAACACACAACATGTGACAAGTACTTTAAAATAAGAAAACGATTATGGGATTACAAACTATTCTTATACGTTTTGTTTTCTTGGGTTTCTTTCTTCGCCTTCCTATGCGAATATTTGGACAATATACTTGTGTTTCCCTATTTCAATACGGTATTCCTAGAGAATGGATCATTGATGGTCCTATTTCAATACGGTATTCATAGCGAATGGATCATTGATGGTCAGATGTGAATTAACATGTTTGGTTTTTCAGTATGGAATTTATTTTTTTATTGAAACAACTTACAATCGAAAATATGTTGTTATGCAGCTGATGCTCTTTGGGGGCAACACTCTTCCGATTTGCTTCGTGGCAAAAATATCTCAAGACCGCCCCTGACAGCAGTAACTCAAGTCCTAATATAATCATCCAGAGATGCAAGTTACTAATTGAAGAACATTCAAGCAAGATCGAAAATTCTACTAAAATCACTCACAGGGTTAATCGTGAAAATGTCCATTGGATACCTCCCCTATTGATTGTCTGACTATAAACCTTGATGGTTCTTTTGATTCTAATACTTTTTTTGGGTTGTATAGGACTAATAATTTGAAATTTCGCAGGTGCACAGTAGGCAGCAAGGTGCATTAGCATAAATGAAGATAGGAGTGCGGAACATGTGGAATGTATGGGATTGTGGAGTGCTGTCAAATGGACTGAAGAGTTAAAGCTTGAAAGGGTTCACTTTGAAATGGATGCTAAAGTGATTGCAGGCGCTGTCAATAATGATAATAGTACCATTGATTGGAGACTACATCACAGTGTTCTGGACATAAAGAATTTATTTCCAGTTGTCAGTTCTTCTTATGTTCCGAAAGAGAGGAATAAAGTAGATGATCTAGCCAAATTGGCAAGAACAGATAGGTTTTCTTTTACTTGGGGTTGTGTTTCCCCTCCTGAAATTTCTAACCAAGTTGCAGTAGGTTGCTCTCATCTATTGACTTAATCCTTCTATATCAATACATTTTTCTGTTTCGAAAATAAAAAAGGTTGGGTTTGCAATTGCATCCCAATTCTCGGCACTCCGTCTGTGCCGACCTTTTCTGGGTCTGCGCCAACTGGGACATCATCTTTACTAGCCAAATTATCCTTATATTCTTCTAGAGAAGAATAGTTTTCCATAAAAACCACGACCTGATTTAACAATAACGGTTGACATACAAGTTAACACGTTTGTTTCTATAGACTTTCATTATAAAAATTATCCATCTCTGTGAATCGGGCGATAGAATGAGTTAATTCAGTTTTAATTTTTTCTTCCTGTTCTAATCTTTTCCTCTGATTTCTCTCAACATTGAATCCTTTGCAATCTAATCTTTAACTTACATCTTCATCATATTTATGTCTCTTTAATTTTCGTTTTATTTCCATATTTTTATCTCAATCAATTTTTTAATCGATTTTAAAATTATGAATTACTAATCTCTTTTTCTCCAATATATGTATCGGTATGAGCTATGGCTTTTGCCTTTTTGTTCGTTGTGATCCAAGCGTTTGCAGAGTATTTCATAAAGCATTTGTGTCATGTGCTTGGGGTGCCCCATATCGTAATTATGGCTGTCTTTAGTAGTTCAGTAGTTAATTGTAATGGTGGGCTGTGATTGTACCAATTGGTATCTAGAGTCGTTTGATTCTACTTATTTCTTCAATGGAGGTTGCAGATATGAACGAAATTTATCCAAGAGAATTTACTGAAATTGAATTATTATCACAGACGATTTATTGCTTGGAAAGATATCAAGCTGCAGTAACAGAGAAGCTGGAGGGGAAATCTATTCGACCTCATAGGCAAGTAGCTGCATGGATGAACTTCGTTTCAACAGAAATAAAGGATATCCTGGCGATGGAGCGAAGGCTTTGTAATGAGAATTCAGAAGAAAGTCTTGGATTACTCCGATCAGTGGTTCAACAATTGAAGACGATGAATAAATACATCGCTGACCACATGGAACCAACTCATGTTGATTCAGATTCAGTAAGTGATTCAACTCACAAACCCTCAATTCCACTAGCTGAAGAAGAAGATGAATCTCCCGATTGCAAGTTGATTCCGCCGTTTTTCTTTGAAGAAATTGAGGATTCAACAACTGTAGACTAACAAATTTTTTTCCCTAATTGGAGTATTTTGAAGGATGCTTTTCAAATCAAAAATGTTCCTGGTAATTTACAATACAGTAATGAGCGAGTGTTTTTCTATTTTACTTAATTCTTCTCGTTGCATATTTGACCGTGGAAAAGAGTTTGACATTAGGACTTCTGATCGTGTTGGAGATTATACATTAGGTTCAGTCACAACTATTTCGGGTTCATTGTTACCTAATGTGTGTTCCATTCTAATAGATAAATATGATTGGAATTCTGTTCAAGAGCTGCTTTATAAACATGGGTACTGGCCAGATTCTTGGTCTAGTGCTTTATTTGGTTGTATATCAGCTAGAGATGATGTTTTTAGTACTTCTTGGATATTGTTTGATAAAATTCCTAAAAGTGAAACTTGGAGTTCTGAGTGTTGGAGGAAATTATTTTCTCTTGCAGCCTAAACAGGATAAAGTGAGCTACAAGTTAATAGCAGATGAATGTCTCTTAATATTCATGAATTCTGCTCGTTGGATATACGATCGTGGCAAGGTGTTAGATAGTGCTAAAGGGAATTTTTCTTTTTATTTTACTGATACATATGAATTTTGTGTTGATACAAATACTTCTTGGGTGACTGTTCTTATTGGATTAATTTTGATGGATGCATACAATGGTGACTGTCATGTGGCTTGCAAGTGGTTTGAAAAAATATTGCAGCAAGGTAATGATTGTGGTTGTATGTTGTTTTTCATGGCATTATTTGGATTTCCTGTCTCTACTAGCTGGGGTGGGAAGCACTTATTGTTACAACTTAAGAATAGGGTAGTGAGGAGTTTGAATGGTGATGAAAGGAATGCACACTTTCCTACTGTTATAGAAGTTTTCTTGGTTAAGTTATTAGTTTATGAATGTCTCTTCCTTATTCTCGATCGCGATTGACCTTATCATATGGTTTTCCAGTTTTGATAAACTTGATTCTAAGTTTGAGCATCAAATTAAAGTGTGGTTTACGGATTCAATGGTATCTGCGTTGGCTAAACCTGGGTTGTATAATTCTAGAGCAGTTCTACTTGGTGAATTGTCGGAGGTTAATGTTGTTGAACATGTGCATGGAATTATGCTGCCAAAACTTTTAAAAGAGTTTATATATCAGTGGATGCTTGTCTTTTCAGTTCCCAAAAGTGTGAGAGCATATTCAAATCTCTGGCCAACACCTAATATTTATAGCAATTGTATGATACCACCTGGTATTATAATGGGAACTCAGATCTTAGTCTTAGTATTTTAGATTCTTAAAATGTTGCTGCAGGTAGGATACTTGAGGTGGAAATATAGATTGGTTCAACCCAGCTTATGGAGTGTGCGAATTGTTCAAACGTCAGTTCATTTCTCACTTTTTGGCTGTGTGAAAAGATGGACTTCTCGAAGAAATGTGTTTTGTAATGCTGAAACCCATAATCCACTTGCAGCCATTCTCACGAGATTACTTACTATATGGCTTGTTATCGAGTTACCTGGATCACCTAGCTATTTGAGCAGTTTTCGAGTGTTGTTTGATAGAGGGAAAGTGCGTAAACCCAAGAATGGTGGAATGGGCACAGTTAGATTTTTTATGAATGATTTATTTACTATTCAAATGTGGGTTCCTGTGATGGCACCTGTGCTGTTTGTTAAACATGGTTGAGAGTGCTGTGCTGAAATTGGCGGATCATGTGTTGCATATATTTTTCATGGAGTTTAAATTTCTTTCAGTGCTTCCATTCTCTGCTCACACAGTTGCTGGAGCTGAACTTTATTTCTAAAGACTTGTGTTTTTCTTGTACTATTTGCTCACATCTGAAGCCTGCGGGAGTTTTTCAAGGCATGAGACAGTTTTAATGGCAAATTTGTATTGCACGATGGATAACAAGCTAGAACTCTGTGCGTGGAGGATTACATTACAAGAGTGCAAATAAATGATAGGTTTACTGTGGATGCAGGAGTTTTCTATATAGGGCCATTGCAGGTCAAGGAAAAGACGAGTATGATATTTCCGAACTATAACCTAAATGTTAATCACACCTTGGTTAATTCTTGTTGATGCTAGCCATGTTGCAGTCGGTCGCTAGGTTTCATATTTCGACACAAATGGCGCTCTAAGAAAGTGTTTTTCTGTGGGAGGTAGCTAGTGTTGACAAGAATCCGAAGCTCAAGATGCTTATGAAATTTATTACCGAGGAGAGGACAAGGATATCTCGGTTCAGGCCTCACATATCAAGACTGGCATTCCAAGTGGCGCATCCAGACAGGAGTTATGCGGAACCGTCCCGGAACCTCAGGAACTGTCCCGTCCCATGGAACCGTCCCGGAATCTCAGGAACCGTACCGGTACCGTCCCGGAATCGTAGTCAGATGGGACAGGTACAAGTACTAAAACTGATACCGTGCCTAGAATAGGTACGAGTAACGGTTCTATGATATTCTCGTCCCATCCCGTCCCGTAGTACCGAGGATCTCTATCCGTTGAAATTAGAGTTAAATCCTAGCCGTTGATAATAGGGGTTATACCCATTCTCTATCGCATTCTCCTAATTACCTGTTCCCTCTCAAGATTACGCAAACTGATATAGGTTTTGTGGTGGTTGCAACCGCGAAGTTGGGTCTTCTAATTATTTAGGATGCATGGGTGCCTTTTGGCATCCTGAGTGTTTTTGTTGTCGCGCTTGTAGTCAGCCAATAACCGAGAATGAGGTGAGATGTCCTTCGCTTATCTTGTCTTTTGCACCATCTCATTTCAGTTTTCTTTGATTGATTCTTACGGTTCATTTTTGTTGAATCAAGTTCTCTTTGTCAGGGAGAAACCCGTACCACAAGTCTTGTTTCAAAGAGTTGCACCATCCCAAATGCGAAGTCTGCCATCAATTTGTAAGAACACATAACCAATCGCGTTATTTGCATACGGTTGAATTAAAGAGTTCATTACTTTTGAACTTCGTCCGTCTTTCCAGATCCCGACAAATGGAGCTGGTTTAATTGAGTACAGGTCTCACCCATACTCTTAACGGTTAATGTTTTTAAACTTAGAACTTTCAAGAATTTTTGTTTTGTTTTTTTTTATATTTTTTTTTCTTTTTTTTTGTTACATATGCTACAGGTAAAGAAGCGGTCCCGTCCCGTCCCACACTGGTACAGGTACAGATACATATATAAGGTACATGACCGACCATAGGGAGGTACAGGTACTGAGCTAGGAAAAAACCCGTACCGCCCCGTCTCATGTGTAGCCCTAGGATCGTCTATTCTGGACAAATAAATACAAACAGCTGTGCAGACAGAGTCGCTTGTCTTTTGGAAAATGACACAAGAATGTCAAGTTCAATGGCTGATAATGGTATTCATTGGCGACAGTTGGTTGTTGGGCCTGGTTTGCAATGTGTAAGAGTCCCTCAAGGTTATTTATTTGCGTTGAGGCTATTAGGCTTCTCATACCAGTTTGAGGGACTAATTCGGCTACAGACCATTATTTTTGCTTGTTACTTCTGCATTCCTCCTGAAGGTGTCGCAGGCGATGAATATCTATCACTCAAGCTAGTTTTCGTGATTCTCATCTTTGAGGACAAATATGTTTTCAATGTGAGTGGAATGTCATGTGCTTGGGGTGCCCAATATCGTAATTATATCTGTCTTTAATAGTTTAGTAATTAATTGTAATGGTGGGCTGTGATTGTACCACCTGGTGTCTATCTAGCCGTGGGTTCTAGGGTAGTACTTGAGAGATTTAGATACTCTCGTGTCTGTAATGGGAAAGGATGGAAAATCAAGAAATCAATAGAACTTCTGTTCTTTAGGCTCTGTTCATTTGAATTCAGAGAAACTCGATTCTTCGGAATTGAGAAAGGTTTATCCTCAAATTATCACCCCAATTTTGTCATCGTCTCATGTACATGACAATTTGCTACAAAATTTTATCTGTATGGGCGTCTCTGGTTATAATGGTGTATGGTGGAGGATGAGATTACTCAATTTCAACTTATTGAGTCCAATCCATAACATATCTCTCTATTCCACCCTTTCACAAAAATTCAAATTTCAAAAATTGTGCTATAAGTTGAAAGTTTGTTACTCAATTTTCTCGGCTTGACTTTTACAAACTGGTATACTTTCCTAACTAGAAGAGATTTTCTTAGTCTTTATTAACATGATAAGAGCCTAAGAGCAACCACAGTCATGACCAAATTTGGGGACTATACCCAAATTTGGTCCCAAATTCAGCCGCAGTGGTACTGACTAAAACCATATTTAGTCCAGTTAATTAGGGTTTGCGACCAAATGTGGTCGCCAACCCAGACTAAAATGATTAATAGTGGGACGGAAGTATAGTGGGCGTATGATTTCAGACGGAAGTATAGTGGACGCTCCACATCGGGCGTACGTATAAATAACGTATGATAATGGGGCGGATGTATATAGAGCGTTTGAGTTAGGCGTTATTATAAACACCGCCGGGCCATACGTAGATAAAACCTACGCCCCATAGCAGACGCAGTTATTAAAAACGCCTGGTTTGGACGCAGTTACTAAAAGCGCCTGGTCCGGGCGCATGTATTATGACCGTATGCGGGAGACGGACGTATTATTAACGTCTGTGTGAGACGCATGTTTTATGGGCGTATGAGTAAGACGCATGTTTTATGGGCGTATGAGTGAGGCGCATATATTACGACCGTATGGAGTGGGCGCATGTTTTAGAAGCGTCTGGGATGGGCGCATATATTAGGACCGTCTGGAGTGGGCGCATGTTTTACGAGCGTCTGGGACGGACGCTCGTATTATGAGCGTTTGTTCGGAGCGCATGTATTACGAGCGTCTGTTACCAGGCGCATGTATTACGTGCGCCAACGGTTATATTTTGGAATTCTGATTTTGGTTTTCTGATTTTCCGACCGTTTGATAGATTGCAACGGCTCTTTCGTATATCTATATATAGCATTTGACAAACTTATTTCTGCATAATCTTATCATTTATAATTTCTATTTCAAGAAATATAGAAATATGGCACCACGAGGTCCCAATTTTACAACAGAAGAAGATACAATGATATGTAGAATCCATTTAGCCATATCTCAAGATTCTGCTACCGGAACCGATCAACCAGAAAGAGTATTATGGAGTCGGATCAAAGATAAGTTGGAAGAAGCCCTGCCTTGTAAACCAAAACGTACTTGGACTTCTATCCAGAGTCGATTTCAGGGAATAAGTAGACAGGGAGAGCAAAATCCAATGCCCAGGAGGAAATGCTAGAGGATATAATTAAGGAGCAGCAAAGTTTCAATGAACATTACAAAGCACAATCACTAATGAAGATGGGACAGAGACAAGCTGAGTTTGAAGCAATACAAGCAAAACAAACCATACCTTTAATCTTCAATCAAATTTGCCCGCACCCGATTAACGAATAAGATTAGTCGTTTCTTTCACAAGAACTCGTTTCTCCGCACCCAATCAAATGGCCGTCACATGAGATTTAGGTATTGCCCTAGATTTTTACTTAGGTTTCGTCGTTTTTTTTTCTTCTGTAAAAACGTAGGTTATGTAAAAAGAGGAGGAGAAGAGGATAAAAGAAGTATATATTCAGACGCTCTTTCTAAAAGCGCCCCACACAAACGCTATTTCTGTGCACGCCCCATCGAAACGCACTTATTAACAACGTCCCAACTAGACGCACTTATTAACAACGTCCTAACCAGACGCACTTATTAAAAACGTCCCAACCAGACGCCTCTTTCATGCACGCCCCACACAGACGCTTCTTCAATGCACGCCCCATTCAGACGCTCCTTCTATAAACGCCCCAATCAAACGCATCTTGTATAAACGTCTCACCCAGACGCATAAGCCATTAACGCCCGAAACATACGCACTTTATATCTCCGTATGAATGGGACGCACTTTTAATCCCCGTCCCTGTAGACGCACTTTCCATCCCCGTCCCATATCCGGCGTTAATTATACCTACGCCTCAATCAAACGCGCATTATACCTACGTTTCACTCAAACGCATAATATAAAGCCGCCTAATCAACAAACGTGAATATAATTTCCGTCTGACATCGGGCGTGTGTATAAGTTACGCTTCACCAAATTTGGTGTTCTACCACTGCGCTTGAACACCCAGAATACCAAATTTTTTTGGTTTTTAGTCTTACTTTTGGTATTTGGTCCGTCTCATGGCTGTGGTTGCTCTAAAAGTACTCGCAATTTCATATCCAATAACTTGTTCAACCCTAATCTAAAAGCTTCTTCAAATAACCATTTTTTTACTTATTGCATTCTATTCTAGAAAACTACTTTCAAAATGGAGGCAGGAAGTTCTAATCAAGTTAGCGAATTAGTTAATAAGTTCAAGCAAAGCAACTTTGAAATTTGGAGATTCCAATGAGTTGTTTGTTTTTCAAAAATGAGTTTAATAATGAAGAAGAAAAAGGATCCAACCGGGAAGCTATTGTTGGAATCTTGCAACAATAAATAGCTCGTTGGAAGTATCAAATAATATGTAAAAGACTAAACGAAAAATAACTCTACCACAAATAACTTAATGAGGGCGAAATCACAGGTTCAACAAGTTTTTCTTAGCACATTAGTTCGCGGGTATATTCAAGATTGAGCAATGCTAAACCCCTCACAGCGAAGATGTGTCCAGGATGTAGCGCCCCCTAAGCTAGTAGCTGACTAATCCAAGAGATTAGCTAAATAAAGAGGCACTACGAATCTAAATCATTTACTTAAACTATCAATTAAGAAATCTGCTACAAAAGGTATCCCAAAACTAACCCCGCTCATAATATATATACATGAACTTCTCTCAAATGATACATATACAATAGTCATTTGGTTTACAGATACAATAAACAACATAATAAACATAGCAGAAGTTAACTAATTAACGGAGTCAACACTTGTGGCTTTCGCTGCGCAACTCTGATCTGTCTCTGAAAACTGAAAGTGGAAAAGGATGAGCACAGAGTGCCCATTAGGAATAACATTTAACTTTCAATTAATCATTGGAATGATTTTGAAAAAAATGAATATATCGGATGTCGACCAATTCCTTACACATCCCATATTATACACCGATAATGAAGTCTATTGGATGTCGACCAATTCCTTATACATCCAATAACAAATCATGTTTTTCTCAAAACACTAAAAGGCATCCAAAATACAGAAACAAACAATCATGGTATATGGAACTAACTCATTCGACAAAATAATGTATTATTGGATGTCGACCAATTCCTTACACATCCAATATTATGCATTGATTTCGACCAATTCCTTACACATCAATGTTGGTGTCGACCAATTCCTTACACACCAAAATGAATGAGCGTATTCTATATACTTTCGGAATTTAAATAAAACAATGCACAATCAGATAATGCATGAATTTGTTAAACATAAACTTTAGTAAAAGAATAAAACAATGGTTTCAAAAGAGTTAAAAGTATTACCACCTCTTTTGATGACAAGCCACGCCTACCTCGAGATCCACGATCCACTGGTTCGTCCTTTGAATCGATCGTTGTTAATACAAACTAACTGTTAATCACATAAGAAGTCTAAGAAGCTAGCTAAAATGGCTCATACAAGAATCATACAAGTCTATCTAATTGCTCTAAGCCCATTTATGGTTCTACACTTCTTTATTATCCATCTCTTGCATATCTAAAGGTTTAACTAATCCAATTAGATTGATTCTATAGTCTATAGTTAAGTCTTATGAATATATACAACTTTGTAGAATAAGCCAAAGGCTAATTCGAACCCAAAAGGTCCAATTCATCAACATAGGGTAACTAGTCCTAAGCCCAAGTCCACTAAACAAAACCGTTACTCTAAATCCCAGTCCACCTGAGTCTAACTAACGGCCACTAACTGTCAATCTAACAGTCAATGTCCAGTCAAAGGTCAAAGTCCAGGGTAAATGGTCAACAAGTCAAGACAAGTGACTCAGTGGGTCAAACCCGATTCAACCCGATTCGAATCAGTCAGATTAACTGAGTCAGCTAAGCAAGACTAGTCAGACTGAATAAATTCAGTCAGACAAACCAAAGGTTCTTACCCAACTACCATTCTAACATCATCTCAAATACAATTTCAATTTATATCTCTAAGTTGATTTACAAAAAAAAACAATACAGCTTACCTACAAGAGCAGAAGCAAGCCTTCATTGAGACTACCATCAATCCATAACTACAACAACAACAACACTTCCTTGCAACTCACAACCAACTACAGAACCACCACCTACACCACTATCTCAGCACCAACAGTAATATTATTACCTTCAACAACTAAATACAATCTGATACTTCATTCTCACCCACAATCTGTATCATCTAATCATATACTAAAACTCTTGCAACTCAATCACAAGACTAATCTACAATCATAACACCATCTGCATTTACTGACTTCGATTCAGACAATACCTTCATCATTTCATACATTGCCTGCACTTTCATCTCTACCACCATTTATGTTTCCATTTCCATCTCACTAACACCAGCATCCCAATGCTCCAATAACTGCAACTCCATCTAGCTCTGCACTTGTGAATACAATATTAACAGTCTTATTTCTAAAGCCCTGTTACTCATAAACCACCATCACCAGCAAATACTGTGCAAACAACACCACCATCCCTATATACCACTTCAACACCAAGCACATTCTTTTCTCAATCACCACCAACAAATACAACTACACTTCATCTTAATCCAGTATTAAGACAACCACTACCACCAATATACAATTCCATAATTTTCCATACCAACATAACTACTTCTTACTGCTAATTACTTCAACAGTGGCTCAAGCCTCACTGTAAACTTATCACAATTCAACTCAGTTCATCTATAACAAACATACACATACATCCATCTCAGTTCTTAGTTCAATTCTCAAAAACTCAGTAATGAAAGTAGACAAACATTACTCAGTAAACTAAGAAGAACAATTTACCTCCAATACATAACCGAAAGTCTTCTTCTTACTTTAATTGCTCGACACCAATCTTTTCTTCACTGGGAATAAAGAATTGAATTCCAATTCTTCTTCTTATTAATTGGATCTGTAAATTAACATCATAATCTTCCTCTTTACTTCATGTTCATCAAAACCCATCCATTAATTTCTCCTTAACCATCTCAAATCACATCTTCAATGAATTTCAGAAACTGATAAGCATGTATATGCTACATTTTATACCCATATTTATATTAGCTATGATACAATATTTTAGTTACTAATACTATTTTAGTGCTTTTGTAGAAAGTAAAAGTGAATTCGATTATCCAGCGAATAAACAGCAAAATGTGAGACTTAATGGTGTTTGCGACGAAAATGGAAAAATGTGGTTGTCCTGGTACTTCCATATATCAGCAACCACAATGATCAATTATGCTGGCCTGGTATTTCTATATATCAGCAGTACTTATTATGCTGGCCTGGTATTTCCATGTATCAGCAGCCGGGTTGGCCTGGTATTTCTATATATCAGCAACCACAATTATGAAATGGAGTTGGCCTGGTATTTCCATATATCAGCAACCACAATGATGAAATGAGGTTGGCCTGGTATTTCCATATATCAGCAACCACAATGAAAAAAATGACAAAATATAGCTGACCTGGTATCTCCATATATATCAGAAGCATAAAATTGCTTCATAGGCGAGGCACAAACGCAGCAAATGAATTGAAATCAAAGTGGGTTGGCACATGCAAACTGAAAAATGGAAGTAATTTATCTTTCTTACTTTATTACAAATATATTCCACCGGGAAAGATAATTTATTTGCCATGTGAAGAATTAATTGAGGAATATTTACACGTGAGATTATTTTGGAAATAAAGTAACTCTTTCTTCATTTGGGAGATTTTGGAAATAAGGATAGATTATTATATCATTGGAAGAATGAGGTGGCAATAGTATTTGGGTAAAGATACTGATGACGACATCAACTTACATGCAAGATATTTTCATAGAATAATTTATTTTGATTCTTTTATTAATGAAATAAAAGAAAGGGAAGTTTATAAGAAGGGGGTCGACTATTTGAGAGGAGAGCCCGGCCACAGGGCCGTAAGTAAAGAAGGGTTTTGAAGTTTTGTTTTCGATTCTTCATTTTTCATTAGCTAGAGTTTGATTTTAATATGTTTATGGCTTTTGAGAAAGCCATGTCTAGCTAGAATCATGTTAGGGTTTAGGTAGAAATCAATTTAATTGTGTAAACTCTACATTTATATGCTCAATAATGATTTGAATGACTAGTAGTCTTTCTTCATATGGCTTGGTATTTTATTGTTCATATGATTTTCTTGATTATTTATGCTTTTCAATTGATATGGCGTGCTTTGGTTAAGTTCTTTGACGTGATATGCTTTAGGATTGATAGGTAATGCTTTAGAATCACTACCCATGAAGCGAAGAAAATTACAGCGGAGAAACAATATTTGAAAATGCATGGAATATATTTTTAATGACTAGTAGAATTTGCATAATTAATTGGTGGAAACCGAAAATCCTAATAATCCTTTCTCATTTTGTTTACTGTTAGAATTATTATTATTTCATTTTGTTCCAAATTTCTGAAAATCGTTCAAACATCATCATGTCGATTAGTTAGTTTTGATATTAATTAGTAGTAGTATTTCACACTCCTCGTGAGAACGACCTGTACTTGCCATTGTTCTGCTAGTTAGACACTGTGCACTTGTAGTATATTATTATTGTAGGTTTCTGAGCCTATCAAGTTTTTGGCACCGCTGCCGGGGAGTGGTTGCATAATACTCTCTGATTGATATCTTGTACATAGTTTATTTTTATTTTTTTTTTATTTTTTTTCTGTACATAATTTTTTTTTAATTTTCTTTTAATTTTCTTTTAGTTCTTTTACGCAGTTTGTTTGGAATTTTCCAGGTACCTTAGTTTGAAGTGCTACCAATGAAAAGATGCACTCGCTAAGCTTTTGCAAGAGCCACTTGGAAGACCCACTAGAGGTTTGCTTAGCTCATTTTGGGTATGATTTTTATGATGATAGTGTTATATGTGAAGTCAATACCTTATTAGACTCCACACCACTGTTAGACACTAATAAATGGAAACCCAAACTAGAACCTCTAATTTTGTCAGAGTCTCGACTAGTTCTATTAGACGAGAAAGCTCCGACCTTGACCCTTAAGTCATTAAGTTCTAAATTTTTTTGTCTTGATGATATTGATAATGAAACCGTTTTAAATGATAATGGGTCTATAAGTCGTGATATTACTGCTCCATTGAGCTATTGTTCCGTGGATGAATTTGAACCAATATTAGCTGCGGAAATAATTTCAGCTGATTTAGAACCTGATTTAGAGAGTGCTTTGAGAATAGAAATTGTCAAACAATCTGAACATGTTTCTTATGGGAGTGATGTAATTTGCACTTACAATTTTCTAGTGGGAATGAATTTAAACATCTTTCTGGAGGTTTATAGTATTTGCAGGTGCATATTTTCAGCTGACCGGATTAGTTGGGATGATCCTCAATTTTTTAGACTCTATATATATGATTGGATGTCTACTTTGGGGTACCAACCTCACCTTGTTGAGACTACATGCTATTGGAGAGTTGGGAAACAAATACATTTCGCTTCATGGGAGTCAACCCATCAGATTTGTTCCCTCTACTCTATCTCTTACTTTTATTGTTTATTTTCGTATTTCCCATCTTAATTTCTACGTTGGATGACTCAATTATATGGAGGACAATGTAATGTTTAAGTGTGGGGGAGTGGGTAATTATCCATATTTTTGGAGGTTTTCACTTTTCTTAGAATTAAAAAAAATAAAAAAAATCAATTGCATAATATCTCTGTTTTGCTCGAGGACTAGCAAAATATAAGTGTGGGAGTGTTGATAAGCATGTATATGCTACATTTTATACCCATACTTATATTATCTATGATACAATATTTTAGTTACTAATACTATTTTAGTGCTTTTGTAGAAAGTAAAAGTGAATTCGATCATCCAGCGAATAAACAGCAAAATGTGAGACTTAATGGTGTTTGCGACGAAAATGGAAAAATGTGGTTGGCCTGGTACTTCCATATATCAGCAACCAAAATTATGAAATGTGGTTGGCCTGGTATTTCCATGTATCAGCAACCACAATGATCAATTATGCTGGTCTGGTATTTTTATATATCAGCAGCACTTATTATGCTGGCCTGGTATTTCCATGTGTCAGCAGCCGGGTTGCCCTGGTATTTCTATGTATCAACAACCACAATTATGAAATGGGGTTGGCCTGGTATTTCCATATATCAGCAACCACAATGATGAAATGAGGTTAGCCTGGTATTTCCATATATCAGCAACCACAATGAAAAAAATGACAAAATGTAGCTGGCCTGGTATCTCCATATATATCAGCAGCATAAAATTGTTTCATAAGAACAAACGCAGCAAATGAATTGAAATCAAAGTGGGGTTGGCACATGCAAACTGAAAATAGGAGTAATTTATGTTTCTTACTTTATTACAAATATATTCCACCGGGAAAGATAATTTACTTGCCATGTGAAGAATTAATTGAGGAATATTTACACGTGAGATTATTTTGGAAATAAAGTAACTCTTTCTTCATTTGGGAGATTTTGGAAATAAGGATAGATTATTATATCATTGGAAGAACGAGGTGGCAATACTATTTGGGGAAAGATACTGATGACGACATCAACTTACATGCAAGATATTTTCATAGAATAATTTATTTTGATTCTTTGATTAATGAAATAAAAGAAAGGGAAGGTTATAAGAAGGGTGTCGACTATTTGAGAGGAGAGCCCGGCCACAGGACCGTAAGTAGAGAAGGGTTTTGAAGTTTTGTTTTCGATTCTTCATTTTTCATTAGCTAGAGTTTGATTTTAATATGTTTATGGTTTTTGAGAAAGCCATGTCTAGCTAGAATCATGTTAGGGTTTAGGTAGAAATCAATTTAATTGTGTAAACTCTACATTTATATGCTCAATAATGATTTGAATGACTAGTAGTCTTTTTTCATATGGCTTGGTATTTTATTGTTCATATGATTTTCTTGATTATTTATGCTTTTCAATTGATATGGCGTGCTTTGGTTAAGTTATTTGACGTGATATGTTGTAGGATTGATAGGTAATGCTTTAGAATCACTACCCATGAAGCGAAGAAAATTACAGCGGAGAAACAATATTTGAAAATGCATGGACTATATTTTTAATGACTAGTAGAATTTGCATAATTAATAGGTGGAAACCTAAAATCCTAATAATCTGCTCTCATTTTGTTTACTGTTAGAATTATTATTATTTCATTTTGTTCCAAATTTCTGAAAATCGTTCAAACATCATCTTGTCGATTAGTTAGTTTTGATATTAATTAGTAGTAGTATTTCACACTCCCCGTGGAAACGACCTGTACTTTCCATTGTTCTTCTAGTTAGACACTGTGCACTTGCAGTATCTTATTATTGTAGGTTTGAAACCCATCTACTGACTTCTCCTTATTCACCTTTAATTGAATTCTAATTCGATTCTCTGAGAAACCCTAATTTCATTCCCAAACTTCTCTGCTATAGTTGGATCTCCAAACATCGATCTAAACCTTCAATTCAAATTCAAACCATCCATGAACTACTCGACTTCATCCTCAATTTACACAAACTTCAATCAAAACCAAATCTCAGAACCCTAACTTCTAATTCACTTCCTCTTTCGATCCTGAATCAATTACGAACACCATCACCATCACCATCACCACTGACTAATACACGATCTTCTCCACCTTATAATGATCACAGAACAACTATTTCACCCCTCAATTCCCCAGAGGCTACTGAAAGTGAAGAAGAAAGAAGAAGAGAAAGGAGGAGGAAGAAATAAAGAAAGAAGAAAAAGAGAGGAAAATGAATGATTTCCTCGATCTGGTGTAGATGATAAGACCAAAGGGTTTACTAGGACACCACTTGCTTTGATAATGGCATACACAACTTGTCTGTATTGCAATAAAAGCATTTATTCATGAAATGACAATTTTACCCTTCGTACTAATCCAATGATATCTTCTTCGTCCGGTATCCGAATGAGATGTTCGAGTAGACCATCTCACATAACTTTTCGAGATATAACTGATGGTACTAGTTTCGTATCTAGATCGTTGTTAGATTAATTTCTATCAATTAATGTCCGTGTTAAAATAATCGAGTAATTATCGACTAAGACGTCTCTTGATCATCACTAGACCAGTCAAATAGCGTTGACGAGCTTGAGGATCCTTACACATGATATATAAGACTTCCCGATATAGCTCGTGTTAGCAAAACACAAGCATCCTACTCTTGAACTTAGCAACGGGGATTGGAAGTAAACACGTCGCGGAAAACAAAGTAAGAAGATGAAGAAAAAAAAATAGAAAATAAGTTGCACCTCGTATATGTTTCAACTACGAAAACCTTTAGTATTTATATGAGAAAATTAACCTCTAGGGTTTCGCATTTGTTTCTTGTAAAACAATTATAAGCAGAAAAGGAATCCTCCCATAAATAAGAATCTTAAATAAAATATTTTCAGAATTAATTTCTTAAAAAAAACTTGCAAAAACAAATTCGAGTAGACACAAGGCTTGGTGCATGGTATACGCGCATATCGCATGGGTTGGGCCATGTATCTTTTAGCACACCCTTTCTACCCTTGTTTATCAATATATCCATTAGAGAATTATTATATTGTAAAGACTCTCAGGCTCATCGACGCTATTTGACCGGTCTAAAGATGATCAAGAGACGATTTAGATGCTAATGACTCGATTAGTTAATATAAATTTTAATCAATATAAATTAATATAACAATGATCTAGATACGAAATTAGTACCATCGGATAGATCTCGAAATTTTATGCGAAATGGACTTCTCAAATGTGTGATTCAGATATCGGACAAAGAGGAAATCATCAGAATTGAGTGAAGGGTAAAATCATCATTTCTCAGATAAACCATCCTGGATGCCCATATCATTTTGTCCGGGTGCCTTACCAATTCTATTGGTCTTTATTTGCACTGAATCGAGCAGATAAACTCATTTATTTTTTCTCCTTCTTTCTTTTCTTTCGGATTTCTTCATTGTTCTTCTTGTGTCGAAGTTGTAAAGTTGAATTTGAGGTACGGCTTAAGAGAATTAAAGCGTGAGGATGTATAAAAGAAGAAAGAGTTGGTGTTTTTCTGTTAATTGTGGAGAAGAAAATTGAGTTGTTGTAATAATCTAAGATAGGGATCTGAAGTTGGGGCGTGTAGAATTGATGATGATGTAGTGTTTTTGAAGGATAAAGAACTACTGGGATGTTGTTTAATTAGAGTTGTAGTGGTATTTTTAAGAAGAATTGAGAGGTTAATGATTATGTGAAGAAATTAGGGATTTTTTTATGTTGGTTTGATTTTGTATGAATTTGATCGAGAATCGAGTTGTTAATAGTTAAAGAACGAAGGGATTGTTGTTGAGTTTATCTTCTAAAGATGATTTGTTTTCCAAAGAGGATTGAGAATTTAATGGGCGTTTCTTGAAGATGGGAATGAGGGTTCATAAGAAGTTGAGAGAAGATGTAGATGATGAGGATGAGAGTTTAGGGGGAACATTAGAGATAGGTTTGTTAACATGAAGATTTGATTGATGTCTTAATCTCGAGTAAGAAAAGAGAAGTCTTGATTTGGGAATTAGACTATATGACTGCTGCAGCAGTGCGGGCCGACCAAAGATGACTGCTTGACGGTGGGAGACTGACGACTAAAATAATTTTACCAAAATCAAACAAGTGATATTTGCCAAACAATGTAAATGGTGATTAACCGATTACCTTGGTAGGTTGAATTCACAAGAACCAAAACCTTGAATCCAACTGGAATCTATTTATTTCATTTTTATCACGAAAAAAAGGCTCTTACAATATTTAGCAATAGCCGACTGACCAATAGAAACTATTATATGTGTTCCAATTTGATCCATGGATTCTGTCTGTGGAAACTTGCAAGGCAAATAACTGTCACCAAATAGCAACTACTATAAGTGTAGAAAACATATCTGTGGGCTCCTTCTTCTCCCGTGAATATACCCGATTGTAACCCGTTTTTCTGGGTTTATTTTCAGAATCAAAAATTTTCAATATTTGATCAAAAAACTCAAAGTTTCTTTCAACCCGAATAAACTATAACTAAAACTAACCATCCACTGTAATAAGGTTGAAGAAATACGATGAATAATTAATCAAAATTGAACAATTAAAATCTTAAGAAAACCTTCTTTTTTTCTGAAATTTCAATCTAAGAATTCCTTAATCATGGGCGACTGTTTTCGAAATTTATTTCATATTATAAGAGATACAATGATTATATCTCTCTAGTACAAAAAATTTGACGAAAAAAAATCGAGAATCCATCGATTTTGAAATTTTGAATTCTTTTTTAAAACTCAATTTTGATTACCATGAAAGTGTGACGGACATACTACATCTAACCAACCATATAAAAGGCCTCCTAAAGTCGGCCGATTAGGGTTTACTGAGAACTGATGTTGTTAATGAGGGTTATGGAGATTGTTAGAGCACTTCTCGGTCGAACTCGCAAGTGCTTGATTGTCAAGTTTAGTTCCCAAAACTATAAGTCTTGATTTCTAGTCTACTTATAGCTAAGTCTCGGACTAGGATAGTATGTGTATTTGAGCTCTAGACTCCACGGCGTTCATCATGCAAAGACGAAGAACTACTCAAGGAACTGGTGGATCTTCATCGACAAAAAGGTATATGGAGACTTGAACTTATCTATCTACTTTATCTCCTATCTTGAGACAAAATTCGTATTGCTATATGGACTTCGATTATACACATTTTCTATTTCGATCCGAGTCTATCTCACTTATCTATTTCTCGAAATATGTGTTGGTAAGATTTCGCTTTGGCCAAGTTCATCTTTACAAGTTACGAAAGTCATGTTTATCATTTCAATATCTTGAAAATTGCTTTGATGAAAAATAGAGTGTGAATAACCTCTATATAACATCCTCTAAGAATGTTTCAATGATTCAAATTAGAGTTTAGAATATATAACCTTGAATGGATATAAACATTGTATGTGAACTCATACTTGTGTAAGTCCAAATTCCTTGAACCAAAGTATGCGTACTTTACTTGTTTAGGATGTTCGGAAGCTAAGTCAGCGTACCCATACGCGTACTGCCGGAAGTTCACATCCCGTAAATTTCTGCTGGATTTTGTGAACTAAAAACAAGCTCAGTCCGGGTACTTAAGCATACGTACCCGTATGCGTACTTAAGTGGGTTATTTTCTAAAAACGGTTTATTCATGAACTAAGACATTTATAAATTAAGGAATGCAATCTTGCAAATCGTGGCTATAATGTTCATGAATCGATTAATTCAAGTGAATCAAAATCGTTTTGGCTTCGATTGTGTCTTATATACTTCTATGAGATCTAAGCAATTGAACAACTCTCTAACTAGTTCTTTTTAAGTCATTTGAACTAGTTATGGTGAAGATGAATAAGGTTCATATGAAAGTGCTCATATGGCTAACCATTTGGTTAACTACTGTTGAACTAACTAAGTGCACATGTTTAGGTACGGTTACTTAAACCTAAATAAAGTATATTTCATTTGTGTATAACAAGATAAGATTCGATCTAACGTTTGAAATATACTAGCTTGAATCTAATCAGGTATTCATCTAACGGTGAATATTGAATGCTTTGTTATTAAGCTAACATTGATTGCAAACCCTGATTTGAAATATATATAAAGGAGAACTCTAGAAATTGGGATACCTAATCCCCACACCTCTTGTGTGATACTAGTTGTATAAACTAGAGTCGATTCTCCTTTAACCTTAGGTTTCTACCGAGACCCTGTAGGTTAACGACTTGAAGACTTCATTGGGATTGTGAAGCCAGACCCCAACTATTTTCTTTGTAGTTGTGTGATCTGATCTTGATGTTTCTATCGTGATTGAGTGCAATCGTAAGATTGTCTTGAGATTTATATCTCCGATAGGCAAGATATAAAAGTAGTCACAAACACCTTCGTCTCATCGTTTGTGATTCCACAATATCTTGTTTCGCTAGTCAATTAAGATTATTTTGAGGTGATTGATATTTCTAGGCTTTCTTCGGGAATATAAGTCTGGTATATCAATTGGTTCCTGTTCACCTTGATTTATCAAAAGAAGGAACAAAAAATCGTAGGTATTTCTGTGGGAGACAGATTTATCTATTCCTGTAGACTTTTCTGTGTGAGACAGATTTGTTTATTAAAGTCTTCGACTTTGGGTCGTAGCAACTCTTAGTTGTAGGTGAGATCAGCTAAGGGAATCAAGTGTGTAGTATCCTGCTGGGATCAGAGACGTGAGGAGCACAATTGTACCTTGGATCAGTGTGAGATTGATTGGGGTTCAACTACAGTCCAGACCGAAGTTAGTTTGTAGTAGGCTAGTATATGTAGTGGCTTAATACAGTGTATGTTCAATCTGGACTAGGTCCCGGGGTTTTTCTGCATTTGCGGTTTCCTCGTTAACAAAACTTCTGTTATCTGTGCTATTTCTTTTCCGCATTATATTTTGTTATAGAATTGAAATATCACAGGTTGTGCGTTGAATCGATCAATTGGTAAATTCAACCTTTGGTTGTTGATTGAAATTGATTGATCCTTGAACATTGGTCTTTGGTACCGTTCAAGTTAATTTCTCTTGTATTCAATTATATTCACAGATTTCTATTTGCTTGAGTAAGGATTGAATCGAGAAATTGAGATATAACTCTTTGAAATACTTTTTATTAAGATTGAGTCTGACTGTCTAGTTGATTCTCTTAAAAGTATATTGAAGTTAGTCCACACAAATTTCAAAGTGAAATATTGGGTGAGGTTGTTAGACCCCCACTTTTTTAGAGATAATTAGCTGAATTACGTGATAGAAGAAGAATTTAAACAAAGATTTAAGGTTTAGGGGGTTTGGATTTTAGATGAAAGAGATGGAATTGATGGTGAGAAATTAAAAGAGGAATAATTATGAATCAGATTAAGGTAGAGAAGAATTTAATCCTAAATTGATTCAGGGAGAAACTATTTTGAGGGAACCGTTCTTCTTAGTTAAGTTAGTAATGTTTGTTTTACTTTCATTAAATAATGAGTTTATGTGATTGTTGATGAATCTAAGACTCGAATAAATATAAAATGGATATATAGATGTTAGTAGATGAATGATTTAGGTTAAGGTATGATTCTATTGCAGGTGGAATGTAGTTATGTATGGTGGTTCTGTGGTTGTTGGTGAGTTACAAGGAATTGTTGAATGTTAAATTGAATGGTAACTAGTTGAACTTGTGGAGTTGTATTTTATAAGAAAGGTCAACTGGTGGAGGTTTAGGATAAGAGATTTGGTGGAGTTGACTAAACATGGTGATGGTTCCAGTGTTGCAGCTATAAGACTAGTTATGTTGCCAATAAATGAGTGTTACTTGAGATGAGGTGTTGAAGGTATGGCTATGGGAATGATTGCAGGTGCAAGGGAAGTGAAATGGAGAGGATAATGAAGTTTTGTTATTACATCTGGACCTAGAATAAGAGTTGTTGTGCAGTTGAAATGAGAAAATGGATGATCTGTGCAGTGAGATGGATGTGCTTTCTGAAGTATAACTGAATTGGTGGTGATTGTGTAAGATACAGGATACAGAAGAATTTATGGGGTTTATAAAGATGATGATTTTTTGTAAGGAAGGGGTGTTGATAATGGGTGTTGTAGGATTATAGTTAACACTTCCAGTGCAGGCTTGCAAATGCAATTGCAGGTAAGTATGATTTGCAATTGTAAATGAAATTTGAAGTTTGAATTAGAATGAATGAGTTGAGGTTGAAATGTTAAAGGAGGTGAGGTGGTATGGTTTTATCCAGTTTGTGTGTGTTGTGTTGCACCAAAATGGTGCAACAATGCCTTTGGCATGTGCAGTGGCTCATGACAGTATTTTTTCTGTTCAGTTAGATGTCTGACTGATTTTATTTATCTGACTGAGTTTTTGTGAAACTGAAATACCTGATCAGTCTTCTGGTTGAGTTGACTTAGTAACCAGTAATTAACCTGTTTTGACTCGGCTTGACCTGACCAGTTGACCACTTTGACTATTTGATCATACTTGCCTTTGACTATTGATTTGACCTTGGATGTTGACTGTTAGTTGGACCTATGTGAAAGTTAGTGACCGTCAATTTACTAGTTGAACCAGGCCTTGTGTTAATGGGCCTAATTTGTTGCACTTGGGCTTAGGGTTAATTTCCTATTTTGATGATTTGGACCCATCGTGGTCTTAATTATCCTTTGATTCTTTCTACAAAGTTGTATATCTTTTCTAGACTTATCAAATTAACTGTTAGAGCATTGCTCGGTCAACCTCGCATGCGTTGATATCTCAAGCATGTTTGTCAATGTTAGTGATCAAAACTATAAGTCTTGATTTCTAGTCTATTATAGCTAAGTCTCGGACTAGGATAGAAAGTGTAGTTGAGCTCAAAGACTTCATGGAGATTCATCATACAAGTAGAAGAACTACTCAAGGAATCAGAACTTCTCGACAAAAAGGTATGTGAAGACTTGAACTTATCTATCACTCAAAAGTCTATCTACTCTATCTCCTACTCTTTGAGACAAGAAGTCGTATGCTATATATATAGACTTGGATTATACAGATTTGGTATTTCGAGCCGAGTATACCTCGCATATCTATGTCTCGAAATATGTGTTGGGAAGCTTTTCACTACGATCAAGTTTATCTTTACCTAGTGACGAAAGTCATGATATGTTTCAATCACTTTGAAAATTGCTTTGACGAGAAATGGTGTAACAACTATATAACGTCCTGTAAGAATGTTTCAATTATTGAAATGAGAGTTTAGATTACATAACCAATGACGGACATAATCATTGTTGTGGAAACACATTTATGTATAAGTCTTATTCCTTGAACCAAAGTTTGCGAACTTTGTTGATCAAGAGAAACCGAAAGAATGGCTTGTTGCAAAGTCCGCGAACTGCCGAACTTCTCTTGCCGAGATTTTCTACTGGAGTTTGTAAACTCTGCCCGGTTGCTTAAGTCCGCGAACCTAGTCTGCGAACTTAAGAAGGTTATATATCTGAAGATGATTTCTGAACTTAAACTTAAAAAGACTAAGGAATGCAATTTGCAAACCGTGGCTATAAAAGTTCATGAACCGATTCAAGTGAATCAAATCATCTTTGATTCAATTGTGTCTTGTGTAGTACATATGATTTCCTTGCAATGAAAAAACTCTCTAACTAGTTCATTTGAGTCATTTGAACTAGTTGTGGTGAAGAAGAACATGGTTGATATGAGATGCACATATGGCTAACCTTTTGGTTAACTATTATTGAAACAACAAGTGCATACGTTTGGGTACGGTTAACAAACCTAGAAGTGTGCATTGTCAAGTGTGTGTAACAAGCTAAGTTTTCGATCTAACATTTGAGAATTATTAACTTAAATATAAATTAGGTTTTCATCTAACGGTGAATATTGAATGCTTTGTTACTAAGCTAACATTGATTGCAAACCCTGATTTGAAAGACTATATAAAGGAGACATCCAGTATTGTGCAAAACTAATCCCCACACCTTACGTGTGATACTAGTTTGCATACTAGATTCGATTCTCCTTTAACCTATGTTTTTCTTTTCTCAAACCGGGTTAAACGACTTAAAGACTTCATTGGGATTGTGATGTCAGACTGATAATACTTTTATCGTAGTTGTGTGATCTGATATAGGATCTTCTATCACACGAGTACAATCAGATTGATTGGCTTGAGATTAATATCTCCGATGGGCAAGATATAAAAAGTAATCACAAACACTTCGTCTCATCGTTTGTGATTACAAAACATCTTGTTTCGCTACTATACGATTAAGATTGTTGTGAGGTGATTGATTAATCTAGGATGTTCTTCGGGAATATAAGAGCGGATTATCAATTGGTTCCTGTTCACCTTGATTATTATCAAAAGACGGAACAAAACCTTAGGGTTTATCTGTGGGAGACAGATTGATCCTTTGATAGACTTGTCTGTGTGAGACAAATTGTTTATTGTCAAAGCATGCGATTTTGGGTCGTGGCAATTCTTAAATTTGGGTGAGATCATCTAAGGGAATCAAGTGCGCAGTATCCTGCTGGGATCATAGGCGTAGGAGCATAACTGTACCTTGGATCAGTGGGAGATTGATTAGGGTTCAACTAAAGTCAAGTCCGAAGTTAGCTTGGAGTAGGCTAGTGTCTGTAGCGGCTTAATATAGTGTGTGTTCAATCTGGACTAGGTCCCGAGGTTTTTCTGCATTTGCGATTTCCTCGTTAACAAAATTTCTGGTGTCTGTGTTATTTCAATTTCCGCATTATATTTTTTTATCTTTATAATTGAAATAATACAGGTTGTGCGTTTGAACCAATCAATTGTAAATCCGACCTTTGGTTGTTGATTGATATTGATTGATCCTTGGATATTGGTCTTTGGTACCATCCAAGTTATTCCTTGTGTTTGATTAAAGACTCGCTGATTTTCTATTAGCTTGAGTAAATCAAAACAAGAGAGAGATATTAACTCCTCGATATACTTTAATCTACATTGAGTCTGACTGTCTAGTTGATTCTCTATTAAAGTATATTGAAGTTAGTCCATACAGATTGACAAGCGAAATATTGGGTGGTGTTGTTAGACCCCCGCTTTTTCAATTGGTATCAGAGCAGGCAAACACGTTCAAGACCTCAAAAGTCTTTATTTGTAGCGATCTGACTATATGGACGACAAGTACATTTCTGATAACGCAACACCAGTTCAGATTTACTCACGTGAGTCTTAAAGTGTTGGAACTTATGAGAAAAACTCAAAAACTTGTCCATTGACTGAATCTGCTTTCGACTGGAAAAAATCTCTTGAGGATCAGTTGGATGACCTTTCAGATGATAGTGATTCAGAAGAAGGACAAAGTATTGATGAGGAAGTCTCTCAATATATCAAGCTGTTTGATCGTGCCTTGAAAGAAAATAAGTCAACAACCTGCTTGAGTAAATATATGGGTCCTCTTTGTCAAGAGAACAAAAAGTTGAGAAAACTCTTTAAAGGATATGATGGTGGATACAAACTCTTACAATCTATCATTAAAGATCGTGAAGAAGATGTACGCACAAAAAAATCTGAATGTGATAATCTTTTTCGAAATCTCTTCGTGTTGAAAGAAAGACTTGCAGAAACTGAAGCAAGATATGACTCTCAACAAAAACGTTTTAGCGACAAAGAGCGCAGTCTTCTCGCCAAAGAAAAATCCTTGGAGACTGAGCTTGCAGCTGGTCTTAATAAAGTAAAATCACTGGAAGAGAGTCTGAGTAGATTCAATTCTAGCTCTACAAAATTATCTTCTATGCTTGGAGCATGTAAAGAACACCGTGATACACGTGGTCTGGGCTATAAAGGAATAGACGCTCCAAAAACTAGTAAGATCAACTTTGTTAAAGCTAGTGATAATTCTCCATGTGAAAAACCTTTGACAGCTTGCAATGGTCCCAAAAACAAGAATTATGCTCCTTCAATCTGCTCACAAGAGAACAGTTAAAAATAAATCCTTTAACTGCTATTACTGCGGGAATAAAGGACATTCTGAGCAAAGATGTCGTTATCGGTTGAGGAATGAAAAGCTTCATAATATTCTTACTTGGATGTCTAAAGAAGTCATTAAACCGGTTTCACGCATTATTGGAAAAGGCATTTTAAACACTCAAGGAATGTATAGTGATAAGTCCTTTCTTAATTGTGTGTTCAAAACAAAAAATGCCTACAGTGAAAGAAGGAAGAATGGAGAAAGGGTGATTGACCCTGCAAATAGAAAAAGGCATAGGAGGAAGAAATAAAATTTGAGTTCCTCATCTCTCTATGAAGAAAGCTGCAAATGCGAGACTTCCGCTCCAGATTTCTTACATATCAAAAATCGAGTCCCAGATCTGAAAATCAGCGTAAATCGACTCAAACAGAGCATCAAGAAACATATGGAAAACAGTTGAATCAGGTACTCCTATCTCTTCTCTTGATAACACTTCTTTTGATATGACACGTAAGTCTTCTCTAAACAATTGGGCTTTTACAGGTCTCACATAGACTTTGACCTAAAAGTACACGTACCAAACCCACACAGACTTCACGGTCTCTAGGGTTTATTTGGAATACCTTAAATACTGTGTTCTATAAGATGAAAAGATTCTACTGAATTCTTCTGGCGTGTGCACAATGGATAGAAGCAAAAAGATTGATGAAGACGAGGAGGGCAAAACTAATGAGTTGATTCTAGTTTTCATAACATGCTTTCATGCTGTTGATCATGAAAACAAACTACCAGTTCAGATGTCATCACAACTGGTAGGAAACCTTCTTCGAGACCTTGAAGTAATTCGTGAACAACTCGGGATTGTAACAAGGAATCTTGATTTTCTGAAGAACAAACTAAAGAAAGCAATTGATGAACTTGTCTATGTTCAATCTCTAGTTGCTGACAGGGTTTAGGGTGTTTCAAATCTTGTGTCTTGGTTCTTATTGTTGCCTAGTATGTCTTCTTTTTGGTTTAGTTGGAAGAATAACTAGTGCTTAAATAGAAATGATTGTGACTACACATAGCTATTATGTTTCATCTTCTTGTTTTTTTTAGGTTTATTGGTATTAAATTCTAAAAATATTTGGAGGATTATGTCTTTGCAGTATTAATCTCTATGATTTGATATATTGCAATTTGTTATGGGATATGTATGTTTGCGTCTGTGAACCTGAAGGTCCCATATTCTGTCAAAAGTAAAGTCGTTCGTGTTCGGTATTCACGTACTGGTAAAAGAATAAATAGACTTTTGACAAATACAAAAGTTAAGACTATATTGTCAATTATTTTATGGAAGATAGGTTAAAATCTTTTATTTTCAAGGATTATGTCTATTAATATCGTTATGCAAATAGTGATTGAAGATAGAATGAATCCTTGTGTATTCCGCAGTATTGATCATCTCTGATCCATATTTTTATGTATTACTGTGAGGCTCCGTAATGCATATTATGTTGAGCACTAAACAACCAAGTTGATTTATTATCTTAGTTGGTGTTCCGTGAGATATGTTATGTCGAGCATATTGAACTAAATTAATCATCTTGTTTGGTTATTTAGTTATTGCTCTGTAAGTTTTCTTATGTTGAGCAAAACAAATGACAATTAAATTGATTACTTTTGTGATTAGTTTATTTGTGTATTCCAATTATATTAATTATTATGGGTTCTCTTGTAATTAATCTAGTTGAGTGTTTTCATGTCTCCATAAGTTCTCTTATGCTGAGCACAATCAATTGAATTGATCACTTTTTGTGTTTAATTTGATTGCGTATTCCGATTAAATTAATCATGAGTTTACTTGTGATTAATTTGATTGAGTTTTTGGATATAGAAAATCATTCTCATGGTTTTTGGTTCCAATAAAATCCTTATTTTCTTTCGAAATTAAGGTCACTCTTGTTGTTCTTTCGGGAAAGACATCAAATGGGGGAGAGTTCTTTTGAACTTGTGCTTAATGGTAATATCTTGAGGGGAGTGTGGCTATGGAATATTATAGGGGTTATCTTGTATCTTTAAACTCCTTGATGAATGCATTTAGCTTCGACTTTATAATTGCATCTAAATTAGTTGGTATGTATTCTTCTTTTAGTCTATGAAACGTCTCTTTTGGAAATTTCATTATGATCCCGTTCTTGTACCTTTGCCAATTTTATTGACAAAAAGGGGGAGAATTAATATGTAGTTCACACTACAAATACATATGGTTTTAGGATCATTGTGTAAGGGGGAGTGGTTTCCATGTGAGATGGAGTATTGACTAAGGGGGAGTGATACATATCACCATAGTATTATTGTTGAAGTTGTATACAATTGAACTTTGACACTGTGTAATAATAATATGACACTGTATAACAATGATTGAGACCGATGCTTTCTCATTGTTATAGCTACGGATCTTCAACAACGGTGATACTAAACTTACAACCTTTGGGATCATTGCAGTACTTGGAAGTGACGAAGATTTCGAGGAATGTTGGAGATTAGACATGTGGAATAGGAGCTACTAAAGTTTCTTTATATTTTTTATATTCCATATATATTGATAGTTTGTCACTAAAATTGACAAAAGGGGAGATTGTTAGAGCATTTCTCGGTCAACCTCGCATGCGTTGCTATCTCAAGCATGTTTGTCAATGTTAGTGATCAAAACTATAAGTCTTGATTTCTAGTCTATTATAGCTAAGTCTCGGACTAGGATAGAAAGTGCAGTTGAGCTTAAGGACTTCATGGTGATTCATCACACAAGTAGAAGAACTACTCAAGGAACCGGTGGAACTTCTCTACAAAAAGGTATGTGAAGACTTGAACTTATCTATCACTCAAAAGTCTATCTACTCTATCTCCTACTCTTTGAGACAAGAAGTTGTATGCTAATATATAAACTTGGATTATACACATTTGGTATTTCGAGCCGAGTATATCTCGCCTATCTATATCTCGAAATATGTGTTGGTAAGCTTTTCGCTTCGATCAAGTTTATCTTTACCTAGTGACGAAAGTCATGATATGTTTCAATCACTTTGAAAATTGCTTTGACGAGAAATGGTGTAACAACTGTATAACGTCCTCTAAGAATGTTTCAATGATTGAAACGAGAGTTTAGATTACATAACCAATGATGGACATAATCATTGTTGTGGAAACACATTTATGTATAAGTCCTATTCCTTGAACCAAAGTTTGCAAACTTTGTTGATCAAGAGAAACCGGAAGAATGGCTTGTTGCCAAGTCCGCGAACTGCCGAACTTCTCATCCCGAGAAATTATACTGGAGTTGACAAAATAGACTAGTCCGCGAACCCAGTCCGCGAACCGGCGGAATCTCTCTTGCCGAGATTTTCTGCTGGAGTTTGTAAACTCTGACAGGTTGCTTAAGTCTGCGAACCTAGTCTGCGAACGTAAGAAGGTTATATATCTTAAGATGATTTCTGAACTTAAACTTAAAAAGACTAAGGAATGCAGTTTGCAAACCGTGGCTATAAAAGTCATGAACCGATTCAAGTGAATCAAATCATCTTTGCTTCAATTGTGTCGTGTGTAGTACATAAGATTTCCTTGCAATTGAATAACTCTCTAACTAGTTCATTTGAGTCATTTGAACTAGTTATGGTGAAGAAGAACGTGGTTGATATGAGATGCTCATATGGCTAACCTTTTGGTTAACTATTATTGAACCAACAAGTGCATATGTTTGGGTACGGTTAACAAGCCTATAAGCGTTCATTGTCAAGTGTGTGTAACAAGCTAAGTTTTCGATCTAACGGTTGAGAAATATTAGCTTGAATCTAAATCAGGTTTTCATCTAACAGTGAATATTAAATGCTTTGTTACTAAGCTAACATTGATTGCAAACCCTGATTTGAAAGACTATATAAAGGAGACATCTAGTATTGTGCAAAAATAATCCCCACACCTTACGTGTGATACTAGTTTGCATACTAGAATCGATTCTCCTTTAACCACTGGTTTTATTTTCTTAAACCAGGTTAAACGACTTAAAGACTTCATTGGGATTATGAAGCCAGACCGATACTACTTTTATCGTAGTTGTGTGATATGATCTTGCATCTTCTATCATACGAGTACAATCAGATTGATTGGCTTGAGATTGATATCTCTGATAGGCAAGATATAAAAAGTAATCACAAACACTTCGTTTCATCGTTTGTGATTCCGCAACATCTGGTTTCGCTACCATACAATTAAGATTGTTGTGAGGTGATTGATTAATCTAGGATGTTCTTCGGGAATATAAGAGCGGATTATCAATTGGTTCCTGTTTACCTTGATTATTATCAAAAGACGGAACGAAACCTTTAGGGTTTATCTATGGGAGACAGATTTATCCTTTGATAGACTTGTTTGTGTGAGACAGATTTGTTTATTGTCAAAGCCTGCGATTTTGGGTCGTAGCAACTCTTAGTTTGGGTGAGATCAGTTTAGGGAATCAAGTGCGCAATATCATGCTGGGATCAGAGGTGTAGGAGCATAACTGTACCTTGGATCAGTGGGAGATTGATTAGGGTTCAACTAAAGTCAAGTACGAAGTTAGCTTGGAGTAGGCTAGTGTCTGTAGCGGCTTAATATAGTGTGTGTTCAATCTGGACCAGGTCCCGGGGTTTTTCTGCATTTGCGATTTCCTCGTTAACAAAATTTCTGGTGTCTGTGTTATTTCAATTTCCGCATTATATTTTTTTATCTTTATAATTGAAATAATACAGGTTGTGCGTTTGAATCAATCAATTGGAAATCCGACCTTTGGTTGTTGATTGATATTGATTGATCCTTGGATATTGGTTTTTGGTACCATCCAAGTTATTCCTTGTGTTTGATTAAAGACTCGCTGATTTCTATTAGCTTGAGTAAATCAAAACAAGATAGAGATATTAACTCCTCGATATACTTTAATCTAGATTGAGTCTGACTGTCTAGTTGATTCTCTATTAAAGTATATTGAAGTTAGTCCATACAGATTGCCAAGCGAAATATTGGGTGGTGTTGTTAGACCCCTGCTTTTTCATGAACTATAGAACCAACCCAATTGGATTATTAAACCCTTAGATATGCAAAAAAAAATGCAAAGGTGTAAAACCGCAAATGAGTTTAGAACCATTAGATAATTCACTTAGCCTATAACTGGAACTTGTATGATTATCATGTGAGCCCTTCTGGATAAATTCTTAGAGTTCTTTTATGATTAACAAATATTCAATATTAACAACGATCGATCCAAAGGATGAACCAAATGATTGAGGATCTCAAGGTAGAAGAGGCTTGTCATCAAAAGAGGTGGGAATCTATGATAAACTCTCTTGTATTCATTATTGTTTTATAAATATATATTTCATGAACTGCATGCATATCGTTGTTACTATATGATATGTGTAAGCATCTATATATGTATGTTATACAAATTAGTTTTCTTTTACATTTTGGGATGAGATTGGATCTTCAGAAACAACTAATATTTGTGTTGTGGGAGTAATTACTTATTTTCAAAAGTTTCTTCTTTACATTGTCTGGAAAGAAGTTACAATCTTTACTTGTTGTTAACATGAGCGGAAGAAGTTTTCCTTTTGATTAGTGTGAGATGTGTGCCCCAATTTTATATCTATTTTAAGCAAATCTATAGCCTCGTTTGATTATGTCCCTATAAACTAATTGGGGACCTCCCACTAGAGGATAAAAAAGGTCAATAAAACCTAATTTGAGTCATCCTTATACATTTTTTTAATTGGTTAAACTGCCCTTGAATGATTAGTGTTAATAATTAATTAAATAAAGTTAATTATTATGATTATATTATGTTAGATTAAAATCTGATTTTAGAACTAAAATTGGATTTAGCTAATTAAAAAAGTTTTGCTAAAATTGGATTCAACAATAATGATACGAGGCTAGGTAAAAGAATTAGGATTATGGATGATACAAATCCATCTTTGTCTCTAGCTATGATCATGTATCATCCGATGCTGGGAAGAAAATATTTTAAATATGACAACATTCTTCATCATAATATAGAAGCCAGGAATTATTTTTACATGTGGAATGGAATTACCAAAGGGTTACATATTATTCAGAAGAATAACTTCCTGGAGGTTAATAATGGCAGAAGAACTAAAATTTGGAAGGATAAATAGGTTCCACGAATGAATCATCCTCATATTCCAGTGAATGATATGCATATATTTTATCAAGATGTAGCTGAACTAATCATTTCATACTCAGGTACTTGGAATGTATCTCTCTTAGCAGATTTAAGACATTTTCCTTGATACATCCAAAAAAAATATACAATGATCTGGACACCAATAAAATATGGCAAATTCTCAGTAAAAACTGCATACAATCATCTTACTAAGTAATCCTCTGAAATTCAAGTTAATGGCAGAAATATACAATCAAGAGTATGGAAGGATTTATGGGGTTGCATTGCTGCTCACATGCTTAAGCGTTTTGTTTGGAAATGCATTCATTAATGTCATCCAACAAGAAATAAACCGCTACCCATAACCCTGACATTGAAATACATTGTGGATCTTGTGGAGTGGTGTGGAAATAATTGAACATCTCATTTTCGATTGTAGACATGCCAGGGATGTTTGGAGAGGAATTCATATTGATATCGATGCAGTTAGAGGCCAATGAAATAGTGTTTCTGAATGGGTCACAAGCTGTCTCAATGGAACTAATACTGCTTCAGATGACAGATGCCTCTTTCCTTGCATGATTGGTGCCTGGATCATTAGAAAAGACAGATGTGAGGCAGTGTTTCAGGGAGTTTCTCTCAACCCGTTTACCAACATAAGTAAAATTCAATATCATTTAAGTTCTTATCTGCATGAAAATATGATACTGGACCGTACAACATTAATGTTAAACTGTCTAATTGGCAGCGGAATTTTTCTGCGTGACTACGGAGGGACTTGTGATTGGGTACGAGGAAGCTATGGTGATGGAATCTTAAATCCAAATCAAGGGGAATGTCTAGTTGTTCGTGAAGCGTTGAGGCTGATGTTAAGTTGGAGATCGAGGCTATTATTGAGGACTCATGGATTATTCAATGGGAGAACAGAAATCTAACACTCCCTCTATTCCTTTTTAATAGGCTGGTTTCTATAAATAAATGTTTCAAAAAATAGGCTGGTTTCCTAATTGGGAAAGTCAAATGTTACGTTAATATTTTGGGACCACTTTTCTGTTAACTTCTTTTGATGACAAGTGTCATGTGGACCATTTCACTTTACTTCTTTTGCTAACAAGTGTCATGAGGACCATTTCACTTCACTTCTTTTATTGACAAGTGTCATGAGGACCACTTTCACCGATTAATTCTCTTAATTTCCTTATTTTTTTCTAAAAACAAACCAGCCTATTGAAAAGGAACAGAGGGAGTAAAAGAAACCAAAATTTTAAGTACTTTTTTTTTCTTCAGTTCATGTTAGTTTTCTTTTGTTAGTAGAGATGATAATTAAATTACTGACTCAATAGCTAAAACTAAAAGTGTTAGAGAATCAGTATATGATATTCAGCAATTTGATAACTTTGATCAAGCTATCTGTGATTTTAGCACAAAATCAGAACATCCTTCTTATTTAAGCAATAAAATTTTATTTCATCAACAAAAGAAACAAACAAAAAACAAACAACAGTTGTTAACTATAAATCCAAAACAAATAAAAACTCAATAAATAAATTAATCCCACTAACTAACTTTTATCACATTCCAGCTGTATTTTTTTTATTTTCTTTTGTCTTTGCTTGTCGGAGCCTTGACCAGATTATACACAGCGGTGGTTCAATACATCCTTACGTATTCCTACAGTCATTGACTTAATATTATTAATTAATTAATTTGGTATACTCATTTTTTTATGGAATTATTAGCTTAATATTATTAGCAATTAGTTTCAGCATTACAATTATTAACTTGATATATACTCGTCGATTATAAAACAATAATACAAGTGATCGGAGATGGTCGTATTAATAATTGTAATAAAATAAAGATATATACCCTGGTTAAATTGGGGTTTATGTCACTTAATTGGGACCTATAGATTACTTCATCTACCTTATAAACAATGATAAGGGGTGTCTAAATTTATTGAAACTACCAAAATTTCTCTCTAAAAATATTACTATTACTCAATTATCCCCATCAACTCTTAATAATAAACCTAAAACTAAAATCAGTTTTCATTTCTATCTCATAAACCGATTCTTCATCTCTTCTATTTCCTCTTTTTTCTTTTCTTTTTTGAAACCAAAAATCGTCGATCCAAAAACGATTAATCGTTTTCTTTCTTCTATAAAATGTCGAAACCATCAAGATACAAACAAGCCACTGGAATCACTTATCCTAGTGATTATAATCCCGGAATTGTTAAAGCAATTGGAAACAAACCGAAGAAGAAAACGGTTGCTCGAGAAGAACCATCTCTAATCGAACAACAACATGAGGAAATGGGTTGAATCAGGTACTTTTCTATCAACCCAATCCTATAAACTAATCGAACAACAACAGGAGGAAATGGGTCGAATCAGGTACATTTCTATCAACCCAATCCTATAAACTAGGTTTTAGTAACATGCAATCGCTTAGAAATCAAAAATTTTGAAATCAAAATTTTCCGGGTTTTACAGAATCGGATTATGTTAGTTTACAAGTAAACCGATTCTGTTTAGAAATGGTTTATGTTCTTGCTCACATAAACCGATTGTTCTGCATGTGAATAGGAATCAGAAAATGTTAGTATATAAATAGCCCGATTCAGTTATGGTAGGGAAAACCGTTGTTTCTGTAACTTTTTTTCGTTAGAATCAGATTACATATGTGTTCACAAAAACCGATTGTGTAGCCTTTGAATTCTTATATGCTTAGTCAATAATCAGACTTTATGTGTATATCGAGAAAACCGATTAGTAGAATCGGTTTACATTAGCACTTAAAAATAAGATTTTTGGTTTTATTATGTTAGAAATCGGACTTTATATGTGTATCGAGTAGACCAATTCCTCTAAGAAGAACAACCCATTGTTTCTGTATGTTTTGTTTTGTTAGAATCGGATTACATGAGCACTTGAATAAACCGATTGGTTATTTGTTATGTTAGGAATCGGATTTTATATGTATATCGAGTAAACCGATTGTGTACCTTGACTTAAAAAAATGCATTCGATTCCATTGTTGTTTGTCACTTAACTCCGTATTCTACAGGCCAAACAAGGGAAACCAACAAAAGCAAGCCGAAAATAAATATAAGAGGAAACATGACTTTGCTTCTCCCAAGCCTTTGGGACCTCGTCGAAAATAAAGTCATAATTTGAATGCTTCCCACCGAAGGGCCACGGGGTGTAAAGCCAAAGGGACCAGCATGAATGACCCACCACCTCAAGCGGAGCAACCAACACATGAAGAGTATGATTCCGATACACCTACTGAACAAGAAGGTAGTGATAGATAAGTTGCCGAAGAACAAAGTGATGAGAACGTTAATGAGGAAGAAAGCGGTGGAAAAGAGATCGATGAAGAAGAAATTGGTGGCAAGGAAGGTGGTGAAAAAGAAAGTGATGAGAGTGAAAATGATGAAGAAGAAGGTGAGGATGAAAGTGATGAAGAAGAAGATGAGGATGAAAGTGATGAAGAAGAAAGTGAGAAGAAAGTTGATGAAGAGATAGGAGAATTTCAAGAACAAGTCCAATAAGGAGACGCTCAAGAACAAGGTAAGACAGATGGTAAGAAGAAAGATGGTCCAAAGAAGAAGAAAAGGACCACATGCCCGACTCGTTGAAGATGTTTTCTCGCGGCCCTAAGGATCCCGTTTACGGGTTACCCGGTGATGGAGGACAGATGTTATAGGGGTACAAAGGTAGTTGGCCCGCCGTCGTTTTCCACACAATAGTAAGTACCTAAACCTTATGTTATATAACATAAAAATTATTATCCATGTAGTGTTTTGATTGTTGTCCACCGGGTTTGTTTTGTTTTATAGGATCACATGGATGCCGTTCGTCTTATGAATCTAGGAACGTTACTGAGTATGATGAGGCAATGGCCATTGCAAGCAATAAAATCAACCGTTGGAGAAGTTTCAGAAGTAATCCATCTAGTCAATTCTATGGGGTTGATACCTGCGGTCGAGAATTTGGACCTTGGTTACGACAAACCTCTTTGTTCCTCCTTTGCCGAGAGATATTTCGGGGAAATGGATACTTTGCATCTTCTGTTTGAAGAACTGACGATAAATACAAATGATGCGAAGTTCATTACTGGGCTAAGCATAGAAGGTAAAGCTGTGAAGCACAAAGAGTACACGAAAGATCTTGAGTGGGACAAGATTTACGCGTTCACCAAGGATGTGTTCCAATGGGATGAGGAGAGGACCAAGTCAAAGATGCTGGTAGGCAAGTCAAAGCACAGAATCTTCCGTCTCTCAAAGTTGAGGGACAACTTCATAGGAACAAAGAAGCTTCCTGCTGAGGGAAAAGAGGTGACACCAGAATGTATTATCGCCACGGCCAATGCGTATGTCCTCTACGTCTTGGGAGCTGTTATCTTCCCCGATGTTTCCGGTGCCCGTGTGAGCGCCAACTTTATCCAGCTATTGCAACCGTTTGACAAGATTCACGAATACTCTTGGGGCACTGCCATCCTTGCACACTCTTTGAACGAGTTGAGAAAGAATTCTAGGGCTCAAAGGAACCAAATCGAAGGGAATATGGCTTTTCTGCAGGCGTCGATATATTTGCACTTCCCAATATTTTCCCAAAGGGATTTTGAGAACAAGGAATGAGACCACGAGTATTATGGAGACAAGTAAACTTACAAAAGTAAGCCGAAGAACAAAAAAAAGGATTATCTAAAGTTGAGACGTCAGTTGGACAACTTGAAAACGAAAGAATGTTGGGTGCGGAGAGAAAACTGATTATTTTGGGCCTTTGTTTCATCCAAGAAGACATGTAATGTACAACCCGACGAGAGTCACAAGACAATGCGGTTACGTAGAAAAAATCCCAAAGGAGCACAAGATGTTCAAAATCAATGAGAAAAAAACCAAATTATATGATAATGATATTGACATTGTTCAAAAGCCTTTACCATCATGTGATTATTAGGAAGACAGAGCATTTCACAGATATCCTATGGATGGTCCATCTCGAACAGATGATGATGCAATTCCGGGTTACATGTCATGCTACCTCAATGTTTCCCATACTCGAGTGATACGAGTAGATGAGAGGCCCAAGATAGAGGACAAAGATACGGCTATCGAACGTCTGGTGCTTATTGTTACTCAATTACGGTTTTGTTAATGTTATTAACGTTTTTTGTTGAATGTTTGTTCTTTAAAATGGAAACACAGAAGCCGAGTCAGGTACTTGATAACCCAAGCAAAACTACAAATCAGGGAAGGGAAAATGTTAAGGTCAATGAAAAGATGATTGATGAATTGAACAGTCTCGAAGATGTAGAAGCTGGTGAAAAGTTTGGGAAGCTGGAGGAGGAGGATGAGCCAAAGAATAAGAGGAAGAGAGCCCCCCCCCCCCCCCCCCCCCCCCCCCCCCCCCCCCCCCCCCCCCCCCCCCCCCCCCCCCAAAAAAAAAAAAAAAAAAAGATGTCTGAAGGTGCATCGAACAACGCCCAACCTGGTAAACGAGGACGCGGTGGACGTGGTCGTGGTGGTGATGTTCATGAATGAATGGTTATATTCATGTTTATGTCTTTAACTATGAATAATTATGGAGTCAAAACTTATGTCTGTCTTAAACTTATTGTCGGATTATGTTTGGTTATATTCCTAGTTTATGAATGACTTAATATGGTTTCTTTTGAAAATTGTTGGTGTTTGTCCAAGACGTGATAAAATAACCAACTACAATGTGTGTGCAAAAAATGCAGGATTCTGGCATTTTTTCAGTCAGAATCGGCTTACATGTACCTATATGTAACCCGATTCTGACAGCTTCCCAGAGGTTCAGTTCCAGAATAGGTTTACATGTACCTATATGTAACCCAATTGTTATGAAGAAAAGTTCTGTAACTTTTTTTCTTCTAAGAATCGGTTTTCATGTACATATATGTAATCCGATAGTTATGAAGAAAAGTTTTGTAACTTTTTTTTCTTCTAAGAATCGGTTTTCATGTACATATATGTAATCCAATGGTTATGAAGAAAACTTCTGTAACTTTTTTTTGCCAAGAATCTGATTACATGTGCATTACAAAAGCCCGATTGATGAGAGGCATATTTTATATGATTTTGTAACGACACAATCGATTTATGTGGTCATCTCTAAAAATATGATTGTGTGAATTGAGTTCAAAAAAATAGCCGTTGAGACTTCATCTATATAAGGACAACCTCTTTGAGCCACTCCCACATCACACACTTAGACTAGAAAATGGAATGGGGACCATTTGAAGATTTTTGTGTATGGTTAAATCGTTTGCTAATACGTTCCGTGAACGTACGAATGAAATCTATTCAATGTTTTGGAAGAGAGTTAAAGAGTTCTTTTACGGGCGTACCGCGAATCCCGATAACCGTAAATGGAGAGACTTGGCTTTTCGATTTCAATACATAAAAAGCGCAATGCGATAGTACGTAAAAGTTAGAAATATGATGTACCACTATCATCCACGAGCTCCTCTTAGGGAAAAAGTGAGTAATGCGATCATTTTTATACCTATGTCAAAAGTTCACATACTAACATTTAAGAATACGTTGAATTTCAGCTGGAACGTTTCAACGGGCTATGGAGAATTCGTAATGGGGAAACTAATTTCATTCACCACAAAGAATATATGACGTTGTACCGACGTGCTCGGAGGTTCATTGAAGAGCATTTGATGTGTCAAATTCTAGAATTCCCATACTGAATCCTATATATGTAGTGCGCTAATTTCCTAAACTATGTAATGAATATTTTGTTTCTGAAAGTAAGGCATATTCGGATTGTATGGACATATATAAACACCTATTTTTGGAATCGGTTTATGTGGGTATTGATTAAACTCCGATTCTGGGTTTACATCGTCTTTTGGCATAAACTCAACCCAAAATAGGTTTACAAAATCACTAACATCAACAGATTATGGATCGAGTCTTTTGAAAAAAATTAAATTTTTTACAAGTGTTGATTATGTATTAATGAAAGTTAATTTCAGGATCAACTTGATTAAACATTATTTAATTATCCGAATTAGTACTAATTTAACAAGGGCATATTAGGCATTAACATAAATAGTGGATATGGGGTTTCTATGAATTATTTCTTAATGACCCTATTTTGTCATGTAGCTATAGGCCCCAATTAAGTGACATAGACCCCAATTTAACCATGATATATACTTGTTATCAATTACCTGTATTAGGTCTGGGCTATTTTAATCGGGGTTAAATTTTTTATTAGATGATGTTACATCTCTAACATTTAGCGGCTATTACGTTGCAAATTCTTTTTTGAACTCGCATTGTGGGATCAAATTCTTTTCCATGCTAGACTTCATATTGAGCGATATTCATGGTAATGCTGGCGATGAACACTTTATCATTGGCTATATTATTTATTTCGTTCGCTGGAAACTCTATTTCCAGTGGTTTTCCCATAATGCCGTAACTCATTTTCCATGCCACCTGCTTTGTCAAAAAGATTTTATTAACCTTGTGCTTAGGAATAGGCATTACATGTGATTAACGCAAAATTTATTTCGGAAAAAAACATCCACGGTGAGCTTTAAGCACACTGCTTTTGTTAACTTTTGAGGGCTGTTTGGTAAGTATTGTTAGAATGGACCATTGTGTAGCTCATACCGGATTATATATGTGTTAGGTAACCATTATAATAATTTATTATTTTAATCATAAGCGAAAAAATCCATTATTCTCAGAAACTGAAAAAAGTTGTTTTTAAAAATTATTATAATTGATTATTTTTTTTGATAAAATTGAGTTGGGTGTTTTCTTTTTTCTTTTCTCTAAATTATCAACAAACAACTAAAAAACAACAGGGACTTAGAATTTTTTTTACAAAAATAATTGGTGCACCGTGATGTGCGTGCAACGTGTGAGAGGAGAGTGGGGCCCACTCCTGCCCCACTCCCTATTCTGATGTTGAGAGGGGATCCTGGACTGTTTATTATTATATATATATATATATATAATCGTAAATGAATAATTATAAATTTTATGCCTTAAAGTTCACTAAAACAACCCACTGACCCAGACCACTGGAGAATGTACTGTGAAAATATAGTTAAATCTATCTCTGAAGATGAACTACATATTCATTGGTTCAATCAAACTCTAATTGAAGTAGCTAAACATAAATTCAGTAGTAGAAATTTTTGGTTTTGCAAGTCTGTAAACAGATTAGGTAATAATGCAGCTCGTGAACTGGCCAAAAAAGCTAGACTACAAGCTGCAAATTTTTCATACTTAGACAATTTTCCACAAGATATTCTCTCTCTGGTCAAAAATGATCTCTATAATTTTTAATCTCTATCAATGAATGATTTTCCTTAGTATCAAAAAAAAAAAAAAAAAAACAATGACCCAGACCATCTTCTTTATATATACTCTACTCATTTCCAGCAAAACCTCAACCCCTTCTTCTTTTAAGTTTAACAATGAAGCTCATGAGAAGCATCCGGAGAGCTCAAGTAATCCCTTTATTAGTTCTTATGTTTTACTTTCTTTTCTTCTTATCGTGAATCCAAGATTTTTTTTTTTTTGCCCCTGTAATGTGGATTTTTGTTTCTAATTCTGATGTTTCTTCTCCCGGATAATTAACTTGTACAGATTGGCTTCTTCTTTAAAACCATTTATTCTTTTCATTTGCCTATGACGGATCTTTCTCTGCAATTGTATACTCTGTTTGTCGCTCTAAATTTCATGTTAATGACAAATTTGTGTTTTTTATTTACAGGTACTGTTTGTGTTACTTGGACTAGTAAGTTTATTATTATCAAGAGGAGCTGAGTCATTTGATTATACTGCCATTAATTGTCGAAACCACACAGCGTCATTGAAAGATTTTGGAGGAGTTGGTGATGGAAAGACTTCAAATACAAAGGCTTTCCGATCAGCCATTGCATCTCTTAGCAAGTTCCAAAACGACGGTGGATCTCAGCTCTTTGTTCCCCCAGGAAGATGGCTAACCGGAAGCTTTAACCTCACTAGTCATTTCACACTTTACCTTCACAAAGACGCCGTCATTCTTGCTTCTCAGGTTCGATTTTTCACATATTTACTTTTGCTTATAATAATTAACTTCATAATCTGGGCACCATTTTTTATTCCTACGATAATTTTCAAAAAAACAAGTTACAACCAAAGCATATCCCTCATAATAATACGTGTTCACTGGCATTTGTCTGTTGACTCCATCTATATCGGGTTCGGGCCAAAGCAAATTGGCTCTCATATCTCATAATTTGAGGTCACTGCTGCTTCCTGTTTGTATCCAACTGCATATATACATGATTTTGGATGTAAAGAAACGGGTTATATTAAACTCAGAACACACCAACGGATAAACAGTTAGGTAGGAGGGTTGGGAGGCCTTTAAAGATGAATACCTAACATGTGATGGCCACTCTCTGTAATTACATGAACATGATTCTCTTAAATTCTCTTAAATTCCATCTGACAATTTTCACCATCCATAAAGTGTTTGTGAATCCATGTTTTGGCTATCTTTCTATATGCAAGAGTAGAAACATACATATGCATTCAAAGCCGTGTTAAAGTCTGAATATCCGAGTAAGTGAAACTACATATGGTTTAATTGACAATTTGTTGATGATTTTAGGATCTAAGCGAGTGGCCTATTATAGGCCCCCTGCCGTCCTATGGCAGAGGTAAAGACCTGCCGGGCGGACGATACATCAGCCTCATCTTTGGAACGCAGCTCACAGATGTTATAATAACAGGTACATTATTTTATTTTATTTGAACAATAATAACAGGTTTCTATAATTTTGCACAGTTATATGGAGAAGAATATATTGCTGAAATAGCATGAGTATTTGGGTCCTTGACTATGTACATGTAAAATTGTAGGTGATATGGGAACAATAGATGGACAAGGTGCTTGGTGGTGGCAAAGATACAAAACCGAGCTTAAATCCAACAGGCCATACTTGATTGAAATTATGAGCTCTGACCAAGTTCAGATAACCAATCTTAAGTTAATTGATTCTCCTTCATGGCACATCCATCCTGTTTACAGCAGGTTAGTTTGTTTTTACGTACTACGTACGGTTAATCAGATGACTTTTCTTCGTTTATCCGCATTACTTAACCAAATTCTCACTGTACAAATCTATATGTGCAGTAACATTTTCATAAAAGGAATTACGATTGTCGCCCCTCCAACATCCCCAAACACCGATGGGATAAATCCAGGTCTACAACAATCAACTAGTATTATTTTACCTATAACTCTCTAATTACATAGAAAAGGAATTTTTGATCTTTCTTTGATTGTTATAGACTCGTGCACAAATGTACGCATTGAGGACTGCAACATTGTTTCCGGGGACGACTGCGTCTCAGTAAAAAGTGGATGGGACCAATATGGAATTGCATTTGGGAAACCAACCAAACACGTAATTATAAGAAGGCTCACTTGTTCATCTCCTATTAACGCAGTGTTAACTATAGGAAGTGAGATGTCTGGTGGGATACAAGATGTTCGAGTTGAAGATATTGTAGCTATCAGAACCAAAACAGCAGTTCGAATGAAAACCGCAATAGGGCGCGGTGGATACATCAAAGACATATTCATCAGAAGAATGACAATGACAACCATGAGATTGGCATTTCTAATGACAGGAAACTACAGTACCCACCCTAATAACAATTTCAACAGAACGGCTCTTCCAGTTATAGATGGTATAAGCTTTAGTGATATGGTTGGTGTTAACGTTAGAAGTGCAGGGCAACTGGATGGTATCAAGGGAAACCCATTTACTGGTATATGCATATCCAATGTTACGCTTAGTATGCTACCAACCTCCACGGTTGTTCCGTGGACTTGTAGTGATGTTAATGGATTAACAAGTGGTGTTAGTCCTAAGCCGTGCAGTATGTTAACAGAACAAGTTGCAAAAACATGTCCTTTCCCTACTGATATCCTACCAATCGACAGAATTCAACTTAAGAATTGTTCTATCATGGCCTAGCCATGGCCCATGGTTCTTTTCACTTGTTTCTGTGTATTTTTGTTTTGCATCTCTGTAATAAATAAATGTTGGAAATACTATCAGTTAAACGTTAAAAGGAGTATTATCAGCAGCAACGTTGTCCAAGAAATTTGCAGATTTGATAATACTTTTTGGATCCAAGAAATTCTAATATGATTATAACTTCTCCCTTAATGGAAGAAAGGACGATCATACCCCTTTAAACATTTCTAAAGTCAGTGATACACCTTTAAACATCAGCGCTAGATTATGGATAATTCGACTGCTGGTGGCGATAATATGGTGGGGGGTTGGGTGGAAAAATGGCTCTTGTTGCAGTGAAGGATGCGGAAATGGATGGTGTACCGTAATGTTGTTTTGAAACTTCCGTCCATTTCCATGCCTAAAACTAACATTATTTATTTGCAGTTTCAACCTGTCGAAAATTTAATGATTAATTTTGGGCTTGGCCCATTTGAATGACTCACGGGTGGATTCAGTAGTAAATCACATTTCGTTAGTTAGGGTTTTAAAAGTGAAGAAAGAATTCATTCATTAGTTAGGGTTTTACGGTGTCAAGGTGAAGAGAGAAAATTTAATATCTCTGCAAAGTATTGGGATTAGGCATTCTTAGATTTCATGGAGAACCTCCCAACAGATATCATTAAAGAAAATATAGTTTCTAGATTGCCAATTGAGTCCAGATTACAGATGAAACTAGTATCCAAACCATTGAAGAACATCATCGGCAAAAATAAAACAGGTCTCTTGTTCGCTTATGCCGACGTCAATAATCTGGAACCTGAATCAGGAGCAGAAGTAAATCTCTACTATGGAGATTATGAAACAAACCTGGAGCGGCACTACTCCAACGGAACACTTGAAAAGTTAGACAGTGCAAAATACACATAGAGAGCCAGACTTTGTATCGTTACGATCACATGGTTGGATCATGCAATGGATTGGTTTGTCTTTACTCATTTAATAACCAAGTCATTCCTCCTGATAGTAGTAGTATTATTAATCAAATAAGTATTTGTAATCCAGTAACCACCGGAGAATATTTTGTTCTTCCACGCGAAATGGATACTTTGATACAGTGGATGCATGCTGGATTTGGATACGTTCCTCCCACCACTCAGTATAAGATTGTTAAACAAAGTTTCTCGATCATAAGCGGCAGCGGCTGGCAACGACAGTATTACGTGGAAGTATATACTCTTGGCTCTAAAAGTGGGTAGAGAAAAAAAGAAATCACCCCTTACAGATTCTTATCGTCAGACATCTTTGCTAATGGAGCAATTCATTGGATTGGCAGGAATGATGAAGTAGGCCAGGATCTGTATAATATCATCGCCTATGATCTGGTGGATGAGAAGTGTAAGTACCTTTCATCGCGACCTTTTAATTATTTTAAGGGATTTAAGAGTAGTGATGGTAGACTCGAGTTATTTGGGCGAAACTTGTGTGCAATTCATTATAATAGCAGCCATGGTCAGATGCTAGTATGGACACTTAAAAAGAATACTGTAAAAATATTGCGACCCATAGCAAAACGAGAAGAAGAGTACTACGATCACAGTTGGAGTTGGATTAAAGAGTGTAGGATAACAATGGAAGATCCAAAGAAATACAGGCCATTTGCAATTACAAAAACAATGAAGTTCTATTATGGCATGAATATAAGATATTGTACCGCTATGACAAGAAAACATCAACTTTAACTAGGATTTGGGACGGTGATGGTAAGGGTTTTTCATGCATTGAAGCGATTCCTCACATGAATACACTTGTTTCTATAAAAGATCTAGGAGAAGGTTCTGGTAGTAATGTGACTGCGGATGATGGCGAGAGTTCTGAGCATAAAAGGAGGAAGTGCTAGTTCCATGCAAGATAGAGAAGCAAGTGAGCGTCTTTTATGAATTAGTATAATTGTCATTTACTATAGATCTAGGTGCTTTAGCTTTAGTGTTCGTCTACTTTGTGTCTTTAAAACGTCAGTGAATTTTTAACATCTTTGTTGGAATTATTATTTTCTTCATGCTAATAAGGCACGCCTATAACAGGGATCGTCTCTAACTAATTGTTATAGTTGTGATAAGTGTCAGTATTACACTTTAAACATCAGAGCTAAAATATTCTTCTCTCTTGAAATTTATCGTCATTGAGTAGTTTGTAATCCGTCAGTAAACCTTAAATCTTGGTTGGCTTCACTGCATCCTGGCAAATTTTGGAGTTGTCCATACATACAGCTTGCTGGTGTTGTTTGCTCGAAACAAGTTATATATGTAATTTGATATACTAGCATGCAGTACTGTTATTTTTGTATTACTATTACAGTATGAAATGTTCGTCTTATGTGTTCAAGATTGTTGGGGGGTTGTTTCATATTTCTGCAGTATAGCATGTTTGTTGCATTTAATTATTACCTGAATCTTGGAGTTCTATATTTTCGTTCACCTTCCTACATTGATAAAACATGCATGAGCATAAGAACTGAATGAGGTCCAAGATTAAAAGAAAATCTAAGCCGAGTCAGGAACTAAGTTCTCACTCATTCTTTTTAGGCTACCTGTTGCAATCAATGACCTTATATGTTACGTTCCAGTTTTGTGCCTATGTTCGGTTACTTTATCTTTAATACTTGGGCATTTCATAAATCGTATCTTGGACTCATCTACTTCCGGATTTTTTTTTAACCAAACCTATATAGCAATTTTGTAGTCAATGTCTGCACCAACTTTATTTTCAGTTATCGTAACTGGCCTTGATCAGTTTTCAGCATCCCCAAAAGGGTACACACAAGAACAGTGCTGAAATTCCAGTTTTCCAAACCAGCTGCTGATGCACTCCAGAGAGTTCCATTGTTTGTTGGATCCATAGGGTTTTCTGAAAATCACTTACTGGGTTCTTCCACCATGAAGGTTGTCTTTGTCAATGATGTAGACTAACAAACCAAAGAAAATGCAATATGAATAATGGATGATGTCATTGCATATTTGGCGATGGATGAATTGCTTTCTTCGCATTTTGGTTGTAAACGTTTTTTTAGCGTAGCAATTGTTTAAGACGTGCTTTGCAGATTTGGCAATAAAGAAGTGATTGTCCTTGCAGACATGCAGTTCCCGGTAGGTCGAATCCCCCATCACTTTGAAGACATGAATTGCTGCAGATGGAAGAGTAGGAGCTACCACAGCTGATAATTAATTCTGCAGCACTTTTGGAATGCCTGAAACAGATGTACAAGTCGAAAGCTTATAGGCTTGGCCCATTTAAATAACACCCGAGCGCCTATTTATGGAAATTTCATTTTTTTTTCTTTTTTTGACGTAGAATTCATGCAAAAAAAAAAAAAAAAGAGAGAGAATGGAATCACTTTAGGATTCTCTTTATAAGAACCTATATATAAGGTACGAACGTGATTTATTGCAAACACTTGTATTTTATATTCTCGGTTGGCTTTTGAATCAAAGTCGTCTTCAATGGAGAATCTTCCCATAGATATCATAGAAAACATACTCCAGCGCTTACCTGGTGAACCCGCCTTACAGAGCAAACGAGTATGCAAAACATGGAGAAACATCATCGGTAAGAATAAACTTGTTATCTTGTTTGCGTATGCAGATGTTAATAATCTGTCAACTGAATCAGGAGCAGAAGTACAGCTCTACTATGGAGATGAGTTTGTATCTGATGACAAGCGATTTTACATGTACGAAACAAATACAAAGTTAGACCGCGTAAAATACAATTTGCGAGCCGAAGATTGGTTTGAGTATAATCACATGGTTGGTTCATGCAACGGCTTGGTTTGTCTTCAATCATATAACCAGGCCACGAAGTCTAGCTGTGTTGGTATTTCCAATCCATTAACAGGAGAATTCCTAATTCTTCCAGATTCTGTCGGATGGTTCGAACATGGATTTGGATACCTTCCTTCTACTAACGAGTATAAGGTTGTCAGATGCAGTTACACTGAGTTAAACAATGTGTGGAAGGGACATATGGAGGTATATACTCTTGGCTCTCAAAGTGGGTGGAGAGAAAAGGAAACTATCCCTTACAAATTCTATTCGTCAGGCCTCTTTGCAAATGGAGCAATTCATTGGATTGGCAAGACAAACGGAGGAGCAAGAATTGTCGCCTATGATTTGGCGGATGAGAAGTTCAAGGACATCCCATCACTACCTTTCGATTTTTTAAAGGGATATGATGCTCTCACTGGTAGACTCCAGTTGGGGTTGGAGTACAGAGTTTAATATACCAAACAGAGGCCGTGAGATGTACAAGTGCAGACTATTTGCAGCACTTACAAACAGCGATCAAGTTCTATTGTGGCATGAACCTAAAAAACTATATTGCTACGACAATAATACATCAACTTTGACTGAGCTTCGGGATGCCGGCGGTAAGGATTTTTCATGCCTTCAAACGATTATTCATATGAATACCCTTGTTTCTTTAAAAGATTTAGGAGAATGTTCTGGTAATAGTTTGACTTTGGATAGTGATGAGAGTTTGGAGAGTAAGATATCAATACGGCGGCGCAAAAGGAGGAAGTGTTAGCACCATGCATGCAGGGTAGAATCCCATAGAGCGCCTTTGCTAATCATAGAACGTATGGAGTAGTAAAAATCGTCATTTACTACCATTGCCAATATGGTTGTGTATTTTTCCTTTAATTTTTTAGCTTAAAAGTTAGCTCGATAATCCAGAAACAAAAAAAGATTTCCATTAGTAATATTAGATGAATATTTCCCTCTTAATTAATTAGTCTGCTTGTTTTGTGTTCATGAAACGCTAGTGAATTTTTAGTACCTTCGTTGAAAGAGCGGGAGCAAAGCCAACCCAACCCAGGTGGCGTGCCTTTCATATTAAAGAGAAAAGACATGGACAGGCAACAAAACGATGAAATCCCTGTCCAAAGGCAACCACTTCCAACAAATCATTTCAAGATTAGACAAATGAAGAAAGCTCGAGGAGTAACCAGTTCACAAACTGGATTCGCATCCAGTAGTAATGGAAGTTCGGTCTTAGGAGAGCTGTCAGGCAGTTTCTAATGATTTGATGTACTCTATATTGCATTATTTTGATGTTTTCTTACTGCAATTTGTCTTTTTTAATTCAATTTTGCTTAATGCTCGATGCTTTTCAGATTCTTGTTGCTCTAATATAGTCTATCTTTCTCGATCAAACAAAAAAGAAAAGAAAAAAAAGATAGAAAATTACTAATTAACAGCACGATAATCTACTAACACTACTTCCTCCTTTTACTACGTCGCAGTATAGGTATGTTACTCCCTAAACTCTCACCATTTTCGGGAGTCACATTATTACCAGAACGTTCTCCAAGATCTTTTAAAGAAACAAGGGTATTCATGTGAAGAATTGCTTGAAGGCATGAAAGGCCCTTACCATCGTCATTCCGAAGCTTAGTGAAAGTTGATCTATTAGAACAAGTCTTATGATGTTATCCAAACTATTCCAAGTGTGGAAAAACCATGGAATGTCAAGTCTAGGGACTTCCAAGTTGGGGTCTTCCACAGAAAATCCAAGCAAGGTTCCACGGTTTCGTGGAATCCATCTGAACCCCAATAAGAATAGCGTTAAACGCAATTAAGAATGGAGCTAAAAAAAAACGCAATTAAGAATTGCGTTTTTTTTATCCGTAGATTTAAAATGAGTCGTTGAAATCTAACGGCTGAAAAAAAAGCTTCATTCTTAATTGCGTTTTTTTAGCTCCATTCTTAATTGCGTTTTTTTAGCTCCATTGAAAATAACGTTTATACTATTCCACCATTACACTTGCGGTTCCATCCACAGTTCCAAGTGATGAGGTGGCGTGGAAGATGGAAGATGGATGGATTCCACCATAAGACTTGCTCTTAATGTCATAGCAATATAGTTCCTTCTGTCCATACCATAACAGAACTTCTTTGCTCTTGGTGATTTCAAATGGAACGCACTCGTATTTCCCCGCGGCTTCAATTGCTATACTAAACTCCTTCCTCCAACTCCAATTTTGGTCATAGTACCGTGTTACTCTGGCCCTGGGTCGCAGTTTTCTTATATTCTCAATCCTTCGTTTAAGTGCCCATATTAGTATTTCATCACGGCCAGCATCATACTGAATTACACACAAATTTCCCCTAATGAACTCGAGTCTATTTTAAAGTCTGCCGTGTAGATGAAAAGGTACTGGTGTCACGTCTTTGAACTTCTCATCTGCCAGATCAAAGGCGACAATCTTATGCACCTCTTTTGCTCCTCGAGTTCTCATAACAATCCAATGAATGGCTCCATTAGCAAAGAGGCCTGACCAATAGATTTGATATGGGATTTTTTCTTTTCCTCTCCACCCATTTCGAGAGCCAAGAGTATATACCTCCACAAGTCCCTGCGACACATTATTTAAGTAACTGCATCTGACAACCTTATATTCATTGGTGGCAGGAACGTATCCAAATCCAAATACTTGCCACTCATATGGTTCACTTGGGTCTGGAAGAAAAACGAATTCTCCTGTCACTGGATTGCAAACTCTACCACAATTAAGTTCTTTTGTGACTTGGTTATATGAGCGAAGGCAAACCAAACCGTTGCATGAACCAACCATGTGATGATAGAATAGCCAACGATCGGCTTGCCAACTGTATTTTACACGGTCTAACTTTGTAAGTGTTTCGTTGGGGTGGTCTTGTTTGTGATCTTTTTCAAAGACAAACTCATCTCCGCAATGGAGTTGTACTTCTGCTCCTGATTCAGCAGATAGATTATTAACGTTTGCATACGCGAACAGAAGAACGGTGACATTGTCACCAATGATGTTTCTCAGTTTTGCATACTCGTTTGTGTTGGAAAATGATTAATAAAAAATAATTTTTTAAAATTTTAATAAAAATTATAATTTGTTGTTTTCTTTTGTGAATGAAACTTATTAGTCCCACATTGTGGAGTTTCCAATTTTTAGTAGTTTTAAGAAACTATATAAACCTTTTAGTCCCACATCGGAGAGTTTTTCTTCTTAAGTTGTATTTGTCAATTATATAAACAAATTCACTATTTTTGTAAAATCTATGGGAAAGGGGTTGCTCTATATTTAGAGGGACCCCTAAGGGAAAAAGCATTTTATATTGTTTTCTCAAGTGTTCGAGATTTTCCTTTATGGTTTTTTCGGAGTTGCCAAGCTCAAGTTGAGCATCTACTACATATGCTAGTAGTAGGTGTAGTAGGGTGTTTTATCCTGGAGATATCCGTCCTGTGAGGGCTATAGCATCACTCTTGAGTGTAGCCGGGCGCTAATGTCTTAAGGGCAACGTGTTGAACACGTGACTCACTCTGTTTTTCCAAAGTTTTGCCTTGTTGCTGTTGCGGAGATATGGGAGCTCGTCCGTTTCATCAAATCGATTACTTTCATTATAAAGGAGCTAAGTATCAATAACTTTTGCTTATTTGATTTTTCCTTGTTTTTGATTATTGCACCCAACAATCTTAAGACATTAGAATTTGTAATAATCGAAAATGGTTGGTTGGTTTGTGAATCATGGATGTTAATTGTGGAGTGAAAAACAAAAACGAATTTTTGGTCAGCTGTAGAGTTTCGAGTTTATCTCTTAACCTAGAAGGTATTTCGATGAGCCCTTTTGACAACGTAGTAAACATCCTGATAGTTACCCACGTAAAATTTCAGAATTTTTGGAGTTGTAAAAGTATTTTTTTTGATATTTTACAAAACAGAGAAACGTTCAGAATTTTGTTGTTAACTAAAGTTGTTTTTATAAGGTGATTGGGAAATTACCGTGTCCGTGGTCAGAGTATAAACGAAGTTTGTGACATGAAATTGAAAAGAAACATGGCTACCAGGTGCATGTGGATGAACACAAGTCTTCCAAAGCTGACAAAGGCAAGAACATCAAACACAACTCTAAGCGTAGTCTTCATAAGAAAGGTATGTTTCGTAAAACTGAATCCGACATTACTTTAATTAAGGGTGATTATTATGTTTGTAAAATTCCTGGTCATACGACAGTAAAGTGTAGACAATATAAAACCTTAATAAGTAGAAAGTTAATGCTAATTTAGTTGAAACAAATTAGAACGAGTTCATTGACATGATGTCGGAAGTTATTTTAATAACCAATATGAGAGACTGGTGGGTGGACTTTGGAGCCACTAAGTATGTTTGTTGAAACAGAGACCTGTTCACCTCTTATCAGAGGATAAGGGATGTCGAGAAACTCTATATGAGTAACTCATCTGCGGCAGAGGTTGCATAAAAGGGAAAGGTCGAGCATAAGCTCATATCTGCAATATTCTCACACTGAATGAGGTTTTCATGTTCCGAGCATATGAAATAATCTTGTATCTTGTTCTCTTGAAGATGGTAAAAGATTGAAAATCTTAATTAAATGTGGAAAACTTGTTATAACTAAGGGAATTGATTTTTTAGGAAACAGTTAGAGGACTTAGGGTCTATATATAAGTTTAAAGGAAAATATGATGAAGTGAACATAATTGATTCTTATGTTTTCTTTTGTGTGTCTTTGAATGTTTTGCATGGTAGACTTGGAACCGTAAAATTATAAGTCAATGCATAAACTGCCTAGCATAGTCTACGTACCCAAATTTAGTTTGGATCTTGAACACAAAAGTGAAATGAATATGCTATAAATTCTTTTAACACAAATGTTCAGAGTAATTCTAAGCCCTTAGAATTAATTCATTTAGGACTAGTTGACATGAGTTCAACCCAAAACCACTATGGTAAAAGATGGTTTATAACTTTTATGGATGATTGTACGAGGTACTATCTTGTATACTTTCTTAGGGATAAGGATGATGTCTTAGAAGCCTTAAGATGTATAAACTTGAAGTTCAAAACCAATTAGAATCCTTGAACATAACAATTGTATCCTTAAGAAGATGATAATTTCCATGTTGATTAGTTCAGGATTACCTGCGGGCTTGTGGGGGGAGGCAGTCCTCTTAACTAGTATATCCTGAATATAGTACCCTTAAGGATCAGATGAAACTCCATATGATTTGTGGAAAGGTAGATGACCTTCTTATGAATGCGTCAAAGTGTGAGGGTGTTTGACTAAGATTGTCATTCCTCTTCCTAAAAGAACTAGATAGAAACCAGAAATGTTGATTGTGTCTTCATATAGGGTATGCTGAGTATACTTCTACATATAGATTTTTGGTTGTGTGTTCTGATTTTTCATACTTTGGTGTGATTTTTCTGACTTTGTTGTGAATAATATTACATAATCCAGGGGTGCTAAGTTCTTTGAACATGTTTATTCTTAAACATGTACCTCATTAGAGATGTGTTGTTGATTCCCTAGATTTATATTCAAATAGTCAGAACTTATCTTAAAGGAAGATGAAGTTAAGGTTGAGCCTAAGAAAATTAAAACAATTAGACTTGAGACTTCTTATGAAGTCGACTTCATAACATGCCTAGCTTAGTCTAAGCCCTGGACTTGTAAAGAAGCATTGATATCTACTGAAACCCCATGATGGCAAGAAGCTTCATTTAGTGAAATGGACTCAGTCCGTCGGAACCTAACTTGGGAGGTTTCTAGTTTACCTCCAGAGAGTAAGACCATGAGATGTAAATGAGTCTTTAAGAGGAAACATTAGGTATATGGAACTGTGGAAAAATATTAGGCTAAGTTGGTAGCTAAAGGCTATTAACTAAAAGAAGATGTATATTTCCTTGATTCTTATTCACATGTGACGAGATTTACTTCCGTTGAGATGTTAATTGTTATTGATGTCATAAACAAATTAGAGATACATCAGATGGATGTTAAGACAGCTTTTCTAAAATTGTGAATTAGATAAAGAAATTTACATAGACCAACCTGCGGACTTTGTAGTGAAAGGTTATGATGACAAAGTTTGTAAGTTGAACAAAATTTTGTATGGTTTATAAAATAAGCACGTTAACAGAGACATTGAAAATTTGATCATGTGATAATGTGTAGTGGATTTAAGTTAATGAATCTGATAAGTATATTTACAAGTAACTTGTTAAGGATGCCTGTGTGATTGTATGTTGCATGTTGATGATATGCTTTTACTTGATACAAACATAGATGTGATTAATTCCACTAAAAACATGCGCTGAATGAGAACGTTGACTTGAAGGACTTAGGCCCTGTTGATATAATCTTAGGGATGAGGATTAGAAAATAATCTAACATATGTAGTCTTAGTCATTCTCATTATGTTGAATTTGTGCTTAAGAGATACAATCAGTGTGATTGCAAGCCTGCTTGACTCCGTATGATTATTCTTGTAGACTCAAGAAAAAAAGGGTAACGGAGTATCTTAACTTGAATACTCAAGAGTTATAAGATGTCTGATGAATTTAATGAACTGTAAGAGTCCAGACATTGCATATATTGTGAGTAAGTTAAGTAGATATAATTATAGTCCAGAGCAATAGCATTCAGATGCACTGAATAGAGTATTATGGTACCTAAAATACTCTATTACCTTTTATTTGATTTAGAAAGGTATCTTGCTGTCCTTGAGGGACTTTGTGATGTAAACTGGATAGTTGACTCAGAGGAGTCTAAGTCTACCAGTGGATATGTTTCACTCTAGCATGAGGGTTTGTTTTTGGAAGATTTACAAACAAACATATATTGCTCAATTCATTATGGAATCTGAGAGTATTGAGTTAGATAAAGCGCGAGAGGGGGGCGAGTGCCTAAGATGCTTTTTAGAAGACATTCCTCTCTGGCATAGGCCTGTGCCAGCTCTATCTATACATTGTGTTAGCCAAGCTATAATAGCTAAAGATGAAAATAACTAATCTCAATCGGCGTTATTTTCATTGATTGGATAAAGTCCAAGGAGAATATCGCGAAACCTTTGACGAAAGGTTTATCCCAAGAGACAGTTAGAAATGCATCGAGGGGAAGGGGCTTAAGCTCATAAATTAAACTTGCCATGAAGGATACTCAACCTTGCTGACTGGAGATCCCAAAATCAAGGTTTCGAATGAGACAACTAATTTGTGGTGGGTAAAGGTAAACACTATCAGAGAATTTTATTCTCCGTCCCTTCCCTGTGGTGTAGACGTGATAGTGTGACTGCATGTGAAGGATGACTTTTAAGAAGTCTTAATGGGTTATATAGTTTCAATTTAAGATTGAAGTGGGGTGTAGCAATAACACTCTTTATGGAAACTCACCTATCTGAATGAGGAAGTGGGCCGCTTCCTATGAGAATATGAGCTTTGATTCTCTAGAGCATTTTGAGAAACAGGATATGTCTAGGGCCAAATTGGACAAAACGGCACGAGCTTGGTAGCAACCTTGGAGATATCACACGTGGTTGTTATCGCGAATTACGATCAGTCTGTTTGGATCGTGAGATTGGGATGTTGATTTACCAAGATCTATCTATGTTTTCATGTTTTATTGAGTTTTCACTCATGTGGGGGATTGTTGGAAAACGATTAATAAAAAATAATTTTTTAAAATTTTAATAAAAATTATAATATATTGTTTTCTTTTGTGAATGAAACTTATTAGTCCCACATTGTGGAGTTTCCAATTTTTAGTAGTTTTAAGAAACTATATAAACCTTTTAATCCCACATCGGAGAGTTTTTTTTCTTAAGTTGTATTTGTCAATCACATAAACAAATTCACTACTTTTGTAAAATCTATGGGAAAGGGGTTGCTCTATATTTAGAGGGACCCCTAAGGGGAAAAAGCATTTTATATTGTTTTCTCAAGTGTTCGAGATTTTCCTTTATGGTTTTTTCGGAGTTGCCAAGCTCAAGTTGAGCATCTACTACATATGCTAGTAGTAGGTGTAGTAGGGTGTTTTATCCTGGGGATATCCGTCCTGTGAAGGCTATAGCATCACTCTTGAGTGTAGCCGGGCGCTAATGTCTTAAGGGCAACGTGTTGAACACGTGACTCACTCTGTTTTTCCAAAGTTTTGCCTTGTTACGGTTGCGGAGATATGGGGAGGTCGTCCGTTTCATCAAATCGATCACTTCCATTATAATGGAGCTAAGTATCAATAACTTTTGCTTATTTTATTTTTCCTTGTTTTTGATTATTGCACCCAACAATTTGCTTAGTAAGGAAGATTCAGGAGACAAGCGATGAAGTATATTTTCTATGATATCTATGGGAAGGTTCTCCATGAATACGATTCTGTCTTTAAAAGCAAACCGATACTCTTCCTTTATAGACAAAAGAGGAGGATACGAATTCAAATAGGATTCGGTTTGTAGATTTTGTTTCAGTGTTTACCTCCAATAATAAACCTTTGTAAGTACAAATCATTTTCTAATCATTTCTATTGGAAGTAATACTGAAAGTTTGAAACCGAAAATTTACGGGCTTGGCCGGTAGGTCCATTTGAACAACTGCCGACCGCCGACTTATGTTTTCGTTAAGTGAAAAATACTAGAATCACCCAACTAAATGGGTTCTATATTTTCAAGCCCCACCAAATGGATTCATTACTATAAACTTCATAATTAAACTTTTTGATATTTCTAGGCCCAGAACTTTAGATTTCAGGGCTTGGTAATAAAGTTTAGGGTTTGGAAGAAATTAGTAATACCAAAAATACCCTTGACTATATATACCTAATAAAATAGGCTATGCGTTTCATTTCCAGATTCATTTCCTGTTTCACTTTCTCTCTCTCGGCAAAAGATCTCTCGGCAAAATTGTATCTGCATCTTCCTTTCACTAGATTTTCTCTTCATGATATTAAATCTTCCGAATTCGAATTGTTTCTTCACAAAATCGTTGCATTGAAGAACAACAAACAAGTGCGTTGATTTTTGATTCGCTGTATTGAAGACGAGAGGAAGAACAACACATATTTCCCAGAAAATCGTTGAATTGATTCAGTTGTTTTCAGATCTGACGAGAGGAAGACGCTGCATTGAAGAACAACAAATAGGTTTGTATCAATTTTTATTTTCTGTTTGTATAAAATAGGTTTGATTCACTAGTTTTTTCTGATCTATTTTTTAATTTCGATTTTCTACTGATTATCGTTTTTTTTGCTTGGATTTTGCTGAGTCTGAGAAGAGGAAGAAAACAGGTTGGAATAGAGAAATCAACATAGTGTGTTTTCGATCTAGTCTTGAATTCCATTGATTTCGATTTTTATGATTTGGATCTTTCTTATTTTGTTTTTATATTTTTTGATTTGGTTGATACTGAGAACAAGAAGAGAAATAATATTGTTTCAGAAGAAGGAAAACAACAAATCTTGGTACGAATTTTATTTGGCTTGATTTCAAAACTTTTTTCATTTTTTTTTCGATTATTTGTTGTTCTTGCATGTCCGATCCGAGAATTTTTTGTGAATTTGTTGTTTATATTTTGTTGATACGAGAGGAGGATGAAGAAACAATTTTGTTTCAGAAGGACAACTTCAAATTGATGTAGACATGCTGTTTTTTGTTACAGTATGTGTAACTTGAGGTTACACATATGTATCTTGTTGTTTTTTAGCATGAAATTTGTTTTTCTGTTGTTTTTTGTGAATTTGTTGTGAGTTTTTATTTGATACTGAGAGAGGATGAAGAAACAATGTTGTTTCAGAAGAACAACTTCTTATGATGATGTAGACATGCTGTTTTTTTATACAGTATGTGTAACATAAGGTTACACTGTATCTCATTTGTATTTAGCATTTTGCATATATGTCTTTTTTTTTTTTGTTTTTGTGAATTTCTTGTGTTTTTGTTTGATACTGGAAGAGGATGAAGAAACAATGTTGTTGCAGAAGAACAACTTCAAATTGATGATGTAGACATGCTGTTTTTGTTATACAGTATGTGGAACATATGTATCATGTTGTATTTTTAGCATTGAATTGTATTTTTCTGTTGTTTTTGTTTTTTGTGAATTGTTGTGAATTTTTGTTTGACCAAATGAAGTTTCAGAAAAATAAGGTTCTTAATGACTCTATACATTTTTTACGTGTATGTATGGATTGCAGGGAGTGGTGGAGTTGATATTGATACCACAAAAGTGGTTAAGCAGATGAGGATGGTGTTGTCGAGTGAGCTTCAGGTAAACATGACTCATAAAATTTGATTGTGATTTTCACATTTCTAGGTATCCATATATGTTGGCATATGGATGTCTAACTGCTAGTTATCTGAAACCTGTAACTAGCAGGATGTGTAACTGCTAGTTACACATCCTGGGATATAAAGTTTATGTTCTATATTTGCAGGTTCTTATGAAAAGGTATATCATGAATATTGGAATGACTAGATAACATTGGTTGTAAGTTGTTTTATGGCCATCTTGTTCTTAGTAAAGGGCCATCATTCAGTTTGGATGATGATCTAGCAGTAACTAGCAGGATGTGTAACTAGCAGTTACACATCCTGGGATATAAAGTTTATGTTCTATATATGAAGGTTCTTATGAAAAGGGATATCATAAGAAACTAAGTGGATGCGTAACTTCTAATTACACAAGCTATATAGATAAGATAATTGTTGCTTACCTTCTAGGTACACAAACTAAGTGGATGCATAAATTCTAGTTACACAAGCTAAATAGATGTGTAATTTCTAGTTACACATCCTAGGATATAAAGTTTATGTTCTATATTTGCAGGTTCTTATGAAAAGGTATATCAATCATATTGGAATTACTAGATAACATTGGTTGGAAGTTTCTTTATGGCCAGCTTGTTCTCAGTAAAGGGCCATCATTCAGTTTGGAGATGATCTAACAGTAACTAGCAGGATGTGTAACTAGCAGTTACACATCCTGGGATATAAAGTTTATGTTCTATATATTGAAGGTTCTTATGAAAAGGGATATCATAAGAAACTAAGTGGATGTGTAACTTCTAGTTACACAAGCTACATAGATAGGATAATTGTTGCTTACCTTCTAGGTACACAAACTAAGTGGATGTGTAACTTCTAGTTACCCAAGCTAAATAGATGTGTAATTTCTAGTTACACATGCTAATTAGATGTGGGATTTCGAGCTACACATGCTAATTAGATGTGTAACTTTTACTTACACATACTGATTTTGGGTACAGATACTAATATGAATGTGTAACTCCTAATTACACATGTTATATGCATGTGTAACTGCTAGCTACACTAGTCAGATGTTTTGTGAAACGGAATATACATTGTTGTATTTATACGGAAGTTGTATTTATACGTACCTGAGAAGTGTTCTAGCTTCTTGATTACTTACGACTAGCTACTTCTTTTTCTTGAAAGGTAGTATATGGATATAGGTCTGGAATGGTTTCACTTAACTCATACATCTGTTTAACTGCACATCACACAAGCCATATGCATGACAATTTGCACGTTTAACTAGCATTGGCAGACTATGGATGTGTAACTAGTAGTTACACATGCTAATTAAATATGTAACTTCTAGGTACACAAGCCACATAAATGTGTATCTACTAGTTACACATGCAAATTAGATGTGTAACTTATAGTTACACATGCTAATTTGATGGGATATGCATATGTAACTTATAGTTACACATGCTAATTTGATGGGATATGCATATGTAACTTTTACTTACACATACTGATTTTGGGTACACATATCAATATGTATGTGTAACTCCTAGTTACACTAGTCATATGCATGTGTAACTGCTAGCTACACTAGCCAGGTGAATGTGTATCTCCTAGTTACACATGTTATATGCATGTGTAACTCTCAGTTACACAATTCAGATGCATGTGTAACCGCTAGCTACACTAGTCAGATGCTTGTGAAACTGAAATATACATTGTTTTATGTACTGTTCATTTTAATCGTATAAATACTGATTGCTTGTTGTTATATTTCAGGTTTTAGATAACTTCATAAAAGCTAATTGCTTAAACGTGGTAATGGTCTCGCTGGAACTGGAGTTGACGCTGAATGCACAAGTCAGATGCATGTGTAACTCTCAGTTACACTAGATAGACACATATGTAACTCTCAATTACACTAAACAGATGCGTGTGTAACTTCTAGTTACACATGCTAAGAAATTATTGTAAATGAATATTAAAGTAATAACTTTTTTTTTTGTGTTTTTTTTTTGATGTCTATTTATTTGCATATATATACAAGTGTAACTTTGCATTACACATATCATAAGGATGTGTAACTTCTGGTTACACATGCCATATGCATGTGTAACTTCTGTTTACACCTTCACACTGTATTTTAATAATTTCGGGCTTAGATTTAATAATTTTGGGCCTAGATTTAAATTTTATTTAATTATGGGCTTGACAATATGCATAAGGGTATCAAGGTCTTTTAAAAACTCGGGGCCTAGATTTAAACTTTTTTTAATTAAGGGCCTCATATTATGGGTTATCCATGGGTTGGGCCTGAGCCTAATTTCCCCTTTCGTTAAAAGAGTACAATTACTTTTCCCTTCCATTTGCGGAATGGCATTGAGAATGGAATTCTTTAAAAGCTTACAAGAAATTGGTTTCTTAGAGCAAGTCTTATGGTGGATTCCAAACTATTCCAAGTGTGGAAAAATCATGGAATGTCAAGTCTAGTGACTTCCAAGTTGGGGTCTTCCACAGAAAATCCAAGTAAGGTTTCACGGTTTCGTGGAATCCATCTGAACGCCAATAAGAATAGCGCTAATCCACCATTACACTTGCGTTTCCATCCACAGTTCCAAGTACTGAGGTGGCGTGGAAGATGGAAAATGGATGGATTCCACCGTAAGACTTGCTCTTAGTTGTATATAGAAGAATAAGAAATTTAAAAAAAAAAAAAAACAAGACCTGTCTGCAAGGTGCTGTGGTGATTCACTGCAAACACTTTTATTTTATAATTTGTTTTCTTTTGAAGGAAGAACCATCTTCATGCATGGTGAACCTTCCCATACATATCATACAAAACATACTTGATCGCTTACCTATTGAATCCATCTTACAGGACAAAGTAGTATGCAAAACATTGGTAAGAATAAAACCGGTATGTTGTTCGCGTATAATGATAACTCTGAAAAAGAAGTACAACTATACTATGGAGATCACTATGAATCAAATATTGAGCAATACTACTCTAACAGAACACTTACAAAGTTAGACCATGCAAAATATAGTTGGCGAGTCAGACCTCATCATTATTATCATAGCATGGTTGGTTCGTGCAACGGTTTGGTTTGTTTGGAATGGGCACCACGGGCCACGAATTCTTCTTGTGGTGGTATTTGCAATCCGGTAACAGGAAAATTCCTTTTTCTTCCGGGCATAAAAAAAACCACCAGAAATTGGACGGCTAGCAATTGGATTTGGGTATCTTAAGTCCACCAATGAGTATAAGGTTGTCTGCAGTTACAGATATTTAAACCGTGTGGTGTGGGAGGGATATTTGGAGGTATATACTCTTGGCTCTCAAAGTGGCTGGCAAAGAAAAAAAAACACCCCATACTATTTTCATAAATCAGGCATCTTTGCTAATGGAGCGGTTCATTGGATTGGCGAGACAGCCGGAAACAATGGGTGTATAAGATAGTCGTCTATGATTTGGCGGATGAGAAGCTTAAGTACGTCTCGTCACTACCTTTTAGTTATTCTAGGTAATATGATTGTTAGAAGTGTGTGGGCTTCCAACTCAATGGAGTGGTTTCACACCTTATATATTAAGATCTAGGCTAAGGAGTTAGCAATGTGGGACTATCTTATAATTTCTCCAAGCACATGCCAACTGCAATTACAAAGAGCAATAAAGTACTGTTATGGCGTGAAGATAAGAAACTATACTGCTATGACGATAATACATCTATTTTAACTAAGCTTTGGGATGGCGATGGTAATGGTTTATCCTGCCTTCAGGCAATTCCTCACATGAATACTCTGGTTTCTTTAAAAGATCTTGGAGAATATTGTGGTAATAGTGCAACTACGGATGATAGTGAGAGTTTGGAGTACGATACCAATAAGCGTAAAAGGAGAAAGTGCTAGTACCTGCAGGGTAGAAAAGCAATTGAACGCCTTTTATTACCCGGTTAAATTGGGGCCTATACCACTTAATTAGGGCCAATAGTTAGATGACAAAAAAAGGTCATTAGAAATCACCTTCACACCACCCCCTTATCAAAATAATTGCTTAAATATCTATTTTACCCCTAATGAATTATCATTAATTAATCGTATTAGGGGTTAATTATGTTTTGTATGTAAGATTAACTAATGTTAGAGAGTTCTTCAAAACATCAAACATTTTGATTTTTTTTTTTGGAAACAGTACTCAGAATCGGTTTACGTTCATGCACTTGTAAACCGATTACGGGTTGGTATTACCAAAATTAACATAGGACATTTATAATCGGTTAACGTTGACATATATAATCCGATTTTAATAATCAGGTTTTACATATTACATATATAAACTGATTGTTTCCTTTCATACGATTTTTTTTTTCATTCATTCCATTATTATTGTAGGATGCATTTAGCACATGCATCAAGCCTTTAAACCCCTAGGCGACCCTAGTGGACGAGTTATAGTCTCGTGAGGGTTTACATAGAGGTCTATCCACAAACCCTATAAAAAAAACTTCTGAAGCCATCAATCCTCCTCCGAAGGCGATACACAATCCAAGTACTCCGGGTCATCCTCCGGGATTCTTTCTACTAAGAAGTGATAGCTTGCATCGAATGCGAATGCTTCCCCCTTTTCCTCCAAGTAGCGCGCTTTCACGACTTCGTGCTACAAATACACAAAAACAAACTTACATTTTTTAGTGGTATTTCATTGGAAGATAAAACAACATGGGTTACGTAAAACAAACCACAAAAATACTTACAAATTGTGCAATGGACAAGTTGAAGGGGCGAGTGTTAAAAATCCGAGGTTGGATAGCTAGATAAGCAAGTATCTCATTATCGATGACTAAGTGTCTATCATGGACTTGATGAACACTTCTTCCATGAGTATTCCCAAACTCTTGCCTAAATTTGTTATGTACCCTAACCCAAAAGGTTACGGAATCCACCCTTTCGGAGGATTGACGTCTAAGTCGAGTTCCCGCATACCATGCTTTGGTGATTGTCAAATCTCCGTTTGAATCAAATGATGCCATTTTTTTGTGTGTGGAGGTATGAAATTAGTAGTTATGGAGTATATGGAGTGAGGGGGTATAAAATTATCAATTTTGGGGCAAATGAGGTCCATGAGTGAGGTCTCTATTTATAGAGAAAGCCCCTAACGGCTACGTTATTTGAAAAATGTGAAATAATTTGGTATAATCGGTATTTTAGAAGGTCTGTAAAATCCGATTGTGTTGATATGCCACAAGGAATCATTTTTTCTTGCGACCAACGTACACCGATTAAAGACATGTTAAATTTTGAATTTTCACCGACATCAATCGGTTTATATATATTCATATGTGATCCGATTCTAGCTGGCTTGAAAAACATCCAGGAAATATTGCTTGCACAATCGATTTATGTTGACATATCGAGTAGACCGATTGTTGGCATGTCAGGCTAGAACTGTAGAGCAACACATAATTATAATGAAAACTTCAAGTGCATTAAGTTCGACACAGAGATCATCCAAAATACAAACCTTCAAAGAGTGTTAAGAACTTAAAACAACCACAAGTCTTATAAACCTAAACTTTTAATATCTAAAACTTAAACGTAAAAACTTAAATAGCAGGAGCACCAGCATCAGCAGCAGCGCCACCAGGAGAAGCAGCATCAGGAGTACCAGCACCAACATCACCAGCATCAGCACCATTAGGAGCAACAACTTTTGTTGGAGCCATTTGTTCCCACATACCTTCCATTTCTGGATGGAGCTCCCTCTCATATGAAGTCATGTTTCTCCTCATCCTAGTGAACCTCGTGACCTCATAAATCTCCTCCAGTGCAAGCTTTTCAATCAACGCGAGGGCTTGTTCAAGATGGGTCTCACGCCCATAGGCAAACTTATAGAGGCTTCTTTCTGCACTCTTTGTGGAGTCCTAACATTGTCCTCCAAGGTTAGATCTCAAGAGTAAAATGCTAGGTGTGTGAATTCCATATCTATATAAAACAAAACCAAAAAAAAAAAACTAGTTAAGAATCGGTACATAATTAAGCATATGTAATCCGATTATGACTACAAAAACATACATGAGTGTCAACCATTAGTAATCGGTTTATTATGTGGTACATATATAAAATCCGATTGTGAAAAGGAATCTTAAAAGACAAACATAATCGGTAAATTATCAGGTACATAAAACCCGATTATGGGATCGCTCAACCCAGAGAAAAAATGTATCCATAATCGGATTATTCCAAAGCACTTATTGATGAGTGCCAAATATTGTATATATTTGCACCTTTTTATTGGCATTTAACTCATCATTTGTGCACTAACGCTCCATTTTATCTCATATTCTGTGTTTTCGTTGTTTTCAAGAATAAATACTTTTCCCAATTAATTTTTCATTTTTAGGTTATAAATAAAGGTTGGATGGAATTACGGAGCGAAAAGAGCAGAAAAGTGGTGGAAGCCGAGAGGAATCACGCAAGGAAGCTGTGAAGAATGTTGTGCGCATGACCAAAAGGCTAGAAATGGGCTTAACAAGGAAGAAATTGTTCTTAAAGAAGAAATGGGCTCAGAATTATCCCAAGCCCAACTTATCTCCCAAACCAAAACCAAAATCCATAGCCCACTTCTCATGTAGCCGTCAGATTGGATCCTCAGCTGAATCCAATGGTCGCTTCATCGCCGATACATAAAATTTGCTACAACCGCTTCACACCACATCACCTAACTCCATCTTGGACCGTCAGTTTTGATGTATTCCATCATCCAACGGTCGCTCCACATCCATCTCCATCGCGCCGTTGGATCATTCTATCACCTTTTCATCCTACGTTTTTCACAATCAAAACATCAAAATTTGATGTCCCGTCTAACACCCTAGCACCTAGGTTTATATCCCCAAAAAAAACAAGCCCTAACTCCAACCCATCGACCTTCTCTTTCTTCTTCCCCCTTCTTCTCTTCTGCAACTCCATGTCCAGCGCCACCAACTCCACTGCCCCGTCGCTGCCACCACCATCAACCCTTCACGATCTCTCAAATCACTAACCCATCACTACCCCCATCATTATTACCACTTTAACAAACTCTATGTCCTTATAATTTCTCAATTTCACGCCTCACCCATGTCAGGAACCCTAGAGGTGAAATTGATAAATTAGGTCGGAATAGAGTTGCAATTAGGGCATAGGAAGAGCAGGAGAAGACGAATAAGAAGCATGGGTCGACGAATTTGATTGCTATCAGTGTTTAGGTAAAGTTTAATTTCAACTTTTTTGAAACCCTAAATTCTGTGAAATTAGGTATTTGGGGGAAACTCATGTAAACTATAAATTGATGTGTGGGTGTTGTAATTGGGGCATGCCCAGGCTAGACGGTGCACCAAGCTGTAGTAGTATATTGTGTTCATCATGTTATAATTACTTTTACTAGGGTTGAGATGAAACCATTAATTTACTGCTAAGTTTGATTCATGTTTCTGATATTGTTCTTGTTGTGCTTTACTTGTTTAGGATAAATATAATCTGAGCTCTTCATCATTTTACTATCACAGTGTATGTCATGCATCCATTGTAGTTAGAATACTTCTGTGATGAATGTGCTGCAATTCATGCTTCATTGTCTGTTATTGATCCCTTGACTAATTGTGCCCTGAAAAGACAGTTAGTGGTTTGGAAATATACCCTAATTGCGATTAGAATATCCATCTTAGGAAAGGTTTAATTATCTAAGTTATCAAATTGATCCGTGATTAGTTGTACTGTAAGAAGACAGCTAATACTAGGGATTAGTTAGTTGGCTTAGTTGATATTAATCCATCCATTGAGACCCTGGATAAACGGCAGACTTGCATCTTGTCCGGTGTCCATAAAAAGGGACAAGAACATTATTGAAACTGAACTGACTTAGCTGAGATTAGGTGGTGGATTCGACTTCCCTAGTGTCCTTTAATATGAATTCTTGTTTTCTATTTTGTGTTACATAACCAACATCTAGCCGTATCGGCAAACAAAACCCCCTATTTGTGTTACTTCTTGTTCTGAAATCAGTTGTAGTTAAAACCATAGATTCAGCTACACACACCAAGTTCCTGAGGACAAACCCATTCTTACTCCACCTATCTACAACAACCCTGTATACTTGCAGGTGTAGTTGTAGGTTCTTTTAAAACCACAACAAATTTTTGGCGCCGCTGCCGGGGACTTTGCTGTTGTGTGGTTGAATCTTTGTGTATCTTGCTTTGCTGTTTTCTGTTTTCCTTGTTGTTCATCTTAGTTTTTCTTTACTTACATCTTAGCTAACTTACTGTGCATTTAGTGTAAGCATATTTGCTGTTTTCCTGTAACTGCATTTTAGTTTCTCATCTGTAGCTGCACCTGCATCTCATACTCTTTGCTCACTGTTTGCTCTTGATCTTGATCTTTACTGTCATGTTCTTGCTGTACATTCCCTTGTCTTGCTGTTTCTTGCATCTTATTTGCATTATATCATCTTGCAGTCTTCACTGCATCATTTTCTTGCATCTATTCATCTTCATCTTCTCTGCTCTAGTAGCATTTGCATTTTGCATCTTCACTGCATATTGTTCTTGCATTTATCTTTGCATACTGTTATGCATCATAACTTGCATCTTTCGATTAATCTTACTGCCTCCTGCATTCACATAATCTCTGCCTTCTTGCTGTGCATCTCATTGCATTTCACTGAACTTGCAAATTTTGCTGCTGTTGTGGTGCTGTGGAGCTGGTGTTGCTGCTGCTCTTGGCTGTGCTGTTGCTGTTGATGTGTTGCTGCTGCTGCTGCTAGGGTGCTGCTGCTGCTGCTGGTGTTGTTGCTGTTGTAAACCAAATCCCAAATGGGCTGTGCAACTAGAACAACAGAGCAGCTGGGCTATGCTAAAAAGAGTAAGCCTAAACCGAATAATTGTGTGGGCTTGCTTTAAAAACTGAAATTCTGGGCCTTGTAAATTGATTCTGAAACTCTTGAACCCAAGTGCACTTTGTTTCTGAACTCTGGGCTTGAACCCAACTCAGAATTTGTAAAACGTTTTTAAGCCCAAGTAGGCCTCGTATTTTGGCTAACTGAGAGCCCAAAAATCAAATACCCAGCTGGGCCTCGTGCATTTCTGGGCTTGGTTCAGTGAACTCGTTAGTTGGGTCGTGTACTCAAATCTCTAGGCCGTTCGCTGGGCTTGTCCCACAGAAAATTTGAACCAGTTAGATGGGCCTCATCCCATTAAAACCAAAAGGAGTTTTCAAAACCCATAAGAACCAAATGTTTCCCATCAAAAACCAAATGTTTTTCATTCCCATCAAAACCAAAATTTTCCCATAAAAAACCAAAATTTTGAAAACTCATTAAAACCAAATAGTGGGCTTTGTGTCTTTTCAATATGGGCCAACCTCGTGCTCTCCATGAGTACATGTATCCCACAATAAAAATTCCATTATCATGTATTTTCTTACCTCAAACTAATAACCCTTTTAAAATAAATGCAAGCATGATACAAATACTTCCTATATTTCGAGGGTTCGATTCTGAGAACCCCTATACTCATGTAAGAGAGTTTGAACAAATTTGTCGGACTATGCAACCTGATCTTATGTCCGAAGACTCTATGAAATTGCGTTTGTTTACATTTTCTCTAAAGGAAAGGGCCAAAACATGGTTTTACGGTTTGTGACCACAATCAATCAACACTTGGGACCAACTCACAGATCTATTTTTCAGAAAATTCTTTCCACATCATAGGACCATCGCTATTCGTCAAAGTATCAATTGTTTTGTCCAATTGGATGAGGAAATTGTTTTTCACTATTTTGAACGTTTTAATGATTTGTTGAGCGAATGTCCGCACCATGGATTTGAGAAGTGGAGACTTGTCGTCATCCTCTATGAGGGACTAGACTTTAAATCTCGAACCATGGTTGAGTCTATGTGTAATGGTAAATTTCTTGATAAATCTGTGGATGATGCATGGAAATTTTTAGCTGAGATTGCAGAGAAAACCCATCAATGGGAATCTGTTAGGGAAACAGGGACAACGCCACATGGTATGAGTCACCCCCATGAGTTAGAGTCTTATTCTTGTGATAGCTCCGACCTTAGGATTGAAAATTATCCTAGATTGCAAAATCCCTATCATGATGATGATGATGAATCAAATTTTGAAAATGGTATTTTAAGTCCAACTCGTACAAACGATGTTGAATATGAGCCTCATCTAAAATGAGTTGACCGAGAACACCAGAGCTGTTAATAGGGACGAGTATGCATATTACTCGGATGATGATATGATGTTGGAAGAGCTAGTTCTTCTTGAAGAGTCAATTTCGGTGTCTTGTGACTCCGAAATTCCAGACCATAGTGAAGAAACTTCCATGAATGATGTTTCTCCTAATATTCATATTCATTGCAATTCAGATAATTTGGACACTGATATGAGGCTTGTACAATTGTGTTTTGAAGATGAGCATGACATAGGAAAGGTTGAATCTTTTGTATACATTAATGTTATTATACATGAAAACGAATTTGATGTGTCTGATTCCCTGCCTAAGTCCCAATATGTTGTTTCTTTCGATGTTGATTTGAATACTACGGACAATCATGATACCGAGCTAGGTCTTGATGTTTTGTTCGATGAATATGAGCATGATTTACCTGTTTCTGATTTAGGAAAAGTATGTACTAGTACTATTGATCATGAAAATAAATTATAAGTGCCTGCTTTCTTGCCTAAGTCACAGATTGAGATTATTCCACCCAACCTAGATTTGGTTTGTAACAAAAATTTTAAACCAACTTTTCTGAAAACTCCCAACCTAGGATTGGAACTGTGTGCCTCTCAAGTCCTCTTGGACTATTTTGCATCTAAATACAATACTTTTAAGGAGCCACAGTTGGAATATGCATGTTTGCCCGTCCCTAACAAAGTCCATTTCGAGTTAGACCTCGTGCATGATGAACCCCTAAAACCGCGATATTTTGTATCCAATAGTATATCTAGTGTAAAATCCAGGTTTAGGGGTAGCTCATTTGGTTGTTCACTCTCGCTTCCATTTCAGTCCAATTTTAGTGTTTTGAAACTGTCTATGTTTCAACACTTTGTCTTTTGGGTTGATTCTCAACTCTTTAGACTGTATGTATATAGTGAATTGTTTGTATATAATCTGGTAGGTAATGTTTAGTGGAATCATATGTTTCTTGTATATATTGTGCTAATCCAATGTGCTTTTACTTAAGTTACTGTTGGGTTTTTCCTTGAATAATGGAGTTCAAAACTTGCTTTCGCCAATATCCGGTAATCTCTTTCCTTTTTCTACACTTAGCATCGTTCTCATGGTATGTGTTTTAATCATGTTTATCTTTTGAAACATTGAGGACAATGTTTAGTTTAGGTTTGGGGGTGAAAAGTAGATACTTTGATAACATGCTATAATTGAGAACAAAACTCCTCCTTCTTTTTGAAAAAAAATAAAAAATCAAATAAAAAAAAAATTGAAAAAAAAACATAAAAATGGAGCTCATTTACCTTGAAATGTTGACTCTTGTGCATATATGTAAGCATAAGGATTCTTAGTCTAGATATTTAGGCACCCTGATTCTAGCACAATTCACATAGTGATAAGAAACTTGCACGCGCACGATCTACCAATACATGTATAGCCTCAACCTTGAGGTGTTCTATCGGAGGTTTTAGTTGCCAATCACTTTATAATACTGAACGAGACTTGACTAGCTTGTTCTTTGGTTGGTTGGGATAGAAGGTGGAGGTTACGTTAAGAAAAACAACCATCGAATTTAACTGGGTGCATCAAAAAGGGCTACCTCTTGCTAAGATCATGTAATTTTTTGTTTCCTTTTGTATATGTATCAAAAGTGTTACCATGTTAAAAAAAAAAAAGATGTATATATTCAGAAAAATATAAAAAAAAATAAAAAAATATCAAGTATTTATCAATTCCATCCTCTCTCGTTCCAGAAATAAAAGAGAGTAGTCAATGTAAATAAGAGTCATCTTTTGTGTTTTTGTGTTATAAGCAAGGAAGGGTGTATGCCATTGATGTACAACGCGAGTAATTGTGAAATACCTCCAACTCATTCACAATTATCATAAAGTCCGGACAGCTAGCTAGATTTCGACCTCGGTTCTTATCCTGAGAAACTATCTCTTGGTGATTAGTAGTCATAACATCCGATCTTTCTTTACACATGTGTAGATACACTTTACACTCTTATCACATGTCTTTATTTGTTATCAGTGCTAGGATTGTGCCTTTGATAGCTAGATTGACATCTCCATTTTGCTGTGAGCTTCTACTGTCTTGCACATGTCACATTTCATGGAATCTGAGCTTATATTTTGTCCTAGAACTTTTAGGTACGTTCTAAGCAAACCTTCACGAGACTTCAACTCGTCCACTAGGGACACTTAGTGGTTTAAAAGGCTTATTGCATTCGCGAAATGCAATCGAGAGACCAGCGACAGTGGTATAGGTAGGATTTCCTTAGTTTTGTTTTACTTGAGGACAAGTAAAATTCAGGTTTGGGGGTATTCGATGAGTGCCAAATATTGTATATATTTGCACCTTTTTATTGGCATTTAACTCATTATTTGTGCACTAATGCTCCATTTTATCCCATATTTTGTGTTTTCGTTGTTTTCAAGAATAAATACTTTTCTCAATTAATTTTGCATTTTTAGGTTATAAATAAAGTTTGGATGGAATTACGGAGCGAAAAGAGCAGAAAAGTGGTGGAAGCCGAGAGGAATCACGCAAGGAAGCTGCGAAGAATGTTGTGCGCAAGACCAAAAGGCTAGAAATGGGCTTAACAAGGAAGAAATTGTTCTTAAAGAAGAAATGGGCTCAGAATTATCCCAAGCCCAACTTATATCCCAAACCAAAACCAAAATCCATAGTCCACTTCTCCTGTAGCCGTCAGATTGGATCCTCAGCTGAATCCAACGGTCGCTTCATCATCGATACATCAAATTTGCTACAACCGCTTCACACCACAGCACCTAACTCCATCTTGGACCGTCAGTTTTGATGTATTCCATCATCCAACGGTCGCTCCACATCCATCTCCATCGCGTCGTTGGATCATTCTATCACCTTTTCATCCTACGTTTTTCACAATCAAAACATCAAAATTTGATGTCCCGTCTAACACCCTAGCACCTAGGTTTATATCCCCAAAATAAAAAATCCCTAACTCCAACCCATCGACCTTCTCTTTCTTCTTCCCCCTTCTTCTCTTCTGCAACTCCATGTCCAGCGCCACCAACTCCACTGCCCCGTCGCTGCCACCACCACCAATCCTTCACGATCTCTCAAATCACTAACCCATCACTACCCCCATCATTATTACCACTTTCACCAACTCTATGTCCTTCTAATTTCTCAATTTCACGCCTCACCCGTGTCAGGAACCCTAGAGGTGAAATTGATAAATTAGGTCGGAATAGAGTTGCAATTAGGGCATGGGAAGAGCAGGAGAAGACGAATAAGAAGCATGGGTCGATGAATTTGCACTAGTACAAAAATGGCTTTTAGACACGGTAATTTACCGTGTCCAAATGTCTACGGTCACGGTATTTCGTTTCTGAAAAGCCGTGACTAAAGCCTGCGAGGTCAAAAGTCATAGACTTTGGTCACGGTGGATCACTGTGTCAAAATTGCTTATTGGTCACGGGTTCTTAATAGAAACCGTGAAAAATTTGCTTAATAGTCACGGGATGCTAAAAGATACTGGGACCAAATTTATCAAACGGACACGAATTTTTGTACTGCACCGTGACTAATTTGTATGTTGGACTCGGATCCCATATATTCACAGTGTCCAAAACGTACACACTGGCTTTAATGTGTAAACTTTTGAGTCAGAATTATCTTAAATCCTTATTACTGAGAAAGGGAATAGGAAATGCAGAAAGAAATATCTGGATAAAATTATACCAAGCAGGCCATTGAATATGATTACATGGTGAAAAATCACTATAGTTTACATGTATCTTGATATATACATTCTACTAGAGTGAACACAATCAGTATGAAAACGAGGTTTCTCCTAAAAGAGTAGGAAGGGCCGCCTCGAACAACGTTTAGGAAGGAGAATTGCACTTCCATTGCGTGTGCGCACTCACACTGATCTCCTCAAAACTCTGCTGCTAGGATGTCGCTTAGCTGCAAAACAAGATGTTAAACCAAGCAATCAATTATTGAAATACATTTGAACTCAATGATGACAGAATAAATAACAAACCAAATGAAATACACTGGCTTGTGTAAGTTACACGATTCTTCAAATCTAAATATACATGCCCCAAATTAAATCAAATTGACGGGAGAGCAATTATTTAGATTTCATACCTTCATGGATCAACTTTTTCACAGGGAAACTAAGGTAAGGTAAAAAAGATAACGAGCTTCATTCACTAATGGGAACAAGGAGTGCAAAATTAGCATGGCCAGAGTTAGACCCTGCAAGATTCGACGAAAATTAAGAAAGGTCTACCTTTATGCACTCTTTGGTTGGCGCAATTGGTGCATGGATCCATAACCGTCAGACTTGAGTACTTCGATAACAACCAATCGTGTATTCGTGGAGTTTCTACTGAATACCAGTCCTTGTTCTTGCTCAAAAAAAAAAGTATAACGTAAATCACCCAATAACATGTAATACAAGAACTGCGACACAATGCCTGAAACAACGTAAGCTAGAAGTTGTAAAAGAGATTACCTACCTACAGTAGACTTATAAGCTCCCACAACTAAAGAGAGAAATAAGAAAATTCGGACCTCATGGCATAGACCACAATCAAAACAAAAACAATGATTCATCACGGAACAGACAAATTATGTCCATTTATTGAGAACATTGAATAAGTGATGTAATGAACCTATGATGATTAACAGTTATCCAAGATTTCTAAAATAAACACTAAACTTAATTCGCAATAAGATAACCAAACAATCAATTAGGATATATCCGTGGCACTCCTGCGACATGCTTCACAAGTGTCCTGTAGACACCGGTAGCACTTCCAAGCTGGCCTAATTGTCTTTGTCAGAAAAATGAAATTCAAAGCTGTGACTGATAAATTAAATCCAAGAAACCACTGACCTTTCCATTGCTAACACCCCAAGCTTGCTTTCTTATGTACGTGGCAAATTTATATTTATATTTTTATCTTTAGAAATTAGTTTTCTATACCAATGACTGAGAACCATTTAATCTTGGATTATAATAGGGTACGTCTTCACCACCCTATGAACCCTGCTTTTAATTGCTCATAGTATATGATTCTAATGACAACAAGAGATGAGGGAACAAACCATACCTATCCAAGAAGGGATGACTGAAGAGCCTCCTCAAATTTCAAATCAATACCCTCTTATGCTACCAGAGATTCACATATGGTTTTTGCTTTAGTAATCTATATAATATACCAGTTAGATCAAAATAAAAAAATGTAGTCTTCAAACTAGAAGAAAAACATAAGAATATATACACTGGTCAAAAGTTGCAAGAGAGGTACATACTAGATCTGTCCGGTTGCTTGAAATCCAACAACAACACTAGAAATTATGCCAATGGAGAAACAATTGAAATCGATTACACCTCCTTGATTCTGTGATTCAAGGAAGTTTTTTTTTCTTCGTAAAACAACTATTTCTCCCATGGAAGAAGACCAATAGTTTCAGCAGCCATGAGTTTAATCAGAGCGTAGCTCAAGAAGCATGACCAGTCTTGCACTCTACAAGAACTTTCAACATCAGGGTATTGCATGATTAATTGGCACAGCAGCAGAGATCACTCCCCTTCTTCATTCAGCATTTTCAAGTGTGAGAGGCATTCCTAGAAGCTCCAACGTGCATGCAGGTGTAAGTAACTCCAGCGATCCTTCTATCTAAAAATCACCTTCAGCAAATATTATTTAAAGCAACCAATGTGCAGAAAATCTAGCGTCCTACATCGTAAAGCAAAGCATTTGTGTAAACAAAGTTAAAGGGACCCACAAGATATTTTTGGCAAGGCCTATCCAAGCTCCTTGACTTGTGTCCTCACAGAAAGAAATGGAGAAACTCATAAAAAGTGAAAGACCAAAAAGAAATTGGCAGAGAAACTCTAGAAAGGATACCTGGGACAACAACTACATTTTCCTCAAAGTAATTTTGCTTCTAGGTAGATACTGAGCCCGAGCTACAAAACTCGATGGTTTTTCCAATTTTTCACCTGTGATAAGAAAAAATCGAATAAAAACACCACAAATGAACTAGGATGAGTTCTTCACCCTTGTTGATGTTCTTCCATCAGCTAACGACACAGAGAGAAGCTATATGCGTACAAGGCTTAAAGTCTGGATGTTCCTGAGATGCAATGTAGTGATACCACAATTCAGGAAGAACTGATCGACCTTACCTGATTTAGCACACAAACATAAGAAAAACATTAGCTTAATATAAAACTCAATGGTTTGCAGATACAAGTGTGATAAACTGATACAAAATAACTATAACAATTTTAAGCTTCCAGTGAAACTAAGAACTAACAGAACTCCAAATTTCTGAAACTAATAAACTGATGCATAATAAGTAAAAACTGAGAGAATATAGAGATCCATATTCTTGAGAAGGGGAAAAACAAAGCAAACGAGACTAACATTCTAATCTTCTGATTTAGAAGTCTCGATCAACTACAGTCGCATATTGAGTCTGTCTACACACTTTATGTAGCAGTAAGCATCGCCTTACAGTTGTTTTCCTAAGCCAACAACGGTGGCCCTAGAAAAAATAGAGCAAAATATTGTGCCAAACTAACTTTCTGTTTCATTAAGAAGTTACAGAATTAGTTGACGAACCATAGCAGTTCATCCCATTAAAAAAAACTCAATATGTAAGAAATGGGTTTAGAGTCTATGAAACTTGCATCATTTTCCCTTGATTTGGTATCATGTGTCCAAGTTTTCAGATAATAAATTGTGTATCATAAGTGGATGAAAGGCATGAAGGAGAAAACGTAATCATGCGACTTAAATATCAGGACAATACTTCAGACTGAAGCTACAATGATAGTTGATCTCTTATCGGAGGAGGAAAAACGTTACCTGCAAATCAACCACATATAACTGAACTACAACTTAAGCAGAGCTTTAAAATCTCATATGGAAAGGCCAAGATAGGTATAATACATTATACATAGGTGCTGTGACAAAATCAAATCAAACTCACATTAGGTAAAGGATATCGAAATCAATCACCAAGCAGGAAGAAGGAGAGTAACCTCATGAAGGGAAGTTCGATTTTTATACAGCCTTATAAGCGCAAGAATCTAACGTCAACTCCGAATTTAATTGACATTATAATCCTTGGGTTCACTGTCAAAGAAAACATAGAAAACCAATTCATCTTTAAAATAGGTTTCAGCACAATATAAGATGCCAAGGAAGAAACTAACTTACCTTTCACATAAAAGGGAAAAGGCATGCATCTCCCATATTCCAGCAATGCTTACGGTGCCTATTTTTAAATTCAAACACAATGAAAATTGGAAAAACAATGTGCCCTTATTTCAAATAAGAAAACACTAAAATACAAAGAATTCACTCACTCAACACTTGAAAAATTATTACATCTATTAACCAAAAGCGAGTCTACAAATTAACGGATTCAAAGTCTTACCAGAAAAAACCCAAGCCACTTGAAATTAATCGAACATCAGTTTCACCATCAAATAGCAAAACGCGTTGTTCATTGAGGATTCCTCTAATTTTGACCATAAAATTTATCTGAACTATGTAATTCTGATTTCACAGAAACATTGACTGATTGGACCTCCGATTCAAACTCTATTGGAAAAGGAAATCAGATCAAGCAGGAACTCCCTAAAAACATTGAATTGACAGATAAAAAAAGGTTTTTATTTGGTGTTGAACGACAAGGAGAAGAAGTGGAGGAACGATTGCTATAAAACATAAGAAGGTGCACGGAGTTGGAGTAGATCGTGTGAGACCGGGAGTGTAGAAAGTGGGTTAAGAAAACAAAGCAGTTCTAACTTCTAACCGTGTTTAGAAAAGTGAACTGATGTAAATTAGACACGAGTCGAGTGCTCCCGTAACTAAAGAGAGATGAAATAGTTACGGAAACATATTTGGCCGGGACAAACAAAACTTTAGTCTCGTTTATAGATGCAACCGAGACAAGGTCAACCGTGACCAAAAACCATTGTTGTACTAGTGTTGATTGCTATCAGTGTTTAGGTAAAGTTTAATTTCAACTTTTTTGAAACCCTAAATTCTGTGAAATTAGGTATTTGGGGGAAACTCATGTAAACTATAAATTGATGTGTGGGTGTTGTAATTGGGGCATGCCCAGGCTAGACGGTGCACCAAGCTGTAGTAGTATATTGTGTTCATCATGTTCTAATTACTTTTGCTAGGGTTGAGATGAAACCATTAATTTACTGCTAAGTTTGATTCATGTATCTGATATTGTTCTTGTTGTGCTTTACTTGTTTAGGATAAATATAATCTGAGCTCTTCATCATTTTACTATCACAGTGTATGTCATGCATCCATTGTAGTTAGAATACTTCTGTGATGAATGTGCTGCAATTCATGCTTCATTGTCTGTTATTGATCTCTTAACTAATTGTGCCCTGAAAAGACAGTTAGTGCTTTGGAAATATACCCTAATTGCGATTAGAATATCCATCTTAGGAAAGGTTTAATTATCTAAGTTATCAATCTGTGATTAGTTGTACTGTGAGAAGACAACTAATACTAGGGATTAGTTAGTTGGCTTAGTTGATATTAATCCATCCATTGAGACCCTGGATAAACGGCAGACTTGCATCTTTTCCGGTGTCCATAAAAAGGGACAAGAACATTATTGAAACTGAACTGACTTAGCTGAGATTAGGTGGTGGATTCGACTGCCCTAGTGTCCTTTAATATGCATTCTTGTTTTCTATTTTGTGTTACATAACCAATATCTAGCCGTATCGGCAAAAAAAAACCCCTATTTGTGTTACTTCTTGTTCTGAAATCAGTTGTAGTTAGAACCATAGATTCAACTACACACACCAAGTCCCCGAGGACAAACCCCTTCTTACTCCACCTATCTACAACAACCCTGTATACTTGCAGGTGTAATTGTAGGTTCTTTTAAAACCACACCACTTATAAACCGATTTTGGTGATTATTTCTTTTCTAACACTAAAATCGGTTGATGTTAATCATCATATAAACCGATTACTGTGCATGCTCTTCATGGACGAAAACAAAACCCACAATCGGTTTATTCGATATGTCAAATAAACCGATTCTGCGTGTAATCAGAGATTTTAATTTTCGAAAATCGAAGATTTAAACATGTAAAATCAATGAAGAAATGTAAATCATAGAATGGGTTGATGGAGATTTACCTTTTTCTTGGTTGGATCAAAGATCGTCTGAGAAGAAGATGATTTTTTTTTATTAGGGTTTTGAGAATTTGAAAAGTTTTTGATGAAAATAGAAAGTTTTTTTTTGGTTTTGGTTTTTTTGTTTCTGGATTTACTGAAAATGTAAAGATTAGAATTTATATGAGATAGTTTTAGGAATTAATGTTGGCGTAAATTAGTTAGAAGTTTTGGTGCCCAGAATAATTTGGTGGTGTGGGAAGGAAAATTTTATAGGCCCCAATTAAGTGGTATAGGCCCCACTTTAGCCAGGTTTTATTATTAGTTGGTATAAATTCTCATTTACCACCCTTCCTATGTGCTTTTGCTTTTAATAAGTCTACTTTTTAATATCTTTGATGGATTGCTTCATGCTAATTTTGTATAAACCTCTTTTACTGACCTAAGGCCGGTTCCTATGGGGATGGTTAAACCCTCCATAAACCATGCCAGCTGGCATGGAAAACTAGCCGTGCCACTATGGGATAAAAGGTAAGCGGTCGAGTCTCCACCGCTAGCGGTTTAGACTAGACCGGTAGTGGTGTAGTCCCAACCGTTCGGTGGATTTGAAACCTCCAACGGCTCTTTCTCCACTACTATAAAAAGGGCAAAAAAACACAGAAAAATTACCCAAATTTTTTATACAAAAAATTTCTATCTTTCTATCTTATTATCTTTCAAAGTGGCAAAGTTTGAATCCCAACTTGACTTGGCTACCCAACTTGATTTTTCTGGAGTGGTGCTTGAATCCGCCCTTAATAAGAAATGTGAAGGTTATAAAGAAATAGGTAAAAATCAAAGAAGTCTACAAGTTTTGGATATTAACCAAATCAAACCTCCAACTAAGAGAAGACCAAGAAAAGTTCAAGGGAAGGAAAATTTGAAGGCAAAGAAGAAGATAAACAAAGGAGACTCCATTCATGAGCGCATTGATTGGAAGTTTGGTGAAATGAAGAAGATAAACAAGATGAAGAACATCGTCCCAAATTTTTACCTTTAGAGTCTTTATTGTAAGTTATGTCATTATCTAGATGAATGAAAGAGGCACTAATGTAAATTAAAATTATAAACTTTTAATGAAAGATGCACTAGTTTTATATTAATAATATCTTAAAATTAAAATTTGATACAAATGATAGATGCATCATATTTGGGCAGCTAATCTAAATTGATCATATCCGGGAAACACCCTCAAGATAAGATAACAACCATCAAATTGAAAATATTTTCCCACTCTGTTGCGCCATTCGAACCGACACATTCGCTCCACATCAAATGTGTTTTGGCCATGTTGTCGGTTTAGATAGCCTTCAGTAAGTGCAGCAACAAACAACTTCACCTCCTTGCTGATTACTCGGAAGCGTTGACAACATCCATCCGCATCTCGATTATTGAGGTTCAATGTTTCTTCCTGAAATCTCTGAAATATGCGACTCCATAGAATCTCTTGATGTTGATGTTGTCCATCATTGGCGATATCTTGCATAACAAAAACGTAATGCCTGCAAATGGATTCATCTTCAACTATGCTAAATCTGCGAGCTCGAACTCGAACTGACATATTAGATTTGTGGAGTGAAAGAATGGAGATTGAAGAAATGGTGTGAGTTGAAATGAAATTTGATATCTTATTTATATGATGAAGAAATTATGACCATTAGATGAGATGACACGACCGGTCGAGTCTCGACTGCTACCGGTGTTCGCTACATCTAGCAGTCGAGTCTCGATCGTTCGGTAGACACTTGACTTGGCCTGGCTAAGTGGCAAAATTTACCACCTAACCAGGCCAGTTTGCTAGTTTGCCGCACCCATAAGAACTGGCCTAAGATATGCCTTTAAAATGTAAGGATAGTAGTTGCAGGAGCTGGCGAGTACTAATTACAATCAATTCCATAACTTATACATTTCTGAAGTCGATCGTTATATGGCAATCTTGTGTAGTCAATGTCTGCACCAACTTCACCTTCAGTAACCGTAACTGGCCTTGATCAGTTTTCTTCGTCTCCAAATGGTACGTACACAATGTGCACACATGAATAGTTAAATCACATAACAGACGAATACACACGGTTATACATGTTTACCATGTCTTTTATTGGATTTGGTACACTCCCGGCCATGTAAATTGGTACCCCTTGTTACCATCCATGATATATATAGTTAAGATCCACGTCCCACGTCAATCACTTCCACAATATCAGGACACTACTTTCACCTCATGGTAACTTAAACCGTGTTTGTAAGGTTTTCATTTCTGAGTGTGTCTTCTTTGTAAGGTTTTATGATTGTGAATCTCATCTTCTTCTTCACCTTCGTTTTCCTAAACTTCATCTCGCCGACTGTATTCCCACCGGAGAAAAACAGATTTACAACACTACAAGAAAACTTGGTTTAAGCGACCAAAATCTTAGCAAGAGCACAAAATATTGGTCGTTTTAACAGTCAAGCAACCACGTCTGCAACTATCAGAAATTTTGGCTGCTATTAACCTGTGTCCACTTTATCGCAGCTACTAAATATATTTGTTGGTTGCTCCAGCATTTTTCCCAGTCATGTATAGCGAGTAGAATAATAGGTTAGTGGCTTTTTACTTCAAGCTACCATAGATCAGCAATTCAAAATATGTTTGGCTGGTAAAACCTGTCCAGCAACCAAGTTATAGCAATCTCCAATTAAGAAAAGGGAAAGTGAATTGTTTTAGATACATATATATTACGGTTTCAAATAAACGTGAATTTTGTTATCGAATCAAGCAGCTTTTCCGCAATCAATCCAGTTCACCTTTATCTAATTATGTTAGACACGAGAATGAAGCCTGGATCTAATAGAGTTCCTCTGTACAAAATTTGGTTAAAGATTGGATATATTTCTTCTCCTTTTTTTCTTCTTTGTGCCACATTTGAGTTCCTCTATCAGTCATGGATAAATGTAATATATAGTTCAATGTTACCGATTAAACATTAAGTTGTATGCAGAGTAACCACTAAGGACTGTTACAACTATACATCAATTCTGGCAGAGAAAATATCCCAAACACTGAGTATACATCAATTATGGCAGAGGCAATATCTCAAACACTGAGTATGCTTGAACAAAATTCAACTAAGCACAGTTAATTGAAAGTTTTAACATAAGCTCAATACTATTATCGATCAAAACAAGAATACAAAAAGAAATTAAAGATCGATGATACCCTCTTGTAGGTGATTTCAGTAAAAAGTGAAATTTTTGCTCAAAAAGCATTGAGTGATTCACACAAACACCATTTACCCTCTTGTAGAAATACACACGAACACAAAACTACAATTTAAAACATCCAATTGATGGATACAATTTCACCAACAAATTTTCCAGCATTTCATAAACCTTTAAACTTCAATTAGAGCTTACAATCTCTGGAAAATAAAACACCCATCTCAAAGAAACAACAAGTTTCAAATAAAACAAAGAAATAAAATCCCACCCATTAATCTGAAAACAACTAAAACCACCAATTCAACATTCAATCGAGAATTTGCACACCATATAAAAACCTAGATTTTGACGATCTTGAACTGAAATCAAACAACTAATAAGTTATCTACACAATTACTTTTACAAAAATTAAACAAATTAATAACAAGAACATTCATTTGATATCAATGGCAATGAAAAGGACAAACATCAGGTAAAAGTCTAACAAAGACCTAAGTGAAAAAATTCGTAGACGAGCGACGCCAAATATTTTTCTTCCTTTCATAAAGGAAATTTTGGATCTGTGTTAGTCTGTTAGATGGATTTCAGAGCAACTTGTTCATAAATACGGTTGTGGGACTGGTGTTAGTGGTGAAGATTTGGTGAGTTTTTTTTAGATGGAGAAGGCAAAATGTGGTGAAAATAAATTAGGCGTGATATTAAGAATTTGGGCTTGTGGGATCTTTCTAGATACATATTTATCAGAAAGAAAAGAAATTGGAGGGAAAAATATGGAGCCAAAATTCAAAATTGCCTTGATTTTGGTAAAAGTGAGCCACTTCTCCTGCCAAGAAGTTCATCCTTAGATGCTTAACAGTTGTCGCTCATGTTGATGTTTGTGGCTCATATTGAAAAAATAAAAAGAAATGAGGTGGCGATCCATGTGATGTCTTTTGTTTGTATAGGGTATGGGTTTCTATTGGCCAATGGTAATATCACACAGATCATACCATGGGTGAATTAGGTGATGATCTTTTGGGGTGAGCTTATGGATTTCTATTGGCCAAAATGAATATCATACGGATCGTACCATGGGAGAATTATGTGATGATATTCTTGGATGAGAAATGAGAATTAGTCCCAATTTTACAATGCTACCGAAAATTTGTAATTCTCATCGTGTTGATAATTAGCGAATTCGAGTTAATTACGTATTGCGAATTGACAAATTTTCCACGTGTGACACTGGTTACCCGTGTACTCAGTAAAATTTTTACTCTTAATTTAAGCTCCATGAATAACACCATTTATATTAGCCGACCGATTTCACGATGTTTTGACCGATGAAAAACCCCAATGTAATTAGAACGCAACATTAAAAAAGAATGTGAAACCGAACGAAATTATGGTGAAGTTGTAGATCATTGACAGGATTTGGAAGAAATTCGGGTCGGTGCAGTATGCATATCCCTTGGGTTCGAGTTCGAGAATAGGGGATGGTACGCATACTCCTTGGATATGACTTTCAATAGCTGGCAGTGATACGCATACCCCTTGGGCCTGAACTCGTGAATCAGAGGTATAAATACTCGGTATGCATACTGTTGACTTTAATAAAGGGTTTTTACAAAATTTGGTGCTACTGGTAAGCAGAGTTGTCATATGTTGTTTCACACAACAAGAAGGAAGAGTTGTCATATGTTGTGTCATAACCCTACGAAACACAACACTTTACTTTATCCTCTCACTAATCCAAAATTCATCACAACTTTGAAGTAATACTACAGTGATATGTTTTTTCTCCTTAATCAATACTTACATCTTTTGCATAATAAGTGAAACCTATAGATATTCATTTTTCTTCGTGCTCATTGAGGTCTTATTTCTTCTTTTCGCCTTCATGAGGTCCCACAAACATTGCTAAATCATGCTTATCTTGACTAATTATCCACGGGAGGGTTCTGACTTCAAACTTAGCATGATATATCATCGAAATCGATAAATATGAAGCTCAATGTCGATTCAAACTTCAAATGTGGTATAACGACATTTAATCTATGAACAAAGAAGCTCTGGAAGGGTTCGGACTTCAAACTTAACATGATACATTATCAAAATCGACAGATATGAAGCTTAGTGTCGATTCGAACTTCAAATGTGGTATAATGACATACAAACTATGAACCAAGAATCTCTTGGAGGGTTTTGACATCAAACCTAGCATGATATATCATCGAATTCGATAAATATGAAGCTCAGTGTCGATTCGAACTTCAAATGTGGTATAACGACATTCAAACTATGAACTAAGAATCTACGGGAGGGTTCCGACTTCAAACTTAGCATTATATAAGTTGGAAACTTGGTAAGAACGATGAATCCATCTATTTACATGTAAGATTCCTTCAGAATATTTTCTGAAATCTTAAACAAACCCTATTTTGGCATATTGTATGCATACACTTGCTCCAAGATTGAAACCTGGCCGGGAGTGGACAACTATAAGTCGGAAATTTGGTAATAGTGATGAATCTATCCATTTATAGGTAAGCTTCCTTCGAAATATTCTTTGAATCCTTAAACAAACCCTATTCTGGTGTACTGTATGCATACCACGTCTCCGACATCGAAACCTGGACGGGAGTGGACTACTATAAGTCGGGACTTGGTAAGAACGATGAATCCATCCATTTACAGGTAAAATTCCTTCGGAATATTCCCCGAAACCTTAAACAAACCCTATTCTGGCATATTGTATGCATACCCTGGCTCCGAGATCGAAACCTGGCCGGGAGTGGACTACTATATGTTAGAAACTTGGTAAGAACGATGAATCTATCCATTTACAGGTAAGGTTCCTTCGGAATATTCTCTGAAATCTTAAACAAACCCTATACTGGCATATTGTATGCATACCCTGGCTCCGAGATCGAAACTTTGCCGGGAGTGGACTAGTATAAGTCGGAAACTTGGTAAAGACGATGAATCCATTCATTACAGGTAAGATTCCTTTGGAATATTCATGAAACCTTAAACAAATCCTATTTTGGAATATTATATGCATACCCTAGCTCGAAGATCGAAACATAGGGGTGTAAATTGGACGGGGCCGGGAAGCCCGACCTATTTATTAAATGGGACGGTATAGGGCGGGCCGGAACATCTCTTATCCATGAAATTAAAAGGGCCGGGCGGGCAGGGTTATTTATCTACAGTAAGTACCCATGGCCTACCCAAGCCTGTTTTGTAATTTGGGCTCGGGCGGGTAGGGCCGGGAGGGCCTTGAATATTATAAACAAATATATATTATACATATATATTGTTAAAAATAAAAAGAAAGTAGTAATCATACACATGTTTTACTTCAAATTAATAATCAAATACGAGAATTGATATGGGAATAAGATAAACCAAATTTCCTATAATTTTTCCTGAATTAAATCATCAGAAAAGGAAAGTGCCTTAGATTTTGCTCAATATTTTCTCTATATGGTTAACAAAATTAGACTCATATGGAATACAAGTTAAGAAATACATATGAAAACTATGAGGGTTGACTGTATTAAGGGACGGTGAAAATGACCAGACTACCCTTATCATAAATAAGCAGAGTAAATATCACTGACTGTGAAAATGACCATATTACCCTTAATTGAAATTAGTACAGGGACCGGTTGCATAAGAGAACCGGGATGTACCGGACCATGTGCAGCCCTAATGGAGACTGTTAAAATGAAATTTGTGCAACAAATATTATGGAGACTGTTAAAATGACCAGACTGCCCTTATCAGAAATAAGTAAAGTAAATACTCCATCTAATTCGTTCCACTAGTACTCAGTTACTACCAGCATTGTAGTACCATGCTTATCTTTACCAATTATCCATGAGCTCAATCCAGTTTAACTCAGTTTACTGCACTCTATCAAAATAACTAGATCATTCTTAAAAATATCAGATTAAAATCGATATGAGTGATGATGTTATCAAATATTTTATAAAACAAATTTAATATCAAAATTTGTATCCTTTGTATAAAGTGTATTTAACTAAAGAACAGAAATCAAATTTACATTTTTCGGTCATTAGCACATTTCTCATCAAAATAAAAGGAAAAAATAAATAAAATCCACACATGTTTCCTATCTTTTTCCCATTTAAGTAATGCATCGAGACAGGACGGGATAAAACTAAAAAATATACATCGTCAAGGAGCACGGCGAAATCCCGCACAACCAAATCAAAAGACATGACGGTATTTACTGCACCTAGTACGATTGGTGTTTAAGAATTAGTTACCAACCGTATATTACTTTGTATGCTGGTACGGTTGGTTAAGTTTTCAAATAACCAACCGTATGTTCTTCGGAACTAAATTGTAGAGGAAGGAACTAAATTTTGTAACCGAACATGACAACTTCTAACATACACAGGACAATATACGGTTGGTAATGTGATTTAAGTTACAAACCGGACCCAGGTACGGTTTGTAACTTGGGTTTCCATACCAACCGTACCCAACTTCGGTTGGTAATTCAACAAAATTTTGTAACCGAACTTAACAATTTCAAACATACACAGGAGAATATACGGTTGGTAACGTCCTTTAAGTTACAAACCGGACCCAGGTACGGTTGATAACTATCGTTTCGATACGAACCGTACCTAAACCTAAATCTCAATTTTTTCAAGGTACGCTTCGTATTTGGGTTTAAAACAAACGTATGTTCTTCAAAATTTGTAGGTACGGTTGGTATGTGGGTTATATCCAACCGAACCTCACATGCAAGTTTCGGTTGGAAATAGCGAGATCTTCTTTTATTCCTCCCGAAAAAAGAAAACAAAATGAGCCTACATGGACCAAAATCAGCCATACCACATATGGCCTAGACCCAAACCGAGATCAACCAAAATATTCTCCACCATAGCCAAAAGTTTCCTATGTGGCCCATGTAATTTGACGGAAAATATGCAGCGCAATAATCAATGCTTTACATATTAAACGAATTTTCCATTTGACCAATTCAAAATAAAAGACCATGTTTTGAACGGGGCACAAAATTTCCAGTTACATTTTCAAGGGAGGACTACAATGTGTCTCACATAGTCACATGGTACAAGAACTATCGAGAAGTTCCTGACGTGGCATCTTTAATCTTAGCCGTCAATTTAGTTCAGGATCTCTCTAATCCTAAGGGTTGTATTTCGTTTCTCCTTGGAAACTTATAGAAACCCTAATTTTTTTGCTCTAAACTCGTTCCGCCGCTAACTCCATTCAATCTCTCTCCCCTTCTCTTTTTTCGTTCCTTCTCTCTGTTACAGGTTGAATGCCTCCCTCGTCTCAAACATAAATTGTCTCTCTTGTAATTGATAGAGGTTATTTGTTGATGTTCATCAATTTTTTACTGATAATTTTTATTGATCTACGTCTCAGTTCTTACTAAAACGAAAACAAATGGATTTTCATTTTACCAGCTTTTGGTGTTCTGTTCAGGTGAAGGTTAAATATGTATGAACATGTTTGTCATTACTTTACATTTTTCAGTTCTTTATATTTCTTTGTTTTTTCTCTCCAACGGGTCTGATCTTTTTTTCTTTAATGAATAAATCAGGTGTAAAATCAGGTGAAGTTTACTTCATTGAGCTTTAAGGGTAGGTACCAGATGTCAAGTTAGCTTCTTGATTCAGTTTTTGATGTTATTGTATGTCTAATTTAAAGTTAATGTCTGTATTTGTTTGTTTCTAAATGCAGGACTCAAGTTTTCACTTCTATTTTCGGAGGGATGTTCATGAAGTAGATCTAGAATCAGTACTCACTTTAGTGATCTAAGCATCAGAGCCGAAAAACAGATTAAATGGTATAAGGTCGCAGCAGTGAGATTCTCTAAGTGTTTTTGAGCTTTTTCAGTGAGATTTGAGGAACTGTGATGGGTGCTACAAAGCTGAAGTGGTTTATCAATGGTGTAAAATTGAAGTGTATTTGATAAAATTGTAAAATTGTAATTTGATAAAATTGAAAATTGTAAATCTTTAGGTGTAAAATTGAAGTTTATTTGATAAAATTGTAATTTTCTTTTTATTTTAAAGAAATGAAATTGTATTTTCTTTTTTTTTTTCCTGTAATAAATGGTTGTAAATCGAATTTATAATAATAATAATTAAATTGATCAATTATGTTCATGATTTGGTTAATTATTCTCTGTATTAGTTTTGATTTGATATTGCTATTCATCTGAATCGGAATTGGTGTAGTCGGAAAGCCTTTTAACTAACCGGAATTAATATTTTCGTTGATGAGAGTTTGAGCAACTAACTTCAGACAAATTGCTTAAAGACTATACCAGCGACATTAAGAATTTCAGTCAAGTTGTTCAAAGTCTATACAGATTAAAAACTAATACCTCAAAAACTCATGTAGCAAGCATCAGGTTTTAGCTGGTTCACCCATGTACCAATTAACTACATTACTCGCTCAAGTAAGTTGGAGTATATTTAAACCCATGACCTTAGTTAGTCGATACATGGTAGTTGGACAACATTTTAAGCGATTACCTAGCTGCTCTAGGTCTTTACAGATCCCACCTCTTGCAACTCTAGAGCGAGTGCCACTTTTAATCGCTCTAAGGGTTTGAGCGACTCAAAACGGACTTTTGCAACTTAAATCGACCGGTTGCTTAAGCTAGTTTTTCTTGTAGTGCAAGCTCACGATTCATTAGGGTTTTAAGATAAGGGAGAGCCATCACATCATTTTCATGGAGAACCTTCCCACAGATCTCATAGGAAATATACTTCCTCGGTTACCAATTGAATCGAGATTACAGAATAAACGAGTATGTAAAACTTGGAAAAATATCATCGGTGTTAATAAAAAGGGTATCCTGATGGCGTATGAAAACCTTACTGATAATGAGTTAGATACAAGGGTAGATCTCTACTTTGGAGATGACCTTAATAATCTCGAGAAATTTTATTCCAACGAGGCGCTTACAAAGTTAGACAATGCAAGATACAGTTTGATCATCTCAAACTCAATTTGGAACCGGTATCTTCATCATATTGTTGGTTCATGCAACGGGTTGGTTTGTCTACACTTATATCACCGAGCCACACATACTCTACGTGGTGGTATTTGCAATCCTGCAACGGGAGAATTCCTTTTACTGCCGAGCTTAACAAACCTAAGTTCTTTAGCAAATTGGAAAATTGTTGGATTTGGATACGTTGCTTCCACCAAGGAGTATAAGGTCGTCAGATGCAGTTACAGGCTCTTAGACAGTCAGCGAAACGGACTTCTGGAAGTATATACTCTTGGGTTTCAAAGTGGGTGGAGAGTAAAAGAAGAAAAAATCCCATACTATTTCTTTTCGGCGGGCCTCTTTGTTAATGGAGCAGCTCACGCCAATCCTGAAGACTCTCAACAACACTCAACTTAGTCTGGTCTACCTATTTTTCCTCCTACAAAGATTACGGATCTTGTTTACCTTTTAAATCAGTTTTGAATATGTAACAACTTCTGTAACTAAATCTCAGTATAAATAAAGTCTTTTATCTCCACTACAAACTGCGGAAGATATTCACCAAATACCTAGTTCTAAGTTGGTATCAGATTGTTGATCCAACGCTTTCGCACAAACCCAAAAAAAAAAACAAAAAAAAACCCACCTACAAACACTACGTACAATCAGAAACCTAAAACACCATTAATGGCTACAACAGCTAGTCTTCGTCAAATCCAGATCCACCACCTAGTAACTCTCAAACATACAGAAACAAACCATCTTCTCTGGAAGACGCAGCTCAAACCGATCCTAAAGGGATATGGTCTCACTGGTTTTATTGATGGAACCAAAGTAAAACCTGATAGAACCCTACCTGATAATGATGAAATAAACCCCGATTTTACAGAACATGAGGCATGCGATTCACTGTTGGTTGGATGGCTAAACTCCACTGTTACACCTGAGGTGCTCGATGAAGTTAGTGGACTGGATACGGCAAAGCAAGTCTGGGATAAGTTAGAAAGCCATTTTACACCAAAGACTCTTGCCCATCAGGTGAATCTGAAAAGGCAACTTCATTCACTGCAAAAAGGTAACAAAACTCTTAAACAATTTTTGCAAGAAGCTAAGAGTTTGTTTGAGAAACTTACTGCATCTGGATGCACAGTTTCAGATGATGAGAAGAAACATGGCATTAGTAATGGTCTAAACCAAGCTTATGATTCCATTGTCACATCTTTGAGCACTGCCGAAAATCTGACTATAGATAATTTCTATACTCATTTAATAACCTTTGATATGCGGTTAGAACATCAATTATCCTCTTTACAACAACCATTAGCTAATGTTGTCGTAACAAGTAGCAGGCCTGATCAGAGGTGTTTCAACAATCAGGGGAATCAACACCAAAATAATAACAACAACCAGCAAAACAGGAGGAACAACAATAATCAGAGAACCAATAATCAGCAACCACAAAGAGGCAGTCAGGGAGAACAACTCTGTCATATTTGTAAGAATAAGAATCACACGGCAGATATGTGTTGGTTTCGCTATGAAAGGAGCAACAACACTCAACAGCGCCAGCCGGCTGCTTATATCGCACTACCTGGTGGACAGACTGAAAACACTTGGGTGACTGACACTGGTGCTACACATCACCCCACTGCAGACATGGGAAATCTCACTATCCCTCATGAGTATAATGGTACTGAACATGTACATGTTGGTAATGTCAATGCACTAAACATTTCCAATGTTGGTAATGCTTCATTCACCTTCAAATCAAGATATTTTCAATTAAACAGTATTTATCATGTACCTCCAATTAAAACCAACTTGTTGTCAGTTTCTCAGTTCTGTAAGGACAATGATGTATATTTTGAATTTGACACATCTTTCTTTATTGTAAAGGACAAGCAAACGGGTTCAACACTGCTGCGAGGGCTAAATAGGAATGGTCTCTACATATTTGCGAGAGTTAACATGATAGCTACACTAATAAAGCCGCAAGCACATGTCTCCTCTACACTCCCATTGTGGCACCAACGTATGGGTCATCCAATGTTGCGTACGGTTTCTAAAAATTTTCATCAAAATTCAATTTCTGTTTTGAATAATAGCTTTGAGTTCTGTCATTCCTGTCATCTCAGTAAGAGCAGGAAATTTCCTTTTTCTCTTAGCAAAAATTTTTATGACAAGCCTTTGAGCTTGATTGTCTCTGATATTTGGGTCTCACCTCAATTGTCTAGACTGGGTTATCGTTATTATCTACTTTTAATGGATGTTTATTCTCACTACACTTGGATCTTTACACTTGTCCAGCGATCTGATGCTTCAAATACTTTTATCCTATTCCGTAAACAAGTTGAAAATCTCACAGATCACAAAATAAAAGTTTTTCAGTCAGACAATGCCCTTAAATACAAAAAATTCACAGCCTGTCTCAATGAAACTGGTATCCAACATAGGTTCACCTGCCCGCATACATCACCTCATAATGGAATTGCGGAACGTCGTATTAGGCATGTTACTGAATCAAGGCTGGCTCTTTTATTCCATGCACACATGCCTTAGTCATATTGGGCTGATGCATTCACAATAGCTTGTTCCCTAATCAATAGGCTACCAAAGTCTAAATCTAAGTCCAAAACTCCACTAGAGCTCATGTTTAATAAAAATCATGATTACTCTTTTCTGAAGGTTTTTGGTTGCCTTGCCTATCCTTGTCTTAGACAATACAACAAACACAAACTAGAGACGAGATCATTACCATGTGTTTTTATAGGTTATAGTGCCGCTCATAAGGTCTACATGTGTTTTCATAGGGAAACAAACAGAATCTACATCACTCGTCATGTACGTTTTGAAGAGACATCATTCCCATTCATGCCTCTCAAACAGCAGCAACCGTTGTCTTGTTCAGGTACTAAACCATCTTGTACTAGTGTATTGTTCTCTCATTCTTTTAATCAACGTAGTCTGTTAGCTAGACAGGATGGAAATATGCAGTCACCTCAACAATGTAACTCAGGGAATGTCTCATCACCAGCAATGCCAAATAGTCCTGCATCAGCTGATACATCTGGTACTCAACTATCCCCTGCACAGGTTATGGTCTCACCGGACATAACTCCAGATACCTCAGCGAGTTCTTCTACATCATCTGAATTACAGACACAAGCAGTGGTTGATCAACCAGTTCAAAGTACTGTTGTTCATCATCCCATGGTTACGCGAGGAAAAGCTGGGATATCAAAGCCTATTTAGAAACTCTGCCTAATAGCAATAAAGCATCCATTTCAGATTCTGAGTTTATGGAACCAACCTGTTTTTCTGCTGCGAACAAAAATCCAAAGTGGAAACGTGCAATGGATGTTCAGATCAATGCCCTGATTCAGAATGGTACGTACTCATTGGTAAAATATGAACCTGGCATGAATTTAGTTGGTTCAAAGTGGTTGTATCGAATGAAACAAAATCCGGATGTCAGCATAGAACGGTACAAGGCGCGTATTGTGGCCAAAGGTTATCACCAGCAATAAGGAATCTATTTTGGTGAGACCTTCAGCCCTGTTATCAAACCATGCACAATCAGATTAGTGCTTTCTATTGCGGTAATGAATGGATGGACATTGAGACAACTAGATGTAGAAAATGCTTTTCTACATGGAGTCCTTGATGATGAGGTATATATGCAGCAGCCTCTAGGGTACGTCGATCCACATTATCCTAATGATGTCTGCAGACTGAATAAATCACTATATGGCCTGAAACAGGCTCCGCGAGCTTGGTTATCAAGGTTGAGTAGCTATCTCCTTCATCTAGGGTTTAACGCTTCTGTTGCAGACAGTTCATTATTTGTGCTTAAAACATCAGACTCAGTTACATATGCGCTGATCTATGTTGATGACATAATAGTAACTGGTTCTAATATGCTGCAAGTGAATACGCTTATTGGTGAACTTGGGAAGGTCTTTGCTATCAAAGATATGGGACTTTTGTCTTTCTTTCTTGGAGTTGAGGTACTACAGCAAGGGACTGGCATAATGCTCACCCAGCGAAAATACGTTGCAGATCTTTTGCGCAAAACGAAGATGGACGGAGTAAAACCAGTAAGCACACCACTACCTCCTAATGCTAAAGTCCAGAAGTTGGGAAGTGTCAAATTTTCAGATCCTACACTTTTCAGAAGTGTTGTAGGTGATCTACAATATCTGCGTATCACTAGACCGGATATTTCAGTAGCAGTAAACAAAGCCTGCCAGTATATGCATGAACCGTACATTAAGCATTAGGAGATGGTTAAACGCATTCCACGATATCTGAAACACACAATTTAATATGGCCTGGTGATTCGTGCTTCAGCAGAAAACAGTCTTCATGCTTATTCGGATGTCGACTGGGCGGGTAACTTGGATGATCGGCGCTCGACCAGTGGATATTTCATTTATTATGGAAGTAATCTAGTCTCGTGAAGTGCTAGAAAGCAAAAAACATTATCTAAATCCAGTACCGAAGCCGAGTACAGGGGAGTGTCTGTTGCAACGTCAGAACTTATCTGGATTCAATCGTTGCTTCTGAACTGGGTATTACAGTGCCAATACCAACCATGTGGTGTGACAATTTAGGTGCAATGTACCTAACAGCTAACCCTGTGTTTCACGCTCGTACGAAGCACATTGAAATTGATTTTCATTTTGTCCGTGAAAGGGTGGCGCGCAAGCAGTTGCAGGTGAAGTTTATTTGTTCAAAAGATCAACTGGCAGATGTAATTACAAAAGGATTAGATGCACCGCGCTTTTAGTTCATACGAAACAAGTTAAACATTCGCAAACTCAGGCTCAACTTGAGGGAGGGTGTCAAGCATACATCTCACGCCAATCCTGAAAACTCTCAACAACACTCAACTTAATCTGGTCTACCTATTTTTCCTCCTACAAAGATTACGGATCTTGTTTACCTTTTAAATCAGTTTTGCATATGTAACAACTTCTGTAACTAAATATCAGTATAAATAAAGTCTTATATCTCCATTACAAACTGTGGAAGATATTCACCAAATACCTAGCTCTAAGTCACTGGATTGGAAAAATAATTGAAGAAGGTAAAGAAATGGTTGACAAGGTTGTTTGATTTCACAACAATGTCAAGTTTCAATTCATTGATCAGTGTATTTTATATACACGGTTACAATTGTGTTTACAAAAATAAGGAAAGTAAAATAACTAAAGATCCGGAAGACTTAAAACAAGAATAACAACAAAATAGGGAAACAAAGTGTGTACAACAGAATGTCGTCATACGAACGACAACAGAATGTCGACATACGTCGTCATAGTAGTCTGATTATTCTAATACCCCCCCTCAAGTTGGAGCGGTAGAGCCCGAATGAACGCCCAACTTGGTAACCAATCGGCCAAACTGTGGAGTACCTAAAGGCTTTGTAAAAATATCTGCAAGTTGATCGGAGGACGGAAGATACTTCGGCAAAATCAATCCACTAATCAACTTCTCACGAACAAAATAACAATCAATTTCAATATGTTTAGTACGTTCGTGAAATACAGGATTCTGAGCAATATGAATTGCTGCTTGACTATCACAGGAGATGGTGATAGGAAGAGGACATGAAATGCGCATGTCATTAAAAAGATATCGCAACCATTGTAGCTCAGCTGTTAAGTTGGCAAATGCACGATATTCAGCTTCAGCCGAAGAGCGAGAAACCGTTGGTTGCTTCTTTGATTTCCAGGAAATAGGACTGGAACCTATTGTAACTAAATATTCTGTGGTAGAACGCCTAGTTATAGGACATCCTGCCTAGTCATAATCAGAGTATCCATGTAAAGAAAGATTACTGGACGAAGAAAGAAAAATACCATGTCCAATGGTACCTTTAAGATATCGTAAGACACGATGGGCAGCATCAAGATGAGCGGTATGCGGATGCTGCATGAATTGACTCAAATAATTTACGACATACGTAATATCTGGACGAGTGACAGTAAGATACAAAAGTCTTCCAATAAGACGACGATAAGAGCTGGAATCAGGTAAAGCCTTACCATCAGTAGGTAATAACTTAAGATGTGTATCCATCGAAAATGATGAAACACGAGCTCCTGTAAGTCCAGAATCCTTAAGAATGTCAAGAATATACTTTCGTTGACATAGAAAAATACCTTTAGAAGATCGTGAAACTTCAATGCCTAAGAAATATTGAAGATGACCAAGATCTTTAATTGAAAAATGAGAGGCAAGACGTGATTTAAGTGAAATAATGAAATCATTATCTGTGCCAGTAATGATGATATCATCTACATAGACAAGGACAAAAATAGATGTTGTGCCTTGATGATATGTGAAAAGAGAATTATCACATAGAGATTTCTGAAATCCTTCCTGTAATAAAACGGAGGAAAGTTTGGCAAACCATTGACGAGAGGCTTGTTTAAGACCGTAAATGGATTTCTTAAGTTTAAAAACTTTGGACTCACCTTTTCTAGCTAGTCCGGGAGGAATTTTCATGTATATTGCTTCATCTAGATCTCCCTGAAGAAACGTATTATTGACATCGAGTTGATGAAGAGACCAATTTTTAATTGCCGCAATAGACAGTAGGACGCGAAAAGTCACCAGTTTGGAAAAAGGTGCAAAGGTGTCATAGTAGTCGATTCCTTCTTGCTGAGTGTATCCCTTTGACACGAGATGAGCCTTGTATCGTTCTACGGTACTATCAGATTTAAATTTGATTTTAAACACCCATTTGCATCCGATGGCTGTTTTCCCTGGTGGAAAATCAACAATAATCCAAGTGTCATTTGATTCGAGAGCCATTATCTCTTTTGCCATTGCTGCACGCCATTTAGGGCATTGAGTGGCTTGAGAAAAGGATTTGGGTTCTGCGGACAAAATAACCTTAGTAAGGAAAGCTTTATGAGAAGATGAAAACTTGTCGAATGACAAATAATTAGTCATAGGATGAACTGAAGTTGAAGTACATTCAGTAGAAAAGCAGTGATAGTCTTTTAAATAGGCTGGTGGATTCCTAGCACGAGAAAATCGAGAATCTGTAAGAGCTGCAGGTATTTGCTGCAGATTTGAGGAGTACACATAAGGGACTGCAGGGGCCGATGAAGGAGCATGTGTAGGTCCTGGATCATCTGCAGGGATAGAGGTAGAAGGAACTGCAGTTACAGGAGGAAAATCTGTGCGTGTAACAACAGATGCGTCTGGCGAAGAGAGAACTGGCGTGTTCGGCGAACTAGAACCGGGAGATTTGCTGCTCGGCAAGGATTGTGAGAAAACAGGAAGAGCAGGAGGTGCACTGGGAAAAGGATCAGTGGCTGCAGAATCCAAGTTACTCAGCATAGAATCAGTAACATTGGAGTTTCCTGTATGGCTGTCAGGAACGTGCATGGAAGGATCATGCAGTGAAGACTGTGACAAATGCACAGGAGTAGAAGATTGTGAATTAAAAATAGAATCGTAATGAATATATTCTGAAGATTGCACAGGTGGGGATGCCTGGAAGTGAGTATTGATATCATGAAATGGGAAACAATCCTCATGAAAAACGACATCCCGAGAAACATATATATGTTTTGATTCGAGATCAAAAATTTTGTACCCTTTCTGACCATGGGGGTAACCAATGAAAATGTCTGGTTTAGCACGCTGATCAAACTTATGAGAGATTCTCGTGTTTCTGCCAAAACACAAACAACCAAAGACACGCAAAGACATATATTCCGGAGATTTATGTAACAACAGTTCATGCGGAGTTTTGTGAGCCAGATTTGGTGTGGGCATTAAGTTTATTAAGTACGCAGAGGTGAGAATACACTCGCCCCAAAAACGAAGAGGCAAGTTGGATTGAAACCGTAATGAACGTGCAACATTGAGAAGATGTCGATGTTTTCTTTCGACAACACCATTCTGTTGTGGTGTATAAACACAACTGGTTTGGTGTAAAACACCGTTTTGATGGAACCACTTTTGTAATTCAGTGGATTTGAACTCAGACCCATTATAAGAACGAAAAGTCTGTAATTGAGGAATGAGAAATTTATTGATACCAGAGGAGATGCTGGTAATAGAATGACCAAACTGAGTGATCACAAAAGCAAAAAAATATTTGAGAAACTTTAAAGTTTCGGATTTAGTTTTCATGAGATAAACCCAAGTACACCTAGTATAATCATCCACAATGGTAAGGAAATATTTCGCACCAGTGAATGATTCAGTTGCAAAGGGACCCCATATATCAGCATGAATTAATTGAAAAGGTCGTGAAGACAAAGAATGACTTTTATTAAACTTCAATCGTGTTTGTTTTGCCATAGGGCATACATCACATGAATGATTAAACCGAGAGCTAATATAAGCAAATTTGGAAGCTAAAAAACGAAAACAATCCATACTAGGATGGCCGAGACGGTGATGCCATGTATCAACAGGCTTATTTGCAGAAAGTGATAAAGCAAATGGACGAAACATGAAATGATAAAGACCAGCGATGCGTTTACTCCATCCAATCTCCGTGTTCATGGACAGGTCCTGAAAGATACAATAATCTTTTGAGAATTTGAGACAACAATTCGTTGAACTAGTCAATTGACTAACCGAGATTAAATTGAATTTTAAACTAGGAATATAAAAAACTTCCAATAGTTTGAGAGTCGGAGACAAATCAATATTGCCAATATGTATCACGGAGGTAAGAGATCCATCCGGCAGTTGCACACTAATTGATTTGGTAACCAAAGTATAAGTAGTAAAGAAAGAAAGAGATGAACATATGTGATGAGTAGCACCACTATCTACTATCCAAACATGATTCGAACAAGATAAAATAGTACCTGCAAAGTTTTCAGAGGGGCTAATATCGATACCTTCATTGGCTGGATCCAACAGCGAGAGAAGCCGGGCATACTGTGCTGCGGAGATAGTCGGTGCAGCAACGACCGGCATAGGCACAGACGCTGGTATGGTGGCAGCAGCGAGAGGATGAGAATCAGAGTCTCTGGGCTTTGGTAAGTCCTTTGGATATCCATTCAGTTTCCAGCAGGTGGCCCTGGTATGACCGTGCTTGTTGCAATGGTCACAAAAGGGGCGTTGTTGTTTGTTATTGCCCGAGCTATGGTTGTTGTTTCCTCCAGGTTGTGCAGAGAACCTTTGGGTTCGATAATCACCACGAGAAGCATATAAAGTTGTTGATTCAATCGTAGGAAAAGAGGAAGAATTGATACCGTGTTGCTCTTCCTCCTGCCTAACATGGTTGTAGATCTTAGCAGGAGATCGCATAGGTTCCATTAAAAGAATATGGCTTCGCAGAGAGGAAAATCTTTCATGTAAACCCTGCAAAAATTCCATCGATCTATCTTGATTATGATGATCCACATAATTTTTACCTGCTCTGCAGATGCATGGTTCGATCGGCTTGAAGGTATCTAGCTGATCCCAAAGAGTTTTGAGTTGAGTATAATACATCGCCACATTCAGATTCTCTTGCTTTAATGTTGCAATCGACTGCTTGATTGCATAAAGCTTGGATGCATTGTGATGTGAGAACTGGGACTTTATCTCCAGCCATTGTTCACGCACGGAAGGAAAATTCTGTGTGCTGGATCGAATCCCTGGATCGACCGAGTTGGAAATCCAACTTCCAACGAGATCATCGCAACGCGTCCAGTGAGAGATGTCTGTCGGGTTTGTAGGTTTCACAATAGTTCCATCTATGTATCCTGTTTTTCCTTTCGCACTAAGTGCTTTCATCATTTCTCTTCCCCAAGTGTAGTAGTTTTCACTATTAAGAAGAGGAGTATAGATGACTGATGTAGGATTATCATAAGGATGTACATAATATGGACTTGATGGAGTTAAAACAGTATCTGTTTCAGGATTAACTTTAGGAGGATTTAGGTTTGATTGATCTTCTGCTAGAGTCATGATGATTAGGATTCTCAAAAAAAAAAATTAAGCTAAGATACCAAACAACCTTAAGTTAATCAAACAACCTTGCTCTGATACCATAAAGAAATGGTTGACAAGGTTGTTTAATTTCACAACAATGTGAAGTTTCAATTCATTGATCAGTGTATTTTATATACACGGTTACAATTGTGTTTACAAAAATAAGAAAAGGAAAATAACTAAAGATCCGAAAGACTTAAAACAAGAATAACAACAAATAGGGAAGCAAAGTGTGTACAACAGAATGTCGTCATGGGAATGACAACAGAATGTCGACATACGTCGTCATAGTAGTCTGATTATTATAATAGAAGGACATGAGGTGTATAAGATTATCGCCTACGATCTGGAAAATGAGAAGGTGAAGTACGTCTCATCACTGCCTTTTGAATATTTTAAGGGTTATGATTATACTGGTACTCTCCAGTTGTTGGGAGGACACTTGTGTGCAATTACCTATAATGGCAGCCGTGACGAAATCAAAATATGGGCATTTAAGGAAAGGAATATTGAGAATAATACAAGAATTTTTCGACAGAGAGCAACAGATTACTACGACCACAAGTGGAGTTAGAGTGATGAGTTTACTATATCAGTAAGAGACCCAAAGAAGTACAAGCCATATGCAATTACAGAGAGCAATGAAATTTTGTAATTGCACAAGGAAAAGAAAATATACTGCTATGACACTTGTACGTCCACTTTAACTATGCTTTGGGAAGACGATGGTGAAGGTTATACGTTCATTCAAGCAATTCCTCACACGAATACCCTTGTTTCTTTGAAAGATCTTGGAGAATGTTGTGCCTATAATGTGAATTCAGATAATGGTGAGAGTTCGTGGAGTAAGAAATCAAAACGGCGTAAAAGGAGAAAGTGCTAGCGCCGTGCATGATAGAGAAGTGATTGATGGAGCGCCTTTTGGTAAAATTGTTATAAATTTTTATTTTCTACGAATCCTACGTGCTTTTACTTTCTGTTAATTAGTCTACTTTGTGTTCTTTAAATGTCAGTGGATTTGTTATGTCTTTGTTGGAATGCTTATTTCTTCATGCCATTGGCCTTAGTCATACCTTTAAAAGGGGTGGCGGCGATGTAACGAGTACTGCGGGAGATGGATAATCTTGATTTTATTTTCAAATTTGTAAATCAATTATGGAAGGGAATTTGTTTTGGTGGTGGTTCACCATTTTGATATGATTTTAATGTTCATTGAACATGCATGAATTGGTGTAGAATATATTTGTTGATGAAAACAAGATCATGGGGTAAAGATTGTTGATGAAAATAAGATCAAGGGGTAGGGATCGATACATTCTTTTTCCATCTCTCTGTTCTTTTTTCCCCTTTTCTGTTGATTAAGTAACTGTAGCGGTGTTAATACTCATTTGTTCGCCTTTACTGGCTGGGGAGCTACGGAGGAGATGAAATATACAAGACGGTGTTTTACCATTAACGCCAACTAACGGTGTTAAGTAAATAAAAATTAATTATGAAATATAAATTATTTATTAACTGTCTAAACTGTCAATAACTACGGTATTTGTGTCCCAAACTCTAATTAAAATTTTCACGTGACCCAAATATAATTCCGGTGACTTTTACGACCTAAAGTCAATAATCCTTTTTCTTAAACCAAAAATATATACAACAGTATTGTAATTCATGTTTGCATGCACCAACTTTATCTTCAGTAATTTTTACTGGCCCTGATCAGTTTTCTGCATCCACAAAGGGTACTACACTCTATAGAGTTCCATTTTTTTGTTGGACACATAGGGCTTTCTGAAAATGACATACTGGATTCTCCCAGCATGATGGATGTCTTTGTGGATAGTATAGAATAGCAATATGAATAATGCATGAGGTCATTGCAAATTTAGCGATGTATGGATTGCTTTCTTCAGATTTCAGTTGTAAACGTCTGATTCTTGTAATCCTTTTCACAGTGAAGCAACTGTTTAAGACGTGTCTTCTTTGCACATCTGGTGATAAAGTAGTGAGTGCCCTTGCAGTCGAATTCCCCGTCACTTTGAAGTCATGAATTGCTGCAGATGGAAGAGTACTCGGAGCTGCTACAGCTGTGGAGCTATTCCTACATAGTGAGTACTGTTATCACAACAATCATTACACTATTGAAAAAGCTGCTATTGTCTCATTTTTCACATGGAGTAGTTTTTTGTTTATCAAAACAAAACTACAGGTACGTACAAGACAACTTTTGTTTACCAAACAAAAGTACACAGGATGTGAAGACAATTAATGTGCCTACACATTAGACTTTCACAATGTGAAAGTATGGAGCTCTTTTGGTACAACACGGAGTTGTCCCTTAATTCAGGGATCGATGTCGCATGGAAAGACCCTATAAAAGGGGTTCTTCATTAGCTTGTTTAAGCATCGCAGAGTTTCACAACTCAAGTAGCTGTGACAAGAGATAAAGAGAGTTAGCTTTCTTTTGTGTTCAGAGAGTTGTGAGTGAGACTTTATTTGAAAGGTCTTGGTGAGAAATCAGTGTGTAATCTTCTTGAATCATTATAGTCAAACAATCTTCTTTTTCCGTGGACGTAGGCAACTTGCCGAACCACGTAAATTGCAGTGTGCTTCTCTTTTCTGTTGAGTGTTTCTATCATGTTAGGTGTATTTTCTCATTGATCTACTTTCCGCAACAATCAATTGGGATAGTAGTGCACGACTATTCCCTACAACTGGTATCAGAGCCGAGTACTTAGATCGAAGGAGAAGAAAATGATATCAAAACTTGGAAAAACTTCAAATGCAAAGTTTGAGGTGGAGAAATTCAATGGGAAAATTAATTTTAGCCTGTGGCAAGTACAGGTTAAGGATATGTTGATTCAACAAGGTTTACACAAAACTTTGTTGGGATCTTCAGGGAAACCCGAGGATGTAAAAGATTAAGATTAAGATTGGAATGATCTTGATCTTCAAGCATGTAGTAACATCAGACTATGCTTGGAAAAAGAGATCACATATAATGTGATGCAGGAAACATCAGCTGCAGAAATATGGAAGAAACTCGAGTCGCTTTATATGGAGAGATCTCTCACGAGCAAGCTTCATTTGAAAAAACAATTATATTCTTCTCGGATGAAAGAAGGTGTTAAAATTAATGAACACTTGTGCGAGTTTAATAGAATACTCAACCTAAACGTTGGAATCATTATTGATGATGAGGATAAGGCTTTACTTTTCTTATGAATCCTCATTCCTCTTCTTTTAATAAATCCTCTCTTTCAATCAAAAAAAAAAACTTTTCTTATGTTCTCTTCCTTCTTCTTATGAGCACTTAATTATCACCATGTTGCATGGAAAAGACACTGTCAAACTTGATGATGTCACGGGATCCTTGCTCTCTGATGAATTTTGAAAGAAGGATATGGAGTGGCCAGCTGATGGGTTGTCTGCCAGCGGAAGAACTAATGAAAGAAAGCCAAGAAAATTCAATGGAAAATCTAGATTCAAATCCAAACCTAAAGAGGATCTAGAATGCTATCGGTGTCAAGATAAAGGTCACATGAAGCGGGATTTTCTTAAATTTAAGGCAAGTAACGGGAAGAAAGAGGTTAAAGAAGCGGCGGTGGTTACTGAAGTTGCTTCGGACGATTCATGCGATGTGCTAGCTGTTACTGCACACGACAATACTACGGATAGTTGGATTCTGGATTCGGCATGTTCATATCACATGAGTCCCAATAGGAACTGGTTTTCTACATATAAAAAATTGAACAGCGGTTCAGTTTTGATGGGTAGTAATCATGCCTGCAAAACTGTAGGTATTGGTACGATTAGAATCAAAATGCATGATGGTGTTGTAAGAACGTTAACAGATGTTAGACATATTCCTGAACTTCGTAAAAATATCATCTCAGTGGGATCGTTGGACTCAAGCGGCTATAAAATTACTGTCAAAGATGGAGTTCTTCAAGTTCTTCGTGGAGCGGTCATTTTAATTCGTGGAAACAAACAAGGAAATCTGTACTTTCTTGATGGAAGCACAGTAACGGGAGGAGCTGCTATAACACAGGCAGCAGAGTCGGAGTTATCCAACACAAGACTGTGGCACATGCGGTTAGGCCATATGAGTGAAAAGCGTATGACTATATTAATCAAGCGAGGACTTCTTACTGGTGTTAAATCCGTCAAACTGGGGTTTTGCGAGCACTGGATTTTTGGCAAACAACATCGAACCAAATTTGGAAGTGCAGTTCATAACACTAAGGAACGACTTGATTATGTTCACACTGATGTGTGGGGACCTTCAAGTAAGGTTTACTTCATTTGGAGGTTCAAGATGTTTTGTCTCTTTCATTGATGATTATACATGGAGAGTATGGGTTTATCCCACGGCGTCTAAAAATCAAGTCTTTGACATTTTCTTGAAGTGGAAAGCGATGACCGAAAAGCAGACTGGAAGGAAACTCAAGTGTCTTCGTTCGGATAATGGCGAGGAATATAAATGTGATTAGTTTATAGAGTATTGTCAGAAGGAAGGTATCGTAAGGCATTGTAGAGTGAAAGGGACACCGCAACAGACTGGAGTGGCGGAAAGAATGAATCGCACCCTATTGGATAGAACACGGTGCATGTTATCCAATGCTAAGTTGGGTGGATAGTTTTGGGCAGAGGTGTTAAACACGGCGTGTTTTCTCATCAACAGATCACCATCAAGGTCTTTAGACTGCAAGATTCCATATGAGTTATGGTCCGGAAAACCAGTAATGCTAAATTCTCTTAAAATCTTTGGGGTGTGCTGCATATTTCCATGTGCAGAAGATAAGCTTGAGCCAAGAGCCGAGAAGGGTATTTTCTTGGGATACCAAAGAGGTGTTAAGGGATATAGGTTATGGTTCCCAGAATTGGGTAAATTTGTGGTGAGCAGAGATGTTACATTTGATGAGTCACCGATGTTATCCTCCGATGTGGTTGACTCTCAGGTGGAGCCAACTAGAGTTGGTGGATCTCAAGTTTTGGAGATTGATACTCAAGATGATTCTATAAATGAAGATTCGCAGCAAAATACTTTTATAGATGAGGAGGTTACTAATGAAGATAACCTAAAACAACAAGAAGAACAACCATCAATTGTACGCGACAGACCAAGAAGAGCAATGATGAAGCCAGCAAGGTTCCAAGACACTGTGACTTTTGCATTAACAATGTTTGATGAAGCGCCTTCTAGTTTCAAAGAAGCGTTAAAGGATCCTCATGTGGAGTATTGGAAATTTGCTATGGAAGAGGAAATGCAATCTCTTCGCAAAAATCAAACTTGGGAATTGGTACCATTACCTAATGGAAAGAATTCTATCGGCAGCAAGTGGGTTTTTACCAAGAAAGATAGTGTTCCGGGCTCCAAAAATGGTGTACGATATAAGGCGCGATTAGTAGCAAAAGGTTATGCACAATTGGAAGACGTTGACTACCATGAAATCTTCTCTACGGTGGTAAAACATACTTCTATTAGGGTCCTTTTGTCTATGGTGGGTTATTTTGATCTCGAGTTAGAACAACTTGACGTCAAAACTGCGTTCTTACACGGAGACTTGGAGGAATACATATACATTTCACAACCCGAAGGATTTAAAGGTGTTGGTAAAGAAAGTTTAGTATGCACGTTGAGGAAATCTTTGTACGGATTAAAACAGTCGCCTCGACAATGGTACTTAAGATTTGATAACTTCATGCTTGATCGGGGATTTACACGAAGATCACTGTGTATATTTCAGGAGACTACAAGACGGTTCTTCTATTTTCTTACTTCTCTATGTTGACGACATGCTTATTGCTGCCAAAAGCATGGGGAAAATTAACAAGCTCAAGTTTGAATTGGGTAGAGAGTTTAAAATTAAAGATATGGGTCCAGCAGAGAAAATTATTGGGATGGAGATTGTTAGAGACAGAAGTAGAGGATGTGTTCGTCTTAGTCAAAGGAAATATCTACAAAAGGTTGTGGAACGTTTTGGAATGAAAAAACTCAAAGCCTGTTGCGACTCCTTTGGCATCTCATATGAAACTGTCAGCAAGTATGTCTCCATCAAAAAATGAGGAACGCGATTACATGAACAAGGTTCCTTATGCGAGTGCGGTTGGTAGTCTCATGTATGCGATGGTTTGCACTCGGCCAGATATTTTACAGACAGTCAGTGTGGTTAGTAGGTATATGGCTAATCCAGGAAAAGAGCACTGGAATGCTGTGAAATGGATATTGCGTTTTTTGTGCGGCACATTGGATGTTGGTTTGGTGTACCAGAGAGATGCAAGTTTGGGGTCTTATGTCAAAGGTTATGTGGATTCATATTACGCGGGTGACTTGGATAAACGCCGGTCTACAACAGGCTACGTATTTACTTTAGTTGGCGGTCCAATTAGTTGGCGTTCTATGTTGCAGTCAACAATTGCATTATCTACTACAGAAGTTGAATATATGGCAGTTACAGAGGCTGTCAAGGAAGCTTTGTGGTTACGAGGTCTGGTTGGTGACATGGGAATTTCTCAAGAAAATATGGAAGTCTACTGTGACAGTCAAAGTGCTATTCATTTAGCAAAGAATCATGTTCACCATGCACGGACCAAGCACATCGACATTCAGTTTCATTTTATACGAGAGATTGTCGACGAAGGTGAAATTTGTCTTAAGAAAATTAGCACTCATGAAAATCCAGCCGACATGATGACGAAGACGGTACTAGCAGTCAAGTTTGAGCATTGCTCAAATTTGATAAACATCCTCAGAAATTAAGCACCTTTGGGTGCAAGGCGCTGTAATGGCGCAGAGACATCGAAGTTTGTAGCACTAAGTTGGCACAATTTATCATGTCAAGGTGGAGATTCTTGAAGATCATGTGAATGTGGCGTGAAAAATTGAGACAAGGTGGAGTTTTGTGGAGCTATTCCTACATAGTGAGTACTGTTGTCACAACAATCAGTACACTATTGGAAAAGCTGCTGTTGTCTCATTTTTCACATGGAGTAGTTTTTTGTTTATCAAAATAAAACTACAGGGTAGGTACAAGACAACTTTTGTTTACCAAACAAAAGTACACAGAATGTGAAGACAATTAATGTGCCTACACATTAGACTTTCACAATGTGAAAGTATGGAGCTCTTTTGGTACAACACGGAGTTGTCCCTTAATTCAGGGATCGATGCCGCATGGAAAGACCCTATAAAAGGGGTTCTTCATTAGCTTGTTTAAGCATCGCAGAGTTTCACAACTCAAGTAGATGCGACAAGAGATAAAGAGAGTTAGCTTTCTTTTGTGTTCAGGGAGTTGTGAGTGAGACTTTATTTGAAAGGTCTTGGTGAGAAATCAGTGTGTAATCTTCTTGAATCATTATAGTGAAACAATCTTCTTTGTCCGTGGACGTAGGCAACTTGCCGAACCACGTAAATTGCAGTGTGCTTCTCTTTTCTATTGAGTGTTTCTATCATGTTAGGTGTATTTTTTCATTGATCTACTTTCCGCAACAATCAATCGGGATAGTAGTGCACGACTATTCCCTAGAGCAGCTGATAATCAAATCTGCAGCAACTTTTGAATAACTGACAGCAGAGGTTTTATAGCTGGCAGCTGGTAACGCTAGCAAGTATCTTAAGGCGAAACTTATCACCCCCCAAGACATTTTTCAGTGTGGTATTGTTTCGAATGATCAGATAGACTATGTATTTTTTTAATTTATTTTTGCTTTAAATTGTTTCTCTGAATTACGGTCTGATTGGTTGTTAAAACATTTTAAGAGTTTTATCTTTAAATGTAGAGTTTAGCAGCCGTTTCTCCATCAAAGAGACAAAGGTCAACTGTATCCAGCTATCTAGTTAATGGCTTGCTGGAGGTAATACTGAAACAAATCTAGAAACCAAAAGTTTGTGGGCTTGGACTATTTGAATTACTGCCGAGCGCCAACTTAAGGAAATTTTCAGTTTCCTTAAAGTAGAACGTTTCCATAATTCTGACTGAGAACGGAATTCAGGCTCCCTCTCTTTTGTCTATAAAAGAAGAATAGAGATAAAAGAAACCAAGACCTCTGTACAAGGTACTAATAATATCAGTGTGCTTTTGAAGGCAGCATCATCTTCATGGAGAACCTTCCAATAGATATCATAGAAAATATACTTCACCGCTTGCCTACTGAATCTTCCTTACTGAGCAAACGAGTATGCAAAACTTGGAGAAACATTATCGGTGATAATGTCACCGTTCTTTTGTTCGCGTATGCAAACGTTAATAATCTATCTGCTGAATCTGGAGCACAAGTACAACTCTATTGCGGGGATGAGTTTGACGAAGATCACGATCAAGACCACCCCAATGAAACACTTACAAAGTTAGACCGTATAAAATACCGTTGGCAAGCCAAAAAATGGTATTATTATCATCACATGGTTGGTTCATGCAACGGTTTGGTTTGCCTTCGCTCATATAACCAAGTCACAAAAGATTGTAATTGTGTTGGAATTTGCAATCCGGTGACAGGAGAATTTGTTTTTCTTCCAGGCCCAAGTGAACCATATGAGTGGCAAGAACTTGGATTTGGATACCTTGCTGCCACCAATGAATATAAGGTAGTCAGATGCAGTTACTTAAATAATGCGTCACAGGGACTTGTGGAGGTATATACTCTTGGCTCTCAAAGTGGGTGGAGAAGAAAAGAAAACGTATCATACCAATTCTGTTCGTCGGGCCTCTTTGCTAATGGAGCAATTCATTGGATTGGTGAGAGCATCCCAGGAACAAAAAGGGTGTATAAGATTGTCGCGTACGATCTGGCAGATGAGAAGTTCAAGGACGTCACACCACTACCTATTCATCTACAAATCACTTTTCCTAATAAACTCGAGTTGATGAGGGGAAATCTGTGTGTAATTCAGTATGATGCTGGCTGTGATGAAATCCTAGTATGGGAACTTCGAAAAAGGAATGCAAATATAAGAAAACTGCGACCCAGACTAACACGGTACTACAACCACAATTGGAGTTGGAGTAAGGAGTTTAGTATAGCAGTCAATTGCACAGGGAAGCACAAGTACATACCATTTGGAATCACGGAGAGCAGTGACGTTCTATTATGGTATAAACAGAAGAGTCTATACCTATACTGCTATGACACTAATACACCAACTTTCATTAAGCTTCGGAATGACGATGGTAAGGGCCTTTCATGCCTTCAAGCAATTCTTCACATGAATACCCTTGTTTCTTTAAAAGATATCGGAGAATGTTCCGGTAATAATGCGACTCCTGATAATGGTGAGAGTTCAGGGAGTAACATATCAATACTGCGGCGTAGTAAAAGGAGGAAGTGTCAATAGATCATTGTGCATCTCTGTTACTTGGTATAAATTTTCATTTATTCCAATCCTATGTGCTTTTGAAACTTTGCACCCTTGTTTCAATTCTGGAATACCTGACAGCAGCAGCAGTATTCCCCAAAAAATATAGCCAAGTAAAATTTAAAAGAATATATAACAAAGTTGGAACAGAGATCAAAATAATGAATCTATTGAATTCCACTAAATGGAATTAGGGTCCAAATACAGACAGACATTCTCTAAACCCCCTCTTCTTCTTTCCCTCCTTCCCCACATAAGTCATGAATTAAGTTAGCCTGAGTAACCCAATTTCGGCTTCTTAATCAGAGTCTAAAACTCAAATTCCCTAATGGAGTAAAAAAAAACACTCAAACAATTTCAGTACCCAAAGAAAACCAACATAAATATCACAAATTTCTAGTCTAAATCTTCACTCACACAAATTATCAATCCCAACTGATTTCCTTTCTCCCTACGAGCATCTCACAACCAAATAGCTACAGCAGCGTGCAGCATTCGGATTGTTGTCCATTCATATAAACCATCAAAAGAATAATCAGTTTTCGATAAACCAAGAGCAGTAGAAGAACAACCTTTAAGTTTAGATTGCTGCGACCCTTGGAACGTCGACTGGGAACTGTTGAATCTCATCCATCCATGGGTTCTTCTCCTTCGCCGGATTTACGGTCCTCAAAGCCTTCCAAACAGCACTGTTACACTTGAAACCAGACCCGAAAGCAATCTGCCAAGTTCTGTCTCCCTTCTTGATCCTTCCTTTAGCTTCTGTGTAAGCCAATTCATACCAAAGAGAACTGCTTGAAGTGTTACCAAATCTGTAAAGCGTCATTCTAGAGGGCTCCATGTGCCATTCAGATAACTGCAAATTCTTCTCCAGTTCGTCCAAGACAGCTCTTCCACCAGCGTGAATGCAGAAATGTTCAAAAGCCAATTTGAAATCTGGAATATACGGCTTAATTTTCATCTTAAAGAGTTTCTTCCCGACCAATGTAGCGAAGAAAAGTAACTGTTCGGACATCGGAAGAACAAGAGGTCCTAATGTGGTGATGTTGGTTTTCAAAGCGTCCCCTGCAACAGCCATCAGATCTTTGGATAGAGAAACACCAACCTTTCCAGCTGGATCCTCCTCTTGGGTAACACATGAAAAACATTTGTCGTCAGCTCCTTTATGGGTACGAACAGTGTGAACCAACTGGTATTTAGATCTCCTCCTTTCTGAATTCTTATTTGACAACAAGATAGCAGCACCTCCCATTCTAAACAAACAATTCGAAACAAGCATCGATCTTTCGTTCCCAAAATACCAATTCAAAGTAATGTTTTCCATGCTGATAACCAAAGCATAAGAATTCGGATGAACTTGAAGAAGATCTTTGGCAAGATCAATAGAGATTAAACCTGCACTGCAACCCATCCCACCTAGATTGTAACTCACAATATTCCCTCGAAGCTTGTAATGGTTAATAACCATGGCAGACAGAGATGGAGTCGGATTGAACAAACTACAATTAACAATCAGAATTCCAATATCTTTCGGCTTGACCGAAGTTTTTGCAAACAATTGATCCAACGCCCCAAACATAACAATCTCAGCTTCTTTTCTCGCTTCAGCCATAGACGGATTAGGAGGAACTCTAAGAACAGCAGGCGGGAGGTAAGTCGATTCACCAAGACCCGATCTCTCTAGAATTTTCCTCTGAAACTCAAGATTCTGCTCGGTAAACGAACCGGTTAACCCTGATCTCTCCATAAAGATCTGTCTAGTGCACTTCCTTTCATCCTCAGGCTTGTAACAAGAGAAGTCAACAAGATAAACAGGCCTTGGTCTTGTAAGGAAGTAAAGGGTGGATAAGAAAACAAGAAGGGTTGAACAAACAATGACAGATATAAGATTGAATCGAAGATGATCCCATAAATCATGAAGGTCTTTTAAAGAGAATGTTGAGATTTGAGCTGCAATGAGTACTACAAGCGGAGATAAACACAAATACATTCCATGGGTGATAAGATAATGATAACCAAGCTTCACATATTTCAGTTTGATTGATTGTTTGAAATCTGGAAGTATTCTTGCTGATTTTGTTCTAATCAATGGTGTTGTTTCTGGTTTTGGGTTGTCTGCCATTTTGGTCAACTCAGATCAAATCAGGAAACAGAAGAAACCCTTTAAAGAAAATTGATTGCAGATTTCAGAACACAACCAAAAAATCCCTTTTTGTTTGGATTAAGATTAGAATTTATTGAATCTCCAACAACATTGCCCAAACAAAATCCAGAAATTGAAAAAGGTCACACCTTTACTTATCCAATGGTTTGAAGATGCAACATAAACAGCCCCCTGCAAATCAAATTCAACCCATCATTAGAAAAAAAAAAACCATACAGAGAATAGATCTAATCTAATCTGGAAAAACCATTAACAGATTAGAACAATGAATCCGAAACAGAGTAGAATCCAGAGACTAAAACGAACGAACCCATTAAAGGAAATTGAGAAGCCAGATTGAGAAACAAACCTGAAATCTGATTAGAGATTCCAATTCCAGATAGGGAGAGACCCAGAAAAGAGAAACTCTGAAAATAGAGAGAAAAGGAGAGGGATGGGAAAATGCGGAGAATTTATTTATAAGTGCGGAGAAAAATAAGTGAAAACCAGAGATTTGAAAGGCGATAAACTCGTAGTAATAATGGGAGATTTGTAGAGAAATGGCGCCGGCTAAATTTGACTGTGGACTGAAATTGAATAATTCATCATCACTCACATCACCCATAAGACTGGTATTTATTATTGAACGGTTTGTTTGTGGTGGTTTGTACTTTTCTGTGTTTTTGATTGATGTTTTTATCCAAAGTAAAAACATTTAATAACAAATTAATTGGAAAATAAAATAATGTTATAATTAATTATCGGAAATGCTATTCACATATCTATAACAACATATTACTCGTGGCTTGACAACATCCAAACCCAAAATCTATTAAATAGTGAACTCTTTTATCCATCTGTGGACTCCTCCTTAACAACCCTGAACTAATTCCCTCTCAACACCTTGCATTGAGTGCTAAATAGAGCTGTGAAGGGAGCTGTGAATAACATTTCCGATTAATTATTGATAGGAAAAAAAATATAATTCCAAATTTCCATGTTGGTTTTCTTTTCTATGCCCTTTTTTTCGCTTTAAATTGGTTTGTACTCAGTGTTTTTTGAAATTATGGTTTGTTGCTAAGGTTTAACTGATTCTTTTAGTTTTTAGTTTTTCTACCATGGGTATGTAGTTATCCTGGTAGTTGACTCTTTTGATTTGATTGGTCATTTAATTTTGAACTGGATGTTACCTTAGTCTCTGGGATAATATTTTTGAGCTTTAAATCAGTATCATGATATTAAGCTCATCATATTTCCACTTCTGCACCAATGCTCGGGTCTTCTTTCCGAAAGATTTGGGTTCCAACGTCAGTTAGATTAGCAGTACATACTGCAACTTCACATTTTCTTTCACATTCCTATGAATTGTCAGCTTTGATGCTTTATTAAAGAATCCATTACCTTGATCCTCTGGTAGACTTTCAGACCATCTGTGAGTCCTGACCAAGGTGATTGTGTTCATTCTAAGAAGTTTAATCAGCATATACACATGTTGGAATCTCAATATGCTGAAATCCAGGAATATTTCGCAGCTTCATCATTTCTTGTTTCACGGTAGCAAGCACAAAACCCAACTGGTATGAATGAGTCGATGAATCTGTCACCTTTACTTAGTTTTCGTTGGTCTCATTGTATTTTCCTTTCAGCAAAATATTAGTGTAATTCGTGTCTGTATTTGTTTCTGCTCCTTTCAGTTTAGTATCTTTAGTATCTCTTGAGAAGTAACAGTTTGTAGTTGTATTTCTGATTGTATCTTGGTTTCAGTTTAGTAACATTTGTTTTAGTAGTACTAGCTTTCAAATCTTGATCCCAAATGGCAAAAGTTTGGATACTACTTCAACTCAAATTCAAGACTAAATATCAGGTTGGTGATATGGATAACACAGGAGAACAAAGAGGTAGACAGTCTTTCTTCTCGGATAATTTGCATTGATACCGGTCACCAACATCCAAGCTCCGGACTCATATGGGTCCATCAGAAATACAAATTTTCTTATGGAAAACATTCGTCGAAGGCATGCAGACTTTTGACAACCTCATCATCTATCCCCGATGCATTTCTAAGCCGAATAATGATTATCACATTTTGTTTCTCTGTCATGTTTCGTAATTTATGTATTTCAATCTTTGGGTATCGAATACCTTCTTGTAATAGACCCTTAGTAGATCAATAAATATCATGCTTCAAAAAAAAAAAAACTAGGAGAGTGTGTCATGCACATGACAATAAGCCGTGGCAACATTAGTGGAAATTTTTTTTTTCTTTTTTTGAAGCATGAATTTCATTAAACTAAGGGGATATTGCACAAGGATATATGATACCCAAATATTCATCGGTTACAGTTGGAATGGAATGCCATGAATCTATAGCAACAAAACATAGGAGCAGAGCATGAGCGCCGGTCGAGGGGAGATGTTGGTGACGAAGGTCGGAAGGCCTTCTTTCAATGCTTTCCACAAAAAAAAGTTGTACTTTTGATGGACACGACATCGTCCATAAGAACTTAGTTGATGATAAAGGTATTTGATATGCTTGATTGAAGGCACTAGTCATGCAAATGCATCTATATGCTGAGGTGTATTTCCCAAACGTTAAATGTCTATCTCCTTCTTTTCCGTCTTGATCGATTATTTGGTGTTTACCCGAGAAAACAGAACTTACAACTATTGATAGTGTTACTAAAAACATATTACAGGTTAAAATACAAATACAACGGGAATTACAGACTCAAAGATTACAACAAGTAATATGAAATATGTTTTATAGGCTAGCACTTACAAAAACTAAATAAGCAAACAATATCTAGTAATATAAAATATGATTTATAAAAAGCACTTACCAAAGTAAGATAGAAATTCTAAACTATAACTATAGTAGCAATGAAGAGCTTAAGAGACATATGCGCTAACCGGTTGAGAAAAAATGATTATGGAAACTAATGATAAAATTTGTTGGGGAACCATAACTATAGTAGCAATGAAGAGCTTAAGAGACATATGCGCTAAACGGTAGGAAAAAAAACGATTATGGAAACTAATGATAAAATTTGTTGGGGATTCCGAGGTGCCATATCTAGCCAAAGCAAGACCAAAGACATTGATGAATGAATAAGGATAGAAACTTAGCAAAATGACGGATAAGGAACGAGGGAAGAAGCACCCGATAGCATGAAAAAAGAATTAATTACTTCTTCTTCTAAAACATTATATTAGATGACTTCATGGATAATACAAACACTAACAAATTTTCGTCTAGTTTAATTAATTATATTATTCTTCAGAAATATTATTGTGTTTATTTTGATGAATTCTAATTTTGATATGATCGCAATTCATGAATGTTCTTATTATAAAAGGATACTACCGAGTGAAATTCTTAGATTCTTATTTCCGGCGGTTTGAATTATTTTTAGTATTAAACGTATTAAAAGAATAGTATGAAAAAATTTCGTCATTGCTAATCCTTTATGTTTTTGCAGTTTCAAGAATTTTCGTCAATATGTTGCTGGAACCATGGTTTCTCATGAATATACCAGCTAACTCTCAAAATGTTACATGCAAACAGGCTTTCTCAGAGAACAAAATTATTGAGCTTAACATTTTGTTTGTTTGTTGATTTCATATATTTAGGTACAAGACTAGATTTAAAAGAAAAAAAATTGAGGTTAGATAGCCTCTTGAAATAATGTTGGTTTTTAGTGTGTAGATGCTATATGAATTTGAATTTTATTGTGTGAATTTATGATTCAGTTTGCAGCTTAGGTTCCACAATGGATGGATTTAAATAAGAAATGTAATATTGCAGTAAATTTGAAAGATCAATCTTAAGTGCCAAAAATTCATTTTTATTCCTATAATTCCTCGTAGTATGTAGAATTTCACGAGCATTTATAATATTATAAATTATTTGTGTCTATTCTGTGGAATATTTTTTTATTTGAGTGAGGTTTTAATCTATTTGACATGACTTTGAAGATTAGTTTATATATTGTGTTACTTAAGACTAATGGGTCTAAGTCACTATGAGATGAAAGATTCTTAACTTTTGGTACGAGGGAAACGAAAATATGGATAATAGCTTTTGTTGTATATATTTTATTGAAAAAGTCATGAACAAGGTTAATGATATCATATTCAACAATATTCCGGTGATGTTACAAAAATATTAACAATCTGAAGAAATTTTAATTGTATTTTCTCAAATATGTTGTCTTTTTGTGGGAAAAAGAACATTCCGTTAATCTGAATGAATGGCGCTCATTTTTTTCATAGTTAACTTTATGTACAGATTAATATACCGTCATAACTCATAGAAAAGCTTTCTGAGAACAACATACATGATTATAGGCACTAAACCACTGAGCGATCCAAATATTTTCATGTCCCCTTATTAAAAGAATACATCTATTGGGTCACATGTCTTCTGAATTCCAACCCCCTCACTCAATTGACTGATGTCCTTTTAAAAAAAATAAGTAATTCGTCTCTTCAGTTTTGTTCATGCTTCCAGGTTCATGATCCATCCAATGGGGTGTGACTGTCTCTAAATGATTGCAATGTTTCATTAATGGTTGCCATTATGCACTATATATGTGTTAAGATTTATGTTTGAGTTGTTATCAGATTATTCTCAGTGATCTTTCTTCATAACAAATAGAGGACTGAAAAGACTTAAGCTGGAGTTAAACTCATTCGTGAAACATCTAGGGTACTTTAAAAAATATTTAAAATCCTTAATGAAAGAAGGTCTTAGGAACATTGATATCATCGAGTGAGTATAATCGTCATCTCTTGTTATTCTAATTTTGAATTTTGAGTTTTGATTTTTATACCTTTTTCAAAACCCCTTATCTTGTTGTTTGTAATCTTGTTTATTAGATAGACTTGGACGAGAAGGATGAAGTTACTAGACTACATTAGTAAACTTCTATAATGAGTTCACATTACGTCAGTAAAATCCATGGGAAAGTGTGAGCTTCATATCCAAATACGCACCTCTGAAGCTAAAAACATGGGCAAAGTCGAGGGGTCGCTTTGTATTGGATATTTTCAAAACATATTCATTTTGTTTGGCGTTGAGGCTTGGGCAGAGTGCTCGAAGGCTTCTCGTACAATTTTTTATGTTTTTGAATTTGAAAACCTAATTCAAATTTTTGAACGGACGCATCTCTTTTCATTAACCATCATTAATGTATGTTAAAGGTATTCATCTCCAACAGACATGAATCCTCACATATATAATGGTTATTGTTTCTCATGAAAACACATCAAAAAATTACTGCTTTCTTCTTCATCTAATAGCATCTGCAGCCACTTTTATACAATATGTTCTTAGTCATTGTGTTCTTAGTCAGATCAAGGAAGTTCAATACTTGAATTTTGATTATGGTATTAGGGCTTCATTGAATTATTAAGGCATAATACATTGACCAGTTGTACTTGCCAATTATTTTGAAAATGTCAAATTAATGTCTTAAAAAATCGAAAGATCTTTGAAGTTCAGATTACACCAATTCTATGTGCGTTTTTCATCATTTATTCCCAACTTTTCAACACTTTAATATCGTGGGATATGTACGTATTATTTTATTATAGATCAAATTATTTATGGTTATTGTGACATTGTTCAAAAAAAAAACAAATTCTTCGATTTTAGATAAGGCCTTGTGATGACCCTCATTACTTAAAAACGACCATAGTTAACAAGATTTTTATGAGCTAAAAAAAATAAAAAATTATGGATACATTTTCACGCTCATGTTCTCCATGATGATACTACTCAATACTTGGAATAATTCCTTTCGTGTAGTTGTTGTTCATTTCATATATCTTGTGTCCACCTGAATAATCTATAACCGACTAATTCTCTGCTTAAATATTGAATTTGTTGTGTGCTTCAACTAATGTTATAGCTGGCTTTTTTATTGTTCATCTTATTTTTAATACATCTATTCAAAGAATCGGCTCATGGAAGTACATAGGCACTTTCCCTGGTGGTAAGTTAATAACCAAAAATTTTATTTCACTGACTGGATCAAAGAAAAAGAAACATTTTATTGAAATTAAACTAAAATACCTCCTCCTTCTTGTCAGATTACCTGGGACGTATGGACATCCGACAAGACAGAATGAGCATAAGAGTTATTGTTTTAAGGTTAGAGTAGCAGTGGCAGTTGGAGCAACAGGTTGTGCATCAGTTCTTCTTTTTATTGGGGAAAAAGAATATGCTCCACCAACTAAGGAGGAGTAATCAACGAGGAAGAGTAATTTATAATTCAAATTACCGATTTTGATTGAATTTGTTTAGTGTCATAGCTAGATGATGTTGAATGTTCACTGATTAAATAAATGTATTGATCGAATTTAATATTTAGGTAGGTGCACAGGGCAAGAGAGTCGCAGTTGATCTTTTTTTTTTTTGAGGATCCTCCCCTGCACCAAATGATAAGGTGTATTCCATGCATTTTTTAGTCTAGTTTCAGAGTTGTTGTTGTTGACACTTTTCATATTCCAATTACTGTGGAATTTGGTTTTTGAGTCTCATCCAATGCGGTTGATACTTTTTAATTTGAAATTTTTCTGGAGTGCGATTACTATGAGTGCGAGACGGCTTCTCATAGAAATTTTTCTGTTTTTTTAATTTGAAAACATTCAAGTTTTTGAAGTGACACTCTCTTCTCAATATCCACCATTGATGCATGTTTGAGTTGAAGAGGCATCTTCAACAGACATTAATCCTCAAATAAAGAGTGGTTATTGTTTCTCATGAAAACACATCAGAAACTTATTGTTATCTTCTTCTTTTAATAGCATATTCATCCACTTCTATCTATTGTATTCTTAGTCGGTATGTTCTTAGTTGGACCAAGAAGGTATAATCCTTGATTATGGTGTTATTAGGACTTCATTGAATTCAACATACATAATACATTGACCTGTTGTATTCTCCAATTATTTGCAAAAAGTCAAATTATTGTTTTAAAGAATCGAAAGATCCTTAAAGTCCGGAATACACAAATTCTCTCTGTGATTTTCATCCTTTATTCCCAACTTTCCAACACTTTAATATAATGGGATCAATATGCTTTATTTTATTATAGACCAAATCTATATATGTTTGTTGTGACATTGTTCAAAAAAAGAAAGTCTTTAGATGTATGATAAGGGTATCACCTTGTGACAATTTTTGCGCACGACCCTCGTTATTTAAGAACGACTCTAGTTAATTTGTATGAACTAAAGCCAAAATAAAAAATAAAAATAAAAAAAAGAGTGCATAGAGTAATTACGGATGCACTTTCACGCTCATATTATCATAAATTTATTGAACTATCTGTCTTTGATCTAAATTTGAATAGATATCAACAATTTAGAGCAAATCTCTAGAATAGTACTCATTATGTGAAAATATCTAATAGTAGTTCAACCCTCTATAAACTTTCAACCATGTGCATGTTGGAGAATTAGTTTAACCGGCGGAGTGATTTATTCATATTTTTACCAATTTAACCTCCCTGGTCGAGTAAGGTAGAGTAGTATTGGGTTAGGTAGTTGGTTGTACCTGATAAAAAATGGATCGAAATTGTGGTTTTCATTTCCCATAAATCCCTCTTTTTGTAGTGTTCAACCTTCTCTAAGATGGGGTTTTAGAGAAGAACTGATGTTCTGGATCAATGTAGAGACCCTCAAGCACATCAACGCTATTTGACCAGTCTAGAGATGATCAAGAGACAAATTAATCGCTAATGACTCGATCAATGAATATGAAGTTTATTGAGAAGAAATTTATTGCTCAATAATCTGGAGATGAGACTGGTATCGTTGGACAAATCTCGAAAACTTATGCGAAATGGACTACTCGAACGCGTCGTTCAGATGCTGGATGAACAAGAAATCCTTCAAACTATGAGAGGCAGCCAATACTTTTACTCGAACGCGTCGAATTAGTAAGTTCATGATATAATGTTATTATGGCACCTGATACTTTTACTCAAGGCACCTTCTATTTCAATCAATTGAATTATTCAGTTTGGATGCCCTCATCCAATCAGATAGGTGTCTCGGCAATTCTGTTTTGGTTTTATACCAAAACTCATTCGAAGAGAGTTCATTATCTCTTTTCTCTCTCTCTCTCTCTCTCTCTCTTTGTTTCTTTTTCTTCTCTTCCTTTTTTTTTCATCTGCGGATGAATTAAGAAGCTAAGTTTGTTTTGAAATCCTGATATGAGGGGAAATTTTGTAAATTGATTGTTGATGGTGGTGTTGATATTAGTTCATCATGAGAAGAAGAAGAAGAGATGTCAATCTGTAGAGAAATCAGAAATTAGGGTTTTATGTACGAGTTCAAGATTATGACGAATAGAGAAATCAGATTTGAATTTAAGATTTTTTGTTATAACTGAAATATGGTTTATGAGAATAAGTTATGAAGTTGAGGAGAAAATCAGTGATTTGAATAATCAATTAATTAGGGTATCTGAAATTCATTGAAGATGTGAATTGAGAAGATTAAGAAGAACTTAATGGATAAGTTTTTAAGAACTTGAGGAGAAGAAGAAGTTTATGATGTTAATTTAAGGATTTTGTTTCAGAGGAGAAGAATACCTTGAGATTGAAGAAGTTAGGGTTTGATGAATAAAATTAAGGAATTCAATTTGGAGATGGCTAAGAGGAAATTTAAGTATGGGTTGACTAATTTGAGGATTTAGATTAATACTTTGAGCTTGAGTATGAGCAAAAGGGATTTGGGATTATTTTAGGGCTCTTGAGTTTCGGTTACAAATGGAAAAGATGAGACTGGTGTTGAGTAATTAAAGGAATAAGAAGAAGACTTATGAGTTTATAATTGAGGTAACTGTTCTTATCGGAAAATTAGTTCAATTCCAATGAACTATAAAATCTTTTTGATGTTAAATTAATGGTTGATTGTTGAGGCTTTGATTGAGTGGAAAGACTGGTTTATGTTGTAAGGGTAATTGAAGTTTGCTTGTAAGTCTCAAATGGAGTCTGGTGGTATAGTTATTATTGTGACAGTTAGGTGGTGACACTGTCGAGATAGGCGAGATGAAGTTATGGGGTGTGTTCTTAGAGTTGAATTAATGATAGAGATGATGATTGTTGAGGGTTGATTGAAGTAAGAGTTAATTTAACTTATGAGTATCGATAATCTAGTGATGAATTGTAGAATCAGGGTTGTGGTTTTGTTTACATGCTGGTGTTTAGATGATTTAGAGTGGTGATGATACGTATGATCTCTTTACCTTGGTAGCTATTATTATAGAGGCGGAATTCAAAATAATAACAGACAAAAACTTAGAAAATAGAACACAAGTAGTAATTCGAAGAAAAATATCCTCTCTATATTATGAACAAGAAAATGATTACAATTCTCTTTTTGTTACGCTCACAATCTCTCTAAATAGTGGGATCAACCTTAAACTGTTTGATAAGCTTACACAAGTATTGTTGCAAGCTTTCTCTAGGTTTTCTGTTTGTTTAATTAATAACCAAACCTACCTATTTATAGACTTCATCGCACTCAGCCGATCAGGTCTTCTATTAGGAATCGATTTCCTAAAATAAGAGTGTTTCCTAAAACAAAACTCTTTCCTAATTAGGAATTCTACCCAAATAATTAAGGTTTTCTTCATAATATAGGATTCTTCCCTCAACTTAGCTTGAGGTTTACTAAGTTCTTAAGAGGAGTAGGGATACACGTGTATCATGGGTCCCCCTTTTAAGAACTTGGGCTCCTGTAAAAGTTAAAAATGAAGGGTAGGGAACTCATGAGCCCCCTTTTCCTTGTTAAACCACTTGGTCTTGCTGGGAACTTGACCTTTATATCCAATCAGAAAAGCTTCTTTCTCTCCTTGTCGTGTTTTGATCACTCTTCGCTCCATATACAGTCATCCTTAAGTGGTTTCTCTCTATCAAACCATAAGTCTTCTACTCGTGGTAAGATCATAGTGTCATCGCAGTGAGCATCTAGTAATGGTGGTTCAAACAACTTCAAGTATTCGACATTTATACCTGAGTACATTCCTAGATAAGGTGGTAAATCCAGACGAAAGGCATTGTCACCAATCTGATCGAGAATACGAAATGGTCCATATCTCAATGGCTTCAACTTCTTACCTTCCCCATTCAGTCATTCCTTACCTAATTTTAACCATACCAAATCACCAATACCGAAATTACAAGGCACAAGATGCTTGTCATGTTTTGCTTTGTATTTGGCTTGTCACTTTTTTAATTGTACTTTAATAGTCCCGTGAATCTGAGATATCCTTTCCAAGAAATTATGTTCCTTTTGTCGTTCACTTTCTTCCTATGCACCCATAGAGGTGTCAATAGAAAATACTAGATCAAAAGGGATAGGTGGTAAGTAACCATGGCACATCTCGAAAGGATATTTTCCCGAAGAACTGTGAATTTCTCTATTGGAAGCAAAATGTAGGTATGTGAAAAAGCGGAGGTCTAACAACAGCACCCAATATTTCGCTTAGCAATCTGTATGGACAAACTCGAATATACTTTTAGGAGAATCAATAAGACTCAATCAATTAAAAGTACATCAACGAGTTTATATCTCTCTCTTGATTTGATTTACTCAAGCAAGACTGCGAATTCTAATCAAATACAAGGAATAACTTGGATGGTACCAAAGACCAATATCCAAGGATCAATCAATATCAATCGACAACCAAAGGTCGGATTTCCAATTGATTGATTCAAACGCACAACCTGTATTATTTCAATTATAAAGATAAAACAATACAATGCGGAAATTGAAATAACACAGACACCAGAAATTTTGTTAACGAGGAAACCGCAAATGCTGAAAAACCCCGGGACCTAGTCCAGATTGAACATACACTGTATTAAGCCGCTACAGACACTACCCTACTCCAAGCTAACTTCGGACTGGACTGTAATTGAACCCCAATCAATATCCCACTGATTCAAGATACAGTTATGCTCCTACGCCTCTGATCCCAGCAGAATACTGCGCACTTGATTTCCTTAGCTGATCTCAACCACAACTAAGAGTTGCTACGACCCAAAATCGCAGGCTTTGACAATAAACAAATCTATCTCACACAGACAAGTCTATCAAAGGATTAATTTGTCTCCCACAGATAAACCCTAAAGGTTTTGTTCCGTCTTTTGATAATAATCAAGGTGAACAGGAACCAATTGATAATCCGGTCTTATATTCCCGAAGAACAACCTAGATTAATCAATCACCTCACAACAATCTTAATCGTATGGTAGCGAAACAAGATGTTTTGGAATCACAAACGATGGGACAAAGACGTTTGTGATTACTTTTTATATCTTGACTATCGGAGATATCAATCTCAAGCCAATCAATCTGATTGTACTCGTACGATAGAAGATGCAAGGTCAGACCACACAACGACGATAAAAGTAGTATCCGTCTGGCTTCACAATCCCAATGAAGTTTTTAAGTCGTTAACCCGGTTTGAGAAAAGAAAACCAGATGTTAGAGGAGAATCGACTCTAGTACGCAAAATAGTATCACATGTAAGGTGTGGGGATTAGTTTTGCACAATACTAGATGTCTCCTTTATATAGTCTTTTAAATCAGGGTTTTTCCTTGGTCACAAAGCAAACAATATCCACCGTTGGATGAAACCTGATTTAGATTCAAGCTAATATTTCTCAACCGTTAGATCGAAAACTTAGCTTGTTACACAAACTTGACAATGCACACTTCTAGGTTTGTTAACCGTACCCAAACGTATGCACTTGTTGGTTCAATAATAGTTAACCAAAAGGTTAGCCATATGAGCATCTCATATCAACCATGTCCTTCTTCACCATAACTAGTTCAAATGACTCAAATGACCTATTTAGAGAGTTGTTCAATTGCAAGGAAATCTTATGTACCATACAAGACACAATTGAAGCAAAGATGATTTGATTCACTCGAATCAGTTCATGAACTTTATAGCCACGGTTTGCAAACTGCATTCCTTAGTCTTTATAAGTTTAAGTTCAGAAATCATCTTCAGATATATAACCTTTCTCAAGTTCGCAGACTAGGTTTGCGGACTTAGGCAACCGATAGAGTTTACAAACTCCAGCAGAAAATATCGGTAAAGACCTTCCGCCGGTTCGCGGACTGGGTTCGCGGACGAGTCTAGTTTGTCAACTCCAGCAGAATTTCTCAGGATGAGAAGTTCGGCAGTTCGCGGACTGAGTTCGCGGACTTGGCTCACGCCATTCACCGGTTTCTCTTGATCAACAAAGTTCGCAAACTTCGGTTCAAGGAATAGGACTTATACATAAATGTGTTTCCACAACAATGTTTATGTCTACCATTGGTTATGTAATCTAAACTCTCATTTCAATCATTGAAACATTCTTAGAGGACGTTATATAGTTGTTATTCACAAACCATTTCTCGTCAAAGCAATTTTCAAAGTGATTGAAACATATCATGACTTTCGTCACTAGGTAAAGATAAACTTGATCGAAGCGAAATGCTTACCAACACATATTTCGAGATATAGATAGGAGAGGTATACTCGGCTCGAAATACCAAATGTGTATAAACCAGTCTATATATATAACATACGACTTCTTGTCTCAAAGAGTAGGAGATTGAGTAGATAGACTTTTGAGTGACAGATATGTTCAAGTCTTCACATACCTTTTTGTCGAGAAGTTCCACCAGTTCCTTGAGTAGTTCTTCTTCTTGTATGATGAATCGCCATGAAGTCCTAGAGCTCAACTACACTTTCTATCCTAGTCCGAGACTTAACTATAATAGACTAGAAATCAAGACTTATAGTTTTGATCACTAACATTGACAAACATGCTTGAGATAGCAACGCATACGAGTTCGACCGATCAATGCTCTAACAATCTCCCCCTTTGTCAATTTTAATGACAAAACTATCAATACATGTGGAATACAAAAAAGATAAAGAAACTTTAGTAGCTCCTATTCCACATGTCTAATCTTCAACATTCCTCGAAATCTTCATCATTTCCAAGTACTCCAATGATCCCAAAGGTTGTAAGTTTAGTATCACTGTTGTTGAAGATCCGTAGCTATAACAATGAGAAAGCATCGGTATCGATCATTGTTATACAGTGTCATAGCATTATTACACAATTTCAATGTTCGATTGTATGACAACTTCAACAATAATACTATGGTGATATGTATCACTCCCCCTTAGTCAATACTCCATATCACATGGAAACCACTCCCCCTTACACAATGATCCGAGAACCATATGTATTTGTAGTGTGAACTACATATTAATTCTCCCCCTTTTTGTCAATAAAATTGGCAAAGGTACAAGAACGGGATCATAATGACATTTCCGTAAGAGACATTTCATGACTAAAAGAAAATACATACCATCTAATTTAGATGCAATAATATAGCCAAAGATAATAGCATTCATCAAGGAGTTTAAAGATACAAGATAACCCCTCTAATATTCCACAGCCGCACTCCTCTCAAGATATTACCATTAAACACAAGTTCAAAATAACCCTCCCCCATTTGATGTCATTCCCGAAAGAAAAACAAAAGCGACCTTAATTTCAAAAGAAAAGAAGGATTTTAATGGACATCAAAAACCATGAGAATGATTTTCTATATCCAAAAACTCAATCAAATTAATCACAATAAACCCATGATTAATTTAATCGGAATACGCAATCAAATTAAACACAAAAAGTGATCAACTTAATTGATTATGCTCGACATAAGATAACTTACGGAGCATACAACTAACATAACCATTAGAAAATGAATATGATAGTCGTTCATATACTCAACATAAGAGATATCTTACAGAGTATGAAGATACTCAACTAGATTAATTACAAGAGAACCCATAATTAATCTAATTGGAATACACAACCAAACTAATCACAAAAATAATCAATTCAATTGTCAATTGTTTTGCTCAACATAAAAAGACTTATGGAGCAATAACTAAATAACCAAACAAGATGATTAATTTAGTTCAAAAATGCTCAACATAAAGTACCTTATGGAACAACCAACAAATCTAATCAAAGATTAATCAACTCGGTCGTATCGTGCTCAACATAAGACACATTACGGAGCCTCACAGTAATACATAAAATATGGATCAGGGATGGTCAATATTGCGGAATACTTAAGGATTCATTCTATCTTCAATCAGTATTTGCATAACGATAATAATAGACATAATCCTTGAAAACAAAAGATATTAACCTATCTTCAATCAAAGAATTGACAATATAGGCTTAACTTTTGTATTTGTCAAAAGTTTATTCATTCTTTTACCAGTACGTGAATACCAACTCATGAACGACTTTATTTTTGACAACATATGAGACCTTCAAGTTCACGGACGCAAACATACATATCCCATAACAAATTGCAATATAACAAATCATAAAGATTAATACTGCAAATACATCATCCTCTAAATATTTTTAGAATTTAAACCAAAAACCTAAAAAATAACAAGAAGATGGAACATAATAGCTATGTGTAGTCACAATCATTCCTATTCAAGCACTAGTTATTCTTCCAACTAAACCAAAAATAAGACATACTAGGAAACAATATCTTTGATAAATTCCTTATCATTCCCTAACTCCTTGTCGGCAAGAGCCATTGGAATATAAGGTTCATGGAGGAAGGAGTCAATACCAACGAACCGTCTTGGTTGATGATGTCGAACCAGGGCCTTATGAATTTCCAAAGATCTTAAAACGCAAACCTTTATTTCACTAATCTCCTTTCTTACTTCCTTCAACTCATCAAGAACATCGGAAAACTTCTGAGATTTAGAAGGGACAACCTTTGGCTTTCTTGTATTCCTCCTCTTTCTTTTCAAGGAAGGAGTTACTGGAGTTTTTTTTTCCTTGATTGATGGCTTAACAATCATATTGACATCTTTTCCATACAAAGACATGATTCTCAGAAAACAATTATAAACAATTGGTTTTTGTGAGTGGAATTCACAATCTCATCAAGCAGTCTTAAGATATAAAAGATATCAGAGAGGAAAAAGGAATGTAGGGTTAGCAAACTTTAAACAGGTTCGTGGACGCCCAACTCTAAACCCTATAAAGAGTAAAATTGTCGATAATAACCCTTTACTTTATTTGATAGACAAACTAAAAGAAAACTTTTCCTAAAGCCTGAGCGGTACATGGTAGGTTCAGAAACCTACAATAAAATACTGCAAGTGCAAAGTGTCTAACTAGTAGAACAATGGCAAGTACAGGTCGTTCCCACGAGGAGTGTGAAAATACTTCTACTAACTAATACCAAAACTCAATAATCAAAGAGATAATGTTTTAACGATTTTCAGAAACAAAATGAAATAATAATAATTCTAACGATAAACAAATGAGAATGGGTTATTAGGGTTTCTAGGGTTTTCAATTTCCACCAATTCAATCATATAAGACTCTACTAATTTCTATTTATTACTCAAGACAAATTTCGAAATCAATCTCATGTCTCGGAAGATAATATGTTTAAATTCTAAAATATGGTTTCTCCTCTGTAATTTCCTTCCCTTCATAAGTAGTGATTCTAAAGTATTACATATCAATCCTAAAGCATATTGCGTCAAAGAATTTAACCAAGCATGCTATATCAATTGAAAAGCATAAGTAATCAAGAAAATCACATAATCGATTAAACACCAAGCTATATGAAGAGAAATCACTAATCAATGAATCATTATTAGAAATATCATCGTAGAGTTTATATAAATAAATTGGTTTCCATCTAAACCCTAATAAAAAATTTAGCAAACCATGAGAAAAGAAAACTCAAAATACACTAAACCCTTGTCGCCTCTTCTCTGTGAACGGCTCTCTGGCAAATCCCCCTTTTTATAACCTTCCATTTCTTTTATTTAATTAATCAAAGAATCAAAATAAATTATTCTATGAAAATATCTTGCATGCAAGTTGATGTCGTCATCAGTATCTTTCTCCAAATAGTATTGCCACCTCGTTCTTCCAATGAAATAATAATCTCTCCTTATTTCCAAAATCTCCCAAATGAAGAAAGAGTTACTTTATTTCCAAAATAATCTCACGTGTAAATATTCCTCAATTAATTCTTCACATGGAAAATAAATTATCTTTCCCGGTGGAATATATTTGTAATAAAGTAAGAAAGATAAAATACTCCAATTTTCAGTTTGCATGTGCCAACCCCACTTTGATTTCAATTCATTTGCTGCGTTTGTGCCTCGCCTATGAAACAATTTTATGCTGCTGATATATATGGAGATACCAGGTCAGTTACATTTTGTCATTTTTTTCACTGTGGTTGCTGATATATGGAAATACCAGGCCAACCTCATTTCATCATTGTGGTTGCTGATATATGGAAATACCAGGCCAAACCCATTTCATAATTGTGGTTGCTGATACATGGAAATACCAGGCCAACCCGGCTGCTGATACATGGAAATACCAAGCCAGCATAATAAGTGCTGCTGATATATGGAAATACCATGCCAGCGTAATTGATCACTGTGGTTGCTGATACATGGAAATACCAGGCCAAACACATTTCATCATTGTGGTTTCTGATATATGGAAGTACCAGGCCAACCACATTTTTCCATTTTCGTCACACACCATTAAGTCTCACATTTTGCTGTTTATTCGCTGGATGATCGAATTCACTTGTACTTTCTACAAAAGCACTAAAATAGTATTAGTATCTAAAATATTGTATCATACCTAATATAAATATGGGTATAAAATGTAGCATATACATGCTTATCAACACCCCCAGACTTATATTTTGCTAGTCCTCGAGCAAAACAGAGATATTATGCAATTGATTTTATTTTTTTATTTATTTATTTATTTTATTTTTTTAATTCTAAGAAAAGTGAAAACCTGCAAAAATATGGATAATTACCCACTCCCTCACACTTAAACATTACATTGTTCTCAATGTAATTGAGTCATCCAACGTAGAAATTAAGATGGGAAATACAAAAATAAACAATAAAAATAAGAGATAGAGTATAGGGAACAAATCTGATGGGTTGACTCCCATGAAGCGAAATGTATTTGTTTCCAAACTTGCCAATAACATGTAGTCCCAAACAAGGTGAGTTTGGTACCCCAAAGTAGACTTTCAATCATATATATAGAGTTTAAAAAGTTGAGGATCATCCCAACTAATCCGGTCAGCTGAAAATATGCACCTGCAAATACTATAAACCTCCAGAAAGATGTTTAAATTCATTCCCATTAGAAAATTATAAGTGCAAATTACATCACTCCCATAAGCAACAAGTTCATATTGTTTGAAAATTTCTATTCGCAGAGCACTCTCTAAATCAGGTTCTAAATCAGCTGAAATGATTTCCACAGCTAATATTGGTTCAAATTCATCCGCGGAACAATAGCTCAATGGAGCAATAATATCACGACTCATAGACCCATTATCATTTAAAACGGTTTCATTATCAATATCATCAAGACAAAAAAATTCAGAACTTAATGACTTAAGGGTCAAGGTCGGAGCTTTCTCGTCTAATAGAACTAGTCGAGACTCTGACAAAATTAGAGGTTCTAGTTTGGGTTTCCATTTATTAGTGTCTAGCAGTGGTGTGGAGTCTAATAAGGCATTGACTTCACATATAACACTATCATCATCAAAATCATACCCAAAATGAGCTAAGAAAACCTCTAGTGGATCTTCCAAGTGGCTCTTTCAAAAGCTTTGCGAGTGCATCTTTTCGCTGGTAGCACTTCAAACTAAGGTACCTGGAAAATTCCAAGCAAACTGCGTAAAAAGAACTAAAAGAAAACTATAAGAAAAATAAAAAATAAATTATGTACAGAAAAAAATAAAAAAATAAACTATGTACAAGATATCAATCAGAGAGTGTTACGCAACCACTCCCCGGCAGCGGCGCCAAAAACTTGGTAGGTTCAGAAACCTACAATAAAATACTGCAAGTGCACAGTGTCTAACTAGTAGAACAATGGCAAGTACAGGTCATTCCCACGAGGAGTGTGAAAATACTTCTACTAACTAATACCAAAACTCACTAATCAAAGAGATAATGTTTTAACGATTTTCAGAAACAAAATGAAATAAAAATAATTCTAACGATAAACAAATGAGAATGGGTTATTAGGGTTGCTAGGGTTTTCGATTTCCACCAATTCAATCATATAAGACTCTACTAATTTCTATTTATTACTCAAGACAAATTTCGAAATCAATCTCATGTATCGGAAGATAATATGTTTAAATTCTAAAATATGGTTTCTCCGCTGTAATTTCCTTCGCTTCATGAGTAGTGATTCTAAAGTATTACATATCAATCCTAAAGCATACTGCGTTAAAGAATTTAACCAAGCACGCTATATCAATTGAAAAGCATAAGTAATCAAGAAAATAACATAATCGATTAAACACCAAGCTATATGAAGAGAAATCACTAATCAATGAATCATTATTAGAAATATCATCGTAGAGTTTATATAAATAAATTGGTTTCCATCTAAACCCTAATAAAAAATTTAGCAAACCATGAGAAAAGAAAACTCAAAATACACTAAACCCTTGTCGCCTCTTCTCTGTGAACGGCTCTCTGGCCAATCCCCCTTTTTATAACCTTCCATTTCTTTTATTTAATTAATCAAAGAATCAAAATAAATTTTTCTATGAAAATATCTTGCATGCAAGTTGATGTCGTCATCAGTATCTTTCCCCAAATAGTATTGCCACCTCGTTCTTCCAATGAAATAATAATCTCTCCTTATTTCCAAAATCTCCCAAATGAAGAATGAATTACTTTATTTCCAAAATAATCTCACGTGTAAATATTCCTCAATTAATTCTTCACACGGAAAATAAGTTATCTTTCTCGATGGAATATATTTGTAATAAAGTAATAAAGATAAAATACTCCCATTTTCAGTTTGCATGTGCCAAACCCCACTTTTATTTCAATTCATTTGCTGCGTTTGTGCCTCGCCTATGAAACAATTTTATGCTACTGATATATATGGAGATACCAGGACAGCTACATTTTATCATTTTTTTCATTGTGGTTGTTGATATATGAAAATACCAGGCCAACCTCATTTCATCATTGTGGTTGCTGATATATGGAAATACCAGGCCAAATCCATTTCATAATTGTGGTTGCTGATACATGGAAATACCAGGCCAACCCGGCTGTTGATACATGGAAATACCAGGCCAGCATAATAAGTGCTGCTGATATATGGAAATACCAGGCCAGCATAATTGATCATTGTGGTTGCTGATACATGGAAATACCAGGCCAACCATATTTCATCATTGTGGTTTCTGATATATGGAAGTACCAGGCTAACCACATTTTTCCATTTTCGTCGCAAACACCATTAAGTCTCACATTTTGCTGTTTATTCGCTGGATGATCGAGTTCACTTGTACTTTCTACAAAAGCACTAAAATAGTATTAGTATCTAAAAATATTTTATCATAGCTAATATAAATATGGGTATAAAATGTAGCATATACATGCTTATCAGTACAAAATCTTATCTCTTTTGATCAGGAACATGAGACAAGATTTACCAAACAACACAATTAATTTGTGTTGTGGTGAACAACAATTTTTCCACCATTTTTCCCTAGAGAGGAATCCTCAGACTTCTGTCTGTCAAAGCGATTTGACCATACCTTCTTCTCTAATGGTCTTATTTTGTCTTTGGAAACCAACTTCTTAGACGAAGATAAAATCCTTCATACCTCAGCAGTCTTCTGAACAAGTTTAAGCTTCCTTGCCAATCGATTTGCTCTTCGTTGAAGTTTGTTGGTGTGCCTCACTTGATGTTTGTACTTGTAACATCTTGATAGTTCATGACCATTCTGAGAATAAAACGAGCACGTCAAACTTGGATAGTATTCAGGCATCTGTGGTGTGAACGCAGCTAAACACATAGTAGATCCTGAAACATTACAACCAGAGTTTCCAAAGGATGGTTCAATTGATTCTTCCAGCTTGATTGGATTCTCTTCTTCACCGAAACCATCAAGATTGATATATGTAATGCTACAATTATCAAAATAAATGTTTTCACATAGAAGACCGACACTTGATTTCCTGTCTTCCTCAGAATCATAGATCTCAGACATCTCATCAAGTGTTAAAGAAAGACCTTTGTTCCCAGTGTATTTTCTACGATTTGGGCACTCGTTTGCAAAATGACCAAACTCTTTACACTTAGAGCACTATGGCATATCCTCGTCGTCAGCCTCGTCAGCATCCCTGTTTTTAGGAGGAGTGCGATTGTGAGGTTTATCCGATGACCTAGGTTTGTGTCTTGAAACCGTTTACTTCTCTTCAATAGAAGATACCTAAACTGTCTTGTGATCAAGGAGACTGATTTTTCAAGATCTTGAAAAATCATCCTCAGACCGATCATCCCCAGAGACATAAACGCTTTTACCTTTATCAAGTAATTTAGTGTTCTTATGTGCTTTAAAGGAAACATCCTTTCCGATTTTGGATGTTGGCTCATGATAAAAGATCTTTATATTTCCAACCAATGTGTTTCTGGAAAGATTATCAAGGTTATTTCCCTCAACGATGGCATGCTTCTTAGACTCGTATCTAGATGGCAGCGATCTGAGAATTTTCATCACAATGTCCTTTTCAGGAATAGTCTTACCTAATGCAAAATATGCATTAACAATTTCATACACTTTGTGATTAAACTCATCAAATGTATCTTCATATGCCATATGAAGGTTCTCCCAATCGGAATTAAGGTTTTGAATCCTAGCTTCCTTTTCACTGGAGTTACCTTCAAATACGGTTTCTAAGATATCCCAAGCATCTTTAGAATAGTGCAATTTGGAACATGGTGCTGAAGATTTGGGGTAATGGCATGTATGATTGCATTCAAACCGTCGGAATTTTTCTTTGCAGCAAGTATATCGGCAGGACTATATTCACCAATATTCTTGGGAACGTTTACATCTTCATTTGCCACAACGGGAGCATCATAGACATTAACAACATATACCCATGATTGAAAATCACGTGCTTGAAGAAAAGCTCACATAGAAATTTTCCACCATAAGTAATTTGAGTCATTGAAGACTGGTGGTACGTTAATAGAGATAGCACCTCTGTCCATAGAGTCAGATTGCTACAAACACAGACTTGTAAGGTCTTGAACGTGTTTGCCTGCTCTGATACCAATTGAAAAGCGGGTGTCTAACAACACCACCCAATATTTCGCTTAACAATCTGTATGGACAAACTCAAATATACTTCTAAGAGAATCAACAAGACTCAATCAATTAAAAGTACATCAACGAGTTTATATCTCTCTTTTGATTTGATTTACTCAAGCAAGACTCCGAGTTCTAATCAAATACAAGGAATAACTTGGATGGTACCAAAGACCAATATCCAAGGATCAATCAATATCGATCAACAAAGAAAGGTCGGATTTCTAATTGATTGATTCAAACGCACAACCTGTATTATTTCAATTATAAAGATAAAACAATACAATGCGGAAATTGAAATAACACAGACACCAGAAATTTTGTTAACGAGGAAACCGCAAATGCTGAAAAACCCCGGGACCTAGTCCATATTGAACATACACTGTATTAAGCCGCTACAGACACTACCCTACTCCAAGCTAACTTCGGATTGGACTGTAGTTGAACCCCAATCAATCTCCCACTGATCCAAGGTACAGTTATGCTCCTACGCCTCTGATCCCAGCAGGATATTGCGTACTTGATTCCTTTAGCTGATCTCACCCACAACTAAGAGTTGCTACGACCCAAAATCGTAATCTTTGACAATAAACAAATCTGTCTCACACAGACAAGTCTATCAAAGGATCAATCTGTCTCCCACAGGTAAACCCTAAAGGTTTTGTTCCGTCTTTTGATAATAATCAAGGTGAACATGAACCAATTGATAATCCGGTCTTATATTCCCGAAGAAAAGCCTAGATTAATCAATCACCTCACAACAATATTAATCGTATGGTAGCGAAACAAGATGTTGTGGAATCACAAACGATGAGACGAAGACGTTTGTGATTACTTTTTATATATTGCATGTCGGAGATATCAAGCCAATCAATCTGATTGTACTCGTACGATAGAAGATGCAAAATCAGATCACACAACTACGATAAAAGTAGTATCCGTCTGGCTTCACAATCCAAATGAAGTCTTTAAGTCGTTAACCCGGTTTAAGAAAAGAAAATCAGAGGTTAAAGGAGAATCGACTCTAGTACGCAAACTAGTATCACACGTATGGTGTGGGGATTAGTTTTGCACAATACTAGATGTCTCCTTTATATAGTCTTTCAAATCAGGGTTTTACTTTGGTCACAAAGCAAACAACATCCACCGTTAGATGAAAACCTGATTTAGATTCAAGCTAATATTTCTCAACCGTTAGATTGAAAACTTAGCTTGTTACACACACTTGAAAATGCACACTTCTAGGTTTGTTAACCGTAACCAAACGTATGCACTTGTTGGTTCAATAATGGTAAACCAAAAGGTTATCCATATGAGTATCTCATATCAACCATGTTCTTCTTCACCATAACTAGTTCAAATGACTCAAATGAACTAGTTAGAGAGTTATTCAATTGCAAGGAAATCTTATGTACTACACAAGATACAATTGAAGCAAAGATGATTTGATTCACTCGAATCACTTCATGAACTTTATAGCCACGGTTTGCAAAATACATTCCTTAGTCTTTATAAGTTGAAGTTCAGAAATCATCTTCAGATATATAACCTTTCTCAAGTTCGCAGACTAGGTTCGCGGACTTAAGCAACCGGTAGAGTTTACAAACTCCAGCATAAAATCTCGTCAAAGACCTTCCGCTGGTTCGCGGACTGGGTTCACGGACTGGGTTCGCGGACTAGTTTAGTTTGTCAACTCCAGTATAATTTCTAGGGATGAGAAGTTCGACAGTTCGCGGACTGAGTTCGCGGACTTGGCTCACGCCATTCTCCGGTTCCTCTTGATCAACAAAGTTCGCAAACTTTGGTTCAAGGAATAAGACTTATACATAAATGTGTTTCCACAACAATGTTTATTTCCACCATTGGTTATGTAATCTAAACTCTCATTTCTATCATTGAAACATTCTTAGAGGATGTTATATAGTTGTTATTCACAAACCATTTCTCGCCAAAGAAATTTTCAAAGTGATTAAAACATATCATGACTTTCGTCACTAGGTAAAGATAAAATTGATCGAAGCGAAACGCTTACCAACACATATTTCGAGATATAGATAGGAGAGGTATACTCGGCTCGAAATACCAAATGTGTATAATCCAGTCTATATATATAGCATACGACTTCTTGTCTCAAAGAGTAGGAGATAGAGTAGATAGACTTTTGAGTGACAAATAAGTTCAAATCTTCACATACCTTTTTGTCGAGAAGTTCCACCAGTTCCTTGCGTAGTTCTTATTCTTGTATGATGAATCTCCATGAAGTCCTTGAGCTCAACTATACTTTCTATCCTAGTCCGAGACTTAGCTATAATAGACTAGAAATCAAGACTTATAGTTTTGACAGTAACATTGACAAACATGCTTGAGATAGCAACGCATGCGAATTCGACCGAGCAATGCTCTAACAGTATGGTAAACTCTCATCCCAAGTTTTAGGATGCTTAGAATTATATCCCCTTAACATGTGAACCATAGTCTTGTTGACCACTTCTATTTGTCACTCTTTTTGCGGATGAAAAGATGTACTCTTTTTCAACCTAGTGTCGATCATCTTCTATAAAGAATCCAGAAAATGACTAAGGAATCGACTATCCCTATCATAAATAATCGAAGTAGGTAAACCAAAATGCTTCCACACTTTCTCAAAGAAGAGATTTGCTGTACCGTCTCCCGTTACCATCTTTGTACATGGAATTAATGCAATCATCTTGTTGAATTGGTCGACCACAACGAACAAGTAATCATAACCAGACTTGGTCTTTGGTAACCCACCAAGAAAATCCATAGAAATACTCTCCCAAGGCCTTGATGGTACTGGTAATGGAAAATATAACCCATGTTCCTTGTTGGAAGGTTTAGATGTGATGCACAACTGACACCCTCTAACCAACTTAAACAAATCCTCTTGCATCTTTAGCCAAAAGACATAACAACACGAAGGTTAAGAAGATTTTTATTCATCCCAAAGTTTCCAAAAACTCGGGATATGTGTACCTCTCTCAACCATTGTAAATGATTTCCATCTTCCGGAATGCAAAGTAACTGACCCTTGTATAACAATCCATCTTGGAGTTCAAACTATCCTTTCAAACCACTCTTTACACCTTCTAAAACCTTCTTGAATTCTTTGCTAGATGTGTATGACTCTGCATACTCTTGAGGAACAATCAGCTGAATTCTTATGGCCACCATTAATTCTCGAACTGGTGGACGAGACAACATATCTACCAACTTGTTTGTTACTCCCTTCTTGTACTTAATGAGAATGTTGAAAGTCATCAAGTAAGACATCCACTTCATGTGTCGGGCATGTTGTAGTTTCGTCTGTGCTTGTAAGTACTCCAATTGTTTGTGATCTGAATGTACAACTACTTCTTTACCTAAAAGATACACTCGCCAATGCTTGATACATTTATACAAAGCATAAAATTCTTTGTCATAAGGTGCGTAGTTCTTAAATGCACCTGAGAAAAATTCTGAATGGTACTCCACTGGTGTACCATCTTGTAACAACACTCCTCCCATCGCATAGTTAGAAGCGTCAGTCTCAACTTCAAAAGTACGCTGTAAGTTAGGCAATGGAAACACCGATGCTTATGAAATCTTCCTTTTTAGTAACTGAAAAGTGTCTTCATGAGTTTGATGCCATTCAAACTTTTCCTTAGCTCCCGTCAAACCATGTAATGGTCCTGCAATAGTCGAAAAATGCCGGATAAACTTACGCAAATATGTGCAAGCCCCTAAGAAACTCCTGATTTCAGTTAGAGTACTAGGTCTAGACCATATATTGATCACTTTAACCTTACTTGGATCAATCTTCCGTTGTCCACCACCAACAATAAATCCGAGATACACTAACTCCTCATTTCCAAACTCACACTTGTTTCCGTTCAACTTCAGCTGGCCTTCATGTAACACTTTAAACACCTTCTCAACGTGAACGAGATGCTCTTTCCAAGTTCTGTTGTATATTAGGATATCATCCAAGTAAACAATCACAAAATCTTCTACAAAAGGTCGTAGAAAATCATTCATAAAACGCATAAACGTCGTTGGGGCGTTATACAAACCAAAAGGCATCACTAACCATTCGAACAAGACTTGTTTGGTTTTGAGAGCAGTCTTCCATGGATCATCTTCTTGGACTCTCACTTGGTGGTATCCTGATTTGAAATCTATCTTTGTAAAGACTCGAGTTTTTTCCAACTAATCCATCATGTCGTCTATCCTAGGTAGAGGGTAACGATTCTTGATAGTGATCTTGTTCAATGCTCTATAATCAATACACATACGCCCGACTCCATCTTTCTTAGGTACCAACAATACCGCTGATACAAAAGGTGAAGCACTTGGCACTATCATTCCTAATTCTAGAAGTTCCTGTACTTGTTTCTTCATCTCATCAGATTCCTCTACGGACGTGCGATAAAGATCTACATTAGAAAGATAACTCTCTCCGGTCAACATAATTTCATGATCCACACTCCTCTTTGGCGGTAACCACGTGACATCAGAAAATAAATCCTTGTATTTCAACTTCAGCCTTTCTAGGTCGCCTTCTTGTTGTGCAGTCAAGGCTGCTAAACAAACTCTACTCGGCTTTTCCTCAAGAGAACGGATCACAGGGAGAATGAACTTTGTGATAGCATTAACCAACCTCTTAGCCTAAGTGGTTGTGATTAAGCTTGCTCCTTCAAGAGGATAATCTATAGCCTGAATCACAAAACTTTCTCCATTCTTGGTGAAGGTGTACATTTGTTACCTAGTGCCACCTGAAAAACATCCAAAGGCACTACGTCGTATGTAACTTCGTCAATGTATGGCTCATCAAAAGAAAACTTGAACGTACATTTTTCTCGAACCTGTAACCCTCCTTCCTTTTGAAGCCACCCTAAAGGATAAGGTTTCGGATGTTTGAAAGTTTTCAAGCACAACTTCTGTACCAAAGAATGTGAAAGTAAATTCTTCTCACTTCCCGGGTCGATAACAACATCAGCTAGTGATGTTTTGACTTGCATCTTCACCGTGAAGAGTCGTTCTCAAAGATCATCTTTTGAAGGTATTTATTTTTCCCCTGTCATAAGAGAGAGTTTTGAATTGGGTTATGTTAGTTCGTGGACTTTTTTTGGAGTTTGAGCGACTAGTGCTTCCTTCTTGGCTTGTTTCTTCAGCAACCCTTTGGGTTTTAGATAAGGGTTCTTTACCCAACACTTATCGATAAAGTGACATGTTTGTTTGCAATGGGTGCAAGTCAAACCTTCCTTGTCACTAGAATTCCCTTCTTCTTTGCTCCTTTCACAGCGATATCTCCATATTTCCCCTTAGGATTTCCCTTTGAATCATATTTCTTAAGCTTGCCTTCAATGTCATTAGATTTTATACTTGCTTCGGCAATAGTATCAACTGAAAACATTTTCAACTCCTTCCATATATACTCATGGAACCCTGGAGATATACTTCATATAGATAACATAATGTCCCAAATCTAAATCCAAAACCATAGCTTGATTCTGAAATCCCGAGTATATTCTTGCACGGTTTGGTTGTAAGTCTGCTTCAAGTTGTACCACTTGTACCATATCTCCTCAAGGTAGCCAACCAGATAAAACTGTTTCCTTACAATTGCCTTGAATCTTTTCCACTTACTCCCTTACCTAGGTTTTGTTTTTGATAAGCTTTCCACCAGGTTAGAGCATGCTTTTGTAGCTCCAATGCCGCGAAAGAAATCTTTTCCTTTGAACCATATTCAAAGAAATAAAAATACGTCTCTAGACGTTCAATCCAATCATCTAATTTTTTTTACGTCGACACTCCCATCGTAAAGTGGAATATCAACACGAAAATCAATTTTCAGATTCTTACCATGAAGTTTAGTTGATGTAGGACTTTTAAGAAACTCGATTTTCTTCTTTTCTTCGTCCTCATCTTCTTCCTCTTCTTCTTCTTCTTCTTCTTCTTCCCCGTCCTCTTCTTCCGAAGTTACAGGTGAAGGTGTAACCTTTTTCATCGTCTTCGTATTGGGTGTATGAGAACGAATACATTCAGTCAATTCTTCAAGGGTGGTTTGAATCGACTTCATTTCTGTTTGTAGCGTAGCCACCTTTTCTTCCGTAGTTTGTGGTTCGCTTTGCTTAGGTTCATCATATGACTTTATCATCCTTGATCCCCTTGTTTTCCTAACGTTTTCAAGCTTCTCGAGTACCTCACCAAGATTTATGTAGAGAGATCTAGTGAAAACCATAAACCAAAGGGATTTACCCTAAAAACTAACCTTGCTCGTGATGCCAAACTTGATACATATGATCTCTTTACCTTGGTAACTATTATTATAGAGGCGGAATTCAAAATAATAATAGATGGAAACTTAGAAAACAGAACAAAAGTAGTAATTCGAAGAAAAATATCTTCTCTAGATTATGAACAAGAAAACGATTACAATTCTCTCTTTGTTACGCTCACAATCTCTCTAAACAGTGGATCAACCTTAGAATGTTTGTTAATCTTACACAAGTATTGTTGCAAGCTTTCTCTAGGTTTTCTGTGTGTTTAGTTAACAACCAAACCTCCCTATTTATAGACTTCATCGCACTCAGCCGATCAGGTCTTCTATTAGGAATCGATTTCCTAAACTAAGAGTGTTGTCTAAAACAAAACTCCTTCCTAATTAGGAATTCTGCCCAAATAAGGTTTCCTTCCTAATATAGAATTCTTCCCTCAACTTAGCTTGAGGTTTACTAAGTTCCTAAGAGGAGTAGGGATACACCTGTATCAGGTGATGTGAAACTAATGGAGGTGCATATGGTTTTATTAGGTGCAGTTGTAGAGTGGTTGAAGTTCTGGTGGTGGCTTGTGTTTATGATGTACTTTTGTGAATGTATGTTGAGTTACAGTTGATGGTGTTAAAGTAAACTCTTTGAATTTGACTATGCTGATAAGATGTATGAGCTGAAGTTGGTTGTAATGGCAATGACCTTAGTCAAAGCCTGGAACTGCAGATCAAGGTAATATGTATATGTAATTTGAAGTGATTTATATAGTTTTCTTGAATGGAGAAATTGTGTAATGATGAAATGTATATGTTAGGCCATTTTTGGTGTTGAGCTGGTGTTAGAGTTGTGTTTGTATCAATGCCTTGTACCATTGTTTTTCTTTGAACCTTTCAGTTCAGTTAGATGTCTAACTGAATCTGATTTACATGAATCAGTCAGAAGACTGAGTTAACTCAGTGACCAGGATTTGACTTGTCTGACCAGACATGATCTTTTGACTCCGTTGACCAGACGTTAACCATCAGTTTGACCTTTAGTTGACCAGTAACTTCTCCGGTCATCTGTAGACTTTTCCGACGACTCTTACGGCCAGTTTCCGGCCACTCTTGCTACCCTTTCCGTTAAACAGTTTGGACTTAGAATTATCAATGAGAACTTAATAAAGAAAAAGATAAGGGAGTTCTAGAACGAAGATAAAGATAGAGCAAAGGATATCGACTGGGATTCTGAAAGACCATTTGTATATCATTGTAATGTTAAATCAGATGGTAATTACACGTTCAAGATGATGACAATGATGATGATATTTGTGGATAGGAGAAACTGTAGATTGAGAATCTTGTATTGTAGTGGTTTTCCTTCAATATCAGGTGGGAACTGTTGTAACCTTTTTGCAATCATTAAGCTTTCTTTAATTTGCGAGCATGATGAGTATTTAATATTTTGAGCTATATATTTTAATACAATTGAATACTTATATGTAATTATGTTTGTGTGCAATTGATTTTGTATGTTTCCTGATATACGCTATCCATTTCCCTGCGAGGAGAGATTGTGGTTTTCCCCATAGCTCCTTGCTCAGTTAGATAGGGGCTTAAAAAAGCATCCCATATTATCTTATATAGGTCCCGAGAGTTTCCTTAAGTAGTTACTGAGGTGTCCAATATTACTGTAGGAGGCATAAAAGCATCCTATGAATATTTAGACCCTCGAGGCTGTCCGGTGGCAGCTGGGGTTGATATTATATTTTATATCTATTTTATGCAATTGATAGGGGTGTAAAAACAGCCAATATTATATACTTAATAAATTTTGGGAAATTGGACGTATGTATATTACGCTTGATCGTTCAGTCTTAGTAGAATATCTGGGTTACTATGGCGTTTGCTCGTTGAAGAAATTCTAACAAATTCACGATCATATGAGACCCACTTTGAATATGCAGTTGGGTCATAGTAATCAAACTTTATTATATGTTCTAGATTTGGATGGTGATTCTTGATTCACGAGATGTTCGAATTTCGTGTGGATAACGTTATCATTTGAGAGTGGAGTTATTCTAGCATCTTCTTCTCTCTTGAGTGAGACGGGGTTAGGATGACGTATGTTTCGTCTCCGTAGAACATCTCGGCAGTGTTCTCTTGACTAAGGAAATGATATTGGAGTGATTTTCTGCTTTGTGTTGTGTGTAAAATATGTTTTATTTTTCTTCTTTTGTAGAACTGTGTAGCATGTTAGTGATTACTGGAATGTTATTTATCTCTACTGAGCACCTCTTTGGGATGATGTGCTCACTCGTTTCCACTTCAGTCTTCCAGTTATTCGAAGAGTTGGAGCACGCGAAGTTATTTGTTCTCATAGCATAAAGCTTTCATGAATTTAAAGATGCACATATTTTATACTGTTTTATTAATCTGTAAAAGAACACATTATTGTATTCATATCACTAAAGAGATTTTTAATTATATAATATCATAGTGTATGAGTTAGTTTCAGGTTAAGTATTTTATCAGTTTTTTCTTTTTGATGTTTAGGTAAATGATTTATATCCTTAGTGCCTCATTATGTAGTTAGTCTCTTGGATTTCTAAGTAGTTGAATTTTGGGGCGCTACAATCAATTTCGGTTTTTGGTGGATAAGAGATTTGTTACAATAAAGTTGTTGGTGTAAGCATTATACTTCAAAAGGTTCCTCTTGTTATATTGTTGCTTATAACTTGTTCGAGAAAAGTTCAGAAAAAGAAAGGTTGTTTCTTTTTCATGTTTAAAGTGAATAAGTGTTTGTTTTTCGAAGTTTAAATGCCTGTTCATGTATTCGTTATTAAGGAATAAAAATTCAGCCAAGTAGAAGTTTGTGTATGAAGTTTGATGCTCGCAGGAAGAGCTGCAAATTTATTACAGTGGAGGAGAGTTATGTCACAATGTGGTTGTAATTTTAGCGATGCTTCACTTGGGATGTGTCAGTGCGGGAAAGACGATTGGAAAGCCATAAAATGGCCATTGGAATATTTTGATGTCAGCTGATATGTGGATTTGATGTTTAGGGACGGGTATATGGATCAATAAAAATTTCTTAGCGGAAGGTAACTTTGAATTTGTGATGTTAAAAACACTTTTAAAATACTTTTCTCAAATAATGTTATGGAAAATAGGTTAAAAAGAGTATTGCTGCCATTAATCTCTGGTAGTAAACGAAGGGGATTTAGAGGGATTCTCTAAACTCGGGTGAGGCAGGAATGAGGGCACAAACTCATAGAGATAGGGTGGAGTAGATGGCGTGGTAGACTACAGCTGCAACTGGCCACATTCTTGCAGCCAAAACCTTGCATTCAATTTGTTTCGGAATTTTTGATGGACAATGCATGTCGTTACAATGGGTATGTCTGCAGCTGAGCGACATTCACTACACAATGTGCACCTCAAATGACTTTTGGATTGCCTTTGGCTTATTCACAAAAACAAGCAGTATGGATAAATACAAACAAAGAATATTTCATAAACTCTGTTAGATTAGTTTTCTCTCATTTTCACAGTAATTTTAATTTATAGTTAAGTAAATTTCCAAGAAAGTGGTGTTAAATCAGCTAGGTATATTTTGGATCAAGTATTGTTAAATCAGTTAGGTATTGTTGCTCGGTGTACAATGAGCAGAGTTATGGGGGAAATTAGTAGGTCCATTTAAACATGTGGAGCTCACTAAAATGACCATCTTCATCTGATGCCTCGGATATTTGGATGCAACCGCAAAATTTGTGTCCGTAGGACCTTGATAAGACCCTGGATAATGGCAAATAGATTGGCTTAAATTAACACGGTTTATAAGGGGATACTAGTCCTACTAAGTGATGATACCATTTCATCGATCCAACGATCAGGATCGATGGGATCTTTTTGTCATATATAAAACGATATCATCACTTAATCGAACTGGTATCCTCTTTATAAATCATGTAAATTAACGGTGCATTAGAGAGATTTTAGTAGGAGGCAAGATTTACTTAGTCAAATGCAATTCAAAATTATATTCTTTAGACGCCATTCAAATTTAGGTACCAAAATAACATTTTTTAACTAAAATCCATTTTTAGAAAACATAATAAATGAAGTGACCTTATTAAAAAAAACTTAAACAGGAGTAGTATTCCCAAAATTGAAAATGCTCTACTGGACAGGTCATTTCTTCTTCCCACTTCCCAATATCACCGAAATTGAACACAACGCAATTAAAGTGATACGGGACATTTCTATTAAGGGCTGGTTTCTTCCGTCTACGGGTCATAGACCTGAGTCCACCAGCATTATCATTTCCGAAAGTTTTATCCTACGAGGATTTCTATTAAAACCCTAGACTAGCGTATTTTTTCTTCAGCTTGGTTTTAGCTCATCTTTATATGATTCATGAAACTGTTAAGTTATTTGGTTAATTCCATAGATTGTTGATTAACTCTCGGAGTAGAGTCATTATAATCGTGTTTGCTCCTGGATTGGAGTGCTTATTGTTTCTTATACTGTAGTGGATTCTCCGCGTAGTCGATTGTTTTCAATTACTTCCGCTGTGCCATATCAGGTGGTACTCAGAGAAGGTTTTTTCTTGCGTTATTCCTCTGAGAAATTACTAAGGTCTTGTGATATTATGGATGGAATCCTGGCCATGAACTACAAGAACATGTGAAGTAAAAGAAGGCCTTGCGCTGATCGTCAAAGGGAAAGCAGAAGAAAATTCTGAATCAACCCATGAAAGGGTGCGACCATTATTAGATGAGTTCCATGACTTGGGACCGACTGAGTTACCTAGTGGTGTTCCGCCTTTGCGATATATTCTGTTGGTTAAACTTCAACATAGAAGTCACTAACAAGCTGGTCAGGACAAGATTAGGAAATTGATGTAATCCTAAGGGAATTAGAAGTCATCTAGTTCTAAGAAAAGGAAAGACATGTAATAAGGTAATAGGACTTGGAAAAGGAATTCATAGTTCTATATATATATGATAACCAAAGTTGTGGTTGATCATATGAGCAAGATTAGAGCTTGTCTTTAGTTTTGAGAGATTTTCTAAACATCAATAAAGAGAGTTGTCTTTATATAAGCTAAGTTTCATCTTGAAGTTGTCATTAATTGGTATCAGAGCTTGTTTCTGAGCCATGGAAAACGAAACCACCATTGTGGGTGCAAAACAGTTCACGCCACCATCAATACAAGTTCCAATCCTCAACGCCACAAACTACACAGTATGGGCCATGAGAATGAAAGTACTGATGAAAATCTACAAAGTTTGGGAAACAACTGATCCTGGTACATTGGACCCAGACAAAAACAATGTTGCCATTGTATTACTCTTTCAAGCAATACTAGAATGTCTTATTCTACAAGTTGGTGAACAGGAAACTTCAAAGAAAATTTGGGATGCAATAAAGGCACGTAATCTCGGAGCTGATCGAGTTAAAGATGCCCGTCTGCAAACCTTAATGTCTGAATTTGAAAGAGTGAAGATGAAAGACACTGATACTATTGATAGCTTTGAAGGAAATCTATCAGAGATAGCCTCAAAAGCTGCGTCACTTGGACAATCCATTGATGAAGATAAACTGGTAAAGAAGTTTCTCAATAGTTTACCAAGATCCAAGTATATTCATATCATAGCTTCTCTCGAACAAGTCTTAGATTTAAAGAACACTAGCTATGAAGATATAATTGGAAGATTGAAAGCATATGAAGAAAGAATCCTTGATGAAGAAAACAATGGAGAAACTCAAGGAAAACTCTTGTACACAAACTCTTACCAACAAAACTCTGCGACAAGAGGAAGAGGTCGTGGAAGAGGTGGTAGAGTAAACAGAGGCCGAGGAAGGGGAGGAAGGTTTAACTCACAAGATAGAACAACAAGTCAGAATAATCAAAACCAAGGGAAAGAAAAGAAGGATAGATCAAACATTATTTGTTACAGATGTGATAAACCAGGACACTTCTCCTCTGTATGCCCTGAAAGAATACAAAAGATGGAAGAAACAAACAAGAATGAAACAAGGGAAGTAGATACAGCTCTTTTCATGCACGAAGTGGTATTCTTAAACGAAGGGAACCTAATACCAAAGAACTACGAATCAAAGGATAGAGAATAAGGAATCTGGTATTTAGATAATGGAGCCAGCAATCACATGATTGGTAAGAGACACTACTTTTCTGAACTCAATGAGAAAATCAAAGGACAAGTGAAGTTTGGGGATGGATCTTCTGTAGAAATTGAAGGGAAAGGATCAATTCTATTTCAGAGCAAGACCGGAGAACAGAAGATTGTCACAAACATCTACTTCATCCCAAACTTACAAAGTAACATTCTAAGTTTAGGACAAGCTACAGAAGTTGGATGTGATGTTAGAATGCGACAAGATTATCTAACAGTTCATGACCCAAGTGGAAGACTTTTAGTTAGAGTCTCACGCTCACAGAATAGACTCTACAAGATAATTCTCATGATTAGAAGGCCATTGTGTCTGAATATGAGATTGGAAGATCAGACATGGAAGTGGCACGCAAGGTTAGGACACATAAGCTTTAGAACTTTAAAGGCAATGTCTCAGAACAAGATGGTTCGAGGGCTACCACAACAAAACGGAGTGGTGGAGAGGAGAAACAAGACTCTAATGGAGATGACAAGAATTTTTTTAAAGGCTATGCAGGTACCTAATTATCTATGGGGAGAAGCTGTACGACACTCCACATACCTAATAAACAGGATACCTACGAAATCTCTGAAAGACATGACTCCATATGAAAGTTTGCGAAAGAGAAAACCAAACATAGATCATTTAAGAGTGTTTGGTTGCAAAGCATACGCAAAAGTTGATTCTGCAACTCTTAAGAAACTGGATGATCGATCTCAGACTCTTGTGAATCTAGGAATTGATCCTGGATCCAAAGTTTACAGATTATTCAATCCAACAACCAAAAGAGTGATAGTGAGTCGAGATGTGGTATTCGATGAAAAAGCAAACTGGAACTGGAAAGAAACTAATGATGGACCAAGTAGGGATCCAGGAATGTTTCACATGAGATGGGGTCAAGTAATTGATGAAGGCGAAGGACCCATAATCATCAATACCAATGGAAACAATGATGTTAATCAAGAAGAACAAGAGAATAATGAAAACACTGAGAATAACGAAGAAGAAGAAGAAGAAGAAGAAGAAGAGATCGATGAAATAACTCAACCCATTCCACTGCGAAAATCAACAATACAGATACAAAAGCCACAGTATCTGGAGGATTATGTTCTTCAAGCTGCAGAAGTGAGATAATGCTACTTTCTGTTAATGATGAACCAAGGAATTTTCAGGAAGCAAAGGTCTCTACTAAATGGACACAAGCATGTAGAGAAGAAATTATTTCAATCAACAGAAACAAGACTTGGTTTCTAGTTGATAAGCCAAGTGGGGTAAAAGTGATTGGTATTAAGTGGATCTTCAAAATAAAACGGAATGCTGATGGTACTGTCAACAAATATAAGGCAAGACTTGTAGCTAAGGCATACGTTCAAGAATCAGGCATAGACTTTGATGAAGTTTTCGCACCAGTTGCTAGACTAGAGACAATTCGTCTCTTAATAGCAGAAGCAGCATCAAACTCATGGGAAATTCACCACTTAGACGTTAAGACAACATTCTTACATGGTGAATTGCGAGAAGATGTGTATGTTAAACAACCATAAGGTTTTGAAGTAAAAGGACAAGAGCATAAGGTTTATAAGTTATCAAAAGCTCTATATGGTCTAAGACAAGATCCTCGAGCCTGGAATACAAAGTTAGATCAAATCTTAAGAGAAATCAGATTTGTTAAGTGCTTTAAAGAAACATCAGTATACATAAGAGAAGAAAAGGGAACGCTTCTTGTGATTGCAGTCTATGTAGATGATCTATTTTTGACTGGCAACTCCCTTAAGGTGATCAATGAGTTCAAGAGAGAAATTTCATCAAAGTTTGAGATGTCAGACCTCAGAAAACTCACTTATTACCTTGGCATAGAAGTCCATCAAGGAGTAGATGGGATTCAGATTAAACAAGAAACTTATGCAAGGAGAATTCTGAAAGAAGCAGGACTTGAAACTTGTAATCCAACTAAGATATCAATGGAGTTTGGACTTAAAGTTTCAAAGTCACAAGAAGAAGCTGAAATTGATCCAACGAGTTATAGAAGAAATGTTGGATGCCTTAGATACTTGTTACACACAAGACCAGACTTGGCTTTCTCTGTGGGAGTAGCTAGTCGTTATATGCAGAGTCCACACAAGTCTCATGGTGACATCATGAAGCAAATATTAAGATACCTAAAAGGAACAATCACGTATGGATTGAAGTATGGTCGAGGAGGATCAAAAGGAATTGTTGGGTATAGTGACAACAGTCATAATATTGACCAAGACGATGGAAGGAGTACGACAGGTCATATCTTCTACCTAGGAGATGCACCTATCACATGGTGTTCACAGAAGCAAGACACTGTAGCCCTCTCATCCTGTGAAGCTGAGTTTATGGCTGCAACAGAAGCAGTTAAACAATCAATATGGCTTCAAGAACTGTTGGGTGAAATCAAAGGAAGAGAACCTGAAAAAGTTCTCAGCAAGATTGATAATAAGTCTGCAATTGCACTCACTAAAAATCCAGTGTTTCATGGGAAGACGAAACACATTCACAAAAGGTATCATTTCATACGAGAATGCATCGAGGAGGAGGTCATTAACGTAGAACACATACCAGGAACTGAGCAGAAAGCAGACATATTGACAAAGGCATTAGCTCGGATCAAGTTTGAAGAAATGAGACAACTGATTGGAGTACAAGATATGTCACGGGTAAGGTTGAAGCTTAACGGGGAGAATGTTGGTTAAACTTCAACATAGAAGTCACTAACAAGCTGGTTAGGACAAGATTAGGAAATTGATGTAATCCTAAGGGAATTAAAAGTCATCTAGTTCTAAGAAAATGAAAGACATATAATAAGGTAATAGGACTAGGAAAAGGAATTCATAGTTCTATATATATATGATCACCAAAGTTGTGGTTGATCATATGAGCAAGATTAGAGCTTGTGTTTAGTTTTGAGAGATTTTCTAAACATCAATAAAGAGAGTTGTCTTTATATAAGCTAAGTTTCATCTTGCAGTTGCCATTATATTCAACATCACATTGATCTTGTACCGGGTGCCAGTCTGCCGAATCTTGCTTATTATAGGATGAATCTTCAAGAACATGAAATACTCCAGAAACAAGTTGAAGATTTATTGGAGAAGGGGGTAATTAGAGATGAATCCATGTGCAGTGCCGGCTTTATTAGTGCCAAAGAAGGATGGAAGTTGGAGGATGTGTATTGATAGTCGTGCCATTAATAAAATTACTGTCTTGGAGGTGTTGCGAGAAAATAAGTTATACATGAATATCAAGAAGTGCAGCTTTATGATGAAGAGTATATTGTTTCTCGGGTTTATAGTGGGAGAAAATGGAATACAAGTTGATGAAGACCAGGTACGAGTGACCCGTGAGTGGCCAACTCCAAAGACACCAACTGATGTCCGTAGCTTTCTTGGTTTGGCAACATTCTATAGAAGGTTCATTCGGAATTTTAGTACCATGGCGGCTCCTATCTCGGACTGTCTCAAGAAGGGAATATTTTCTTGGGGAGAAGAGCAAGAAGATAGTTTCCAGCAAATCAAAGAAAAATTATGCACCGCACCCGTATTGGCGTTACCAGATTTTTCTAATTTTTTTGAGGTAGTTTTGTGATGCATCTATGAGGGTGCAGTGCTCTCAGAAGAAGGGAAGCCACTGGAGTACATGAGCGAGAAGCTGGGAGAGTCCCGACAATAATGGACTGTGTACGGATCAGAATTTTATGCAGTGGTAAGAGCTTTGAAACATTGGGAGCATTGTTTGTCGCATTACTTGAGTACCAAGAAGACCGTGAATCCCATGCATGATAGGTGGGTCACTTTTATCCAAAAATTCAATTTCATTTTGAAACACAAGTCAGGCTCACAAAACAAAGTAGCTGACGCTTTAAGTAGGAGGGCTACCTTGCTAACTGAACTCATAATTGAGTTGGTTGGTTTTGAAATTGTTGAGGAATGTTATGAAGGTGACTCTGACTCTGGAGAAATTTGGGAAACTTTAAAACAAGGGCGCCCGAGACTGGACTACCATGTTCAAGAAGGATACTTGTTTAAAGGAAATCAATTATGCTTACTGTTGGAAAACGATTAATAAAAAAATAATTTTTAAAGTTTTAATAAAAAATTATAATTTATTATTTTATTTTGTGAATGAAACTTTTTAGTCCCACATCGTGGAGTTTTCAATTTTTAGTAGTTGTAAAAAACTATATAAACCTTTTAGTCTCATATCGGGGAGTTTTTCTTCTTAAGTTGTATTTGTCAATTATATAAACAAATTCATTATTTTTGTAAAATCTATGTGAAAGGGGTTGCTCTATATTTAGAGGGACCCCTAAGGGAAAAAAAATATTTTATATTGTTTTTCTCAAGCATTCGAGATTTTCCTTTATGGTTTTTTCGGAGTTGCCAAGCTCAAGTTGAACATCTACTACATATGCTAGTAGTAGGTGTATTAGGGTGTTTTATCCTAGAGATATCCTGTGAGGGCTATAGCATCACTCTTGAGTGTAGCCGGGCGCTAATGTCTTAAGGGCAACGTGTTGAACACGTGACTCACTCTGTTTTTTCAAAGTTTTGCCTTGTTGCTGTTGCGGAGATATGGGGAGCTCATTCGTTTCATCAAATCGATCACTTCCATTATAAAGGAGCTAAGTATCAATAACTTTTACTTATTTGATTTTTCCTTGTTTTTGATTATTGCACCCAACAATCTTAAGACATTAGTATTTGTAATAATAAAAAAATGGTTGGTTGGTTTGTGAATCATGGATCTTAATTTTGGAGTGAAAAACAAAAACGAATTTTTGGTCAGGTGTAGAGTTTCGAGTTTATCTCTTAACCTAGAAGGAATTTAGATGAAACCTTTTGACACAAAGTAGTAGACATCCTGATAGTCACCCACGTAAAATTTCAGAAATTTTGGAGTTGTAAAAGTATATTTTTGATATTTTACAAAACTGAGAAACGTTCCTGAAAAATTCTGACGGGCAGAATTTTGTTGTTAACTAAAGTAGTTTTTATGGGGTAACCATGAGTTTTTTGATATGGTGGTTTAAACGAAGTTTATAAATCTAGATATTATCTTCAAAACTCATATTTTATCTGAACTAAGGTTTGTGAGATATGGTGTATTAGGTGATTGGGAAATTACCGTGTCCGTGGTCAGAGTATAAACGAAGTTTGTGACATGAAATTGAAAAGGAACATGGCTACCAGGCGCATGTGGATGAACACAAGTCTTCCAAAGCTGACAAAGGCGAGAACATCAAACACAACTCTAAGCATAGTCTTCATAATAAAGGTATGTTTCGTAAAACTGAATCCGGCATTACTTTAATTAAGGGTGATTGTTATGTTTGTAAAATTCCTGGCCATACGGCAGTAAAGTGTAGACAACATAAAACCTTAATAAGTAGAAAGTTAATGCTAATTTAGTTGAAACAAATGAACCATGATGTCGGAAGTTTTTTAATAACCAATGTGAGAGACTGGTGGGTGGACTCTGGAGCCACTAAGTATGTTTGTTGAAACAGAGACCTGTTCACCTCTTATCAGAGGATAAGGGATGTCGAGAAACTCTATATGAGTAACTCATCTGCGACAGAGGTTGCATAAAAGGGAAAGGTCGAGCATAAGCTCATATCTGTAATATTCTCACACTGAATGAAGTTTTCATGTTCCGAGCATATGAAATAATTTGTATCTTGTTCTCTTGAAGATGGTAAAAGATTGAAGATCTTAATTAAATGTGGAAAACTTGTTATAACTAAGGGCATTGATTTTTTAGGCAACAGTTATAGGACTTAGGGTCTATATAAGTTTGAAGGAAAATCTGATGAAGTGAACATAGTTGATTCTTGTGCTTTCTTTTGTGTGTCTTTGAATGTTTTGCATGGTAGACTTGGAACCGTAAAATTATAAGTCAATGCTAAACTGCCTAGCATAGGCTTCGTACCCAAATTTAGTTTGGATCTTGAACACAAAAGTGAAATGAATATGCTATAAAATCTTTTAGCACAAATGTTCATAGTAATTCTAATCCCTTAGAATTAATTCAGTTAGGCCTAGTTGACATGAGTTCAACCCAAAACCATATGGTAAAAGATGGTTTATAACTTCCATAGATGATTGTACGAGGTACTATCTTGTATAATTGCTTAGGGATAAGGATGATGCCTTAGAAGCCTTAAGATGTATAAACTTGAAGTTGATAACCAATTAGAAGCCTTGAACATATTAATTGTATCCTTAAGGAGATCATAATTACCATGTTGATTAGTTCAGGATTACCTGCGGTCTTGTGGGAGGAGGAATCCTCTTAACTAGTATATCCTGAATATAGTACCCTTAAGGATCAGATGAAACTCCATATGATTTATGGAAAGGTAGATGACCTTCTTATGAATATGTCAAAGTGTGGGGGTGTTTGACTAAGATTGTCATTCCTCTTCCTAGAAGAACTAGATAGAAACCAAAAATGGTGATTGTGTCTTCATATAAGGTATGCTGAGTATACTTCTACATATAGATTTTTGGTTGTGTGTTCTGATTTTTCATACTTTTGGTGTGATTTTTCTGACTTTGTTGTGAATACTATTACATAATCTAGGGATGCTGAGTTCTTTGAACATGTTTATTCTTAAACCTGTACCTCATTAGAGATGTGTTGTTGATCCCCTAGATTTATTTTCAAATAGTCAGAACTTATCTTAAAGGAAGATGAAGTTAAGGTTGAGCCTAAGAGAAGTAAAACAATTAGACTTGAGACTTCTTATGAAGCCGACTTCATAACATGCCTAGCGTAGTCTAAGCCCTGGACTTGTAAAGAAGCCTTGATATCTACTGAAACCCCATTCTGGTAAGAAGCTTCATTTAGTGAAATGGACTCAGTCCGTCGGAACCTGACTTGGGAGGTTTATAGTTTACCTCCAGAGAGTAAGACCATGAGATGTAAATGAGTCTTTAAGAGGAAACATTAGGTATATGGAACTGTAGAAAAATATTAGGCTAAGTTGGTAGCTAAAGGCTATAAACTAAAAGAAGGTGTATATTTCCTTGATTCTTATTCACATGTGACGAGATTTACTTACGTTGAGATGCTAATTGTTATTGGTCATAAACAAATTAGAGATACATCAGATGGATGTTAAGACAGCTTTTCTAAAATCGTGAATTAGATAAAGAAATTTACATAGACCAACCTGAGGACTTTGTAGTGAAAGGTTATGATGACAAAGTTTGTAAGTTGAACAAAATTTTGTATGGTTTATAAAATAAGCACGTAAACAGTGACATGGAAAATTTGATCATGTGATAATGTGTAGTGGATTTAAGTTAATGAATCTGACAAGTATATTTACAAGTAACTTGTTAAGGATGCCTGTGTGATTGTATGCTTGTATGTTGATGATATGCTTATACTTGATACAAACATAGATGTGATTAATTCCACTAAAAACATGCGCTGAATGAGAACGTTGACTTGAAAGACTTAGGCCTGTTGATGATCTTAGGATGAGGATTAGAAAATAATCTAACATACGTAGTCTTAGTCATTATCATTATTTTGAATTTGTGCTTAAGAGATACATCAGTGTGATTGTAAGCCTGCGAAGCCTTGTCTTCTACTCCGTACAATTATTCTTGTAGACTCAAAAAAAAGGTAATGAGTATCTTAACTTGAATACTCAAGAGTTATAGGATGTCTGATGAATTTAATGAACTGTAAGAGTCCAGACATTGCCTATATTGTGAGTAAGTTAAGTAGATATAATTAAGTCCAGAGCATAGCATTCAGATGCACTGAGCAGAGTATTATGGTACCTAAATACTCTATTAGCTATTAAAGTTTTATTTATCCAAGGTATCTTGCTGTCCTTCAGGGCTTTGTGATGTAAACTGGATAGTTGACTCAGAGGAGTCTAAGTCTAAGAGGGATATGTTTCACCTAGCATAGGGTTTGTTTTTGGAAGATTTACAAACATATATTGCTCAATTCATTATGGAATCTGAGAGTATTGAGTTAGATAAAGCCGAGAGGGGGTCGAGTGCCTAAGATATTTTTTAGAAGACCTTTCCTCTCTGGCATAGGCCTGTTCCAGCTATATCTATACATTGTGTTAGCCAAGATATAATACTAAAGCTGAAAATAACTAATCTCAATCGGCGTATTTCCATTGATTGGATAAAGTCCAGGAGAATATCGCGCAATCTTTGACGAAAGGTTTATCCCAAGAGATAGTTAGAAATGCATCGAGGGGAAGGGGCTTAAGCTCATAAATTAAACTTGCCATGAAGGATACTCAACCTTGCTGACTGGAGATCCCAAGATCAAGGTTTCGAATGAGACAACTAATTTGTGGTGGGTAAAGGTAAACACTATCAGAGAATTTTATTCTGTCCCTTCCCTATGGTGTAGACGTGATAGTGTGACTGCATGTGAAGGATGACTTTTAAGAAGTCTTAATGAGTTCTATAGTTTCAATTTAAGATTGAAGTGGGGTGTAGCAGTAACACTCTTTATGGAAACTCACCTATCTGAATGAGGAAGTGGGCCGCTTCCTATGAGAATATGAGCTTTGATTCTCTAGAGCATTCTGAGAAACAGGATATGTCCAGGGCCAAATTGGACAAAACGGCACGAGCTTGGCAGCAATCTTGGAGATATCACCCGTGGTTGTTATCGAATTACATCAAATGCTAGCAGTTCAAGACATAGTTCACTGTCTCTAGCAAGTAATTCCGGTAATATCTCACTAAGCAAAGGTTCAAGACCTCATGGACACCTCTGCCTAAAATGGTATTTCCTGCGCTTTTTATGTGATTTTCGTTTTGATGGTTTTGGTATTACTGGAACTTAGGACCTAAAGGTCACTAAGGGTTCACTAGTTCATGCTTTTTCACTTTGGTGAAAGATACCTATAGTCTCACCATGTGAGAACTAAAGATGAAAGCTCTCAATACTATTATGATTTATGCAATCCATAGTATGACCCTGGGGTCAACACACTTTTGTGTGAGGGAGAGGACGTAGAAATGACTAGTATGATTTCAACACTTGCACGATCAGTCTGTTTGGATCGTGAGGTTGGGATGTTGATTTACCAAGATCTATCTGTGTTTTCATGTTTTATTGAGTTTTCATTCATGTGGGGGATTGTTGGAAAACGATTAATAAAAAAATAATTTTTTAAAGTTTTAATAAAAAATTATAATTTATTGTTTTTTGTGAATGAAACTTTTTAGTCCCACATCGTGGAGTTTCCAATTTTTAGTAGTTTTAAGAAACTATATAAACCTTTTAGTCCCACATCGGGGAGTTTTTCTTCTTAAGTTGTATTTGTCAATTATATAAACAAATTCACTATTTTGTAAAATCTATGGGAAAGGGGTTGCTCTATATTTAGAGGGACCCCAAGGGAAAAAATATTTATATTGTTTTCTCAAGCGTTCGAGATTTTTTTATGGTTTTTTCGGAGTTGCCAAGCTCAAGTTGAGCATCTACTACATATGCTAGTAGTAGTAGTAGGTATTAGGGTGTTTTATCCTGGAGATATCCGTCCTGTGAGGGCTATAACATCACTCTTGAGTGTAGCCGGGCGCTAATGTCTTAAGGACAACGTGTTGAACACGTGACTCACTCTGTTTTTCCAAAGTTTTGCCTTGTTGTTGTTGCGGAGATATGGGGAGCTCATTCGTTTCGTCAAATCGATCCCTTCCATTATAAAGGAACTAAGTATCAATAACTTTTGCTTATTTGGTTTTTCCTTGTTTTTGATTATTGCACCCAACACTTACCACGTACGTCACTTCGTGAAGCTGTTTGTTATTACATGGTGGGAGTTTTAGTGCTCACTTGGGAAGAGAAGCCACCATTGATTTGGTGTCAGATCATTATTTTTGGCCTCAACTTTGACAGGATGTGGGAAAGGTTGTGGAAAGGTGCTACATATGCCAAAGGTTGTGCTACATATGCAAAGGTTGTGCTCAAAACACCGAATTATATATGCCGTTACCTATTCCGGAAAACATTTGGGAAGATTTATCGATGGACTTTGTTTTGGGACTGCCGCGTACACAGCGAGGTAAGGATTTTGTTTTGGGACTGCCGCGTACACAGCGAGGTAAGGATTCTATAATGGCAGTAGTAGATAGATTTTCCAAAATGTCGCATTTTATTGTTTACAGGAAGACCGAGGATGCCTCGGGGGTAGCCGAATTATTTTTTCGCGAGGTAATTTGCTTACACGGTATGCCAAAATACATTATTTGCGATAGAGATACAAAATTTACCAGCCACTTTTGGGGATTTTTGTGGAGGCGATTGGGTACCAAACTGAATTTCAGCGGTACATGGCATCCACAAAACGACGATCAAGCTGAAGTCACTAACAGAACTTTGGGAAATATGTTAAGGTGTCTTTGTGCAGAAAAGCCTAAGACCAAATTTTATGAGCAGTGTAACCCTTTCATTTTAAAAGAGTGACTACCAATTTGGTCTAATTAGAGGCTGCTATGGATAGTCTTTACTCCACTTTTTCCCCAAATTCTTCCAGACACTTGTTCAGATGAACGGGAAGTTTCACACTAGACGGGGGACTATCCCCCGTCAGGAAAAAAAAAACTTTTAATACAAAATAGGGGATAGTCCCCCGTTAAATTATTTTTTTTTCGTTTTTTTTTATTTTGACAGGGGACTATCCCCATCTATGAAGCTTTTTTTTAGGTTTTTTTGTTTGACGGGGGATTGTCCCCCGTCTAAGAAGATTTTTTTATTTTTTTTTGGACGGAGGACAGTCCCCGTCTGGTCCAAAACCCATTTTTTTTCTAACTAAACGGGAGACTATCTCCCGTGTAGTGATTTTTTTTATATTTGCCCGTAATAACTTCACTCGTTCATATGAACGAGTAGTCTTTCATATGAAAGAGTTAGTCTCCATTTGAAAACTATCCATAGCCTTTGCTCTAAGCAATGGGATGTTAGTTCTCCCCAGGTGGAGTTTGCTTATAATAGCATGAAAAACAAGTCTACAGGGAAGTCACCATTTGAAGTGGTGTACACCCAAGCTACTAAACTTTCCTTGGACTTGGCGTCCATCCCTAATATTCCTGACAAGAGCGTTGCTGCTGAACACTTGGCTGAGAGAGTGACGCAAATTCATAAAGAGGTGACCGAACATCTACAAATGGCTAACGAACCTTATAAGGCTAGAGTTGATAATCACTGCAGAGTCCAAGTTTTCGAAGTGGGTGATTTAGTAATGGTGCACCTTCGAAAGAATCGTTTTCCTGTAGGCACTTACGGCAAGCTCAAGCATAAGAAGTATGGTCCAGTTCGCATCTCACGGAAGATCAATGACAACGCGTATGTGGTAGAACTTCCGAGCGACATGAACATCCCCAACACTTTCAATGTTTTCGACATACATCGCTACTTTCTAGAGGGTCCTTTATACACCGAATCCAACTCGAGATCGAGTCTTTTTCACAATGGGGGATCCTGATATGGGACATATCTACTAAGCTCTGGTTTCTTCCGTCTACGGGTCATAGACCTGAGTCCATGAGCATTATCATTTCCGTTTAGTTTTAGCATGTAAGGGTTTCTATTAAAACCCTAGACTATTGTATTTTCTCTTCAGCTTGGTTTTAGTCATCTTTATCTGATTTATGAAACTGTTAATTTATTTGGTTAATTCTATTGATTGTTGATTAATTTTTGGATTAGAGTCATTGTCTTCGTGTTTGCTCCTGGATCGGAGTGTTTATTGTTTCTTATACCGGAGTGGATTCTCCGAGTGGTCGATTATTTTCAATTGCTTCCGATGTGCCATATCATAAAGTAATTCAAAACCCTAAAACCGATTCCTAAATAAAAATCATAGAATGAAATGACAAAACTAATCCTACAAAGAACAAATTTTTTGATCATCTAAGTAAAACACCGCAAAATTTGTGGAGCTCAACTTTTATCGATCATAGAGTTTCTTTAAATTATGCTGAAGCTGGAAAAGTGAAGAAATGAAAAGCAATAAGAGGAGATGAAGTATGGGTTTCTTTTCAAGTAACAACATTCATAGTTAACCCTTTGATTAACTAACTCGAATCATAAGGGTAAATCGGATATTAATCCAATCCGTGTGTTGACTCAACACTATATAGTTGATGGTTTATGGTTTATGTAAATACCCCAAATATCAGGTCGAACATAACATTGGCGTTTCCCACAAAAAGTGATGGCGCATGCCATGGTGAAGGACTTGGACCCAGTCAATGAGGTTCGATCAAAAGGTCGCCTTGAAAAATAAGGGGAAATGTCATAAGAGGAGAATGAACAAACTGAGGAGGTTATTTTTCTAGGCTGAGAGGTCTGTGTACTACCTCCTAGAACATAGCTGATACTCGTTTCCATTTTTAGGGTTTTACAGTTTAAGAAAAATTATCTTATTTTTGATAGTTTTACACGAGCTTGTAAATATGTTTGGAGATGAACAATAAAGTTTTTAAAGAAAACCATGATAAAATCTCCTTCATCATATGGTCCATTTGGAAATTTAGAAATAGTGTGAATTTTAATAATGTTTTGCCAGTGCCACAGAGGTTAATTGACTCTATTAAGGCTTTCCACCAGAATGGTGTTATATCCATGAACACTTTAGTTAAGCATAACTCTTTACCAATCAGAAACATGTGTAATGTTGATCAGATAAATGATAATACAAGTTTTGAATGCATTATCCAGTTTGATGCTTCCTTCTTGAAAGCTGACTTTTCCATGGGTTACTCTATCTCAATTTTCGACAATACAGGAAACTTGAAGCATTGTCAAGCAGGCAGGAACTGGGCTTCCTTCCCTTTAGAAGCTGAAGCTAAAGCAGGGATTGAGGCTCTTAGATGGATGAAGGATTTAAATCTCAACAACAGTTGTCTTATAAACGACTGTCAAATGTTAGTGAAGATTATAAATGGAGAAGCTAATCCTGAAGACCAGCCTTGGACATCTCATACTAGCATCGATTGATGCAAACTTTCCTTTTTAAGTTGTAATTCGATTTGTTTTATGTTTAAAACTAGAAAGTTTGTAGACTTTGAAGATAGACTTGCCAAGAAAATGCGATCAAGGAATATTAATTATTTCTCCACGGAGAATATGAATATATGTGAAAGAACTAAATTCCTAAAAAGGGCTATTTATAGATTAGAACCCATCATAGCTAATAGTAGCTTCCTCTTATAAATAAATAAAAGTTTTTTTTATCAAACATTCCGAATCGGGATAAAAAAGAAAAAAAGAAAAGGAAAAAGTAATGCTGATGACAATTTACTCCGAATCGGGATAACGATAAACATTCCAATTTTGTGAGAATAAAGAAATCAAAAAAAAAATGAAATGCAAAAGATTTTATTATAATAGATATAAAGTGCAAAGAGGATGAGACATGAAAGGGGCCGTGGAAGTTAACATCCGAAAGTATGTCGTGTGACCGCAACCAGCCACCCTAATTTGCTGGAGACCACATGGTACACCTTCAATAACTTCTCATTAAATATGCTGCCTGCCTACTTTCTTCTTTTTTGCTTCATTCGTATCCTAAGAGGCATAAATGTTTTTGCAAAAAGACTTTCCTTTAACTATATTTGTTCATCCGTGAAGATGTGCAAGTGCCTGTGCCACCAATGAATCATTCATGGTCCAACTAGTCTCATTATGCACCGGCCGGTATTCACTATATCTGGACATTCGTTAAAAAAAATTTGAACAAAGGGGATAAATTCCATTAAACGAAAGCTCTAGAGAGCAACGTTACAAGACCCCATAACAAAGTAAACCAGTTGCCGAAACGGCGACCCATAAATCGACATGCTTCTACTAAATACCAATTGGAAATCCATACTATTGGAAATTCCCAGAACAAATCATAAGGGACAACTAGCATCCATATTACAGACAACTAAAGAAGCCAAACCGAGACATAAGGAACCGACTCTGAGAACAGATTCCACTGAAGAAGTGGAGGCAACACAGGCAGTTTACAAACAAAACAACAAACTAGACCTCAAAGAAACACAAAGCCCAGGTTTACAAACCAACTCAGACCCCAGAGATCTGAACCGACCCGCAATTCATCGAAACCCTAGATCCAGGTCCAACACACTAAGAAACCCAGACCTGAAAAGACCCGACCCGACCCAACAACCAACGAAACCCTAGCCGCTACTGAATCATCTTCATCACCACTGAGAAGAGCAGCACCAAAGCAGCACCACCATTACCAAGCTCTAAACAGGCTGCCATCAAGAGATTCGTCACAGCTTTAAGCAACTAGGAATTGAATCACCCATCAAAGAGAAATGATCAACTGCTCAACACAAGAAGCAAGAAGCTGTTCCACCAGTTCTACCACCACCATCATCACCACTGATACTATAGCCACCTCCAAAAACTACTATCAAACAAACCCAAAACGTAGCATCAGCACCTAAGGAGAATCACAACTTCCAATCCATATTTTAGGAATTAAACACAGAGAGGAAATACTCCAACAGAGATTGTGATACCCCAAACCAACATCACTGTCAACCAATTTTGGAAAGCAAAACCTAAATTTAAACCACAAACCATCAATCCATTCCTATACCAACTGAACCACCAACTAATTTAGGAATAGAAATCCAAATTCGAACACACAGTAAATACTGGAACTAAAACAAACGAAAAATATACAGGAAAATGAATATTTATAGTATGGACAAGATAATTCCTTACTCGATTTGAGCCGTAAAGACCCAAATCAAGCAAGAAATTAACATAGAACTGGAAAAAGTAAAGAGGCCGTGAGGATAAGAATGAGTTTTCTTCTTTCGCAGGATAGAGAAAGAGGAGAGAATTTCGGACATTCGTTAAATGTTTGTTCATCATTTGATCCAAAATTTGCAAAATTTAACTTTGATAAGGTAAAAAAATCAATGATCAATTTTTCTTTTCTGACAGTTCATGTGAAGAATAAATCCTCCATTCGGATATCTGACAAAGTCTCTGATCATGGTGGGTCACTCACATCACATGTACAAATACTTAGACAACCCTCCTCAATTCAATTACATCATTGAGGATCATTTTGCTCGTCATCCCTTATGTCTACATTGATTCACTAAACTTGTACCACTAGCATTTTATAGTGTGGGATCCACGACACTTATGATTTCTTCGTCTACCCAACAGAATATGATAAAGGGTATCTAAATTTGATGAAACTATCAATTTATCCTCTATAAAATTTTAATACTACCAATTTATCTCCATTAAATCCTAATAATAAAAACAAAAACAAAAATCAAATTCATTTCCATCTCCATCTCCACTTCAACCGATTCTTCTTCTCTTTTTCTTTTCTTTCATTTTCAAACAAAAATATTGTCGATAATCACCCAATCCCCTAAAATAGATAATTTTCATTTTAGTTCGAATTAGGTACTTTTCTATTAACCCAATCCCTTAGAGTAGGTTTCAATAACATGCAATTCACTCAAAAATCCAATTTTTTGAAATCAAAGTTTTCTGGATTTATAAGAATCAGTCTACGTCAGTGTACTTGTAAACCGATTTCATTTAGAAATGGTTGTTGTTCATGCCCACAGGGACCGATTGTCCTGGATGTGCATTCTGGTTGGAGAAAATTGAACCTGAATCGATCTACGTTAATGTCCACGTAGCCCGATTCTGGCATGGAAGATATAACTGTTTTTCTATATATTTTTTTGGCTAGAATAGGATTACATGAGCACTTTTATAAACCGATTCCTGTTTTGCAATGTCAAGAATTGGTTTTTTATGTGTGTATCGTGTAAACTGATTCTGGAGAATATGAGTTTACACACAGTTTCAAAACGAGTATGATTTCATACTCGATCTGAAAGTGAGGATGGAATTTATACGCGAACTGAAATCGCATATGAAATCATACTCATTCCCAGATCGAGTATGATTTAAATTATATTTGATTTTATTTCCATTTATAACAATTGGTTTTTGTGTATATCTATAAAAAACGATTATGGGCTTTCTTCGTGGGTCAAAAAAAATTAACCCGGAATCGTCTGACGAAAACATGAACATCAACCGATTTTAGGTTGATTTTTTGAAGAAAAAAAATCGATTTTTTTTCTTGTTCTGATGAAGAGTTAACATTAGTTAATTTCTAGGTTAATTTGATTAAACATCAATTAATCACCCGAGTTAGCATAAATTAATCAGGGTAAAGAGTCATTAAGTAAAATAGTTGGGTAAGGGGTTATCTATTTTACTTCAAAATATATTTTTTTTGTCTTGTAGTCGTAGGACCCAAATAATGGTCCTAGGCCCTAAACTAGCCAAGTTTCAAGTGGCCATGTTTTTGTAATGTATTTCAGAAAATGACCGTTTTTTTTGAATGTTTATATAAAGTGACAGAGATTGACCTTTTCCATCCCGTTTCTTTTTTCTTTCAAAAAACGGTTAACAGCCGTTAAATGCACGCGTGTCAGTTAACCTCCTTAGTAAAAGACAGTTTAACCCTCGGTGAGTCAGTCTGGATTGGTGAGTCAACTCGCCTGAGCCATATTCAAGCCATTATACTCTTCACCCATACACAGTCCTAGCATACATCTAAGTCATTTCTATAGCTTCTCTGTGACACAGTATCAGTACATTGTTTTGTTATATTGGACCTACAACCCATTGCACTTTCATTTCAGCTGCACCGACACCTATCGTCTCCACTAAAACCACATCAGCCTTCAATAGCACCAAAAACCCATATACTACAATTCCAATACCACCAGAACTACTTGATTTATCTTCAGCCAAGACTCATTCAAACAAATCCATCATCTTACTCTCCTTCTCATCTTAACTGACATCGATCCTAGTTATAACACTAATGTCATCTCAGCTTCATCTTCCTATAAGCAACAAGAGAAAAAAATCAAACCCATTAATCCTTGCATTTTGTTGAACTTAGAACACCTGCAACAACTTCATGATCACAACATGAGCCAACAGATGCATCCACTTCTCATTTTCTCCCTGTAACAACCACCAATTGCAACTGCACCTGCAATTTCATTTCAGCAGCAACACCATCTTCTTAGCCAATCAACCGCAACAATTCTTCTTCCTTTCTAAAAAACAACAACACCACTTGAGCTATCATCTCAGCTCAAAACTACTCACAACTTGAGCTCAACTCAAGCAACTTTTCATAACCTGATTATTGCTTGGTTAACAACTATCCATTTTACATCCTTGCCAGTGACTACCAACACCTTCTCATCATAAACTAAAGCAGCAGAACATCAAAATCTCTTAATACTTTTCAAACCCATTGCTTCAAATCCGTCACAGATACTCAACAACTACTTGAACTGCACTTCAAACCCTGATTTATGTCAATCTCCCCAATTTATTTCATGTCTTATATATATTCCATTTCACATCATCTCGACAAACCCTAACTTCTTAGTTCATCAAAAATCCATGGAAATCAACATTCACAACTTCTTCTTATCTTCGAACACGATCCTGCACTTTTCTCTTGTTGAGTTCAAATAATTCAAATCCATCAGTATTTCTACCTCTTTGTTCTTCTCTACATCGATGCTTCAATCACAGCTGCAAATCAAGTCAATTGATTAAACAAAAAAAGAAAAGGAAAGAGCCCCAAACCCTAGAATTCAAACAATCGAAATCAATTGATTTCACCATCTAAACATGTGTTTTCATCAAAGACTAAGTTAATTAACGTGTGGGTTCTAAAATTCTTACCTGGATTTTGATCTCTTCATCCCCGATTTCAACTTCATCTTCGATTGTGCTTCAGCTTCGCTGCTGCATCCAGTAAAACCCTAAAAACTTCAAAACTGCCAAATATCACTAATAAACCATTCTATTTCTTCTTCACTAATTATCACATCTTCGGTATTGACTGCTTGTGAGATCACTTCTATTTTCATCAATCACCTGAGTTCGACGAGAAGAATTGACATACAGAGAGAGATAAACATAAACAAGAAGAAACGAATGAAAACAAGAATCGATAACATAAGGGTGAGGATGTAGTGGTAATTTTAAGCCCCATGATTGACTAAGTCATTTTGGTGGGACCAGGTGTTATATCTAACAGAAAGGCCACTTTATAAAAGATTTAAATTTTTTGGCCGGTTTATTAAATATATGGTAGGAGGCTGGCCACTTTGTTAATTTGCCCTAGTTTTTTTCTTTTTTCTTTGGGTAAAACCACCAATATTGGTGGATGCATCACTTGTGTGACACCTCTTGGTCAACAATATCTAATATGATTGGGATGGGTGTGGAAAATTATATTGGGGGTACCAATATAATTTTCCCTCAAATGCATCATTAGGACAAGGATAAAATTATATTGGGGGTACCAAATTAAAACAATATTATTTTGGCTATTAAATTGGTTGGATTGGTAACTCTTTGTGAAATTTGGTAAAATTGTAGCAGTGATGCTTAAAAGTCAGAGGTGAGGGTTTGAGACTGCAACATTGCAACTGTTCGTGCAGACTGAATAGCAAGATTATCATATGTGGGAGTTAGACACTCGTGATACATAGTTTTCAACATAAAACTAGCGACATGTTTGTTTGTGTCTGACTTGGCGTTTGGATCTGAGTCGAAACCTGAGCCGATGTGAGCCAGATGTTAAAACATTTATTCTTTATTTTGAGTCAGATCTTTGCTCGCTATTTAACCCAGACTAATTCCTGACTCGTACATGTTTGAGTCGGGTAACAAAATATCTATGATTTATGAGACCAAGCCACTTACTCGTATATTTTTGAGACATATCTGACTCAAAAAACAAACATATTGATTCAAATCCAACATGATTCAGGTAATTTCAATTAAGTCTAGGTGAGTCAGATCTAGACGAGTTGGAAAAAAAAAAACATTTTTAAATATTAAAAAAAATTGAGACAAAAACGTTAACCGACAGAGCAAGTCTCATTTTTATTACCGTAAGGGTTGAAAATTTGGATGGCTTGTGTATGTTTTGAGTTACCTTTAATCTAGCTTGTTTGTGGTGATTTCTTTCGGAGAGTGTTTTTCCAAGCAAAATATCAATATCACCTATAAGTGTGAAACATATATCACTTGCTTTATACTTCCTATATGCTTAAGCATATTCAAACAAGACGACGGACAATATCCATTGTCAATGACCGCATTCTGTAATCTTATGAGAAATGTAAAGTCTTGTTGAATAGTGGTTTTTATCTCCTCTCTTCTTCCAAAAGAGAGCCGCTCCTAGCTTTTTAGTTATTTTATTTTTTCCATCCCTTGTTAATCTGGAAAAATAAACATAAAAAAGACTTGCTTTTCATTTAAATGGCATCCAAGATATGAGAGAGTGTGAGAATAAATATTGAATTGATCATTTCTCATTACAAATTTTTGATATATAAAAGAACATAACTTGTGTATCTTGAGATAAGTTTTGACAAATGGTTTGCGCTACATTTGACTTTGTAACGAATATTTACTAGGCGACAAAATAAGGGATTAGGCCCTGATCCTTGAAGGTGTTGCTTAACCAATATTTTCATACATACCTATTTTACCCTTCCTATTAAAACCACACAAAGGTTTGTGATTGTCATAGATAGAGAAGGACTTTTGTGTCTCTTCTATTTGGCGATTTAGTTCCACTTTTCTGCAACTGCAATCGTTTCTCAAGCTCTTGAATCTACAAGTAATAATTAAACTTCTTATGTTTTTTGTTTGTTGTTTATAATTTGGGATTCTTTTATTTTTATAATTGAGATAGAACTTAAGATAATCAAATAAATTAATTGAATATGAATTTTCTTCAAACATAATTAAAATTTTCAAATTTCTTTAAAATAAACATTGGATCAATCAAATCGACCAATTTGTTTGTTTTTTTTGGTAATAGATCAATTTCTTTATCATATTCATTCAAAAAAGATAAAAAAACAGAAAAAAGAGTTTGGTTCTGTTCAGATTTTTATAACGATACTGGAACTACTTCGGAGATCGATATACAATTGGAAATTATGGTTGTCTTGTATTTTAAATGCCACTTCACAAAGATATAAACATAGGAATTCTGAAAAGAACTTGCAACTTGCAAGGTTGTAGCATCGACGTTGTTGTGCTCATGGTTTCTTTACACTAACCTAGTGTTGGGTGAATTATGATTGTCCACTGAAGGAGTTGTTTTTGGTTGCATATTGTCAGTTGTATCAGCTTTAAGTTTTGAACTTCAAATTGTGCAAAGTATATGTATTTTTTTCATCGTTATTGGTTGGTTTCATATAGTTTCACTTTGAAACCGCGGGTTATTATTTCACTCAATTTAAATCTTGACTTCGCATCTTTTCATTACTTTCTCATTCCAACATCATATTCATCTTTCCATACTCTGAATAGAACTATCACATTCTTCTTTATGTTATAATTTGGATTTAAAATTCCCTATTTGTGTCAATGTTTGGACATTCAATCTTTAGTATAAAGTCATTCCTAATAAGTTAACAAATTTTACAGGTAAACATGGTTGCATGCCATTTTTCGGTTTTGGAAAATCGTTTATGAATGGAATAAGTGTACTTTCACTTTTATATAGTATTGGAGGTTCCGAAATCGCATTGCATCAAGTTAATATTATCAAAGTTTGTTGTCTCTATTGAAAGAATGAAGTAAATAGAAATATTTTTAGAAAATGGTGGGAGGGAACACGGCAGCAGGGAATTCTGATAGCAAAAAATTTCTGATGTGAAGAAGCTGACAACTAAGACGCTAGAAGAGTTGGTCAGTTTGTGTGGTCGATTTGACCTCATCATCGGAGGTAGTCCTTGCAACAATATTTCAGGAAGCAACCAGAAGCACAAAAAATGGTTTAAAAGGGAAGATTCAGTTCTTTTCTATGATTTTTGCCGGATACTGAGGACTGTTGAAAGTCTTATGAAGAAGGTAGACTAGCAACAATAGAAAGTAGCACTGCCACTCCTAAATGTCAGAGATGATTATTTTGTGGTCAGGTAACTCCGAAGTAAGAAAGTTAATAACTCTTAGATGGGAGAAAGTTGTGTTCTTCTTTAAATGGGTTTGATTTTCTAATGTGTTTTATTGAACATGCAAAGTTTAAAATACCCATTAATAAAGAAGTCTTGGTGTGACAGCTGCTCTATGTTTATGGATGAAACTGTGGTTTCTTAGGGATAAAGTTGTCTTTGAGGGAATTGCTAGTCAAGATAGAATAAGGAAATTGCAGATAAGAATTTATCAGTAGAATGGTTAGACCATATCTATTATTACAGATTTGTATAAGAGCTTATCATGCTAATTTATGGTCTGGTTGTTTTTAGTTGTTAGCTGTTTTTGTATTGTTTTTGATTTTTCTAATAATATGATTTGATGGTTTATCAAAATAATTAAAATAAACCTATAGTTTGTGTTGTAAGTTACGTCGTAGAATTGGTTATAAAATCATGTTTTGTCAATCTTTATAATGTAAAATCATGTTCTTTGTACGCAATATGGGTTCTGTTCAGATTTTTGTAATGATATTGGAACTACTTCGGAGCTCCACATTCATGTTGGCACCATCCATTTAACCATATGTGTCAGATTTCATACTAAAAATAATAAGAAATATACAATTTATACTCTTTTTTTTGTTTGACTTTGTGCACTATAAGGAGTGTAAAAATCACCAGGAATCAGTCCATTAGCAATAAAGGGTATCCTTTGGATTATACAAGAAATAATGTAGTATGGTTTCTCGCCCTGATAGTTGCATCATCATTTGAATTGCCTACTCCTTTTTTAGTAGGTATTGTCCACCGCATTCTTGCGCTCATTGTAACGTCAATAATAATTAATTTAAAAAGATCGTTGTCCGCAGATAAAGAAAAATACTTATCATATCAAAACTACTGCTAGTAACGAGAAATAAGTGAAGTCAATTTTTAATCTCAACAAGGCACTGAAAACATGGGGATGGATTTTTCATTTTGTACTTTGGAATCATCTCGATGCACTGATTAATCAAACTTTGTGTAAAAGATGATTGATTGTTGTTGTAGTTTATCAATGATTCAACATTATCTTTTTGGGTACAATTTATGTACGAGTAGTAGAAATTTACAAGATTCAGATGTTTATATCCAAGATGAGTCCAAATTAAAGACGAAAATTTTCCATGTACGCATATGTATATCCAAAATGAGTCCAAACTAAAGATTAAAGTTTGCAAGGTTCGTACGCATATATAAAAATGAGTCTGAATCAAAGAAGTTTTAGATCAAAATGGGTTCAAACGGATATTTTTTTATTAGACCCAATCAAGTTCAATGATTTTTTGAAGTTTATTTTTTAGATTCGAAGAACTTGGTAAAATAAACGTCAGAACAATTTGAAACAGATATTTGCGTTCCTAAATTATTCACTGACAGTTTTTTTCTTATTAGCAAAAGTTGCATAATACATAAGAGCGTTGCTAATCAGTAAAGAAGTGAACTTTTAATGGTTGCCTAATTTGCTTGCCCAAATGCTGCAAACTTAAAAATAAATTTCAAAAAACTAAAGAATTGGTTTCAGACATGAATAACAATAAAAAAAAGGTTTGGGTATCTATTTAATCTACTAATATAAATCTAGACTATGAGCGACTAATCGTGTTCGTCGTGTTCTTGATGAAAATAAAATAAAATAAAAACTTTATTGAGATGTTCTTGGTGTTTTTGATATTTTATCTTGATCGATTAACAAGTACTATTACCGCCACTCTAGTCATTAAACCCTTAAGTATTTAATTTCTTGACGAAAGACACTATTACATCATTTACTTCCCAATCAAAAAATGAAAAATTAACTTCTCAATCAAATTCTTACGAACTTTACTAATTTTATTTCTCCAAATTAAAAACCAAATCTATGATACGATATTATTAAAATCAAAAATATCTCAAATCTAGCTTGTTTTAATATATAAAGGAAATATTAAAAATTCAAGGGTAAAGCCGAAATTCGACCATTTCACCATAACACCCCATAATCAACAAATAGACTGTAGATTTTTGGTTTCAGCATAAACCACATTTTCAAGTAGCGCAAATCATTTACCTAAGCTTTGCATATGATATTACACCTCGACGACACTAGCCGAAGTACATCAAAGTGACAACTTTCATGTGGATATTACACTATCCATATGAGCATCCAAAATTTATTGAGTTAACTTACTTTTTTTTGTTAAAAGGAAATTTTATAAAACTAGAGGAAATACGTTACATTGTTTTGATTACATAGTATACTTAACCAAGTCTCTTTTCTAGACTTATCCCAACATCTAGAATCGACATGCACATTCGCATATCTATTTAGAAACTTAGCTAGATTGTATGCTAGACTATTACACGATCTCCGAATATAAATGAAAGAAGAACTAGCAAGAAATTTTTTGAATTCTAAAGCTTGAAGCAAAATAGCTATCGATATACAGTTGATAGCAAAATAACTTTTGATATCCAGTTGACATCAAAGTTGTTCTTCTTTATGCTGTTAATAAAGAAAGACTAATCTTTTATCTCTGCATCCTTGAAGCCATTTTGTTGCTTCTCGACAAGCTTTGGACTCAGTTTCCTCTGAACTTGAACACCAGTTTGTTCCTCATGTTAAGTTAACAATCAAACCCTTATTATCCACTTCAACAATGCCAAAAGGAATCTTTTTAGACTTATTTTGAAAAGCAGCATCAAATTAGATATACGAAGTATCCTGCAAACCATCACAACTTCATGAACATAATTTTTTGAGATTCATCGCAAACAGTGGGATGTTTTAGAACTTCCAGAGATGCATAATTGTTTCTAAGATATTGTGGAATGTCTTTCTTAATAAACTCTATCAAATCCTTTGGGATAGGGCTGACATTGTCGAAAACAACAATGCACCTATACTTACAAATATACAAAGAATATAAGCATAGTAATCTCTATTAACACAATCTTTTAACCATATGAGACACCACTCTTTGAAAGATAGATTAATAACAACGTAGAAGTTATTTGAAATGGACAATCACCTCCAAATCGCTTCAGAAAACACACATCTAGTAAGTAAATGTTCAATACTTTCAATGACTATGCTGTCACATAAAGGACATTAATTATAAATCGGAAATCTCTCTAACAGGGAGACAATCACTTAAAGTTTTCCATAGAAAGATTTTAACCCTAGGCATTATGTTGAGTTTCCAGATTTCTTTCCATTCAACAAAATTGCTAACATGATTCCTATTACATAAGAACTTATAAGCAGATTTCACAGAAACCGAGCCATCTTTAGTACCTATCCATTTCCTAGTATCTTTCTTAACAGGGTTACTACCAGGTTCACGCAGTTTAATACTCTTGACAGTATCATTATCAAACACATTATATAAAAGGATTAAAATTCCATTTACCTTGCCCATCAGTTATATCAGACACTTTAGAAATTAAATGATTGCATTTACCGTTTTTTGGTTTGGGAATATCACCATTAGAAAGCCATTTATCTGACCAAACTTCTATATCATTACCATTACCTAACAACCAACAATGATTATCTCTAATAATATCTAGACCTTTACAAATACTAGTCTGGATCCATTACTTAATAGATTTCTTCTTATATTTTTAGATTTCAGAGTTCGAAAATCATTTATGTTTAAGAATAATACACCAAAGTTTGTCTAGGTTCTCAATCAACCGCCAAGTAAGTCTAGTAAGTAAAGGCATATTGAACCTATACCGTTCTTGATACCCATACCACCACTAGCTTTACTAGAACAAATAAAACCCCAGACTTTAAGGAACAACCTTCTATTACATTTACTTTTCTGCCACCAGCAGTCTCTTCGCAAAGCGTCTGACTGAGGGCATAACGGAGTTATCTTTGTCTAATCCAGCATTTGTACTGCTAAATTCTAGGCATTTACAAGCATCACAATTTCCATCATGAAAACTTTATGAATAATAAAAAAATAAAAATGAAACTGCAATAGGACAGGATATAATAACTAAATGCAGAAAGGAGGCATGAAGGGTCCATGGAAGTTGACATCCCGAAGGATCAGATGTGGCCACGCAACATGCCGCCCTAGTTTGCTGGAGACCACATGGTACACCTTCAGTAACTTCTTATTGAATGCTGTTTTTCTGAAGAAGCATAAATTCTTGCAAAAGGTGTTCTACTTCTACCTGTATTTGTTCATGGGTGAGCATGACGATCTGCCACTAAAGAATAGAACTAAATAACTTAAAATGAGACCATAATACATTGTTAAATGGGCGGTCATGCAATTTCTTGATTATTCATCCGCCAAACAACCGGTGTTCATTGTTTTTTTACAAAGGTGTTTGGATATCAGAAAATAAAAATTAATTTTAGGAGCCGTATGGTTTTCATTTCTAGAAGTGAATTCCAGTTAGAAATTATCATTATCAACTCGAACAAACCAGGGCATCTGTAAATAAATTTAATTTTGGTGCATGATCTAAAAAGTTCCAAAACCTTTTAATTTAAATTTTCAAAAAGCACCACAATAATTTTTTTCTTGCGACAGTTCACGTGAAGAATAGAAAAAGTCTAAGATCATGTGGGTCACTCACATGTACACATATTTGGACAACCCTAACATAATAGTGCCTCCATCATGTTACTGAGGATCATTCACTAAACTTGTAGCTATACATAAAATCATTTTTAGTATTTTTTTTGTCTTGTGGAGAAGGCGACTATCACTTTGATGTATGCGTAACACCTTTTAGTCAAGAAAAATCTAGTATGGTTGGCATGGGAGTTCAGTTGCCTCACAACATTTTCACTAGTTACCGAACTTGTCTTTAGACCGAAGAAGTAAGCTTTCATTCATAAGATATTAGTTCGGTAAGCAGATCATTATTTCTTACGTCACCGAAATCTTTCTGGAGACTCAAATTTTTGGTATCGCACATGTTGGAAAAGGCATTCTCTTGAATCAGAAATCACCGAAAACAGTTCTTAGGTTTGTTTTGGAGTGTTTTTTGTATGATATATGTGTTCAGTTTGGTTGTGAGCCTTCAACAAAAGGTTCGGTTATCTCTTGTATTTATCATATAACCGAACACGGAGTTCGGTTGGATCGCAAATTTTCATCTCCTAACCGAACTTGTAATTTTGAAATTTAAATGTCCTTTAGCTGACACAAATATAGTACATAATTTTAAAATTAGAATGTAATATCAAGTAACGGCTAGTTTTATAGCCGTTATACACCCAAGTGGTATATATATGGTGTTTCATAGTTAACATTTTGTTACAAAATTTCCTAAAAATGGCAGCTACTACTCCTAAATTTACTCTAGAAGAAGGTCTTTCCCTTTGCAGAAACTACATATTATACTATCCAAAGAGGGGCGAAGAAAGAATGGTATTATGAGTCATAGTTATTGGGAGGAAATTCATGAGAAATTCATCTCCGACAACAAAACCTTATAACCGTGATCATATAGCTTTGTTCATTCGATTTGGAAAGATTAGAGATAGAGTTGTGGAATTTATGGCTTTATTTCGTGTTGTAAGGCGGTATCGACTAAAGGGTGAAGGATTCGACGAACTCATTTTAACATCAAAAAACGAATGGCGAAGATGGAAGAGAAAGGATTTCAAATATGAATATCATTTCTGCCTCCTTAAAAAAAATTTCATAACGCGTTTCAGATATTAGATGGTACGTAATTTTACTTTGGAAAGTCCTGTATAAGTTCGGCATTGTCCTGTAATTTTATTTCCTAACCGAACTTCTGTCTCTTACAGTTCGGCGTTGCCCTGTAATTTCTTTTCCTAACCGAACTTCTGTCTCGTACAGTTCGACGTTGTCCTGTAATTTCAATTCCTAACCGAACTTCTGTCCCGTACAGTTCGGCATTGTCCTGTAATTTCAATTCCTAACCGAACTTCAATGTCAAATTCAGCTGTTATAATGTTAGGCTTCTGAACTACAGTTCGGTAACCTGGTTTTATTCATCAACGTAACCGAACTTCTGGTTCGGTTCCATGGTACACTTTGCTAGGTTGCCGAACTGTTATCTGAAAACTACATAAAATACTAACATTAATACCACTTTTCAAAAAACATAGTATTCCATTGATAAGTATACTTAGTTCCATTACATTTGTCATTTAATCATCCGCAAGTGAAATTTGACCTTCATGTACAATTTCTTCCGACTTCTTCAAAGCATTCCACATCTCCATGTTAGGCTCATACATGATACACCAACCCAACATTATATCCGGATTAAATGCAGGCCAATAAGAGGTTCCACATATTGGAGGAAATGGACAATCGGGTTTTAACTAGAGGCCTATAAAATGGTTGTTGTTAATCAATGCCATCACGCATCTCCTTCGTTTGAGTTTCTCGACACATACGGTTGTTTTCGGGGTGAAGGTGAAACTAACATATTTTGAGAAATAATGAACCACGCAATTGAATACCTCGGAGATTAAGTGTCCACATATAGGCATGCTCATCCAATAATACGATGTCATCGGATGGCCCCCATGAAGACGAAGTTGATACCTAACATATTGCTCATTGAGACTACCCTCCCCATCGCACAACATTGTCTTGTAAAAGGCCGTATTACCCTTTAGTTGGGACAAAAACCTTTGCCTTATATGAGTGATTGCACACCCATTATGTCGCTTCGCACATTCGACGAAAGGCCCAAGTTGTTGATTGACAACATGAAAATGATCAGTGCTAAAAAGTGCATATTTCTATATATTTTTCTTGGCATTTAACTCATCTTTTGTGCATTAATTCTACATTTTATCTCATATTCTGTGTTTTCGTTGTTTTCAAGAATAAATACTTTTCTTAATTAATTTTGCATTTTTAGGTACTAAATAAAGCATGGTTATCTCACGGAGCGAAAAGAGCAAAGGAACGGCAAAGACTCCCGCTAGGAGGAAGCGAAGAATGATGTTTGCAAGATCCGGATCAATTAGAAGTGGGCTTGAAGATGAAGAATTGTTCTTAAAGAAGATATGGGCTTGGCATACCCAAGACCCAAGACCCTTACCCAAATCCATTTCCATTATCCATACCCATTTCCATGAGAGCCGTCAGATTGAATCCATCTCATCATCCAACGGTCGCCTCATCATTGTGCATCAAACTCCGAAGCTCCCGTCAAACACTATAGTACCTAACTCCATCTGAAGCCGTCAGTTTTGTTGTATCTCATCATCCAACGGTCGCTTCTATCGCGTCGTTGGATCATTCCATCACCTTTTCATCCTACACTTTAGCTTCGCTGAGCATCAACCTTTGATACATCCGCCTCACACCCTAGCATCAGAAACCTATACCCTCAACCAAACACATCCTTCTTCTCCATCGGGTTCTTCTTCTCATCTTCCCCAAAAACTCCACAGTTCTGCAACTCCATCACCTCCACCAGCTACACCTTCTTCTCGAACCACACCACCACCACAACTACCCGACAACACCACGACATCTCTCCCTAGCCTAGACTTCTTTCCAAATTCACATCTCTGAACCCTAGGTGTGGGTTTGACAAGAAAGCTCGAGCTAGGGTTTCACCAACAGCGAGGAGAAGACAAAATTGAGGGCAGGAAAAGCTTCAGAAGAGCAGAGGGGACATACCTAAAGCATGGGTCGAGCTCAATTCAGGAAATTGGTGAGAGAATTTGATTTTCCCCAAAAAATTAGGGTTTCGAATTAGGGTTTTGTATTTTTGAAAAACTATAAAAGGGAAGCTGTAGAGAATGCAAAACTTGTTCTTGGGTCATCCGAGATACCCTCTAATTGGGTTAATTTCATGTTTAATTTCAATTTCAATTCTATAATACTATCAGTACATGTTCTTCACTGTTAAATTTTGTTCTTGTGTTCTAAACTTTGTTCTGATGTTATGTTCATGTTCTTGTGTACGTTAATGTTCATGTAATTCCCCTGTTTGACTCACATGTTCTTGTTTTGAGTCTTAATGCTTGATAAACATGAAAACTCCTAACTTCAGCATGTTCTAAATCCACCACTAGGGTGAGAAGACCCTTAAGCCTTGTTGGTTAGCCTTTAGGTTGATTCTTGTAGAACTCAAAATAGTCTAGGCTAGCTAAATTCCTAAAAGCTCAACTGACTTGTGATTAGTGGTGCTGTAAGAAGACCACTAATGCTAGGGGTCAGTGGTGGCTCTAAGGGATTAACCAGCCATATTAGTTAGAGACCTAGAAACCTAGATGGCCTGTGATTGTTTATGCTTTAATCAGATAGGCAATGCTAGGGGTTAATCTAAGGATTTTAGGTTAGATAACTTGCCACATGAATTGCCCTGGCCAAGAGACTAGCTTGAACTAGACCCTCTTGTCCATTAGGGACAAGGATTTAACCTAGGTAAACTAGCTAGGTGAAAGGGAAATCTTAACCCTAGAATCACACTTCCATTCCCACTGTTTTCAGTTTCTTCACTGTTTTCTTTCACTTGTTTTACCTTCATTGCTCACTGTTTTAACCCTTAGCTCATTATCAACATCTTCATGTCACTTATTGCCTCTGTCTCTGTTACTTTTAAGTTATTATTGTTGCTCTTGCTCACCACTGTCAATATCTTCACTTTTACTCACTGTCAACATTTCTATCTTGCATCACTATTCACTGCCTTCATCCATCACTGCTCACTACCACTCTAGTTCATTGTCACTGTCACCATAGTTTACTGCCCTTAGCTCACTGTAGGATAACTTTAGCTAGGAAGATTTCAATCACACTCAAGTCCCCGTGGAATGACCCTGTTCTTGCACACAAGCTACAACTGACCCTGTGCACTTGCAGGTATAACATGTAGGCGGCTTCATTGTCTTATTTTCTCACACTCTTAAAAGCCTACCAAGTTTTTGGCACCGTTGCCGGGGACTTGGCATTGTGTGGTTGCTGTTTTTCCTTGCTTTCTTTTGCTTCTATTCACTTGCATATCTTGCATTTAGTATAATCATTTAGTGTAAGCACTTAGTGCATCTGCATCTTCCATATCTTAGTTTGCATCTTAGCCAGCCTCTGGTGCTGCATATTAGTGTAACTTAGCCAGCCTCTGGTGCTGCTGCTGCATCTGCACCTGTAACTCAGTGTAGTGTAACTTAGTTCATCTTTAGCTGTAAGCATAAACATCTGCATCATTTGCATAATCTCTTCTCCTTTGCTTCAACTGCATCATTCTGGGAACTGAACCTCGTCTCTGAGTTGCCAGGTGCTTGTGGTGCTGCTGTTGCTGTGAAGCTGCTGCTGCTATTGTTGTTGTTGCTGCTGTTGTCCTCCTGTTGCTGCTGGTGCTGAGCCTGTGCTGCTGCTGCTGCTTCCTGTTGCTGCTGCCAGCCTCTGGTACTGCTGAACTGTTGATGTGCTGCTGCCTGCTGCTGTTGTTGTTGTGCTCTTGTTGCTGCTCCCTCCTGCTTGCTGTTGTCTGGTGCTGCTGGTGCAAAGCTGCTGGGCCAGTCAAAAGCTTAGGATGATCCAAAGCCCAACTGGGCTGTGCAACTAAAAACAGAGCAGCTGGGCTGTGCTTAAGCAAGTAAGCCTAAACCCATTAAGAGAACCCAACCTGTGGGCTTCCATTTTTAATTTGTGGGCTTGTAATAATTTTTTCCATTTTTCTGTTGGGTTTGTAATTAATTTCTTGTGGGCTTGTTTGTGTAATTGCTTGTGGGCTTGTGGTGTTAGATTGATTTGGGCCTGTAGTTTTAAATTAGAAAAACTGAACTTTTAAAAGCCCAACTGGGCCTCAGATCAAACAAGTAACAGTTGGGCTATTTCAAAAGCTACATTGGGATTCAGTTTGCATACACATTGTGGGCTTAGTTCACCTTCCCTTGGCAAAGCAATTTCTCCCACCAATGTGGGCTTGCTCCCAACACTGAAACCAAAATTCTTGCTCCCAATACTAAAACCAAAATTTTTGCTCCCAATTAAAAACCAAATTTTTCTACCTCTTTAAAAACCAAATGTTTCCCATCAAAACCAAATTTTTCCCAAAATCCAAACCCATTAAAACCAAATAGTGGGCTTTGTGTCTTTTCAATATGGGCCAACCTCGTTCTCTCCATGAATACATGTATCCCACAATAACAATTCCATTATCATGTATTGTCTTACCTCAAACCAATAACCCTTTTAAAATAAATGCAAGCATGATACAAATACTTCCTTTATTTCGAGGGTTCGATTCCGAGAACCCCTATACTCATGTAAGAGAGTTTGAACAAATTTGTCGGACTATGCAACCTGATCATATGACCGAAGACTCTCTGAAATTGCGTTTGTTTACATTTTCTCTAAAGGAAAGGGCCAAAACATGGTTTTACGGTTTGAGACCACAATCAATCAACACTTGGGACCAACTCACAGATCTATTTTTCAAAAAATTCTTTCCACATCATAAGACCATCGCTATTCGTCAAAGTATCAATTGTTTTGTCCAATTGGATGAGGAAACTGTTTTTCACTATTTTGAACGTTTTAATGATTTGTTGAGCGAATATCCGCACCATGGATTTGAGAAGTGGAGACTTGTCGTCATCCTCTATGAGGGACTAGACTTTAAATCTCGAACCATGGTTGAGTCTATGTGTAATGGTAAATTTCTTGATAAATCTGTGGATGATGCATGGAAATTTTTAGCTGAGATTGCAGAGAAAACCCATCAATGGGAATCTGTTAGGGAAACAGGGACAACACCACATGGTATGAGTCACCCCCATGAGTTAGAGTCTTATTCTTGTGATAGCTCCGACCTTAGGATTGAAAATTATCCTAGATTGCAAAATCCCTATCATGATGATGATTATGATGTTATGTTAGAAGAACATGTCTATACTGAAAATGTTATGGAACCTTTGGGTTCAAATACATTAGGCTTCTCTGCCTCGACCTTCATGAATGATGTTTCTTCTAGTATTCCATATACATGTGATGTTGATACTGATTTTGAGCATGTGCATCTGTCCTATGAAAATGATTTAGGTAATATAGAATCTTCTGTTGACACTAATATGCATGAAAATATAATTGTTGTGTCTGATTCTCTACCTGGGTCACGTTGTGATGTTTCCACTGATTTGCCGATGCATGATAATAATTCTTCTGATGATGTTGATGATTCTGATTTGTGTGAGCATGGTGAGCATGTTGTGACACTTGTAGAAGACTTATGAGATGTTGATGTGATTAATAATGATGTGCCTATCGTCCTACATAAGTCACAATCTGATGGCCTTCCACCCAACCTAGATTTGGTTTGTACCGATATTGTCAAACCAATTTTTCTGAGAATGCCCAACCTAGGTTTGGAACTGTGTGCTTCCCAAGTCCTTTTGGACTATTTTGCATCTAAGTATAATATCTTTGAGGAGCCACAGTTGGAATTAGCATGTTTGCCCGTCCCTAGCAAAGTTCATTTCGAGCTAGACCTTGTGCATGATGAACCCCCAAAACTGCGAGATTTTGTACCCAAAATTATATCTGTTGAAAAATCCAGGTTTGGAGGTAGCTCATTTCGTTTCACAGCCTCACTTGCATTTCTTTCCTATTATTATTGTGTGAAGCTGTTGAAATGTCTACACTCCGTCTTTTGGGTTGATCCTCAACTCTTTAGATTGTTAGTGTATGGTGAATTTTTTGTATATAATCCAGTAGATAAAAATTTTAAAAATCCTTTTGTTCCTTTTGTATATATTTTTCTAATCCAATATGATCTCGGCTGACATATGTTGGACTCTTGCCTTGAATAACGGAGTTCTAATATTGCTTTCGCCGAAATCGGGTATTCTCTTTCCTTTTTCTCTACTCAACATGATCCTCTTCATATGTTGTATTATAATTTTGTTCATATTTTGAAACATTGAGGACAATGTTTAGTTTAGGTTTGGGGGTGAAAAGTAGATACTTTGATAATATGCCATAATTGAAAACAAGAACTCATTCTTTTTGAAAAAAATTTAAAAATTCCAAAAAAAAAATTAAAAAATGATAAAAAAACATAAAAATGGAGCTCATTTACCTTGAAATGTTGACTCTTGTGCAAATATGTAATTTTTAGGAGTCTTAGTCTAGATATTTAGTCACCCTGATTCTAGCACAATTCACATAGTGATAAGAAATTTGCACGTGCACGATCTACCAATACATGTATAGCCTCATCCTTGAGGTGTTCTATCGGAAGTTTTAGTTGCCAATCACTTTAGAATACTGAACGAAACTTGACTAGCTTGTTCTTTGGTTGGTTGGGATAGAAGGTGGAGGTTACATTAAGAAAACAACCATCGAATTTAACTGGGTGCATCAAAAAGGGCTACCTCTTGCTAAGAGTCATGTAATTTTTTTTGTTTCCTTTTGTATATGTATCAAAAGTATTGCTTGTTAAAAAAAAAAAAAAAAAAAAAATGATGTATATATTCAGAAAAAAAAAATCAAAAAAAAAAAAAAAAAAAAAGTCAAAAAAAAAAAAAAGAATGAAAAAAATGAAAAAAATCAATCAAGTATTTATCAATTCCATTCTCTCTTGTTCCAAAAATAAAAGAGAGTAATCAATGTAAATAAGAGTCATGTAAATAGTCATTTTGTTGTTTCATTGTAATAAGCAAGGAGGGTGTATGCCATTGATGTACAACGCGAGTAATTGTGAAACACCTCCTACTCATTCACAATTCTCGTAAAGTCCGGACAGCTAGCTAGATTTCGACCTTGGTTCTTAGCCTGAGAAACTATCTCTTGGTTATTAGTAGTCATAACAATTGATCTTTCTTTACACATGTGTAGATATACTTTACACTCTTATCACATGTCTTTATTTGTTATCAGTGCTAGGATTGTGCCTTAGATATCTAGATTGACATCTCCATTTTGCTGTGAGCTTAAACTGTTTTGCACATGTCACATTTGATAGAATCTGAGCTTATATTTTTTCCTAGAACTTTGTAGGTACGTTCTAAGCAAACCTTCACGAGACTTCACTCGTCCACTAGGGACACTTAGTGGTTTAAAAGGCTTAGTGCATACGCTAAATGCATTCGAGAGACCAGCGACAGTGGTATAGGTAGGATTTCCTTAGTTTTGTTTTACTTGAGGACAAGTAAAATTCAGGTTTGGGGGTATTTGATGAGTGCTAAAAAGTGCATATTTCTATATATTTTTCTTGGCATTTAACTCATCTTTTGTGCATTAATTCTACATTTTATCCCATATTCTGTGTTTTCGTTGTTTTCAAGAATAAATACTTTTCTTAATTAATTTTGCATTTTTAGGTACTAAATAAAGCATGGTTATCTCACGGAGCGAAAAGAGCAAAGGAACGGCAAAGACTCCCGCTAGGAGGAAGCGAAGAATGATGTTTGCAAGAGACGGATCAATTAGAAGTGGGCTTGAAGAGGAAGAATTGTTCTTAAAGAAGATATGGGCTTGGCATACCCAAGACCCAAGACCCTTACCCAAATCCATTTCCATTATCCATACCTATTTCCATGAGAGCCGTCAGATTGAATCCATCTCATCATCCAACGGTCGCCTCATCATTGTGCATCAAACTCCGAAGCTCCCGTCAAACACTATAGTACCTAACTCTATCTGAAGCCGTCAGTTTTGTTGTATCTCATGATCCAACGGTCGCTTCTATCGCGTCGTTGGATCATTCCATCACCTTTTCATCCTACACTTTAGCTTCGCTGAGCATCAACCTTTGATACATCCGCCTCACACCCTAGCATCAGAAACCTATACCCTCAACCAAACACATCCTTCTTCTCCATCGGGTTCTTCTTCTCATCTTCCCCAAAAACTCCACAGTTTTGCAACTCCATCACCTCCACCAGCTACACCTTCTTCTCGAACCACACCACCACCACAACTACCCGACAACACCACGACATCTCTCCCTAGCCTAGACTTCTTTCCAAATTCACATCTCTGAACCCTAGGTGTGGGTTTGACAAGAAAGCTCGAGCTAGGGTTTCACCAACAGCGAGGAGAAGACAAAATTGAGGGCAGGAAAAGCTTCAGAAGAGCAGAGGGGACATACCCAAAGCATGGGTCGAGCTCAATTCAGGAAATTGGTGAGAGAATTTGATTTTCCCCAAAAAATTAGGGTTTCGAATTAGGGTTTTGTATTTTTGAAAAAATATAAAAGGGAAGCTGTAGAGAATGCAAAACTTGTTCTTGGGTCATCCGAGATACCCCCTAATTGGGTTAATTTCATGTTTAATTTCAATTTCAATTCCATAATACTATCAGTACATGTTCTTCACTGTTAAATTTTGTTCTTGTGTTCTAAACTTTGTTCTGATGTTATGTTCATGTTCTTGTGTACGTTAATGTTCATGTAATTCCCATGTTTGACTCACATGTTCTTGTTTTGAGTCTTAATGCTTGATAAACATGAAAACTCCTAACTTCAGCATGTTCTAAATCCACCACTAGGGTGAGAAGACCCTTAAGCCTTGTTGGTTAGCCTTTAGGTTGATTCTTGTAGAACTCAAAATAGTCTAGGCTAGCTAAATTCCTAAAAGCTCAACTGACTTGTGATTAGTGGTGCTGTAAGAAGACCACTAATGCTAGGGGTCAGTGGTGGCTCTAAGGGATTAACCATCCATATTAGTTAGAGACCTAGAAACCTAGATGACCTGTGATTGTTTATGCTTTAATCATATAGGCAATGCTAGGGGTTAATCTAAGGATTTTAGGTTAGATAACTTGCCACATGAATTGCCCTGGCCAAAAGACTAGCTTGAACTAGACCCTCTTATCCATTAGGGACAAGGATTTAACCTAGGTAAACTAGCTAGGTGAAAGGGAAATCTTAACCCTAGAATCACACTTCCATTCCCACTGTTTTCAGTTTCTTCACTGTTTTCTTTCACTTGTTTTACCTTCATTGCTCACTGTTTTAACCCTTAGCTCATTATCAACATCTTCATGTCACTTATTGCCTCTGTCTCTGTTACTTTTAAGTTATTATTGTTGCTCTTGCTCACCACTGTCAATATCTTCACTTTTACTCACTGTCAACATTTCTGTCTTGCATCACTATTCACTGCCTTCATCCATCACTGCTCACTACCACTCTAGTTCATTGTCACTGTCACCATAGTTTACTGCCCTTAGCTCACTGTAGGATAACTTTAGCTAGGAAGATTTCAATCACACTCAAGTCCCTGTGGAATGACCCTGTTCTTGCACACAAGCTACAACTGACCCTGTGCACTTGCAGGTATCACTGTAGGCATCCATTTATTCATCTTATTTACACATCTATATTCGCCTACCAGAAAACCACAATTACCATCCGGAGGAACGTCGTCGGTGGATATAACGTATTCTCTAATGTGTATAGGTATCTCATTCAAATAGTCTTGGAGCCTTAAGCTTCACGCCGCCGGAAGATGGTTGGATGGGGCACATTGGATACTTAAGATTCACGTCGCCGGAAGATGGTTGGCTTGGTTGTGATGGACACATCCGACCCTTTTTCTTCAAATCTCGCTCACTTGTTTCGCCTTTCTCTTCAATACTCCTACCCCGTTTCTTGGTTTTCTCCAAGTACATTGCCGCGGTATATTCATGGCCACAAGGATCTCTAGTATTTGCGTTTTTCTCACTTTTCTTCTTACGTAACACCTTTGCATATTCTCGTAGTTGCTTTTTAGTTTCTTTTTTGCTTGGTCTACCTTTCGGTTTGCCTTTTGTCGGTTCATAGACATTCTCTTGCGTGCTTGGATATATAATTATCCTTATGTCATCCCACAAGATTTTTTTTTGAAGCTTGTTCATGCAACGGTACATCTCTAGTACGGTTCTACCCATCTCATTATCACCAAACTCTTCTTCGGCTTCTTCTCCCTTTGGAAGAGGGATGAAACTTAGATGCTTCCAAAATGGATCAATGTCGCTTAAAGGGATTACGCCATGCTCGTAGTTGATTATCATATGGCGACAAGGGAGTCCCATAGACTTCTTCATGTTACATACACAAACCTCATCCGTATTGGTTTCCCACTTATCAATCAACTCGACTTCTATAATCAACAACTTCATACATTGTCGAGATACGTTGTAATGGATCCCCTTGAACAATGGGTGGTCGGCATATTTTTCGTTCATTTTGAATATACGGCTTTTTTGGAACTTCTCTTTAATTCTATCAATGTCACGCTTGAAATAATTTTCCATAGCATTCCACACGGTTACGAAGTTATCAACACATCCAAAGAGATTCTTCTTCAACCGGTGGTGAGCCGACTCTACTAAACTTGTCGCTTGATTTCCCAAGTGTTTATATTGATTCGTATAGGCATCAACAAACCTCTCTTTGTGTGGTTCCAACCATTGGCGAAGAACATACGATATAACATCGGGGTAATCGGGAGTATCCCAATGGAATGTATAACATCGGGGTAATCGGGAGTATCCCAATGGAATGTACAAAGCAAATTATTGGCTTGCACCTATTCATCAAATTACACCATATATGGAATGTGCAAAGCATATTATGTGCTAGTGGTAACACTTCGTCTATTGCATTCATCAATGGGACATCATTATCTGTCACTATAACCCAGGGAATATCATCACCTCGGAAGATTTCCTTAACTTGTTTTAGTGCCCAAATGTAACTAGGTTTTTGCTCATCTCTTAAGAAACAAAACACCATGGTAAACGGTGACTTCGTCGAAGTACGCCCAATAATATTCAACAATGGCATCTCGTACTTGTTCGTCTTATAAGTGAAATCCATTATTAGAAATTGATGAAAACATTGATCCTTTTGGACACTCGTCGGATGCGCAATAAAGAGTTGTGTTATCTCTCCTTCCGAATCCACATCCTTTTGAACCGCGTAGTTTTTCTCTTGTGCCAAAACAAAAAATTGTTGCACTACTTGTCTATCTCTCCATTCCCCCTTCTAATTGTCTCAATAGCATTGTAAATTGTGGACAAAGATGAGTGGTTATCCTTGTTATCCTCCTTTAGTATTTGGAGCATTTGAACCGGTGAAATACCCATTGTCCTCATTTTAGCTACCTAGTCCATATCTTTAGGAGTTAGCTTTGCCTCCATGAAATGTCCTTCAAGATGCTCCGGACGAGGATGATTATGACAACCTTGTATAACCCTGTAGAGAACCATCCACCCTTATCTTCGTTTAAATTAAATGCAAGATTGAATGGGAAATTAATCTTCTTTGAGAAAGTTTTGTTCTTCCTATTTGTCTTTCCTTTATAAACATAACCCTTCCTCTTGTGGCTTTTGTCGGGATCACCGCTTCTCTCACAAACCATTTCAAAGCGAGTTCTGCTTTCTCTCCCATTCAATATTAATACGCACATGCCTTTTTTTGCATGTTGTCTAGCCCAACTCTTTGCATCTTCCAGACTTGTGAATGCCAAGTCATTCATGTAGTGATGGGATGTGTCATCGTACAAAATACCAATTGGGGAAGGTTGGTTTTCCATTGGTTCAATTGGATCACATGGAAACTACAAGTAATAGCGCAACGTCAATACCATAAACAATTAACACTTAAAGTTCGGTAATCTAAATTTTTTAATCGACCCTACCGAACAACAAGTTCGGTTACATGGTTTTCGGAAATATATTTGGGCCTTACCAAACTCGATCTTTAGATTTTCTTTGTAAAAGTTCGTCCATGAAACTGAAATACCCGACTAAATCGAACTCCACGGTTCGGTTAGAAACGCTGTATACATATGTTGTGTGACATTACCGAACCAAACGTTCGGTAACAAAAGTATTAATATCGACTAAACCGAACTATGCACTGTAAACTCTATAAAAAAAGTTCGGTTACATGTTCTGGAAAACTCGTGGCCGAACTCTAAAAAACCTCCATTAACATGTAGTTCGGTTACCTGCATGTGCTAAATTTAGTAACCGAACTACACATTCAGAACGGTTCGGTTACCTCGCAAGCCAAATTTGGTAATCGAACTAGGAAGACCTAACCGAATTTTTTCCAGAATTTTGAGTTTGGCCAAATATTTGCACAATTCAAGCTACATTAACTAAATATGAGACATACCTGAGTACCCATAGCTTCATTTTCAGGTTGTGGCTGATAAAATCCATCATTTGGAACGTTTGCTTGAGTTTGGTGCAAAAAAATTTCATCATCTAACAAATATCTCATATTTGGATCATTAGAAGTATTTACAAATACACTATGAGGTGAAGGGGGTTTTGATTCTGAGGATGAGGTATCATCACATGAATCACCCAAATCATACGATTCACCCATCTTCTTCTTCATATTTCCTTCTTCTTCTTCTTCTTCTTCTTCTTCTTCTTCTTCTTGTCTCTCAATAATAATGTTATAACAAAACAATCCCACTAATATAATTCACTAATCACTAACTAATCATAACACTAACACTAATTAATCATCACACTAAGTTAATCATTAAGGATAAAGTAGGTATTTAAAAAAATATCAGATAAGGGGTGATTGGAAATTACTACCATTAACCACCCCAAAAACTTAGGAGTAGTCCCCCCATTTTTTGAGTAATCCCCAAAAAAATCCTTCATATAGAACCACTGTAAATCTATTCAAATGGGCCAAGCCCATAAGCTTTTGATCTGTACAACTGTTTCAGACTTTCGGCATTTCCTCCCATAAATCTTTCAGTATGAAGCATTTGTAAAATGGATTTAGGCAGGGAAATGGTCGGCTACAGTACCATCCACCATCGCGGCAACGCCGTACATTTCCACCGCAACAGCAGCCGTAACCCACAATTTTGGCAAGATGTAACAAAGAGTTCCCCGCATTTAGTTTCTTTCCTGCCTCACCCATTTTACTGATATTTTTCGTGTTCACTCCGCGCTTGAAACCGTCACAATTAACCACCACAAGGATGAGAGGCAAACCCTCGACCAACAGAGCTAGTCCGATTTGGCTACTCTCTCGATTGCAAAAGGGTTGTGAATCACATGGATTTTGCTTGTTCGAGGTCAATTTAACCTCGCTTGTTTGTGGTGATCAATACAAAACATGGTGCACTACTTTGTACAATTTAAATTGTACTTCTCATATGCTTAAACATATTCAGCCAAGTTGTCAAATTATTTTGGTGGTAAAGGGGATCCAGGTGTAAATCTGTGCAGTCGGTTGAGTTTGAAAAAGAACAATCAATCAATTCTTGCAAAAGTTCAATGGTTAAGTGGTCGTTTCATTAAGATAATTACTGATTTCCTCTTCGTGTTCTTCGGTTGCAGATTCAATCGAAACCCTAACTTCATTCTCTCTGTGTATCAATCAATTCCACTGGTAGTCGAATCAATTTATTCGTTAGCTAGTCTCTCAATACTTCGAGGCCATCTCGATTTCAAATTCCAATTTCATATATGATAGTCATTGTTAGTAGTTGTTAAAAGAACAAACAAACCGATTTCTTGAAACGAAATCTTTCAATACAGGATCTATGTTCACTGAAAATCTCATTCTAAATCTTAATCTTAAACTCACTATTATTCAACAATCTCCCATTCTCCTAGTTATTCTCATCCTATTATTCATTACCACCATTTCGTATAGACAATCAATTCTAAACAAAGTTGTGCAAGACATTAAGATCTGCAATCAATCCACAAAGCTGCATGAAATAAACTGCATACATTTCATTAAACCCTATATTACAAGTTCTCAGAGTTCTATTAGATATTACAACCTTTCTAGTTTTCCAATCTCTGGAAATTCAAAATACCAAAATACTTACTTCAATTCTGAACATCAGGAAATCAACATTCAATCCCCTTTTATTACAAGTTCCCCTAACATCAACCATAAGACTCAAACTATCCATCTATACATCCAAAAAAGAAACCCAAGGCATGCCAACCATGCCACACCACATCTGCCAATGGCACGCCGTGCAACCTTTCCGCGCCAAGGCATGCCAACCATGCCGCATGTGCCAATGGCATGTCGTGCCACATCTCCGCGCCAAGGCATGCCAACAATGCCACATGTGCCAATGGCACGCCGTTCTAGCCATATCGCCGCGCCAAGGCATGACAACCATGCCACATGTGCCAATGGCATGCCGTGCCATCCACATCTCCGCGCCAAGGCATGCCAACCATGCCAGTCGCATCGCTGTGCCAAAACCATGCCAGCCTTTCCTTCACGTCGTTGGCTGCCAAAACGAAGGGTTGCAACAATCAACGATCACCCTTCCATCTAAGATGCAGATCTTAGCCGTCCAAGGTCACCAGCTAACGCGTGGAAACCTTTAGCCCCAAGCTCTAATTTTGGCCGCGCCCAAACTATGCCAAAATCCTAGTTCTTGGCCGCGCCTAAACTATGACAAAATCCTAGCTTGGTCATGCCTAACTATGTCAAAGCCATGCCGGCCATGCTTTCATACCGCTGGCTACCAAACGAAGGGTTGCAATAATCAACGGCTAGCCTTCCTATCAAGGTGAAAAATCTCGACCGTCGAGGGTCACCACCGAGCCGGCAAGTCTCCCAGGATCAACTTGCCAAACAACAGCAACATGCTACATGTTTTCCACGAAAACACTCGAGACATCAACACATGTCACAAACTGGGGGATGCTCATTAGGGTATTGGTTTGGCGGTTTACAGTGTGCGGCGTACATTACGCCCGTTACAAGATAATGTCATAAGGATGAGCGGTTAGTAAATACAAGGAGTAATGGTGAAACGTTTCCTTCATTATGGAAACATCAATTCCAGGCGTTACCCATTACCGTTTCCTTCCATTTACTCAAACCGTTTCCAATTCTTACGAGACCAGTGTACGTTTCGTTGCGACTTGTATAAACAGGTCTCACCTATTTCCACCAAACGACAAGTTTTTGGTCAGGAACATACAACACTCAGAAATCACCTGTTAGCTTTACCATCTGTTAGCTTCCACTTTCTGATACAAGTCAAAACAACTACTCTTCCAGAATCAACTAATTTGGTCTCAACATTCTCTTCGCTTCCCTCCCCAAAACCAACCATTCTCCTTCACTTTGTGACCGAAGCAAGTCTGGAACGGCCATTTCTTGATTTAGGCCGGATTTGTATAGATTGATCTCTCTAATCTAAAGTACTCCCTTGCAGTACATTGTTTAAGGTTTAGACTCGTTTCTCACCCACAACACACGAAATTACCGAAACCAGCGAAAACTGTTTTCACCCTCAAAAAATTGGCGAACACAGTGGGAGATTAATCTCTCGATTGCAATACCAATTTTAGATCTCGCTTTTCAACTACAACTCAGGAAGATGGTTGGTTTTAGGGATGAATCCGTGCCCCCAAGTTTCACCCAGACGAATGGCGATATTTCCTTTCCCAACGCAACATCCAACAATGCGATCGACGGAGAAGTTCCATGGCTGGACGATTTGGCACGGTCAGGAGATCCACACAAGGAATATGGATCTGATGAGAGAAGCGATAAACAACATACTCGACTTCCTTATCAGCTTAACATCGGATTTGAGTGACCCACCTACCCCGGAAACTCCGGGACTAGGGACTGACATCCCAGACGATCATTCCCAAGCAGCAGCTTCACTACCAATATGAAACCAGTAGGCCATGAAGCGGCCTCATTGGTGGAAAGTTTATGAACTCCTACATCTTTCAAAGGATCAACGGATGGAGACGTTCACTGCCATAAATCGGATAGAATTAAGCGCATCCCTGGTCCCTTCGCGTTTGGAAACGTCAAGAATGTCGGAGATGTCCATCAATAATGTCACATTAACGATGACGACATGATGGCAGCAGAATGACACAATCGGGCCCTACATGTGACAGCCCGTATCAAGTATGTGGAATTCAAAAGGGACCTCATTCACACAGGAGCGTCCTCCAACGTCGTTACCCTCAGGACACTCAGAACAGCCAGGGTGCGGCCAAACGAAGTTGTACGACAGTCCACTACGATGACCGATTTCGAAGGCAACCAAACCAGCACATATGGATACATCAACCTGAATCTATCAGTAGGACTGATCCAGTCGAAGGTAAGCTTCGAAGTAATCGAAAAGGATCCAGATTACCATATGATATTAGGAAGGGCATGGCTCCACGACAACATAATCATTCCTTCGACATATCACTAGTGCCTGAAAACCATGTTAAGCGGAGAAGTCATCCGCATCTTCTCTGCGTCGTTATCTCCCTATGCGCCGATCTGTGGAATGGATATGTTTGAACCAAGGAAGGACCCGCGGGGCACATCCGACAAAACTCACCACACTCCATTGCCAAAGTGGGCGTCAATTGAAGAAAGTGATAGGCTTGCATCATTTTACGGAGAAACCCGATCTCACACCACCTCTTCGGAAGAGAAGCGCGCCAGTCCTCACCTGCCAAACCAGTGTTTGGCTCGCTCCCATGCCAAGAGAGATCGGGATTTTATCATGAGTCATGATGAAAAAGAGAAATCCGTATATCAGCGCCATTCTTAGAAATTAACAGAGGAGGCTACCGCACAGTCTCTCCGCCCAGCAAAATGCAATCACAGTAACGAGCCGCAAGAGGAAGTACCGGATGCACCACGACAGCTACAAGACGGAACCAACTCAACCATGGACGAACTTGAGATTTTCAATGTCGGGAGTGAGGAATTTACGCGACCCGTTTCAATCAGCTCAACTTTGTGCGCAGACGAACACACAAAGCTGGTAGACCTTCTCAAAGAATATCAAGACGTATTTGCATGGACGTACGAAGAAATGCCTGGCTTGGACGAGAAGCTGGTCAGTCACCATCTACATGTTACACCCGGATCCAAACCGGTCAAACAAGCCCCGAGACAGTTCAGGAACCATGTGGAAGAACAGATCAAGATGAAGATTCAAAAGCTACTAGCTGCTGGTTTCATCAAACCCATTCACCATCCTACTTGGTTGGCCAACGTGGTTCCGGTAAAAAAGAAGAACGGCCAAATCAGATGATGTGTTGATTTTAGGGATCTGAACAAATGTTGCCCTAAAGATGATTTTCCACTTCCCAACATTGACATGCTGGTAGACGCCACCAGTGGACACGGTATGTTCACTTTCATAGACGGGTACATCGGCTACAATCAAATAAAGATGTACGAACATGACGCTTTTCGAACTCCTCTCGGAAACTTTTACTATACCGTGATGCCCTTCGGTTTGAAAACTGCTGTCGTCACCTACCAACGCGCCATGACTACCATTTTTCATGACATGATGCACAAGCAAGTCGAAGATTATGTAGATGACATAGTGGTTAAACCAAAAACTCGGACGGCCCATGCGGAGATTCTGCGGCAGGTGTTTGAGAGGTGTCGCAAGTACAAACTGAAGATGAATCCATTGAAGTGTGCCTTTGGTGTCTCTTCGGGAAAGTTCCTGGGTTTCCAGGTAACCTCCGAAGGAATTAAAGTCTATCCGGTCAAAACCAAAGCATCCTCACAATGCCGCCACCGCATCTCCGTGCCGAAGCATGCCGACCATGCCAGCCGTCCCCAACATTCCATGCACGACGCTGGCTGCCAAACCAAAGGGTTGCAATAATCAACAGCTACCCTTCCATCTGAGATGCAGATCTCAGCCGTCCAAGCTTGCCACCTAACGCATGGCAAGTTGAGGCCCAAAGCCAAACATCACGGTTTGTACCAAACCCTAATTTTGGTCGCGCCTAAACCATGCAAAAGCTATGCCGACCCTACGACATGCTGCTGGCTGCCAAAACGGAGGGTTGCAACAATCAACGGCTACCCTCCCATCTGAGATGCAGATCTCAACCGTCCAAGTTCGCCACCCAAGGCATGCCAACCATGCCACACCACATGTGCCAATGGCATGCCGTACAACCTTTCCGTGCCAAAGCATGCCAACCATGCCGCATGTGCCAATGGCATGCCGTTCCACATCTCCGTGCCAAGGAATGCCAACAATGCAACATGTGCCAATGGCACGCCGTGCCAGCCACATCTCCATGGCAAGGCATGCCAATCATGCCACATGTGCCAATGGCATGCCGTGCCAGCCACATCTCCGCGCCATGGCATGCCAACCATGCCAGCCACACCGCTGTGCCAAAACCATGCCAGCCTTTCCTTCACGTCGTTGGCTGCCAAAACGAAGGTTTGCAACAATCAACGGTCACCCTTCCATCTAAGATGCAGATATTAGCCTTCCAAGGTCACCAGCTAACGCGTGGCAACCTTTGGCCCAATGCCAAGTCCTAATTTTGGTCGCGCCCAAACTATGCCAAAATCCTAGTTCTTGGCCGTGCCTAAACTATGCCAAAATCCTAGCTTGGTCACGCCTAACTATGTCAAAGCCATGCCACCCATGCTTTCATACCGCTGGCTACCAAACGAAGGGTTGAAATAATCAACGGCTAGCCTTCCTATCAAGATGCAACATCTCGACCGTCGAGGGTCACTACCGAGCCGGCAAGTCTCCCGAGCTCAACTTGCCAAACAACAACAACATGCTACATGTTTTCCACGAAAACACTCGATACATCAACACATGTCACAAACTGGGGGATGCTCATTAGGTTATTGGTTTGGCGATTTATAGCGTGTGGCGTACATTATGCCCGTTACAAGAGAGTGTCATAAGGATGAGCTGTTAGTAAATACAAGGAGTAATGGTGAAACGTTTCCTTCATTATGGAAACATCAATTCCAGGCATTACCCATTACCGTTTCCTTCCATTTACTCAAACTGTTTCCAATTCTTACCAGACCAGGGTATGTTTCGTTGCGACTTTTATAAATAGGTCTCACCTATTTCCACCAAACGACAAGTTTTTGGTCAGGAACACACAACACTCAGAAATCACCTGTTATCTTTCCCATCTGTTAGCTTCCACTTTCTGATACAAGTCAAAACAACTACTCTTCCAGAATCAACTATTTTTGTCTCAACATTCTCTTCGCTTCTCTCTCCAAAACCAACCCTTCTCCTTCACTTTATGACCGAAGCAAGTATGGAATGGCCATTTCTTGGTTTAGGCCGGATTTGTACAGATTGATCTCTCTAATCTAAAGTACTCCCTTGCAGTACATTGTTTAGGGTTTAGACTATTTTCTCACCCACAACATACGAAATTACCGAAACCAGCAGAAACTGTTTTCACCCTCAAACACCTCTGCGACATCAGATTCAAGGTCACTGGTGTTCACCTCCTCTACAGCATATTCAGATCTATCATAAGACTAGGAATCACTCTCAGTTGCACTTCCATATCTTGGGGTTTTTTCTTGCTTCTCAGCCCACTCCTCATCCTTTCTTTCTCGCCATTCTAAGAATTTGGGTAGCCATGCAGTGTAGAGAGCATCGATTTTTCGCTCTTTCCGGATACGAGCAGCTTCTTCCTCTTCTCTATGAGGTATTTGCTCTTGAATACGACGATCAATTTCAGACTGAGTTTCATCTCTCAATCTCTGTAATTCACTCAAATTCAAAGAAGGAAGAAGTGATTTACCTTGTGAATGTCAGGTGTCTCTGATGGTGCAACGGGAAGATTACCATCAGCGTTTGGTAAATTTTGGCCAGGAAAATCAGCCATTCTCTCCTATTAGTCTCCCTAATATAAACCTTTCCTCTTCTGTAAAAAAATACCTTAAAGATGATAACCTCTCTGCTAGTCACCCCCTTAAATACCTTGCATATATTCAATTCCATTTATGGCGCTTAGTTAACCGTTATGTCTCTTTGTTTACCACGCCCATTCAAAGCCATGCGTACCCCTTCACTCTAATAACCATCATTACCCTATCAAGATCAATTTTCAACACCTAATCTTTATTATTTCCTTTACTCCCCTTGGAATTGCCATTAAGGGAGGTTTTCGTGGGTTACCAAACTTTGAAATTTCTCTTTGGGGTCTAATTAAAATTTTATGTTTTACGCAAACTGGAAGAAGGCATCATTAGTTGGGAGGCACCATTGCGGACCAGGGCATGTCAGGCATATGCGTTACTAGCTCCACTAGTGAACCAAATTACTCAATGGATACTCTACAGCAGTCCCTTAACCATCCACATCATCATAAATTTTCCCTCCATTTTCCTGCCATTATTACATTTTGGCAGTTTACATCATCACACAAACGTCAGCCCAAGAAATGACAAATCTAATAAATATCCAAAAACCTCAATCCAAGTCATGCATCTCCAATCCATCCTATCTCAGAAGATCCAACAATGTATTATTGGGTCTGTCTATATCTGGTCTTCTTTCGACAATACTCACGTGAATACTTCAGCTCGAAAAATATCCATAAAGTATGAATATGAAAGTGACATCCCATATGTTAACCCTCTTCCCCAAAGCAAACTTTGCAGCATAACTACAACTACTTTACACCAATTTTCTCCTGAAATTTTCACAGTCCATAGTCAACAACTTTCTCATTCCTTTTCTAAGGTTCAAATTCATATACAAACAAACCCCCCCTTTCTCTCCTTCCTTCACATTGTCTGTAACCAATATCAAAACAGTACCCATAAGAGATTCTTTTCTCTACACCTGTATTTTATATTAGTTTCTGGGAAATCTGAACTCCATCAAACCATATTCATATATATTCAATTCTCTTACATGATGGAAATCCCATACTCCTTAGAGAATACTCAAAACTTGAACCAAGAGATTCAAACCCTTTCTGCTCAAATGACAGAGAAACTAACCTTACCATCTACACTTGCAAAACCAGTTTTCATTGATAAAAAAGTTGTTTTAGCTGAAGCTGATACCAATTGGAAATGGTGTATGGATGGTTACGTTTGCTGTGGAACTTTGATTCCAACCTCTTCAATCAGATTTTATATCTGTAATAACTGTCCTTTAGATCAACACCAACAATAACTACCTTCAACGGTCAACGAAACAAAGTTCTCATCCGTTACTTATCTGAAGAGGATTTTGATAGAACCAATTCTCAAAAACCTTGGTTTGCCTATGGTTACCTTATGGTGTTAAAAGTCGTACCTGTTGAAGGCTGGCCTCCAAACCATCAACTCTTTTTTGATGAAGAAATCACGTGGTTCATTTTATGCAACATCCCAAATGAATGTTCTGAATTTGGGGATCTTCAGAAACTCACTCTCAGTATAAGGGAACTTATCGAAGCCCAAAATCCTTGTGGCAAACATGCTCTTAAGAAGAGTGCCAAAGTGTGCATTAGAATCCCAGTTCAGAAAGCCTTACCAACATGCATTCCTCTCTTCACAAGTGGTAGAAGTGAACCCTTCTTAATTGAGTGTAGACACATCAAAGTTCCAAGGTATTTATGCACCTCCTGTCGCATCCTTGACCATAAAGATCAAAATTGCCCTGCTTGGAAACTAAAGAAGAAAAATATCAAAGAGATTGATGCACGTTGCAATAGTTATACTCTTCCGGCTGTCTCAAAGTTAATGATGCATACTATAATCAAGCAAGTAGACCCTCCATCTGCTGTCATCAATGATACCATTATGCAACATTCTGAGGTCATACCAGAAACACAAATTGAATCAACTTCTATCGAAGTGTGCAACAAAGGAAAAGCTATTTATCAAAGAATGGAAAATACTATTCAAGAGAGATTATCAAACAATTTTCAGATGGGCCCCTCCATCAACAGATTCACTACTCTGAAGATCTTTGATGTTGGTCCTGTTCAGAAACATTTAACCCAGTTGGAAAATGGTCTGCCGATTTTTCTAAAGCAAGTTACTACTCAGATTATGACTGTTGCTGCCTCTATCTCTGGTTCTGAGTCAACATCTAGTGGACCGATCCGTACTACAAACTCATCAAGGAGATTCAAAACTGCTACTATCCCGAATACCAGTCCAATCGTCACTATAGGAACAATCAAATCTGCTGAACAAGATGCTCTAGCAAATCTCAAAAGGAAGATTAATCCCAGGGCTAACTTACAGAAACGTACTAGAGCTAATTCTAGCTTGGCTAGTATAGTGGTTATCCCTGAAGAACAAACCTCTACTGAACCTGATTATGCTCAATTGTGTCCCCCAATTACCAAATTGGAGAACTACTAGCTATTGACCTTTCTACTTGCTCCCTCAACACCCAACCAGTATTCAATTCTTTTGGAAGATACAACGTACCTGCTGATAATTCCCCAAGCAACAATGACGTCCGCAATAATTCCCCTCTCAAATGCTGCTACTTCTAGTCTCAATTCCTCCCAAAGTGCTTCTCAAAGTGGTGATGGTACCAGTTCTCCTCTTGGTGGTGGCTGTGACTTTACCACTCAGGTAAACCATTCTCAACCATCCCCTTTAATATATACTGCTCAACATGCCATAAATCATTTCCCTGTCAATAATATCAACATGATTGCTTGGAATCTTTGAGGTTTTGGTAAAAAATCGGATAATAAGGAGCTTAGCTTACTTTATAAAACCCTGACATTTTTTTCCTCTCTGAGACTAAAATGAACAAAGACATGGAAGCTAGGAAACTAAGAAATATGGGATTTCCCTGTACCTTTAACATACCCTGTGCGGGTAGAAGTGGTGGTCTTGCTCTTTCTTTGAAGAAAGAAGTTCACCTCAATATCATTTCATCCAGTATGAGGGGCATCTATGTTACTTCTGCTGACATTATCCATTCTAAGACCTGTCATATCCAATTCATATATGGTGAACCTAACAGTAGTCTAAGACAAGCCTTTTGGGAACAACAATGTCAACAGACTAATGTCCCCTTATATGAACCAATTTTCTTATAGGAGATCTTAATGCTCTTTTAGGAACTGAAGATAAAATAGGTGGTCTAGAAGTTGATGACCCTGATTTTGAAAATCTTAGAAATTTTTGTTCTGTTTTTAATCTGCATGATCCTGGTTTTTCTGGACCTAGGTTTACCTGGTCCAATATGCAACAAGGTCCTGACTTAATCCTTGAAAGATTAGATAGATGTCTTATCAACCAAACTGCTGAAGACCTTTTTCCAAAACTTTGTGTCAACAACCTTCCTGGGGACTCTTATGACCATTGCCCCATGCATATATGATTTAATTATGAGGATATTTGTCTACCTAGACCTTTCCATTTTATGGCCATGTGGATAGAGGATCCTACTTGCAGAGACATTATTCATACTCTTGGTCTGTCAACGTGGTAGGCTCCCCTGCCTACAAACTTAAAGCTAAACTCTTAATTACCAACAAAAGGCCTATTAGACTGGAATAAGTCTTCCTTTGATAATATACAAACAAACATATCTACCATTAGGAAAGAGTTGGGTGATCTCTAATCCAACTAATACTAGTAATACTTCTAGGCTAAAAGCTAGGCTAGAGTATCTGTATAATTTGGAGGAATTATATTGGAAGGAAAAATCTAGAGAAGTATGGCTCTTGGAAGGTGACAGAAACTCACCATATTTCCACAGAGTAACTCTCTTTAGAAGAAAAAGAAATTCCATCAGCTGGATAAAAAATTCCTTAAATACTATTCTAACTGATAGAGATAGTATTGGAAATTCTTTTATAGATTATTTCAAAGGCCTTTATTCCTCTTACCCTCAGCAATTTCAAGATGAAATTCTTGTTGACCTCCCTGTTAAGTTCTCATAAGAAGACAATACTTCTTTAAATATTCCTCTTACTCCAGAGGAAATTAAGAATATTGTTTTCCAAATGGGTGGGAAGAAGGCCCCTGGTCCTGATGGATTCACTGGCCTTTTTTATCAAAAGCATTGGGATATTGTGGGAGATGTTGTTGTTGATATGACTCAAACCTGCTTTAGAACTGGTAACATTGCTAAGGTTTTTAATCATACCAACATAGCTCTCATTCCAAAAGTCCCTCTTACTGAATTGGTAACTCAGTATAGGCCGACTGTCCTTTGTAATTTCATTTACAAAATTCTTTCAAAAACCTTGGCCAACAGACTGAAACCTTTTATGAACAATATTATTTCGCAAAACCAAAGTACTTTTATTCCCAAGAGGAGTATTTCTGATAATATTTTGCTAGCTAATGAGGCCATATATGCTATCAATCATAATGATAAAGTTGAGGGCATAGCTTCTATTAAACTTGATATATTTAAGGCCTATGATAATCTAGAATGAGATTTTTTGGAAAAAGTTTTAACTAAAATGGGTCTGTCTAACCACTGGGTTAAACTGATAAACCAGTGTGTTTCTACTGTGTCTTACTCTGTCCTTCTTAATGGTAGCCCCATTGGTTTCTTTCAACATGAAAGAGGACTAAGACAGGGAGACCCACTTTCTTCCTATCTTTACATTATCTTCTCTGAGGCCTTCTCTTCTTACATTGATATCCTCCAGAAGAAGGGTTTTTAGAAGGTATTAAAGTGTGTAAAAATGCCCCTGAAATGACTCATCTTTTGTTTGCTGATGATTCTCTCTTGTTTTCCAAAGATACTTCAAAAAAAATTCAGATCATAAAACATTATCTTCAAAAATATTGCTTAGCTTCTGGGCAAGAAATCAATTTTGAAAAATATGGTATTTTGTTTAGCAGGAAGATTCCTGAACATAGGAAAGCTCTTTTGGCTAATATCTTAGATATCCAAAGCAGAGATTTAGGAGAAAAATATCTTGGAACTCCCACTGTGTTCCAAGCTTCCAAAATCCAGACCCATATGGGTATTCTCCAAGCCGTTGATGCCAGGATTTCTATCTGGCTTCATAAGTTGTTATCTTAAGCTTCTAGAACTACTCTAATCAAGCACATATGCCAAGTTATTACTATCTTTCAAATGAGAGCTTTTCTTATTCCTAAACATCTTTGTAAACAAATGGATTCTCATCTCTGCAAGTTCTGATGGGGTGAAACTTTAGATCCTAAGTATAAAAAGCTGCACCTCCTTGGGTGGGATATTTTATGCTCCCCTAAAACTGAAGGAGGTATGGGATTCAGAAAGGCTGAATTAAACAACCTAGCAATGCTTGCTAGGAATTCCTGGAGAATCTTAGAGAATCCTAATTGTTTACTGGCCATTGTTCTTAAGGCCAAATATTTTCCTAAAACTGATTTTTGAATGCTAAATGCACTGCCAATTTCTCTTGGAATTGGAAGTGTCTGTATGCCATAAAGGAACTTATAAAACCTTTCATTTCATGGATTGTTGGGGATGGTCAATTCATTGATCCTTAGTGTGATAAATGGGTCCCCTCCCTGGGGTCTGCTACACCCAACCCTCTTGTTCCTCCTGATCCTAGTATTAAAGTTGCTTACTTTATTGACTCCCAAACCAGAAGTTGGGATGTGTCTAGACTTAACACCCATTTTGATAATGCTTCTGTTCAGAAGATTATCTCCATTCCCTTAAGCCAGCTTTGCACTCCTGATAGGAGGGCTTGGGATCTTTCAAATAATGACAAATTTTTCTCTAAATCTGCCTACTTGGGGCTTAGAGGCCTTAGGACTTCCCCTTGTAAAAACATTTGGAAGCGTATTTGGAAAGTTAGAGTTCTGTACAGAATTCAGGTTTTTCTTTGGAGAGAAGCTAGAAATGCTTTTCCCTCCAGAACTGTCCTTCACACTAGAATGCCTATGCATAGTGTGGACTGTCCTAGGTGCTCTGATCCTCATGAAACTATTATGCATGCTTTGGTTACTTTCCCCTTTGCTAGTAGGATTTGCTTCATCTCTGATTTCAACATAAACACTCAATTTGTTCAGAACAATTCTTTTACAGACTAGCTTCTTTTTTGTCTTATTGACCCTCAATCTAAATTGTCCGAGGATGATCAATGCCTTTTTGTGGCTATCTTATGGTCTATTTGGACCAGTAGAAATAACTTCATCTTCCAAAACATTAAGAAAAACTTCAATGCTTTCCTAGCTAGAGCCAGAGCTATGCTTCTCACCAGGAAATCTAGGAATCCTAGCCTGAACATACCTTCTACCATGAATGTCAGTATTTATGATAAATGGATGCCACCCTCTTTTGGTTGGATTAAATATAACCTTTGATGATATCTCTGGAGAAAATGGTGCATGATATGTGATGAAAGACTTCTCAAGAAAAGCAACCTTTTGTGCTTCGTTAGTCTTTGATGTTTACTCTGCTGAAGAAGCTGAAGCAAGAACCATCTGGGCAGTTCAGAAGAAAGTTGTGGAACAACACTTAACTCATATCATCATAAAAAGTGATGTTAAAGCTCTCATCGACCAATTTTCAACGGGGAATTTCGATGGGGATTCACGGACGAATGCCATCTTTAAAGACATTCTCTTTTTTTTCTTCTAAATTAGCTGCTTGTATTTTTAGTTTTCAACCTAGATGTTGTAATTCTGTAGCTCATGAGCTTGCTTAGTGGGAAAAACGAAACAATTCTACCATGTACTGGTCTAAACCCCTTGTTTGGATCCTTCCAACAGTTGAGGAGGACCATTAGCCTTTTTGAAGGCCTTTGCTTATAAAATAAAAAAAATCACAAAATTGGTTAAAAAGACCAAAATTAACAATTCCTGGGTAAAAAGGACACTTAGATTTTGATACTGTTTAAATGAACAAAAATGTAAAAATAGCCAGGATGTAAACAGTTTCATCCTACCCATTTTCAAATACTTTTTCTTATTTTTAATTTACATCAGGATGCATCCAGTTTCATCCTTGCTATTTTTTAAGTTAAAGCCAGGATGAATCCAGTTTCATCCTTGCTATTTTTTTGTTGTCCATTTCACCCATACTACTTTTTACTCGTCCATTTGAACCATGTTTTAAAAATATTTGGACAAATAATCCATTTTCCGAAAAAATATTCAGCCAAGTTGGACATTTAAAGGATGCACTTTTTTTTTTTTTTTGTAAGTTTATGGAAAGCAAAGTCTTGTTTTTCTTTTGAAATGAGAACAGGAGGCAAACGATAACTCGTATATTCTTTTGTATTGTTGTTACCGTCTCTTGATTAGTCTACTATTTTGTACGGTTCCGAGAATGTGGTTTCCTCGTGAACTTGTAACCTCGGGAAACATGTTTTGCTTGGGAACACCTGCAATTTGTTCATAGACGAAAGCAAAGGATTTACCAGCTAAGTCCTCGGCGAAACAAAGAATGGATACACAGAAGATAAATGCATAGCAATTAACAAGTTCAATCACCACTTCTAATTAAATGGTATTACTTCATTACAATATCTCTTTATGCTCAGCAAAAGTACCATAACACAAAATAGAAGTGGTTGGCAGAAATTCACTTCCAACAAAGGTGCTAGAAATTCACTTCCAAGTTCAATCACCACTTCCAACAAAGGTGCTAGAAATTCACTGTTGCTTCCAGTTCCAGAACACAAAATAAAGTAGACTAATTAATAGGATTTTTTTACCAACGATATTAACTGTCCGGCTTAAAAATTAAAAATGAAAACAAAAAACACATAGGGTTGGTTGGCAGAATATGTCGATATATGCTAATTAACGAAGGGGCTCAATCCCTTTCTACCCTTCTTCATGCACTGGTACTTCCTCCTCTTACGCTTTCTTGATATCTTACTCCCCAAACTCTCACCATTATCTGAAGTCGCATTATTACCAGAACGTTCTACAATATCTTTTAAAGAAACAAGGGTATTCATGTGAGGAATTGCTTGAAGGCATGAAAGAGTCTTACCATCACGCTCCCAAAGCTTAGTTAAAGTTGATGTGATATTGTCATAGCTGTATATTTTCTTATGTTTATACCATAATAGAACTTCATTGCTTTTTGTAATCTCAAAGGGCCTGTACCTGTACCTGTTTGCGCCTTTGTACTTGTTTGGGTCATCGATATCCTGAACTCTTTACTCCAACTCTATTTGTGATCGTAGTACTCTGTTGATCTAGGTCGCAATATTCTCGCATTCTTGGTGTTTCTTTTTAATGCCCATACGAGGATTTCATCACGGCCGTAAACTATTGCACACAAGTTTCCCCCCAATAGCTCGAGTCTACCACTGACGCCATCATGTCTCTTAAAAAAATCAAAAGGTGGTGATGACACGTTCTTGAACTTCTCATCCGATAGATCGTAGGCGACAATCTTACACATCTTCCGGACTGTCTCACAAATCCAATGAATTGCTCCATTAACAAAGAGACCTGATTGCGAAAGGAATATTGTGTAAGGGATGTTTTCTTGTCCTCTCCACCCACTTTGAGAGCCAAGAGTACATACCTCAACATATCCCTTCCACCCACCGTTTAACCACTCGTAACAACATCTGACAACCTTATACTCATTAGTGGAAGGAAGGTATCCAAATCCAAGTACGAACCATCCGGCATATTTTGGTCTTCTTGGTCTTGGAATTACAAGGTATTCCCCTGTTACTGGATTGCAAATACCACCACAATAACCTTTTGTGACTTGATTATTCAAGTAATGACAAACCAAACCGTTGCATGAACCGACCATGTGATTATCAGAAAAACAATGCATTAGTTGCAAACTGTATTTTATACTGTCCAACTTTGTAAGTGTTCTGTTGGAGCAGTATTGATAATGATGGGGATTTAATTCATGCCGATCTCCATAATAGAGATGTACTTCTGTTCCTGATTTAGCTACTATATATCATCCTTAATGTCTGCACAGTGCCGGCCCTGAGGGGAGGTCAACGAAGGTTGACTTCGGGGCATCACGGACCAAGGGGCAACAAATTTAGTTTTTTTTGTCTAGGGTGGTTTTGTGTTAAAAACCAAAATGAAGGATTGTTTTGTGTTAAAAACCAAAATGAAGGATTAGATCGTGATAAAAAAATTTAAAAAAGGATATATTTTAAGAGATTTTGGGGCATATAGTAAATGGAGAGTTAGTTTAATGGTTTAGTGCAGGTTAATTTAATGAGCTTGAATCGTAATTGTTTGGTCAAACCCTAGTTTTAGATTGTAGTTATGCGAAAAATGTGAATCGATTCTCTGGGCTCGTAGCTAACTGCATGAACAAATGATGCATTGTTTGTAAATCTTATTGTTAAATCTCAACTTAAATCGACATTAGGCTTGTATTGACAATAATCCTACTTGTAATAGAAGATAATCCTACTTGTATAGTGATTATTGTGTTTATGAAAATTAAATGAAGTATGTAACCAAGTCTTTTGATGAAATCTATGATGCAACTAATGGTTTCACTGACGGTGAGTTAAAGACCAAGACCCATTTTATTTTTGTGTGTTTTTTTTTTTTAGTTTCCGGATGTTTTTTTGAGTTCGGTTTTCCGCTGATTCCCAAGAATCTGTCCGGGAGTTGTCGAAAATGGGGAAGTGATTACCGGTAAAAGAAAACAAAGGCATTAACTGATGAAAGAAAAGAGAAAGAATTTCTACAAGAGAAAATTAAATGTGCTGTAGTTATACGTTGTCGATATGTTAAGAATATTCTGGAATCATTTGTGTCTTTTTCTATGTGAATGCACAAGTTGAATCTGATTATTTTCCTTCTTATAACTCAACAATTAAAGGCTTAAATTTTCTGACAAAGTGCACTATAATCTTATTATGGTTATGTCATTACTGTGTAGCGGGGTCACCAAGTTGATTATATCCTTTTTATCTGTAAACATAGTTACTTAACAAATTTGGACACTAAGAGATGTGTCATTGATAAGGTTATTTTGAAAGTATCAGTGTTGTTTGGAATTAAAATATGCAGGTTGAATATGATGAAATTATATGTCGTCGGTTTTGCTAAAGGCATTCTAAAATATTTAGCGTCATTTTTTGTGTGAAAAATCAAGTCATATTTGATAATATTAGTTCTCATGATATTACCTTTTGTTTGTGCAAATATTATCTCAAGTGAGGTTGAATACTATCTTACCACATATTATTGCTGAGTTGGAGTCTATAGAGATTGCAGCCTTGAAATGATCCTGAATAAATTTGGAAAAGTATAGCTCTATTACAGGTTCATCATGATTATTTTTGGAAGCTATCGGAAAACAAAACATTTCTTTATTTACAATACTTCAAACACATAAAACATAAATAGATAACGTAATGTTAACCTAACTGACTAACATATTTTATATGAAAGAGGAAAACAACTATTGATCAAAATATTCAAACTAGATAATCCTAATCTTTTAATATTTAGAAAACTTATTCAAAGTTTTCTATATCCCCTCAAGTTGGTGCATAGATATCAGTCATATCGAACTTGCCTCCTAAGGAATCAAAAGTAAGCTTGAATAAGCCATTTATAAGAATATTTATTATTTGCTGAGCAGTCGGAATAAATGGTAAAAAAAGAATGCTTCTTTCTTGATCTTCTTTATTATAAAGCATCTATCAATTTCTATGTACTTTATTCATTATGTTGAATTTGATTCTGTGTAGTGCTTTTCCCTGTTCTTGTAATACAACTTTATTGGAATATTCAATGGCACTGCTAATTCGTCGACGATTTTCTTCAGCCGTATTATTTTGCAGATTCCATTAGATATGGCTTTAACTCATCCTATGCATTACTTCTTGCAACTACATTTTGTTTCCTGATCTTCTAAGTAAATAAATTTCCCCATACATATGTGCAATAACCAGAAGTGGATCTTCTAAATCTGCCTCCGTAAAAGCTTTATTCTTCTTGAACCATAATTCCGTAAACCGCGTCCAAATGTTCTTTCTTTAGAGAATGCATGAATTGACTTAATCAGCTAACAACGAACGCATTATCATGACGAATATGTGCTTAATATCCTAGTTTCTCAACTATCTTTTGGTACCTAGTTATTTTAACTTGTAGATTTTCTTTACGAAATCCAAGTTTTTTTTACTAGCATCATTAGGTGTATCAATTAGTTTACAGTCATTAATTAAATTTGTTTCATGAAGAAGAGCCGCCACATGCTTATGTTGTATCGCCAGTTACTAAGGAAACACTTCCAGTGTCCTAAATCCTTTGTTTCAAATTCCTAAGATAATCCTGCCTTCAGACTCTCCAAGTCACTCACATCATCACCAGTTACTATGATGTAGTCACATATGCCATCAACTCTGCCACCTGACCATATTTCGAGTACCTTATGAACATTGTGTGATCTACTTGAGCTTGAGTATACCCTTGTTTATTTACAACATGAGTAAACCTTTTGAACCATCCATATATGGGTTTCTTTTAGTCCATAGAGACCTTTCTTTAGCTTGCTTACTTTCGAACCAAACTTCTCCTCAAACCATGGTGGTGGTTTTATGTAAGCTTTCTCCTAGAAATCACCATTCAAGAAGGTGTTTTTGATGAATGATATAAGCGCTAATTAAGATTGGAACAATCGATAAGAAACAATATTCATTTTCACAACAAGAATGAATGGTTCAGTATAGTCCATGTTATAAGTCAAATTTAAGTCTCATCTTTAGTGTAAATTCTAGCTTCCCATCTTCTTTTGTTCACGAGTTTCTGAGATTAGTTGATTGTGCTCCAGTCGAGCTGGAGTCCAGGTTTTCTGATTATATGCATTAGATTGCAGATCATAACGGTTAATTTTCGATAATTATAATATTACTGCTCCATTACTACATCAATATATGTCCTTGAGTCTGTTACCAATTCTCACCTTAAGAACATTTTTCCCAGGATCCAGAACAACCTCTTAATACAATTATGATGGGCTCGTTATGTTCAGGGGGTTTTGATGATATTTTGTTCAATGATAAGTGTTTACTTATATTTTATGGTCTATGGAGCATGGTGTTTTCTCATAAAAAAATACCCCCAGAATAAAGGTTCATACCCCATCAATTAAGGATTATCATGCGACTTGTATTAAACAAACATATTTTATTGATTATACATGTTTTTCTTTTTTTCATTGTTTTAATACAATGAATTTTCTTTTGTTTTTTAGTTAAAAGAAAAATATCGTCCTCTCTCCTGAATCTGCAAAAATATCTAGGATTCTGGGCTATGGTATCTTTGGAAACCACCATTCTAGTTGGTACTCACGACCTCCAATTTCGGTCAAAGCACTGCAAGCGAGTTTCTTATTGGAGCAAGATGGTCTCTATGCATTTGATTTTTTTTCCTTAGTGTTCCTCGACATGTATACCTTACACTAGTGGCGAATCCAAAGTAAGGCCACTGGGGTCACCGGACCCCTAATTTTCTGGTAAAAAAAATCTCCCATGTAATATTTTCTGGAGATAATTTCGTGCCCCCACAAAGTTTTACGCCAAAACCTGTAATGTATATTGTTCTGTAATTAATTTTTTCGTATAACCCAATTCCACAGTCCACGAACTCGAAAACTTTCCTAAAATTAAGTTTAACTTTGTAGAAAATCCCTACTTTACTGAAATCAAAAAATGATTTCCTTGAAGTTCGTATATTGTTCACAATTTCCACTAGTACTTCAGATTAGGCCAAACAAGGAGAAAAGGAGGAGAAGTGGAAAGCAAATTTATTGGTTGGGAAAAGGGCGAAAATGGTGTAGCATGTGGGTGTTATTGCGTGGTTAGGAAAAGGGTGAAATTGATAGTGGGTTTATAATTTCTGTTTCAGATAAATTGATCAATTTTAAGGGGAACGTCTTGCTGTATATATTCAAATAGCATGCGGGTGTTACTGCTTGGTTTTGCTACCGTAAGAAAATTAAGTTGCTTTTAAGTTTACTTGAAATAATTCTTCCATGGATTAATAATCATTATACAATAGATTTTTTCGTTTACATGTTTAGTTATGTTCTCATATAAAGCGCGCCCCCAGTGAACTTTCGTTCCGGATTCTCCACTTCCTTACACCACTTGCTTATGTTTATCTTTTTATTGATGAAGCTAGGTATCTTTCGAGATTAGATGTGGTATCTGTTTTTTCTATTAAAATTGTTCTTTGGCTTGATTTTTGATTGATTAATGAAAAATATTCATTATTATTATTTACTTTTTTTCTTTTTTATGTTGTAGATGAATATACCAGCGGTATCCTTTGCACGAAACATATAAATTTTAAGTATGATGAGGATATGAATATTCACAAACCTTTGAAGGTTAAGTATTATCTTTTAAATTCCAAATTGGACATTGATTGGGATTCCAATAAGAAGCTATCTTACTTTCACGAAATTCCAGTACGAGTTAAAACCTGCTACTTCTGAGTGTAAGAATTATAAAGTTGAGAACGAGTTTCTTAACAACCATATAATTGATTTGAACATTAATTTTGAAAATGTTTAGAAACAACTTAACCTTTCAGAAGTTAGACCTTTCCTGAAGATGTGTCTGAGATCTCAAACTAGTAGGATTCTTTCCAGGAAACAACTTCGGGAAACGTTCTACTAGCGACTCCTCAGACTCCACCAGTTGCTCTTATAGGCTCTTCGACCTCTAATGAATCTAATGATGCTCTAAATGTTGATAAATAATTATGCTAATCAGTCAATCAAAACTGATAAATCGAGTGCTTCTGTAAATAGATGAAGTTGATCAATCAAGTGCTTAGGCCTATTCCTATGCACCACCTCAAAAAAATTTATTTGACATGCCATATGGCATGCCAAATGAGCTTCCCCACTATGGTAGATATGCAAAACTGATTAAAGTGAAAAATGTATTTGTGTTGGGTGGGACCATAATGAATAAGTATTATAGTATATTTAGTGGAACCCTTTTATAGAACAATTGGGGGATACGAAAATTAATTGGGTGATATAGGAAAAAGACAAAAACGAGATTTAAATAGTAAATCAAGGTCAACCCGTTATCCGGGTAATTTATATAATTTCTAAAACCCCTCACTAATTATGTTTAGTGGTTAAATATAATTAGTTAACTTAATATATTAGTTTGATAATCATTAGAATAAATTATTATTATTGAATTTTTTGATGCCACAACATTAAATCAAGATATTTATGATCATGAAAGTTTAGGTGAAGAACCAACCCAGGAAAGTAAACAAGCTGAACATACAAGTGCTCCAATTACTCATCTATAGGTATTGCTGTATTGAAATTTGATTTTTTATTCATTGAATTCGTCATTGTTATGACTGAAAAACTCAGTGTCGCCATTGTAAAATTATGAATATCATGCTGGCAGGGACCAAATCGGCATGGTATTCATACTTTCTCACCATGCCGGCACACAATAACCCCCAATTTTGAATTGTAAATACACTCTCGGCACATAAAGTTCATTATAAAGCATGCCAGTAGTAGTGCCGGCACATGATGCAAAATATTGTGTATGTTTTTTTCCTCAAATCGGCACGGTACACTTGGGAATCGACCATGCCGAAACTAGATATCGACATGGTATTCAAAATAAAAACCATGTGGACACTAGATATCGACATGGTATCCAAACTAAAAATAATACCGGCACAATATATCAGCATGATATTCAAACGAAAAACAATGTCGACACAAAGTATCGACATGGTATTCAAACTAAAACAATACCGGCACAGGAAATCGGTATGGTATTCATCATGAACACAATGCCGGCATAAGAAAAGTTTCAGTTTATGATTCTAACCCAAACGAAGTTTTAAGAACTTGTTAGGGTTTAATTTTGATTTTGATTTCTTTAGGATAAACTTACACAAAAAGTGGACATAGATATAAATTTTATTTTTTAGTTTTATGTTTTTAAAAGGTCTTTTAGTATTCTCGCCCCCAAAAAACACCTCTTAGCGGACACTATTGAATGGGTACAGTAATTTATATCCCCCAATTAATATAAGTATCCCCCAATTGCGCGTTCTTTTGATATAATTATATTTTACAAAAGTGAAAAAGTAGGAGAAAATGAGAGATTATGTGTGTGTGTCTATATATATTACTCGGAGATAAAGATATTATGCTCGACGGAGTCTCTATCACTCGGTAGAGACTCCATCGTGTATGCCTAAGTGACATTCATTCCATATAGGCAGGTGAATTTGGTACTCTGTCATACCCATAGTGGGTGCTACAGTGACAAATGATGGTGTTTGACATGTGCATAGGAATAGGCCTTATGCAGTGAAAGTTGAACAACTGAAAATAAATTGTAAAAATCAATGGAAAATTTCTCTTTTTTCTTTCAAAATTTTCTTTTATGATTTATTCAAGTCTATTTGTATTTTGCAGTTAACTCGTTTATTTTATATAAATTTGCACTCATTTGACTATTCCCTCCCTTTTTAATTTTGGGAGCTTTTAAGTTCAGATTCTGATACAATTTTCAGTGATGTTAGTTCAGATAATGGATGTAGCGAATTTGATCCTCTTCTTTTCAGATAGCTAAAAAAATTCAACTCATCTCTTCACCTTAAGTTGGTATTGAACTTTGTTTTCATTTATTGATCAAGTTTATAATTTCTTGACCTATTTTTCCTTTAAGATCTAATTTCAACCAAAATCAGATTGTTGGGTTCAGTTAATCTATTGCTCAAATCCTTTCTTTGATTAAGATTCAAACCTCTTATAAGTCTAATAATCCAGATTCTTAATTTTATGATATTTTGTGGCCTTCAATAGTCTAGATCTTGGGCCTATACTTATTTTGACTTTTGACCATTTTATGTAGTTCTAGGTTAGTTCAGATCGATTCTTTCGTGGAACCTTTTTTTCCCGACCTGGTCTTTTCTTATTTTTCGATCTAAGTTATAATTAAACTTCGTCTATGGTCTCATTATTTCTTGACATTTTAAAATCTCCCCCTAACTTTTTCAGGTCTTTAGTTTGTGTATTTTTCTTTGAGATATCTGAATCTTGTTTACAGATTATTCCTTTAATTGCTTATCTTATATTTTTTTTTCTCTTGTTGGTGCTGATGGGAATTTTGCTGAAATTGTAACGAAGATGGAAAGTTCTTACTTCGAGGTTCCTGGACATGATACCATCATGTGTTGTCAGCTATTAGTTTGGAGCTTTAGTTATTGATCTTATGTTTCGGCTGGTCTCTCACCAAAATAGGTCCTTTTGATCTTTATCTCTTTATATCGTGACTTTGGTTTATATACCTTATGACTTGTAGACTGGATATTGTATTTTTAGTTATTGACCAATATTTCGAGATGTAAGATGTCGAGCTTTGCAAAATTTTACTTATTTTCACTTCGAAGTATTTGAGAGCATCTCGTGCTTCAACAGTTTTCAGCAAGTATTAATATGTTACTTCAGTGTTTTAAAGAGTATTTTAGACCTTCGTTTTTGAAATATAACGAAATCCGGTACTTCACTTTAGTCTCCAATGAGTACCAAGTACTTGATTTTATTTCATATAATATGAAATCTAGTGATTATTTCAGTTTTTCACTATGGTCCTTATTCACTTGGTACCTTGCAAGTATTTTTATACTTCACAAAAGTAAGCTTAACTTTGTATCAGTTTTCCTATCTTGCTGAAAAGCTGCAGATTTTGATTCAATTTAAGAAGATTTAGGTACTGTACCTAGTTGGAAAGCTATAGCTAGGTTTTCGAATTTTAATAGTGTGTCTAATAGAACTTTCAGATATACGAATATAGTTGAACTAAAGTTGTATATTATGGATGAATAAAATTTTATTACAGATATAGAGTTTTGCTAACATTATCAGTTCAGAGATTCATATAAGATAATTTTATCTTCCTCTGGTAGTTGTAGGTACTGGTAATACTTCATTAAGTGAGAAGTATTGTATGGGTAACTCAAATCTTCACCCAACAAATTATTCAACTTATATGACCCACGACCCGTGTTTTCAGAGATGATGTAAGGACCTTTCCAAGTTGCTTCAAGTTTACCAAGCTTGTTATCAGGGATTCTTGGAAATACTTCTATGAGTACTGTAAGTCTTCACATTGAAATTCTCTTGGCCTAACAACTTTTTGATTTTCTGCATATTCCTTTGATGTTTCTCTAGCTGCATATTTCTTTGATGTTTCTCTATTTAGATTAATCTCTTCTAAGCTTTTGAAGATTATCTCATCATTCATTTTTGAGTTTACATGATATGCATCGATGTAAAAACTATTAAGTAGATTGACTTGTTACTCTAGAAAAGCTCTAAACGAGTATTCTGATAAGTTATTATTTAATGCATATCTTCAACAACAAAGGTGCTGATACGATTATGTGTAGAATCATAAAATAACTTGAAGTACAAAGAGCTCTGGCAGATGTTGAAGATTCAAGAAATCAAGCATGATGGATATTGAGCTGAAAGGTTTATTTTATTTAATCAGTATATATTTTTTTATTTTTTTATTAATATGAAATAAACGATTACATAGTTTTTAGTTGGTATCCGAGTAACAAGTTCAGCACCAACTCCTTTTTGAATAGAAATACCCATTCTGTGATAAATAAAACTACCTAAACCACTACCAGCGTCGTGGTTAATGATGTAGTTTTGAAGTGTGGTAAGAAAGGGATTCGATACTCGGACTATTTTGAAGGTTTGGTTTAAGACAAATAAAATAATTTATATAGGAAATAAAACAAAGGATGATGACAATATTGAGAGATGACTGGGAATCAGGATTCCACCATATAACTCAATCATGCGCTTCATATATTTAAGTTATAGCTCAACTAATAATGAATATTGACTATTATTCTTTTCCAAAGTAGATTTTTGAAAAGCAATGATTGTAAATCGAAAGCATGGGATATCGAAAGACTTAACCTAAGCATAACCCATCAATAAAATAACAACCATTCAATAAAAACCATAAAACAATTAATAATCAATGCAAAAGTCATAAAAGAATTAAATATAATTACCACATGCATGAAATATGGCTTCCTCCGTCATCCCAGTATTGGTGTTTATCTCCTCATGTTGGAAACACGCTCAAAATTGGTATTCATAGCTCAAAAAGTGTTTACAAGAGGTGAAACATAATAAAGTAGTGAAATTGCAACGACTGTAAGTGTACAAAATTACTGTTACAAAAAACGATAAATCTTTTGTGATGCAAAATGAACGACTGTCTGTATGTGTCTGTTCTTCGTGTTCTTGAGAACGACACCTCTTTTCTGTCGTCTGCAACTCTTCTCCTCCTCTTCACCTGTTGTTGCTGCAACTCCTCCTGTAGCGTGATTTTATGCATATTCTCTACCCCAAAGTCTCGAATCCCATTCTCTGGGACTTGTAAACTCTTATTTATATATCACAGGCCGATGATAACTCCAAGAAATCTCCAAAATATCCCCTTTTTCTTTCCTGCAAGTTTCGGATTTTCTTTCCTTATAAACTCTCTTTGTGGCTTCTGTTACCTTGTTTATCTCAACCTTCCTGTTATAATGGAATCCTTTAGAATATCTTTTCCACCACCCTACGTAACTTCCAAAAGTATAGCTACACAAAACCCGATAACTTTCTTCTCCGTGTTTCATTCTGAACCGATTAACCCCGTGTTTTTTTCTTCGAAACCATACCTCCTATATCGCTGTATAATCCAGACAGTCCCAAAACAGTTGAAATCCATGAGAAACACGTCCAGTACTCTTCTAGAAAATCCAAACAAACCCGAGAATATTTAACTCCCCTGTTTTTCCTTCAATCGAGTTATCCAACCAAATTTAACCAATTCGAACGACCATACCATCCTTGTTTCGTTATTACAAGCCAGCTTCACAAGATTTAGCGCTTTAGTCTCCTTAATTCCTACCCACATCTCGAACCCATATATATGAGACTTCGCTGTCCATTTTCTCCCGCCAAAACTAAATTTGAATGAAGAAGATGGTCGCCCCTTATCCAATTCATGGGTGCCAATATTTGTGGGGGTGTAAATAGCAATTAGGTTCCCCTTATCATATGGGGGGTTCCTTTAGTGATTTTCTGGGTTATTTTTAACACTTTTCGTGGGTGCATTCAACACTTCGTCCGGGTGCCAACAACATTTCTTCGGGGTATATTTAGTGATTCCTCCGGAGGGTGCAAACATCACTTTCCGAGTCAATTTCTCCACAAGAGCTTATTTCTCCAAAAACACCTACAAAGACATAAATAACCAAATAAGTACAAAATTGAACACTAACAATACATGTAATTAAGGCCAAAATAGACACATAAACGCGTCTATCAAATACCCCCAAACTTATTATTTGCTAGTCCCGAGCAAATCAAAACTACAAAATAAAATCCTAATTCACTGTCACAAGCATCGTCGGTTGCATTTAGCGTATGCAACAAGCCTTTAAACCCCTAGGTGGCCCTAGTGGCCGAGTTATAGTCTCGGGAGGGCTTAACAGAGGTATACCCACAAAACCTTTACTCCAGACCCTATCTATCTAGGCAGAACCTTGGAAGGCACTAAAGAATCTCCTTTGTTGGCATACTTATTGACTACAGGAGGAAGTACCCTGATGCGAAATTCCAATTGTTGTAGACGAGTTTGCGCTCAAGCATACAAAAATTCATATATAAGTTACAGAGCTCTACTCAGATAGTCGCACTATGGACATCAATATCCGGAGTCAACAAATCACATGGATAGATTAAGAATGTGGATATAGAAAAACGTAGATGGTTTTGATGTTGACTAAGATGAACGGTGTCTCCTATATCTATATGAAGGCCACTGCCAAGATGAACCTATTCTAATGGACTGAAATACTGGTCTGGACTAATATCAACACACTGACATATACAAGGGAACCGGTGGTCGATAATCCTAACTCTAGGTCAACTCAGCTGGCATATACACGGGTACCAGTAGTCGACTTTATTGAATTTATTCCGGTTGGTCTGGTGGTCTAGTCTCGCTTTTTTTTCTTTTTCTTTATTTTTAGTAACTCAATCACTCTATTTCATCCTAGCAGTGGTACCACTTGAATAGTGAGCCCCACCTAATCACTTAGAGGAACATATTTAAAAAGAAAACAAAAGTGAAAAGGATTCAACGAGATATGGTGAAACTACCATGTTTTTTTTCTTTCTAACACCTGAGCTATGTGCTTTTATGAATAGACTCTTTAGATGTTTCCATCTAATCAGATTGATTCCTAAACTCCTACAACCAAGATGCTTCCATCCACTTAGATTGGTTAGTGTCATCCTTAATAAGCATAAATTTCTAGGGTCTGGAGTTTAATAATTGCAACTAAATAATTTCTCCCCTACCCCAAACTTAAATCTAACATTGTCCTCAATGTTTTAAAGATGAAATTAAAAGCATGAACAAGGAGAAACGGTTACCAATTGAAGCAAAAGAGTCAAGGAAAGATATTACTGTGTTGCTTGCATGAGATTGGGTTACCTCCCAAGAAGTGCTAAGTTTAAATTCCTCAGCCAGACGTCAAATACCACAAAATGGTGAATTACCTTTACAAATCATATATATATATAGACGAAACAACTGTGGATAAACAATACCAAATAAAACTGCCACAATTATGAGACAACTGCACCGGATTAGAAATATGAACAGACAAAGCACAACCTGATCTAAACTTTCTTGCAAGACAACTGGGTTTAACTGTGGCGCCCACTTGGGCTTCATATGAGTGTCTTGACTAAAATATTCATTCGCACTACAGGGCTCTAATAGCTGGATTTTCTCCTGGACAACATCAGGAGGATTGGTTGAATCGGGAGAGACTCAAGTAATACCTCACGTATACTAGGATCGAGTCCTAAGTTAGGGACTTCTAATGGGGATACGTAATTATCACTACCCCCAAACTTAGGGTAATCAGTATTCTCAGACAAACCTCTAACTATTGCTTGAATTTTCGGATCCTCAGAGTCTTTAAAATACTGAAGAGTTTCTTCTAGATCATTACCCCCAAACTTAGGGTCAACACTACTCTCCGTAAGGCCTAGCACGATGGCTTGAATTTCAGGGTCTGTAGAGTCTTTAAATTACTTGAGAGCTTCTTCTAGTTCAAAAGTTTAGTCACCTAACTGACTTAAGAGAATTGTCTCATCATATTCATTTAAGGAATCACCAAATAAAGTGTCGTCCCAATTATCCTGAACTAGATCCTGAACTAAAGTGCTAATCATATCCACTTCCTCTAATTCATCAGAAGGTTGTCTGGTAACATTAAATATATTTAGTCCAGTGGTCATATTACCAAAGGATATGTTCATAAGTCCGGTCCTACAGTTGATGATACATCAGCTGTGGCTAAAATGGGTGACCTAAAATCACCGGTATTTGAGCACTAGGGTCCTGAACAGGCTGGGTGTCTAGAACAACAAAATCCACTGGATAAATAAATTTATCAACCTCAATCAGAATATCCTCCATGACACCACGAGGTACTTTGACAGACCTATCAGCTAATTGTAGTGTCATTTTTATCGGTTTCAACTCTGCAAGACCTAGCTGGGTGTACACGTGGTAAGGAATTAAGTTAAAACTAGCTCCTAAGTCAAGTAATGCCTTATCAACCATGTGATTACCAAATGTACAAGATATGATGGGGCATCCAGGGTCTTTATACTTAGGGGTTTTTTAGTTCAGAAGGATTGAACTTACTTGGCCAGCTAAAAAGGCTTTCTTATGGACATTAAGCTTACGCTTTCGTGTACAAAGATCCTTAAGGAACTTGGCATAAGCAGGCATTTTCCTAATTGCTTCTAATAAAGGGATGTTAATATTCACCTGCTTAAATATCTCCACTATTTCGTTGAAAGTAGACTCTCTCTTTGTTGGAGCTAACAACTGTGGATATGGGGCTTTGGGCACAAAATGAGACCTTTCAGGAACCATATTGGCATCACTAGAAATTTTATCGGTCTCTTCAGATAGTGGCTCCTTCTGGGGCTCATCCTCGGCACTAGATTGAGGTTCTACATTATGTCCACTATTAGGCATGGAAACCTTATTGTCTACCGTTTTACCATTCCTAAGGGTTGCTATAGAGTTCACATGATCGAAACTCTTTCTCTCTATAGGATAGTTCATGAATTCTTATGGGATTGGGTAGTGGTTGATTGGGGGAATTTCTCTTTTTCTTTTTTGCTCAAAAACTCTGCAATTATACTAACCTGATTTTTTAGCTCTGAAATATCCTGAGAGTTTTCCTGTAAACCTTTCTCAACCGTTCGCTTAAATTCTGCACTGTTATGAGATAAGATGGTGAGAGACTCTTCTAAGCTCATGATTTTTTTATCTGACAGGTTCTGATACTGATCTGGCCCTAAATGGATCTTAGTATACCCAAAACCTTGGAGAGTGCGAGAATTACTATACTGCCTTGATTCTGGCCCTTAGACCAATGAAAATTAGGATGGTCTCTCCAACCATGGTTATAGGTCTCAAAATAATCAAATCTCCGATGGTTTTCAAACCTATAGTTTTTATAAAGAGCATGGGCTTTCTATTCGTATCTAGCATGGTGTGACCCTTGATTCATTTCTAAGGCCTCTAGATGCCTAAGAATATCTGACCCATAATCAACTCTATTGATCCTATGGATATGATTTCTAGGTATTTCTGGTAATCTCATTGAATCCCATTGCCTAGTTTTCTCAGCTAACTTAATGAACTCGTCAAAACATTCGTCTGGGTCTTGATGGGTAAATTCTCCACCACTAATTGTTTCTACCTGCATACGGGTTTCATTATCAAGGCCCTCATATAAAATTTGGGCCATGTGGGCTTTTTCAAAGCCGTGATGTGGAAACTGGTATAACAATTCACTAAACCTTTCTACATAATCATGAAGTTTTTCACCTAATTTCTGCTTAAAGTTTTGGATAGACTGCCAAACAACAGTAGTCTTATGGTGTGGATAGAATTTCCTAACAAATTCCTCTACAAGACCATCACAGGTGGTAATTGTTTTAGAAGGAATAAAATGATACCACTCATTGGCTTTCCCGTCGAGAGAGAAGTGAAATAAACGTAACCTAAGCACATCTTTGGAGACATTCGGATAGTTCATTGTGTCACAAATCATTTCAAAGTCTCTTATGTGGGTATACGGGTTCTCATTCTCTAACCTCCTAAAGGTACGAAGCATGCAAATAGTCTCAGGTCTAATATCAAATTGGACCGTAGAAGCTGGTAGAACCACACCTGGATCATGCACTACTCTAGACGGGTTCAAACGATCCCTAAGGGTTTTAACCGGGACTTCATCATCATTTTCTTTAACCATTTCGGTAAAAACTGAAGTACCACCGATATATGTGTAACGGGCCGGACTCAAATTAAAAAGATCGTTTTCTTCAAGTCTATTTCTTACCCGTTTCCAACGGCGCATACACAAGCAAGAATACTAATGTAGCAAGGAAATCGTGCACATGCAAATGCAGGGTTTACTAAATTAGGTAACCTTGGACTACCTCAGCAAAATATACCTAAAGGTACGAGGCTGAGGCTTGTAGAATTTCGGCTGGTAACTCCCATAAGGCCCAAGGCATGGGTTCAGCGTACTTTTCCACGGGTTTCCTAAATTCAGTAATTCTGACGATGCAATTGGAGTCTGCAGCGTGTTTTTTTATAAATAAAATACTAAAATAAATAAATAAACATACGATATATACAAATACAAAAATAAAGAAACTAAAAACTAACAAAAATAAATAAAAGTCTTGGATTTTCTGTACTGATTTAGGCAAGTCCAACCTTCCCTTTTTAGCTTCCAGCAAACCTGCAAACCAAAAACAAAAATACCCAAAGTAAAATCTAACAAAAGAAAAGAAAAAATAAATAAACCTAAAATAATCTAAAACCTAACCTAAAGGCAAGTCCGCGTCGGCGGCGCCAAAAACTGATGTAGTTTTGAAGTGTGGTAAGAAAGGGATTCGATACTCGGACTATTTTGAAGGTTTGGTTTAAGACAAATAAAAGAATTTATATAGCAAATAAAACAAAGAATGATGACAATATTGAGAGATGACTGGGAATAAGGATTCCACCATATAACTCATTCATGCGATTCATATATTTAAGTTATAGCTCAACTAATAATAAATATTAACTCTTATTCTTTGCCAAAGTAGATTTTTGAAAAGCAATGACTCTAAATCGAAAGCATAGGATATCAAAAGACTTAACCTAAGCATTACCCATCAATAAAATCACAACCATTCAATAAAAACCATAAAACAATTAATAATCAATGCAAAAGTCATAAAAGAATTAAATATAATTACCACATGCATGAAATATGGCTTCCTCCGTTATCCCAGTATTTGGGTTTATCTCCTCATGTTGGAAACACGCTCAAAATTGGTATTCATAGCTCAAAAAGTGTTTACAAGAGGTGAAACATAATAAAGCAGCGAAATTGCAGCGGCTGTAAGTGTTAAAAAATTACTATTACAGAAAAGGATAAATCTTTTGTGTAGCAAAATGAACGACTGTCTGTATGTCTGTTCTTCGTGTTCTTGAGAACGACACCTCTTTTCTATCGTCTGCAACTCTTCTCGTCCTCTTCACCTGTTGTTGCTGCAACTCCTCCTGCAGCGTGATTTTATGCCTATTCTCTACCCCAAAGTCTCGATTCCCCTTCTTTGGGACTTGTAAACTCATTTATTTGTGTTTTCATTAGGTCATATCACAATGCATCATTTGTGTTGTCATTAGTCAGCTCACAATGGTTTATTTGCGTTGTCATTAGGTCATCTCACAATGGTTTATTTTTGTTTTCATATGGTTGATATGAAAAAGTTTCTTGCAATGGATATAAACTGTTGTCGAAGCCACAAAACATTTAGCAGCCATCCCCCACCACCCCACCCCATACTACAACTTCTGGAAAAACGTTGTCATACCCTTTCGACTACGATTTTTCCGTGTTGTCCAAGGCCGTTTTTCGTAGTGAAAAAAAACATCAGTGCAATACCAAACTATAGTAACTGTTGTCTCAATTTTGGACTAACTACATGCGACCAGCTAACATATTATGCTTCCGGGATATAAGCATTTACGAGAAGCCAGATGCACCAGAGCGATGTAGCTTGAAAATCTTTGAGCTGAACCAATATAAGTGACCGGTCATATATATATCGCAACTTCATTTTATTTCACATTATGCATCTAATCTAATGTATTTACATTCAATTGATAACCATTGTTTTCGAAAACGAACGAAGGTACGCAAACTTCGTTTTGTTTGTATATGTAACCTGTTATAGGGGCGGCAATGTGATAGTAATGTCTATCTAGTTGGTTAGGGAGTGTTCCAATGATTTTTTTACCCTCCCCATTTTTAAACCTAAACCAAAGTTAAATTGAAAATATGTGTTCTTTCTCCTTCTCTTCTCTTCTTCCCATCTACCGTAACCTCCATTAAAACTGAAAATTTCATCGTCTTCAATTAATAGGTGATTCAAAAATTAATCAAATGTTATGACTTATAAGAGGTATGTTATGAAAATCCCAGTTAGGGTTTAGTTTATTTTGTTCGATTTAAGCTTAATTTCTATCAAAACTTAGTGTTTTAAATGAAAAATGAAATTCAAATTTCTGGGTTTATGTGAGTTATGGTTGATTTTAACTCTATTACGAACCGTAACTGGAGATTTGTATGTTGTTACGGTTGGTAATAGTTCAGTTACCAACCGTATGTTTTTATACCTGAGAATTTTCTTCAGTTACGGTTGGTAACCATTTTAGTTTACGAACATTAACTCAGCTACGGTTCGTATCGAGCATTTGGTTATCAACCGTAACTCAGTTACGGTTCATATCGAGCATTTTGTTACCAACCGTAACTGAGTTACGGTCCGTATCGAGCATTTAGTTACCAACCGTAACTGGTTTTACGATTGAGTTTTCCCCAAATTTAACCAGTTACGATTGGTAATTCATATTTTACGAACCGTAACTATGATTTACGGTTGGTTACGAGAAAAATTCCAATAGTAATTATCTCTGAAAATGTAAGAAAATTGAACTTTTTACGTATTTGAGCAACAAAAAGCTAGTTGGGACTAATTTAGAAGCATACCTGGTCATTTTCAGGCACTGTTCTTCACTTTGTAGGTTAATTTCCTAAATTGATTGAGATTGGCCTTCACTTTGGGTTAAAACATCTCTACCATCTCCAAACTTTTTTTATTTTAAAAAAACTCTAAAATTTGATTTTGTTTTGATTTAGAGTTAATTGAAGTAAAACTTAATCATTAACACTAAACTAGATTATCAAAACTAAACAATGTAAGCCTTAATTAGTCATTTTCAAACTTTTTTATAAGGGTCATTTGAAATTACCATGTAATAACCCTTTTTGTCTTATGACCTGCCGCCCCTCTAATAAAACTTGTCGCCCCTATGACAGGGTTGTTCTATATACATGTTCATTATTATACCAGTGACCCATTATGGATTATATTTGTTGTTCAATAAATAATTCAATGGTTTTGTATCCTTTCCAAATTATCACATGATGGTAAGTTCCCGTAAACGAAAACGAAGAGCCGTCCGAAACTACCGTGGGATGAGTCGGCAAAGAAAGACATGAGAAAACTTATCACCGGAGCAGGCGTTGGACAGACAAGCACGGAGAGCAGCGATCCACGTGGAAGAGGTAGGTTTCAGGTACGCTGACTAACAATCCACTTCTTTTCTGCCTGTCGATTTCATTTGTTTCCTTTTCCCTTAAACCCGCGAACACGTAACTGAAACCTGCAGATTGTGAAAGGGGGGAATCCCCCTGTAGCGCTGCAGTAGGCAGAATTGTGAAGGGGACACCCAGTAGCTTCTGCAACAGGGACATGATGTAAGTATGCCCACATATATTAATGGTCGATAATTCGTAATCCCATTAAAACGGGGATTAATTGTCATCTGGTCCAAAACAAAAACAATTCGCGGCGCGGATAGCGTCAAGTATTTTTGCCTGCCATAATGCGGGTTGTGCGAGGCTCGACAGACCGGCGTAAAAATTATGTCGTACATTTATGAGATTACTCTATAGCGACCCGGTACTTGCTACTGAAAAAGACTTTGGATTTGGATTTGGATTTGGATTTGGATTTGATAAGTTCCCATAGGACAAAAAAATATATTAATATGCGCACTTTTTCACTACCCTGTTTTAGACGTCAGTAGAATGTATCCGGATAAATGCGATATATGTCTTTTGGATAGTCCGCAAAAAGCAAACTAGCCAATACTGTAGGAATACATGTCAACGAACACAACCGCTTAACCACTTTACCTGCAGATGATTGAATGTTAGCCGCCAAAGATCGAATATTTGGCCATCTAGCTATCTACTTCAACCCCTTGACAAATAAAATCCTAAAAGATATAAGCCTTTTTCTAATGAGAATAATGATGAAGACACTTGGCAACATATAATTAGTTTAAAAATTACAAAGCCAAAAGAAAGACTTCGCTTTCCGTGTTTGAAATTTTATAGAACAAATTCAATGTGGAAGTCGAATACATATTATGACTCTTTTTTCAAATTAATATATAAAAGAAAAAAAAACCCGACATACTTCACACATAGTTTACAAGAAAATAAAAGGATGAAGTAAATAAAATCTACATATATTTCTTATCTTTTCTTCACCTATATAATGTATTCACGGTGCGACACCACATCAAAAATGCAACGCCACAGGATGGGGCAAAGCCCCGCACACACCAAATAAAATATGCATGCCACGAGACGGGGCAAATAAAAAATACATAACCACGGGGACGAGCGAAGCATGCACACACCAAGTTAAAAGAATCGGGCACAAATCTAGTTGTAATTGTAATTTTGTTATTGATTAATTTAGGGTGATTTGTTGCATTCCCGAGTTTGCCCCTAAGAAAAATATTTCCACAAAATTTGTAAGTATTTTGTTTATATATTGTTCTAACAAAATAGTTATCTTTTATTATTATAGTGGTGAAACAAAAATAAAATAAAATTGGGGGCATAAAAAACGATTTCTTCGGAGAAATATTTTCTCGACCCTGTTACAACTTCTTTAGTTCGTCCGTTTTTGTTGACACCGGATCATTCGACATTTGGTTTGGAGGTTCAACTCTTGAGTGTGATTATTATGATGCTACGCTAATATAATTGAATTTGTTAGTGTTCTTGAAAATTATGGCTTATGAAATTAGGGTTTTATCACCTTTTGAGAGAGAGATAAGGAAGCAACGCTAAGGGAAGATAGAAGAGATTCGGGTACTTGAAATTGAGAATTTTAAGATTAGGGTTTTTTTTTTCTTTCCCAAATTCACGTTGAACCTTAATTGAGGTTCTACGGTAACTTCATGAGTGATTTAAGGTTTTATTTGGTAACTGATGTAGATGTTTTACCGATGAAGTTTATTAGGTTAGGTTTTTCTTGCTTTATTAAGCCTTTTGTCATTCTTTATGGTTACTGTAATATGTTTTTTTCTTCCCTTCTAATCGTTGTTTCTACTAAGACCTTGTTTGTTTGCAGCTGACTTGACGTCTGGGTCTGAGTCAACTCCTGAATCATGCTGAGTCAGTAGTCAGATCATTTGGTTTTATTTCTTGACAGACCTTGACCCGAGATCTGACTCAGAGGCAATCCATGAATGCACGTCAGGCACAACGTAATCAATATTAGATTTCGGTGAATATCGTCCGGGGATCGATATACAATATTTCGGTGAATATATCGGAAAATATCGGTAAAATATCGGAAATATCGCCATCTCGGATAAAAATTTAGTAGATAAAATGGATGTAGAAAAAGCTTCTCATTTTGATGATATGGAAAGATATTTCTTCAATTTCCATTTACCAAGTTCGTATCTTTCTTTCGTATGTGATTTAGATAGCGCCAACTAATGTAGGAGTTCATATAGGTCGGGAAGATAGAGTCTCAAGGTCGGGTCAGACGACTTGAAAGATGAACTTCGCGCACCGAAACCGATATTATCGGCGGTATCTCGGCCATCCGGCCGGGATGCCGAACCAAATTGGCCAGGCATAGAAATGCCGCAGAGTCGATGGTCCTTACCTTTGACTCTCTGAGTCGTGGCTAATAACTGTAATACCCCTCCATCCTGTAATTCCTTTCCTTTCCTTGCTTTCTCTTCGACATGATCGACAGCAAAACGGAGAAACTAAAAACCCCATATCTCCTCCACCTCTTTCACCTGATCTCTTTCATGTCTTTTATTTGATCTCTTCATATCTTTCAGCTGGTCCTCATTATTTTTTGATTTTTTATTGCGATTTCAGTTTGTAAAAAGAAAGGTCTTACGCTTCAGAAGAAGTCAAGAGAACCTGGAAAAAGATGAGATGAGATTTCATTGACAAAACATTATAGGAAAAATATTGCAAATACCAATGGGACAAATAACTCTTGATTGTAAATTTATAATATAATCAAAAGAATACCTTTTTGTCTGCCGTCCGAGCGAGATTCATTAATTTGTAATCCTTGCGAATCCCAGCTTGAGAAGCAAATCTTCGATAAGGCTAAACCATCAAGATCACCAGCTTAGTTAAATACCTAAATCCAACGATGACAAGAAATTCAAACACTGAGCAGTACTATATTTTTGTTGCCATTACATTGACCGAGCTAAGTTTGTCTGCGATTACCTAAGCCAACGGTAAAGTCAGATAATAACCCGTTACTGTATTGGTTAAAGATACCAATATTGGTGATACAGTTCACAAACTACTAAACAGAAACTTATACAAAATGTTGAGCATTGCATCGATGAATTATACAGCTCAATTCATTAAAATTTAACAAATTGAATCATGAGAGCTATGCGTAATTTAACAAATAATTGTCATAAAAAAAACCCGTCCAGTGATGTCCTCTTTATATTGCTAAGAATGATATTTTGCTATCAACTATTTCTTGGCAAAACAGCACATGCAAAATCCCCAAAGCATTGTAAAAACTGCAGATATGAGTTAACTAAAAGCGCCATAGACATCTTACTGACAATGTAAATTGCTCACACTGTAAGATTATTTTTAACTAAAAGTATAGGTGAGTCTATCAAGGATACTCCTGTATATCCCACTCTTAACTTAAGAGCTATAGACATCATTAAGAGTTTAAACACTCAACCTGTTTCCCACTTCAGGATATCATGCTATGGGAATGCATGACTCTATCATATTATTTGTAACTTCGTCTAGTCCCTTTGAACCTATTTCTAGGTTGGGTATCCATTACAAATGACTCAACTTCTCACGGGAAAAAGTCCCATACTTTTAGAGATATTCCATACCTTTTCTCTTGCTAATCCTTTCGTCAAAGTATCAGCTATATTTCCTTCAGACCTTACATGATCTACTCTAACAACACCAGTTGTGAGAAATTCTCTAACTGTGTCGTGCTTTCGACGTATCTGTCGATTCTTACTGTTATTATAACAGTTCTCTACTACTCTGATAGCCGCGGTACTATCGCAGTGGATCAAAGTGGCTGGTATCGGTTTTTCCCATACTGGAATGTCTGATAACAGACTCTTCAGCCATCCTGCTTGTTCACTAGTTGCTGCTAGTGCCATCAATTCAGCCTCCATCGTAGATTGGGCTATAATTGTCTGTTTCTTTGATCTCCAAGATACAGCGCCCCCAGCAATAGTAAAAACATATCCACTGGTGGCCTTGGAATCATCTGAAAGAGTATTCCAATTAGCATCTCTAAATCCTTCAAGGACTGCGGGATGCCTCTTATAGTGTAATCCTAGGTTTGTGGTTCTTTTCAGATACCGCATAACCCTCTCAATAGCATCCCAGTGTTCCAAACTAGGATTACTGGTAAACCTGCACAGAACTCCCACTGCATATGCAATGTCTGGTCATGTACAATCAGTTGCATAACGCAGACTTCCAATTATACTAGCATATTCAGATTGTCTAACACTTTCTCCAGTGTTCTTAAACAATTTCACATTAGGATCAAACGGAGTACAAGCAGGCTTACAATCAAAATATTCATACTTTCTCAGAATTTTTTCAATGTAGTGAGATTGATCCAAACAAATACCACTACTAGTTCTAGTTATTTTGATTCCCAAGATTACACTAGCTTCACCCAAATCTTTCATGTCAAAATTCGAACTAAGCATACCTTTAGTTTCATTGACAACTGATAAATTGGAACCAAATATCAGCAAATCATCCACATACAAGCAAACAATCACACACACATCATTCTCAAATTTATAATAGATGCATTTGTCACCCTCGTTTATTCTGAAGTTATGTGAAATCATTAAATTATCAAATTTCTCATGCCACTGTTTAGGAGCTTGTTTTAAACCATAAAGGGATTTTTCTAGCTTACATACTTTCTGTTCTTGTCCAGGAATTACAAAACCTTCAGGTTGTTCCATATAAATTTCCTCTTCTAGTTCACCATTCAAAAAGGCAGTTTTAACATCCATTTGGTGAATAACAAGATTATGAGCAGCGACAACAGCAATCAAAACACGTATAGATGTTAATCTAGTAACAGGAGAATAAGTATCAAAGAAGTCTACGTTCTCTCGTTGCCTAAATCCTTTAGCAACCAGTCTAGCTTTGTGCTTCTCTATTGTTCCATCAGGTTTTAGTTTCCTTTTCAAAACCCATTTACAACCTATAGGCTTACAACCAGGAGGTAAATCTACTATACGCCAAGTTCCATTAGACATATGAGAATCCCATTCATTATCTACAGCTTCTTGCCAGAAACTAGACTCTGCAGAACTGAACGCCTCTTGTAAATTAGAAGGTTCTTCCTCTACGGCATAAAATTCAAAATCAGGATCTCTTGTGTCAGTCCTAGCTCTTTTACTTCTTCTAGGTTCAACTTCAGTGATCCTAGTTTCTGCACTTCTAGGTTCTTCTAATCTATGTTCAGAATCAGCACTAGGTAAAACACTAGATAAAGAACCCCCCCTATTACCCCCACTATTTCTAGATTTAAAAGGAAATCTCTCTTCAAAGAAATCAACATCAATAGATTCAATAATAACCTTATTATTAATATCAAAGAACCTATAAGCTTTACTGTTTTGAGCATAACCAATAAAAACACATTCATAAGCTCTACTTTCTAACTTATGTCTTTTAGGATCAGGTTTTCTAACAAAAGCTAAGCAACCCCAAACTCTAAAATAAGAGACATTAGGTTTTCTATTTCTCCAAAGTTCATAAGGAGATATCATGGTTTTATTATTAGGAATGCGGTTCAAAACATGGCAAACAGTCAGCAAACATTCACCCCACCAATGAGAAGCAGCACCAGAGCTAAGCAAACAAGCAACAGTCAATTCAGTAAGAGTACGATTCTTTCTTTCAGCTTTCCCATTCATTTGAGGATTATATGGTGCAGTTCTTTCATGTATAATGCCATTAGTTTGATAAATTTCAGTATAAGGCCCCAAGGCCCCGCTCCCGGACTAATGTAATATAATATATAGTATAAATAGTATATACCCTAGTGAAATTGTGTGGGGTGGGAATTGAACCCATGCCTATAGTGTGGGAGCTCAAAACAATGCCACCATACTATCTCTCTAACTTTGGCATATTATTACAAAACTATGTTTTTAAATATATACCCCAACAATCCCCCACTTATATTTTAAAACATTGAGCAAGTGCTATACAGTTGTGCATAAGCAAAGGTGCCTTTCGACTTGAACCTCTACATAGTGTTGAACTTTCTAAGTATCAGGTAACTAGAGTGACTCTCGTCTTGAACTCTAACTAATAATAGATTATACAACACACACAACTATATCTTAGAGTAAAGTTCTTAATTTTGCACATTAGGGCCATGTGCTTATCCCTTTCTTAACGAACGATCTAGAGAAATGCCCAAGTTCTCATAGAAGGAGGCCACACCTTCACATTTGTATAGGTGAGTCTATCAAGGATACTCCTGTATATCCCACTCTTAACTTAAGAGCTATAGACATCATTAAGAGTTTAAACACTCAACCTGTTTCCCACTTCAGGATATCATGCTATGGGAATGCATGACTCTATCATATTATTTGTAACTTCGTCTAGTCCCTTTGAACCTATTTCTAGGTTGGATATCCATTACAAATGACTCAACTTCTCACGGGCAAAAGTCCCATACTTTTAGAGATATTCCATACCTTTTCTCTTCCTAATCCTTTCGTCAAAGTATCAGCTATATTTCCTTCAGACCTTACATGATCTACTCTAACAACACCAGTTGTGAGAAATTCTCTAACTGTGTCGTGCTTTCGACGTATCTGTCGATTCTTACTGTTATTATAACAGTTCTCTACTACTCCGATAGCCGCGGTACTATCGCAGTGGATCAAAGTGGCTGGTATCGGTTTTTCCCATACTGGAATGTCTGATAACAGACTCTTCAGCCATCCTGCTTCTTCACTAGCTGCTGCTAGTGCCATCAATTCAGCCTCCATCGTAGATTGGGCTATAATTGTCTGTTTCTTTGATCTCCAAGATACAGCGCCCCCAGCAATAGTAAAAACATATCCACTGGTGGCCTTGGAATCATCTGAAAGAGTATTCCAATTAGCATCGCTAAATCCTTCAAGGACTGCGGGATGCCTCTTATAGTGTAATCCTAGGTTTGTGGTTCTTTTCAGATACCGCATAACCCTCTCAATAGCATCCCAGTGTTCCAAACTAGGATTACTGGTAAACCTGCACAGAACTCCCACTGCATATGCAATGTCTGGTCTTGTACAATCAGTTGCATAACGCAGACTTCCAATTATACTAGCATATTCAGATTGTCTAACACTTTCTCCAGTGTTGTTAAACAATTTCACATTAGGATCAAACGGAGTACAAGCAGGCTTACAATCAAAATATTCATACTTTCTCAGAATTTTTTCAATGTAGTGAGATTGATCCAAACAAATACCACTACTAGTTCTAGTTATTTTGATTCCCAAGATTACACTAGCTTCACCCAAATCTTTCATGTCAAAATTCGAACTAAGCATACCTTTAGTTTCATTGACAACAGATAAATTGGAACCAAATATCAGCAAATCATCCACATACAAGCAAACAATCACACACACATCATTCTCAAATTTATAATAGATGCATTTGTCACCCTCGTTTATTCTGAAGTTATGTGAAATCATTAAATTATCAAATTTCTCATGCCACTGTTTAGGAGCTTGTTTTAAACCATAAAGGGATTTTTCTAGCTTACATACTTTCTGTTCTTGTCCAGGAATTACAAAACCTTCAGGTTGTTCCATATAAATTTCCTCTTCTAGTTCACCATTCAAAAAGGCAGTTTTAACATCCATTTGGTGAATAACAAGATTATGAGCAGCGGCAACAGCAATCAAAACACGTATAAATGTTAATCTAGTAACAGGAGAATAAGTATCAAAGAAGTCTACGTTCTCTCGTTGCCTAAATCCTTTAGCAACCAGTCTAGCTTTGTGCTTCTCTATTGTTCCATCAGGTTTTAGTTTCCTTTTCAAAACCCATTTACAACCTATAGGCTTACAACCAGGAGGAAAATCTACTATACGCCAAGTTCCATTAGACATATGAGAATCCCATTCATTATCTACAGCTTCTTGCCAGAAACTAGACTCTGCAGAACTGAACGCCTCTTGTAAATTAGAAGGTTCTTCCACTACGGCATAAAATTCAAAATCAGGATCTCTTGTGTCAGTCCTAGCTCTTTTACTTCTTCTAGGTTCAACTTCAGTGATCCTAGTTTCTGCACTTCTAGGTTCTTCTAATCTATGTTCAGAATCAGCACTAGGTAAAACACTAGATAAAGAACCCCCACTATTACCCCCACTATTTCTAGATTTAAAAGGAAATCTCTCTTCAAAGAAATCAACATCAATAGATTCAATAATAACCTTATTATTAATATCAAAGAACCTATAAGCTTTACTGTTTTGAGCATAACCAATAAAAACACATTCATAAGCTCTACTTTCTAACTTATGTCTTTTAGGATCAGGTTTTCTAACAAAAGCTAAGCAACCCCAAACTCTAAAATAAGAGACATTAGGTTTTCTATTTCTCCAAAGTTCATAAGGAGATATCATGGTTTTATTATTAGGAATGCGGTTCAAAACATGGCAAACAGTCAGCAAACATTCACCCCACCAATGAGAAGCAGCACCATAGCTAAGCAAACAAGCAACAATCAATTCAGTAAGAGTACGATTCTTTCTTTCAGCTTTCCCATTCATTTGAGGATTATATGGTGCAGTTCTTTCATGTATAATGCCATTAGTTTGATAAATTTCAGTAAAAGGAGAAGAATCATATTCAGTGCCTCTATCACTACGAAATCTCTTAATTTTCCTACCAAATTGATTTTCAATTTCAGCAATAAAAATCTTAAACTTTTCAATAGCTTCGTTCTTATGGCTCAACAAATAAACATAAGTATAATTAGAACAATCATCAATGAACGTCATGATATACCTCTTGCCATTTCTAGTTAGGATACCTTCATATTCACACAAATCAGAATGTATTAAGTCTAGTGGTTTCGATTCTCTTACAACAGATTTATGTGAAGTCTTGGTTATTTTTGCTTGACTACAGTATTCACATTTTTCAAAATCATTTTCAGAAAATTCAGGGAGGACACCTAACTTACTCATGTTATTTACTAACTTTTTACCCACATGACAAAGCCTTCCATGCCAAACATTAAAATTGCAAACCATATAAGCAGAAGAATCAATTTTATTCATAGCATCAACATTAAGCTTAAACATTCCATCAGTAGCATAACCCTTTCCTACAAAATTCTTATTCTTAGCTATAGTGTAAATATCAGACCCAATAGTTTGATACAACCCAGCCTTGTTGAGAAGATAGCCGGAAACAAGGTTCTTTCTCATTTCTGGAGTGTGAAGGACATCTTTCAGCATGAGTGTCTTCCCAGAAGTAAACTTCAACTCTACCGTACCAGAACCTTTCACCATAGTGCTGTGGGAGTCTCCCAATAACACTTTCTTGTCCTTGGTTTCAGCATAAGTCTTAAACATGGACCTATCAAAACAACAATGACGCGAAGCACCACTGTCTATCCACCACCCATCAGATCCACCAACCATGTAGAACTCTGGATCAGAGACCATGGCAATTATAACGTCACCCACAGCATTAGCTTGTGCGTTATTCTTTTCCTTGTTAAATCTGCAATTCCTAGCCATGTGGTTTGGTTTATTACAGATATAACAAAGAAATTCAGAATTGGAATTCTGTCCATTTTTCGATGGGTGTTGGTTCTTGTTTTGATTAGGCCTTCCTCATTTCTTCTGGTTCGGGTTAGGTTTCATATCCCTTTTCTTAGGTTTTAAATTCGGATGAGTCTTATTGTTAGAAACAATGAGAATCTCTTCCTTCTTATCTTGTTTTCGAGCTTCTTCCTCAACCCTGAGCTTAACAATCAAACTTTCAAGAGAAAATTCTTTAGTCTTGTGACGCAAAGTATTACGAAAATCTTTCCAGCTAGGTGGTAACTTGTCAATCATTACAGAAACTTGAAATTGTTCATCAGTTTTCATACCTTCGGCCACAATTTCGTGGTAAATTTTTTGAAGTTCATGAGCCTGTGCAACAACTGATCTATCATCCACCATTTGGTATCTCACATACCGGCTCACAACATATTTCTTTGAACCCGCTTCCTCGGTGTCATATTTTTTCTGTAATGCATCCCATACATCTTTAGCAGTTTCAAAAGTTGAATAATACTCATATAAATCGTCAGATAATGCATTAAGAATGTAGTTTTTGCAATCAAAGTCATTATCGATCCATTTGTCGATGGCCTTTTGTTTTTCCTCGGGAGTTTGAGAAACAACTTCTTCAACACCACCGGTAGGAGGTGGATCTGTAGCAGCACCACCGCCAGCAGCAACAACAGCAGTCTTATCAGCAGCAGGTTCCAGGGTTCCAGGATGAACACTCGACACAATCATATGCAGCTTCATCAGTTTGAGATAAAAGAACATCTTCAGCTTCCATCTTCTGAAATGCAACCCTTCAAATTTGAAAGGCTTGTTGGTATCATCAACGCGCTTCTTTTCATTCTCCATAGCAGAAACGTACACCTTAAAATTGTTGGAAACAAAGCACTATAATCAAATTACACAAAGAAACCGCTGAGTCGCGTACTAGGTCGCTATCTTTAAGGTGTTTCGCGACTCTGCCTCTTGATTGTGCTAGCAGTCAGTTTTTTGTCGAAACCCTATGGGATAAAACAGCTTATCTCTTTCGATTTCTCTGCACTGAGAAATCGAATCAATAATAACTCTTTCAACAACACTTGCTCAGAAAAACTTGACGAAATAAAAATAACGTTCTATATCTTTTCTTCCAGAAACCAGTTTTTTTTTTTATAATCAAAAAGAATCAATGGAATTAATGGAAAATTAATTTTCGATTAAATGCCAATTAAATTTCTTTGTAACAACAAAAAAACGGCCGTATTAAAATTTCAACATTAACTGTAATTAATCATGATATAATTATCTTAATACGTTTTGAAAATTTAAGTTAAAAACAGCAAAAAAATTGTTTCTGGATCAGCAGACCTCCCAAGGCCCCAAGGCCCCGCTCCCGGACTAATGTAATATAATATATAGTATAAATAGTATATACCCTAGTGAAATTGTGTGGGGTGGGAATTGAACCCATGCCTATAGTGTGGGAGCTCAAAACAATGCCACCATACTATCTCTCTAACTTTGGCATATTATTACAAAACTATGTTTTTAAATATATACCCCAACAATCCCCCACTTATATTTTAAAACATTGAGCAAGTGCTATACAGTTGTGCATAAGCAAAGGTGCCTTTCGACTTGAAACTCTACATAGTGTTGAACTTTCTAACTATCAGGTAACTAGAGTGACTCTCGTCTTGAACTCTAACTAATAATAGATTATACAACACACACAACTATATCTTAGAGTAAAGTTCTTAATTTTGCACATTAGGGCCATGTGCTTATCCCTTTCTTAACGAACGATCTAGAGAAATGCCCAAGTTCTCATAGAAGGCGGCCACACCTTCACATTCGTATAGGTGAGTCTATCAAGGATACTCATGTATATCCCACTCTTAACTTAAGAGCTATAGACATCATTAAGAGTTTAAACACTCAACTTGTTTCCCACTTCAGGATATCATGCTATGGGAATGCATGACTCTATCATATTATTTGTAACTTCGTCTAGTCCCTTTGAACCTATTTCTAGGTTGGGTATCCATTACAAATGACTCAACTTCTCACGGGAAAAAGTCCCATACTTTTAGAGATATTCCATACCTTTTCTCTTGCTAATCCTTTCGTCAAAGTATCAGCTATATTTCCTTCAGACCTTACATGATCTACTCTAACAACACCAGTTGTGAGAAATTCTCTAACTGTGTCGTGCTTTCGACGTATCTGTCGATTCTTACTGTTATTATAACAGTTCTCTACTACTCCGATAGTCGCGGTATTATCGCAGTGGATCAAAGTGGCTGGTATCGGTTTTTCCCATACTGGAATGTCTGATAACAGACTCTTCAGCCATCCTGCTTCTTCACTAGCTGCTGCTAGTGCCATTAATTCAGCCTCCATCGTAGATTGGGCTATAATTGTCTGTTTCTTTGATCTCCAAGATACAGCGCCCCCAGCAATAGTAAAAACATATCCACTGGTGGCCTTGGAATCATCTGAAAGAGTATTCCAATTAGCATCGCTAAATCCTTCAAGGACTGCGGGATGCCTCTTATAGTGTAATCCTAGGTTTGTGGTTCTTTTCAGATACCGCATAACCCTCTCAATAGCATCCCAGTGTTCCAAACTAGGATTACTGGTAAACCTGCACAGAACTCCCACTGCATATGCAATGTCTGGTCTTGTACAATCAGTTGCATAACGCAGACTTCCAATTATACTAGCATATTCAGATTGTCTAACACTTTCTCCAGTGTTCTTAAACAATTTCACATTAGGATCAAACGGAGTACAAGCAGGCTTACAATCAAAATATTCATACCTTCTCAGAATTTTTTCAATGTAGTTAGATTGATCCAAACAAATACCACTACTAGTTCTAGTTATTTTGATTCCCAAGATTACACTAGCTTCACCCAAATCTTTCATGTCAAAATTCGAACTAAGCATACCTTTAGTTTCATTGACAACAGATAAATTGGAACCAAATATCAGCAAATCATCCACATACAAGCAAACAATCACACACACATCATTCTCAAATTTATAATAGATGCATTTGTCACCCTCGTTTATTCTGAAGTTATGTGAAATCATTAAATTATCAAATTTCTCATGCCACTGTTTAGGAGCTTGTTTTAAACCATAAAGGGATTTTTCTAGCTTACATACTTTCTGTTCTTGTCCAGGAATTACAAAACCTTCAGGTTGTTCCATATAAATTTCCTCTTCTAGTTCACCATTCAAAAAGGCAGTTTTAACATCCATTTGGTGAATAACAAGATTATGAGCAGCGGCAGCAGCAATCAAAACACGTATAGATGTTAATCTAGTAACAGGAGAATAAGTATCAAAGAAGTCTACGTTCTCTCGTTGCCTAAAGAACCCCCACTATTACCCCCACTATTACCCCCACTATTTCTAGATTTAAAAGGAAATCTCTCTTCAAAGAAATCAACATCAATAGATTCAATAATAACCTTATTATTAATATCAAAGAACCTATAAGCTTTACTGTTTTGAGCATAACCAATAAAAACACATTCATAAGCTCTACTTTCTAACTTATGTCTTTTAGGATCAGGTTTTCTAACAAAAGCTAAGCAACCCCAAACTCTAAAATAAGAGACATTAGGTTTTCTATTTCTCCAAAGTTCATAAGGAGATATCATGGTTTTATTATTAGGAATGCGGTTCAAAACATGGCAAACAGTCAGCAAACATTCACCCCACCAATGAGAAGCAGCACCATAGCTAAGCAAACAAGCAACAGTCAATTCAGTAAGAGTACGATTCTTTCTTTCAGCTTTCCCATTCATTTGAGGATTATATGGTGCAGTTCTTTCATGTATAATGCCATTAGTTTGATAAATTTCAGTAAAAGGAGAAGAATCATATTCAGTGCCTCTATCACTACGAAATCTCTTAATTTTCCTACCAAATTGATTTTCAATTTCAGCAATAAAAATCTTAAACTTTTCAATAGCTTCGTTCTTATGGCTCAACAAATAAACATAAGTATAATTAGAACAATCATCAATGAACGTCATGATATACCTCTTTCCATTTCTAGTTAGGATACCTTCATATTCACACAAATCAGAATGTATTAAGTCTAGTGGTTTCGATTCTCTTACAACAGATTTATGTGAAGTCTTGGTTATTTTTGCTTGACTACAGTATTCACATTTTTCAAAATCATTTTCAGAAAATTCAGGGAGGACACCTAACTTACTCATGTTATTTACTAACTTTTTACCCACATGACAAAGCCTTCCATGCCAAACATTAAAATTGCAAACCATATAAGCAGAAGAATCAATTTTATTCATAGCATCAACATTAAGCTTAAACATTCCATCAGTAGCATAACCCTTTCCTACAAAATTCTTATTCTTAGTTATAGTGTAAATATCAGACCCAATAGTTTGATACAACCCAGCCTTGTTGAGAAGATAGCCGGAAACAAGGTTCTTTCTCATTTCTGGAGTGTGAAGGACATCTTTCAGCATGAGTGTCTTCCGAGAAGTAAACTTCAACTCTACCGTACCAGAACCTTTCACCATAGTGCTGTGGGAGTCTCCCAATAACACTTTCTTGTCCTTGGTTTCAGCATAAGTCTTAAACATGGACCTATCAAAACAACAATGACGCGAAGCACCACTGTCTATCCACCACCCATCAGATCCACCAACCATGTAGAACTCTGGATCAGAGACCATGGCAATTATAACGTCACCCACAGCATTAGCTTGTGCGTTATTCTTTTCCTTGTTAAATCTGCAATTCCTAGCCATGTGGTTTGGTTTATTACAGATATAACAAAGAAATTCAGAATTGGAATTCTGTCCATTTTTCGATGGGTGTTGGTTCTTGTTTTGATTAGGCCTTCCTCATTTCTTCTGGTTCGGGTTAGGTTTCATATCCCTTTTCTTAGGTTTTAAATTCGGATGAGTCTTATTGTTAGAAACAATGAGAATCTCTTCCTTCTTATCTTGTTTTCGAGCTTCTTCCTCAACCCTGAGCTTAACAATCAAACTTTCAAGAGAAAATTCTTTAGTCTTGTGACGCAAAGTATTACGAAAATCTTTCCAGCTAGGTGGTAACTTGTCAATCATTACAGAAACTTGAAATTGTTCATCAGTTTTCATACCTTCGGCCACAATTTCGTGGTAAATTTTTTGAAGTTCATGAGCCTGTGCAACAACTGATCTATCATCCACCATTTGGTATCTCACATACCGGCTCACAACATATTTCTTTGAACCCGCTTCCTCGGTGTCATATTTTTTCTGTAATGCATCCCATACATCTTTAGCAGTTTCAAAAGTTGAATAATACTCATATAAATCGTCAGATAATGCATTAAGAATGTAGTTTTTGCAATCAAAGTCATTATCGATCCATTTGTCGATGGCCTTTTGTTTTTCCTCGGGAGTTTGAGAAACAACTTCTTCAACACCACCGGTAGGAGGTGGATCTGTAGCAGCACCACCGCCAGCAGCAACAACAGCAGTCTTATCAGCAGCAGGTTCCAGGGTTCCAGGATGAACACTCGACACAATCATATGCAGCTTCATCAGTTTGAGATAAAAGAACATCTTCAGCTTCCATCTTCTGAAATGCAACCCTTCAAATTTGAAAGGCTTGTTGGTATCATCAACGCGCTTCTTTTCATTCTCCATAGCAGAAACGTACACCTTAAAATTGTTGGAAACAAAGCACTATAATCAAATTACACAAAGAAACCGCTGAGTCGCGTACTAGGTCGCTATCTTTAAGGTGTTTCGCGACTCTGCCTCTTGATTGTGCTAGCAGTCAGTTTTTTGTCGAAACCCTATGGGATAAAACAGCTTATCTCTTTCGATTTCTCTGCACTGAGAAATCGAATCAATAATAACTCTTTCAACAACACTTGCTCAGAAAAACTTGACGAAATAAAAATAACGTTCTATATCTTTTCTTCCAGAAACCAGTTTTTTTTTTTTTTTTTTATAATCAAAAAGAATCAATGGAATTAATGGAAAATTAATTTTCGATTAAATGCCAATTAAATTTCTTTGTAACAGCAAAAAAACGGCCGTATTAAAATTTCAACATTAACTGTAATTAATCATGATATAATTATCTTAATACGTTTTGAAAATTTAAGTTAAAAACAGCAAAAAAATTGTTTCTGGATCAGCAGACCTCCCAAGACCCCCAAGGCCCCAAGGCCCCGCTCCCGGACTAATGTAATATAATATATAGTATAAATAGTATATACCCTAGTGAAATTGTGTGGGGTGAGAATTGAACCCATGCCTATAGTGTGGGAGCTCAAAACAATGCCACCATACTATCTCTCTAACTTTGGCATATTATTACAAAACTAGCTGGGTTTTTCCCATACTGGAATGTCTGATAACAGACTCTTCAGCCATCCTGCTTCTTCACTAGCTGCTGCTAGTGCCATCAATTCAGCCTCCATCGTAGATTGGGCTATAATTGTCTGTTTCTTTGATCTCCAAGATACAGCGCCCCCAGCAATAGTAAAAACATATCCACTGGTGGCCTTGGAATCATCTGAAAGAGTATTCCAATTAGCATCGCTAAATCCTTCAAGGACTGCGGGATGCCTCTTATAGTGTAATCCTAGGTTTGTGGTTCTTTTCAGATACCGCATAACCCTCTCAATAGCATCCCAGTGTTCCAAACTAGGATTACTGGTAAACCTGCACAGAACTCCCACTGCATATGCAATGTCTGGTCTTGTACAATCAGTTGCATAACGCAGACTTCCAATTATACTAGCATATTCAGATTGTCTAACACTTTCTCCAGTGTTCTTAAACAATTTCACATTAGGATCAAACGGAGTACAAGCAGGCTTACAATCAAAATATTCAGGTTGTTCCATATAAATTTCCTCTTCTAGTTCACCATTCAAAAAGCAGTTTTAACATCCATTTGGTGAATAACAAGATTATGAGCAGCGGCAACAGCAATCAAAACACGTATAGATGTTAATCTAGTAACAGGAGAATAAGTATCAAAGAAGTCTACGTTCTCTCGTTGCCTAAATCCTTTAGCAACCAGTCTAGCTTTGTGCTTCTCTATTGTTCCATCAGGCTTTAGTTTCCTTTTCAAAACCCATTTACAACCTATAGGCTTACAACCAGGAGGTAAATCTACTATACGCCAAGTTCCATTAGACATATGAGAATCCCATTCATTATCTACAGCTTCTTGCCAGAAACTAGACTCTGCAGAACTGAACGCCTCTTGTAAATTAGAAGGTTCTTCCTCTACGGCATAAAATTCAAAATCAGGATCTCTTGTGTCAGTCCTAGCTCTTTTACTTCTTCTAGGTTCAACTTCAGTGATCCTAGTTTCTGCACTTCTAGGTTCTTCTAATCTATGTTCAGAATCAGCACTAGGTAAAACACTAGATAAAGAACCCCCACTATTACCCCCACTATTTCTAGATTTAAAAGGAAATCTCTCTTCAAAGAAATCAACATCAATAGATTCAATAATAACCTTATTATTAATATCAAAGAACCTATAAGCTTTACTGTTTTGAGCATAACCAATAAAAACACATTCATAAGCTCTACTTTCTAACTTATGTCTTTTAGGATCAGGTTTTCTAACAAAAGCTAAGCAACCCCAAACTCTAAAATAAGAGACATTAGGTTTTCTATTTCTCCAAAGTTCATAAGGAGATATCATGGTTTTATTATTAGGAATTCGGTTCAAAACATGGCAAACAGTCAGCAAACATTCACCCCACCAATGAGAAGCAGCACCAGAGCTAAGCAAACAAGCAACAGTCAATTCAGTAAGAGTACGATTCTTTCTTTCAGCTTTCCCATTCATTTGAGGATTATATGGTGCAGTTCTTTCATGTATAATGCCATTAGTTTGATAAATTTCAGTAAAAGGAGAAGAATCATATTCAGTGCCTCTATCACTACGAAATCTCTTAATTTTCCTACCAAATTGATTTTCAATTTCAGCAATAAAAATCTTAAACTTTTCAATAGCTTCGTTCTTATGGCTCAACAAATAAACATAAGTATAATTAGAACAATCATCAATGAACGTCATGATATACCTCTTGCCATTTCTAGTTAGGATACCTTCATATTCACACAAATCAGAATGTATTAAGTCTAGTTGTTTCGATTCTCTTACAACAGATTTATGTGAAGTCTTGGTTATTTTTGCTTGACTACAGTATTCACATTTTTCAAAATCATTTTCAGAAAATTCAGGGAGGACACCTAACTTACTCATGTTATTTACTAACTTTTTACCCACATGACAAAGCCTTCCATGCCAAACATTAAAATTGCAAACCATATAAGCAGAAGAATCAATTTTATTCATAGCATCAACATTAAGCTTAAACATTCCATCAGTAGCATAACCCTTTCCTACAAAATTCTTATTCTTAGTTATAGTGTAAATATCAGACCCAATAGTTTGATACAACCCAGCCTTGTTGAGAAGATAGCCGGAAACAAGGTTCTTTCTCATTTCTGGAGTGTGAAGGACATCTTTCAGCATGAGTGTCTTCCCAGAAGTAAACTTCAACTCTACCGTACCAGAACCTTTCACCATAGTGCTGTGGGAGTCTCCCAATAACACTTTCTTGTCCTTGGTTTCAGCATAAGTCTTAAACATGGACCTATCAAAACAACAATGACGCGAAGCACCACTGTCTATCCACCACCCATCAGATCCACCAACCATGTAGAACTCTGGATCAGAGACCATGGCAATTATAACGTCACCCATAGCATTAGCTTGTGCGTTATTCTTTTCCTTGTTAAATCTGCAATTCCTAGCCATGTGGTTTGGTTTATTACAGATAAACAAAGAAATTCAGAATTGGAATTCTGTCCATTTTTCGATGGGTGTTGGTTCTTGTTTTGATTAGGCCTTCCTCCTTTCTTCTGGTTCGGGTTAGGTTTCATATCCCTTTTCTTAGGTTTTATATTCGGATGAGTCTTATTGTTAGAAACAATGAGAATCTCTTCCTTCTTATCTTGTTTCCGAGCTTCTTCCTCAACCCTGAGCTTAACAATCAAACTTTCAAGAGAAAATTCTTTAGTCTTGTGACGCAAAGTATTACGAAAATCTTTCCAGCTAGGTGGTAACTTGTCAATCATTACAGAAACTTGAAATTGTTCATCAGTTTTCATACCTTCGGCCACAATTTCGTGGTAAATTTTTTGAAGTTCATGAGCCTGTGCAACAACTGATCTATCATCCACCATTTGGTATCTCACATACCGGCTCACAGCATATTTCTTTGAACCCGCTTCCTCGGTGTCATATTTTTTCTGTAATGCATCCCATACATCTTTAGCAGTTTCAAAAGTTGAATAATACTCATATAAATCGTCAGATAATGCATTAAGAATGTAGTTTTTGCAATCAAAGTCATTATCGATCCATTTGTCGATGGCCTTTTGTTTTTCCTCGGGAGTTTGAGAAACAACTTCTTCAACACCACCGGTAGGAGGTGGATCTGTAGCAGCACCACCGCCAGCAGCAACAGCAGCAGTCTTATCAGCAGCAGGTTCCAGGGTTCCAGGATGAACACTCGACACAATCATATGCAACTTCATCAGTTTGAGATAAAAGAACATCTTCAGCTTCCATCTTCTGAAATGCAACCCTTCAAATTTGAAAGGCTTGTTGGTATCATCAACGCGCTTCTTTTCATTCTCCATAGCAGAAACGTACACCTTAAAATTGTTGGAAACAAAGCACTATAATCAAATTACACAAAGAAACCGCTGAGTCGCGTACTAGGTCGCTATCTTTAAGGTGTTTCGCGACTCTGCCTCTTGATTGTGCTAGCAGTCAGTTTTTTGTCGAAACCCTATGGGATAAAACAGCTTATCTCTTTCGATTTCTCTGCACTGAGAAATCGAATCAATAATAACTCTTTCAACAACACTTGCTCAGAAAAACTTGACGAAATAAAAATAACGTTCTATTTCTTTTCTTCCAGAAACCAGTTTTTTTTTATAATCAAAAAGAATCAATGGAATTAATGGAAAATTAATTTTCGATTAAATGCCAATTAAATTTCTTTGTAACAGCAAAAAAACGGCCGTATTAAAATTTCAACATTAACTGTAATTAATCATGATATAATTATCTTAATACGTTTTGAAAATTTAAGTTAAAAACAGCAAAAAAATTGTTTCTGGATCAGCAGACCTCCCAAGACCCCCAAGACCCCCAAGGCCCCGCTCCCGGACTAATGTAATATAATATATAGTATAAATAGTATATACCCTAGTGAAATTGTGTGGGGTGGGAATTGAACCCATGCCTATAGTGTGGGAGCTCAAAACAATGCCACCATACTATCTCTCTAACTTTGGCATATTATTACAAAACTAGCTGGGTTTTTCCCATACTGGAATGTCTGATAACAGACTCTTCAGCCATCCTGCTTCTTCACTAGCTGCTGCTAGTGCCATCAATTCAGCCTCCATCGTAGATTGGGCTATAATTGTCTGTTTCTTTGATCTCCAAGATACAGCGCCCCCAGCAATAGTAAAAACATATCCACTGGTGGCCTTGGAATCATCTGAAAGAGTATTCCAATTAGCATCGCTAAATCCTTCAAGGACTGCAGGATGCCTCTTATAGTGTAATCCTAGGTTTGTGGTTCTTTTCAGATACCGCATAACCCTCTCAATAGCATCCCAGTGTTCCAAACTAGGATTACTGGTAAACCTGCACAGAACTCCCACTGCATATGCAATGTCTGGTCTTGTACAATCAGTTGCATAACGCAGACTTCCAATTATACTAGCATATTCAGATTGTCTAACACTTTCTCCAGTGTTCTTAAACAATTTCACATTAGGATCAAACGGAGTACAAGCAGGCTTACAATCAAAATATTCATACTTTCTCAGAATTTTTTCAATGTAGTGAGATTGATCCAAACAAATACCACTACTAGTTCTAGTTATTTTGATTCCCAAGATTACACTAGCTTCACCCAAATCTTTCATGTCAAAATTCGAACTAAGCATACCTTTAGTTTCATTGACAACAGATAAATTGGAACCAAATATCAGCAAATCATCCACATACAAGCAAACAATCACACACACATCATTCTCAAATTTATAATAGATGCATTTGTCACCCTCGTTTATTCTGAAGTTATGTGAAATCATTAAATTATCAAATTTCTCATGCCACTGTTTAGGAGCTTGTTTTAAACCATAAAGGGATTTTTCTAGCTTACATACTTTCTGTTCTTGTCCAGGAATTACAAAACCTTCAGGTTGTTCCATATAAATTTCCTCTTCTAGTTCACCATTCAAAAAGGCAGTTTTAACATCCATTTGGTGAATAACAAGATTATGAGCAGCGACAACAGCAATCAAAACACGTATAGATGTTAATCTAGTAACAGGAGAATAAGTATCAAAGAAGTCTACGTTCTCTCGTTGCCTAAATCCTTTAGCAACCAGTCTAGCTTTGTGCTTCTCTATTGTTCCATCAGGTTTTAGTTTCCTTTTCAAAACCCATTTACAACCTATAGGCTTACAACCAGGAGGTAAATCTACTATACGCCAAGTTCCATTAGACATATGAGAATCCCATTCATTATCTACAGCTTCTTGCCAGAAACTAGACTCTGCAGAACTGAACGCCTCTTGTAAATTAGAAGGTTCTTCCTCTACGGCATAAAATTCAAAATCAGGATCTCTTGTGTCAGTCCTAGCTCTTTTACTTCTTCTAGGTTCAACTTCAGTGATCCTAGTTTCTGCACTTCTAGGTTCTTCTAATCTATGTTCAGAATCAGCACTAGGTAAAACACTAGATAAAGAACCCCCACTATTACCCCACTATTTCTAGATTTAAAAGGAAATCTCTCTTCAAAGAAATCAACATCAATAGATTCAATAATAACCTTATTATTAATATCAAAGAACCTATAAGCTTTACTGTTTTGAGCATAACCAATAAAAACACATTCATAAGCTCTACTTTCTAACTTATGTCTTTTAGGATCAGGTTTTCTAACAAAAGCTAAGCAACCCCAAACTCTAAAATAAGAGACATTAGGTTTTCTATTTCTCCAAAGTTCATAAGGAGATATCATGGTTTTATTATTAGGAATGCGGTTCAAAACATGGCAAACAGTCAGCAAACATTCACCCCACCAATGAGAAGCAGCACCAGAGCTAAGCAAACAAGCAACAGTCAATTCAGTAAGAGTACGATTCTTTCTTTCAGCTTTCCCATTCATTTGAGGATTATATGGTGCAGTTCTTTCATGTATAATGCCATTAGTTTGATAAATTTCAGTAAAAGGAGAAGAATCATATTCAGTGCCTCTATCACGACGAAATCTCTTAATTTTCCTACCAAATTGATTTTCAATTTCAGCAATAATAAAATCTTAAACTTTTCAATAGCTTCGTTCTTATGGCTCAACAAATAAACATAAGTATAATTAGAACAATCATCAATGAACGTCATGATATACCTCTTGCCATTTCTAGTTAGGATACCTTCATATTCACACAAATCAGAATGTATTAAGTCTAGTGGTTTCGATTCTCTTACAACAGATTTATGTGAAGTCTTGGTTATTTTTGCTTGACTACAGTATTCACATTTTTCAAAATCATTTTCAGAAAATTCAGGGAGGACACCTAACTTACTCATGTTATTTACTAACTTTTTACCCACATGACAAAGCCTTCCATGCCAAACATTAAAATTGCAAACCATATAAGCAGAAGAATCAATTTTATTCATAGCATCAACATTAAGCTTAAACATTCCATCAGTAGCATAACCCTTTCCTACAAAATTCTTATTCTTAGCTATAGTGTAAATATCAGACCCAATAGTTTGATACAACCCAGCCTTGTTGAGAAGATAGCCGGAAACAAGGTTCTTTCTCATTTCTGGAGTGTGAAGGACATCTTTCAGCATGAGTGTCTTCCCAGAAGTAAACTTCAACTCTACCGTACCAGAACCTTTCACCATAGTGCTGTGGGAGTCTCCCAATAACACTTTCTTGTCCTTGGTTTCAGCATAAGTCTTAAACATGGACCTATCAAAACAACAATGACGCGAAGCACCACTGTCTATCCACCACCCATCAGATCCACCAACCATGTAGAACTCTGGATCAGAGACCATGGCAATTATAACGTCACCCACAGCATTAGCTTGTGCGTTATTCTTTTCCTTGTTAAATCTGCAATTCCTAGCCATGTGGTTTGGTTTATTACAGATATAACAAAGAAATTCAGAATTGGAATTCTGTCCATTTTTCGATGGGTGTTGGTTCTTGTTTTGATTAGGCCTTCCTCATTTCTTCTGGTTCGGGTTAGGTTTCATATCCCTTTTCTTAGGTTTTAAATTCGGATGAGTCTTATTGTTAGAAACAATGAGAATCTCTTCCTTCTTATCTTGTTTTCGAGCTTCTTCCTCAACCCTGAGCTTAACAATCAAACTTTCAAGAGAAAATTCTTTAGTCTTGTGACGCAAAGTATTACGAAAATCTTTCCAGCTAGGTGGTAACTTGTCAATCATTACAGAAACTTGAAATTGTTCATCAGTTTTCATACCTTCGGCCACAATTTCGTGGTAAATTTTTTGAAGTTCATGAGCCTGTGCAACAACTGATCTATCATCCACCATTTGGTATCTCACATACCGGCTCACAACATATTTCTTTGAACCCGCTTCCTCGGTGTCATATTTTTTCTGTAATGCATCCCATACATCTTTAGCAGTTTCAAAAGTTGAATAATACTCATATAAATCGTCAGATAATGCATTAAGAATGTAGTTTTTGCAATCAAAGTCATTATCGATCCATTTGTCGATGGCCTTTTGTTTTTCCTCGGGAGTTTGAGAAACAACTTCTTCAACACCACCGGTAGGAGGTGGATCTGTAGCAGCACCACCGCCAGCAGCAACAGCAGCAGTCTTATCAGCAGCAGGTTCCAGGGTTCCAGGATGAACACTCGACACAATCATATGCAGCTTCATCAGTTTGAGATAAAAGAACATCTTCAGCTTCCATCTTCTGAAATGCAACCCTTCAAATTTGAAAGGCTTGTTGGTATCATCAACGCGCTTCTTTTCATTCTCCATAGCAGAAACGTACACCTTAAGATTGTTGGAAACAAAGCACTATAATCAAATTACACAAAGAAACCGCTGAGTCGCGTACTAGGTCGCTATCTTTAAGGTGTTTCGCGACTCTGCCTCTTGATTGTGCTAGCAGTCAGTTTTTTGTCGAAACCCTATGGGATAAAACAACTTATCTCTTTCGATTTCTCTGCACTGAGAAATCGAATCAATAATAACTCTTTCAACAACACTTGCTCAGAAAAACTTGACGAAATAAAAATAACGTTCTATATCTTTTCTTCCAGAAACCAGTTTTTTTTTTATAATCAAAAAGAATCAATGGAATTAATGGAAAATTAATTTTCGATTAAATGCCAATTAAATTTCTTTGTAACAGCAAAAAAACGGCCGTATTAAAATTTCAACATTAACTTTAATTAATCATGATATAATTATCTTAATACGTTTTGAAAATTTAAGTTAAAAACAGCAAAAAAATTGTTTCTGGATCAGCAGACCTCCCAAGACCCCCAAGGCCCCGCTCCCGGACTAATGTAATATAATATATAGTATAAATAGTATATACCCTAGTGAAATTGTGTGGGGTGGGAATTGAACCCATGCCTATAGTGTGGGAGCTCAAAACAATGCCACCATACTATCTCTCTAACTTTGGCATATTATTACAAAACTATGTTTTTAAATATATACCCCAACAATCCCCCACTTATATTTTAAAACATTGAGCAAGTGCTATACAGTTGTGCATAAGCAAAGGTGCCTTTCGACTTGAACCTCTACATAGTGTTGAACTTTCTAAGTATCAGGTAACTAGAGTGACTCTCGTCTTGAACTCTAACTAATAATAGATTATACAACACACACAACTATATCTTAGAGTAAAGTTCTTAATTTTGCACATTAGGGCCATGTGCCTATCCCTTTCTTAACGAACGATCTAGAGAAATGCCCAAGTTCTCATAGAAGGCGGCCACACCTTCACATTCGTATAGGTGAGTCTATCAAGGATACTCCTGTATATCCCACTCTTAACTTAAGAGCTATAGACATCATTAAGAGTTTAAACACTCAACCTGTTTCCCACTTCAGGATATCATGCTATGGGAATGCATGACTCTATCATATTATTTGTAACTTCGTCTAGTCCCTTTGAACCTATTTCTAGGTTGGGTATCCATTACAAATGACTCAACTTCTCACGGGCAAAAGTCCCATACTTTTAGAGATATTCCATACCTTTTCTCTTGCTAATCCTTTCGTCAAAGTATCAGCTATATTTCCTTCAGACCTTACATGATCTACTCTAACAACACCAGTTGTGAGAAATTCTCTAACTGTGTCGTGCTTTCGACGTATCTGTCGATTCTTACTGTTATTATAACAGTTCTCTACTACTCCGATAGCCGCGGTACTATCGCAGTGGATCAAAGTGGCTGGTATCGGTTTTTCCCATACTGGAATGTCTGATAACAGACTCTTCAGCCATCCTGCTTCTTCACTAGCTGCTGCTAGTGCCATCAATTCAGCCTCCATCGTAGATTGGGCTATAATTGTCTATTTCTTTGATCTCCAAGATACAGCGCCCCCAGCAATAGTAAAAACATATCCACTGGTGGCCTTGGAATCATCTGAAAGAGTATTCCAATTAGCATCGCTAAATCCTTCAAGGACTGCGGGATGCCTCTTATAGTGTAATCCTAGGTTTGTGGTTCTTTTCAGATACCGCATAACCCTCTCAATAGCATCCCAGTGTTCCAAACTAGGATTACTGGTAAACCTGCACAGAACTCCCACTGCATATGCAATGTCTGGTCTTGTACAATCAGTTGCATAACGCAGACTTCCAATTATACTAGCATATTCAGATTGTCTAACACTTTCTCCAGTGTTCTTAAACAATTTCACATTAGGATCAAACGGAGTACAAGCAGGCTTACAATCAAAATATTCATACTTTATCAGAATTTTTTCAATGTAGTGAGATTGATCCAAACAAATACCACTACTAGTTCTAGTTATTTTGATTCCCAAGATTACACTAGCTTCACCCAAATCTTTCATGTCAAAATTCGAACTAAGCATACCTTTAGTTTCATTGACAACAGATAAATTGGAACCAAATATCAGCAAATCATCCACATACAAGCAAACAATCACACACACATCATTCTCAAATTTATAATAGATGCATTTGTCACCCTCGTTTATTCTGAAGTTATGTGAAATCATTAAATTATCAAATTTCTCATGCCAATGTTTAGGAGCTTGTTTTAAACCATAAAGGGATTTTTCTAGCTTACATACTTTCTGTTCTTGTCCAGGAATTACAAAACCTTCAGGTTGTTCCATATAAATTTCCTCTTCTAGTTCACCATTCAAAAAGGCAGTTTTAACATCCATTTGGTGAATAACAAGATTATGAGCAGCGGCAACAGCAATCAAAACACGTATAGATGTTAATCTAGTAACAGGAGAATAAGTATCAAAGAAGTCTACGTTCTCTCGTTGCCTAAATCCTTTAGCAACCAGTCTGGCTTTGTGCTTCTCTATTGTTCCATCAGGCTTTAGTTTCCTTTTCAAAACCCATTTACAACCTATAGGCTTACAACCAGGAGGTAAATCTACTATACGCCAAGTTCCATTAGACATATGAGAATCCCATTCATTATCTACAGCTTCTTGCCAGAAACTAGACTCTGCAGAACTGAACGCCTCTTGTAAATTAGAAGGTTCTTCCTCTACGGCATAAAATTCAAAATCAGGATCTCTTGTGTCAGTCCTAGCTCTTTTACTTCTTCTAGGTTCAACTTCAGTGATCCTAGTTTCTGCACTTCTAGGTTCTTCTAATCTATGTTCAGAATCAGCTCTAGGTAAAACACTAGATAAAGAACCCCCACTATTACCCCCACTATTTCTAGATTTAAAAGGAAATCTCTCTTCAAAGAAATCAACATCAATAGATTCAATAATAACCTTATTATTAATATCAAAGAACCTATAAGCTTTACTGTTTTGAGCATAACCAATAAAAACACATTCATAAGCTCTACTTTCTAACTTATATCTTTTAGGATCAGGTTTTCTAACAAAAGCTAAGCAACCCCAAACTCTAAAATAAGAGACATTAGGTTTTCTATTTCTCCAAAGTTCATAAGGAGATATCATGGTTTTATTATTAGGAATGCGGTTCAAAACATGGCAAACAGTCAGCAAACATTCACCCCACCAATGAGAAGCAGCACCAGAGCTAAGCAAACAAGCAACAGTCAATTCAGTAAGAGTACGATTCTTTCTTTCAGCTTTCCCATTCATTTGAGGATTATATGGTGCAGTTCTTTCATGTATAATGCCATTAGTTTGATAAATTTCAGTAAAAGGAGAAGAATCATATTCAGTGCCTCTATCACTACGAAATCTCTTAATTTTCCTACCAAATTGATTTTCAATTTCAGCAATAAAAATCTTAAACTTTTCAATAGCTTCGTTCTTATGGCTCAACAAATAAACATAAGTATAATTAGAACAATCATCAATGAACGTCATGATATACCTCTTGCCATTTCTAGTTAGGATACCTTCATATTCACACAAATCAGAATGTATTAAGTCTAGTGGTTTCGATTCTCTTACAACAGATTTATGTGAAGTCTTGGTTATTTTTGCTTGACTACAGTATTCACATTTTTCAAAATCATTTTCAGAAAATTCAGGGAGGACACCTAACTTACTCATGTTATTTACTAACTTTTTACCCACATGACAAAGCCTACCATGCCAAACATTAAAATTCCAAACCATATAAGCAGAAGAATCAATTTTATTCATAGCATCAACATTAAGCTTAAACATTCCATCAGTAGCATAACCCTTTCCTACAAAATTCTTATTCTTAGTTATAGTGTAAATATCAGACCCAATAGTTTGATACAACCCAGCCTTGTTGAGAAGATAGCCGGAAACAAGGTTCTTTCTCATTTCTGGAGTGTGAAGGACATCTTTCAGCATGAGTGTCTTCCCAGAAGTAAACTTCAACTCTACCGTACCAGAACCTTTCACCATAGTGCTGTGGGAGTCTCCCAATAACACTTTCTTGTCCTTGGTTTCAGCATAAGTCTTAAACATGGACCTATCAAAACAACAATGACGCGAAGCACCACTGTCTATCCACCACCCATCAGATCCACCAACCATGTAGAACTCTGGATCAGAGACCATGGCAATTATAACGTCACCCACAGCATTAGCTTGTGCGTTATTCTTTTCCTTGTTAAATCTGCAATTCCTAGCCATGTGGTTTGGTTTATTACAGATATAACAAAGAAATTCAGAATTGGAATTCTGTCCATTTTTCGATGGGTGTTGGTTCTTGTTTTGATTAGGCCTTCCTCCTTTCTTCTGGTTCGAGTTAGGTTTCATATCCCTTTTCTTAGGTTTTAAATTCGGATGAGTCTTATTGTTAGAAACAATGAGAATCTCTTCCTTCTTATCTTGTTTCCGAGCTTCTTCCTCAACCCTGAGCTTAACAATCAAACTTTCAAGAGAAAATTCTTTAGTCTTGTGACGCAAAGTATTACGAAAATCTTTCCAGCTAGGTGGTAACTTGTCAATCATTACAGAAACTTGAAATTGTTCATCAGTTTTCATACCTTCGGCCACAATTTCGTGGTAAATTTTTTGAAGTTCATGAGCCTGTGCAACAACTGATCTATCATCCACCATTTGGTATCTCACATACCGGCTCACAGCATATTTCTTTGAACCCGCTTCCTCGGTGTCATATTTTTTCTGTAATGCATCCCATACATCTTTAGCAGTTTCAAAAGTTGAATAATACTCATATAAATCGTCAGATAATGCATTAAGAATGTAGTTTTTGCAATCAAAGTCATTATCGATCCATTTGTCGATGGCCTTTTGTTTTTCCTCGGGAGTTTGAGAAACAACTTCTTCAACACCACCGGTAGGAGGTGGATCTGTAGCAGCACCACCGCCAGCAGCAGCAACAGCAGCAGTCTTATCAGCAGCAGGTTCCAGGGTTCCAGGATGAACACTCGACACAATCATATGCAGCTTCATCAGTTTGAGATAAAAGAACATCTTCAGCTTCCATCTTCTGAAATGCAACCCTTCAAATTTGAAAGGCTTGTTGGTATCATCAACGCGCTTCTTTTCATTCTCCATAGCAGAAACGTACACCTTAAAATTGTTGGAAACAAAGCACTATAATCAAATTACACAAAGAAACCGCTGAGTCGCGTACTAGGTCGCTATCTTTAAGGTGTTTCGCGACTCTGCCTCTTGATTGCGCTAGCAGACAGTTTTTTGTCGAAACCCTATGGGATAAAACAACTTATCTCTTTCGATTTCTCTGCACTGAGAAATCGAATCAATAATAACTCTTTCAACAACACTTGCTCAGAAAAACTTGACGAAATAAAAATAACGTTCTATTTCTTTTCTTCCAGAAACCAGTTTTTTTTTTTATAATCAAAAAGAATCAATGAAATTAATGGAAAATTAATTTTCGATTAAATGCCAATTAAATTTCTTTGTAACAGCAAAAAAACGGCCGTATTAAAATTTCAACATTAACTGTAATTAATCATGATATAATTATCTTAATACGTTTTGAAAATTTAAGTTAAAAACAGCAAAAAAATTGTTTCTGGATCAGCAGACCTCCCAAGACCCCCAAGGCCCCAAGGCCCCGCTCCCGGACTAATGTAATATAATATATAGTATAAATAGTATATACCCTAGTGAAATTGTGTGGGGTGGGAATTGAACCCATGCCTATAGTGTGGGAGCTCAAAACAATGCCACCATACTATCTCTCTAACTTTGGCATATTATTACAAAACTATGTTTTTAAATATATACCCCAACAATCCCCCACTTATATTTTAAAACATTGAGCAAGTGCTATACAGTTGTGCATAAGCAAAGGTGCCTTTCGACTTGAACCTCTACATAGTGTTGAACTTTCTAAGTATCAGGTAACTAGAGTGACTCTCGTCTTGAACTCTAACTAATAATAGATTATACAACACACACAACTATATCTTAGAGTAAAGTTCTTAATTTTGCACATTAGGGCCATGTGCTTATCCCTTTCTTAACGAACGATCTAGAGAAATGCCCAAGTTCTCATAGAAGGAGGCCACACCTTCACATTTGTATAGGTGAGTCTATCAAGGATACTCCTGTATATCCCACTCTTAACTTAAGAGCTATAGACATCATTAAGAGTTTAAACACTCAACCTGTTTCCCACTTCAGGATATCATGCTATGGGAATGCATGACTCTATCATATTATTTGTAACTTCGTCTAGTCCCTTTGAACCTATTTCTAGGTTGGATATCCATTACAAATGACTCAACTTCTCACGGGCAAAAGTCCCATACTTTTAGAGATATTCCATACCTTTTCTCTTCCTAATCCTTTCGTCAAAGTATCAGCTATATTTCCTTCAGACCTTACATGATCTACTCTAACAACACCAGTTGTGAGAAATTCTCTAACTGTGTCGTGCTTTCGACGTATCTGTCGATTCTTACTGTTATTATAACAGTTCTCTACTACTCCGATAGCCGCGGTACTATCGCAGTGGATCAAAGTGGCTGGTATCGGTTTTTCCCATACTGGAATGTCTGATAACAGACTCTTCAGCCATCCTGCTTCTTCACTAGCTGCTGCTAGTGCTATCAATTCAGCCTCCATCGTAGATTGGGCTATAATTGTCTGTTTCTTTGATCTCCAAGATACAGCGCCCCCAGCAATAGTAAAAACATATCCACTGGTGGCCTTGGAATCATCTGAAAGAGTATTCCAATTAGCATCGCTAAATCCTTCAAGGACTGCGGGATGCCTCTTATAGTGTAATCCTAGGTTTGTGGTTCTTTTCAGATACCGCATAACCCTCTCAATAGCATCCCAGTGTTCCAAACTAGGATTACTGGTAAACCTGCACAGAACTCCCACTGCATATGCAATGTCTGGTCTTGTACAATCAGTTGCATAACGCAGACTTCCAATTATACTAGCATATTCAGATTGTCTAACACTTTCTCCAGTGTTCTTAAACAATTTCACATTAGGATCAAACGGAGTACAAGCAGGCTTACAATCAAAATATTCAGGTTGTTCCATATAAATTTCCTCTTCTAGTTCACCATTCAAAAAGCAGTTTTAACATCCATTTGGTGAATAACAAGATTATGAGCAGCGGCAACAGCAATCAAAACACGTATAGATGTTAATCTAGTAACAGGAGAATAAGTATCAAAGAAGTCTACGTTCTCTCGTTGCCTAAATCCTTTAGCAACCAGTCTAGCTTTGTGCTTCTCTATTGTTCCATCAGGCTTTAGTTTCCTTTTCAAAACCCATTTACAACCTATAGGCTTACAACCAGGAGGTAAATCTACTATACGCCAAGTTCCATTAGACATATGAGAATCCCATTCATTATCTACAGCTTCTTGCCAGAAACTAGACTCTGCAGAACTGAACGCCTCTTGTAAATTAGAAGGTTCTTCCTCTACGGCATAAAATTCAAAATCAGGATCTCTTGTGTCAGTCCTAGCTCTTTTACTTCTTCTAGGTTCAACTTCAGTGATCCTAGTTTCTGCACTTCTAGGTTCTTCTAATCTATGTTCAGAATCAGCACTAGGTAAAACACTAGATAAAGAACCCCCACTATTACCCCCACTATTTCTAGATTTAAAAGGAAATCTCTCTTCAAAGAAATCAACATCAATAGATTCAATAATAACCTTATTATTAATATCAAAGAACCTATAAGCTTTACTGTTTTGAGCATAACCAATAAAAACACATTCATAAGCTCTACTTTCTAACTTATGTCTTTTAGGATCAGGTTTTCTAACAAAAGCTAAGCAACCCCAAACTCTAAAATAAGAGACATTAGGTTTTCTATTTCTCCAAAGTTCATAAGGAGATATCATGGTTTTTATTATTAGGAATGCGGTTCAAAACATGGCAAACAGTCAGCAAACATTCACCCCACCAATGAGAAGCAGCACCAGAGCTAAGCAAACAAGCAACAGTCAATTCAGTAAGAGTACGATTCTTTCTTTCAGCTTTCCCATTCATTTGAGGATTATATGGTGCAGTTCTTTCATGTATAATGCCATTAGTTTGATAAATTTCAGTAAAAGGAGAAGAATCATATTCAGTGCCTCTATCACTACGAAATCTCTTAATTTTCCTACCAAATTGATTTTCAATTTCAGCAATAAAAATCTTAAACTTTTCAATAGCTTCGTTCTTATGGCTCAACAAATAAACATAAGTATAATTAGAACAATCATCAATGAACGTCATGATATACCTCTTGCCATTTCTAGTTAGGATACCTTCATATTCACACAAATCAGAATGTATTAAGTCTAGTGGTTTCGATTCTCTTACAACAGATTTATGTGAAGTCTTGGTTATTTTTGCTTGACTACAGTATTCACATTTTTCAAAATCATTTTCAGAAAATTCAGGGAGGACACCTAACTTACTCATGTTATTTACTAACTTTTTACCCACATGACAAAGCCTTCCATGCCAAACATTAAAATTGCAAACCATATAAGCAGAAGAATCAATTTTATTCATAGCATCAACATTAAGCTTAAACATTCCATCAGTAGCATAACCCTTTCCTACAAAATTCTTATTCTTAGCTATAGTGTAAATATCAGACCCAATAGTTTGATACAACCCAGCCTTGTTGAGAAGATAGCCGGAAACAAGGTTCTTTCTCATTTCTGGAGTGTGAAGGACATCTTTCAGCATGAGTGTCTTCCCAGAAGTAAACTTCAACTCTACCGTACCAGAACCTTTCACCATAGTGCTGTGGGAGTCTCCCAATAACACTTTCTTGTCCTTGGTTTCAGCATAAGTCTTAAACATGGACCTATCAAAACAACAATGACGCGAAGCACCACTGTCTATCCACCACCCATCAGATCCACCAACCATGTAGAACTCTGGATCAGAGACCATGGCAATTATAACGTCACCCACAGCATTAGCTTGTGCGTTATTCTTTTCCTTGTTAAATCTGCAATTCCTAGCCATGTGGTTTGGTTTATTACAGATATAACAAAGAAATTCAGAATTGGAATTCTGTCCATTTTTCGATGGGTGTTGGTTCTTGTTTTGATTAGGCCTTCCTCCTTTCTTCTGGCTCGGGTTAGGTTTCATATCCCTTTTCTTAGGTTTTAAATTCGGATGAGTCTTATTGTTAGAAACAATGAGAATCTCTTCCTTCTTATCTTGTTTCCGAGCTTCTTCCTCAACCCTGAGCTTAACAATCAAACTTTCAAGAGAAAATTCTTTAGTCTTGTGACGCAAAGTATTACGAAAATCTTTCCAGCTAGGTGGTAACTTGTCAATCATTACAGAAACTTGAAATTGTTCATCAGTTTTCATACCTTCCGCCACAATTTCGTGGTAAATTTTTTGAAGTTCATGAGCCTGTGCAACAACTGATCTATCATCCACCATTTGGTATCTCACATACCGGCTCACAGCATATTTCTTTGAACCCGCTTCCTCGGTGTCATATTTTTTTTGTAATGCATCCCATACATCTTTAGCAGTTTCAAAAGTTGAATAATACTCATATAAATCGTCAGATAATGCATTAAGAATGTAGTTTTTGCAATCAAAGTCATTATCGATCCATTTGTCGATGGCCTTTTGTTTTTCCTCGGGAGTTTGAGAAACAACTTCTTCAACACCACCGGTAGGAGGTGGATCTGTAGCAGCACCACCGCCAGCAGCAACAGCAGCAGCAACAGCAGCAGTCTTATCAGCAGCAGGTTCCAGGGTTCCAGGATGAACACTCGACACAATCATATGCAGCTTCATCAGTTTGAGATAAAAGAACATCTTCAGCTTCCATCTTCTGAAATGCAACCCTTCAAATTTGAAAGGCTTGTTGGTATCATCAACGCGCTTCTTTTCATTCTCCATAGCAGAAACGTACACCTTAAAATTGTTGGAAACAAAGCACTATAATCAAATTACACAAAGAAACCGCTGAGTCGCGTACTAGGTCGCTATCTTTAAGGTGTTTCACGACTCTGCCTCTTGATTGTGCTAGCAATCAGTTTTTTGTCGAAACCCTATGGGATAAAACAGCTTATCTCTTTCGATTTCTCTGCACTGAGAAATCGAATCAATAATAACTCTTTCAACAACACTTGCTCAGAAAAACTTGACGAAATAAAAATAACGTTCTATCTATTTTCTTCCAGAAACCAGTTTTTATAATCAAAAAGAATCAATGGAATTAATGGAAAATTAATTTTCGATTAAATGCCAATTAAATTTCTTTGTAACAGCAAAAAAACGGCCGTATTAAAATTGTAATTAATCATGATATAATTATCTTAATACGTTTTGAAAATTTAAGTTAAAAACAGCAAAAAAAATTGTTTCTGGATCAGCAGACCTCCCAAGACCCCCAAGGCCCCAAGGCCCCGCTCCCGGACTAATGTAATATAATATATAGTATAAATAGTATATACCCTAGTGAAATTGTGTGGGGTGGGAATTGAACCCATGCCTATAGTGTGGGAGCTCAAAACAATGCCACCATACTATCTCTCTAACTTTGGCATATTATTACAAAACTATGTTTTTAAATATATACCCCAACAATCCCCCACTTATATTTTAAAACATTGAGCAAGTGCTATACAGTTGTGCATAAGCAAAGGTGCCTTTCGACTTGAACCTCTACATAGTGTTGAACTTTCTAAGTATCAGGTAACTAGAGTGACTCTCGTCTTGAACTCTAACTAATAATAGATTATACAACACACACAACTATATCTTAGAGTAAAGATCTTAATTTTGCACATTAGGGCCATGTGCTTATCCCTTTCTTAACGAACGATCTAGAGAAATGCCCAAGTTCTCATAGAAGGCGGCCACACCTTCACATTCGTATAGGTGAGTCTATCAAGGATACTCCTGTATATCCCACTCTTAACTTAAGAGCTATAGACATCATTAAGAGTTTAAACACTCAACCTGTTTCCCACTTCAGGATATCATGCTATGGGAATGCATGACTCTATCATATTATTTGTAACTTCGTCTAGTCCCTTTGAACCTATTTCTAGGTTGGGTATCCATTACAAATGACTCAACTTCTCACGGGCAAAAGTCCCATACTTTTAGAGATATTCCATACCTTTTCTCTTGCTAATCCTTTCGTCAAAGTATCAGCTATATTTCCTTCAGACCTTACATGATCTACTCTAACAACACCAGTTGTGAGAAATTCTCTAACTGTGTCGTTCTTTCGACGTATCTGTCGATTCTTACTGTTATTATAACAGTTCTCTACTACTCCGATAGCCGCGGTACTATCGCAGTGGATCAAAGTGGCTGGTATCGGTTTTTCCCATACTGGAATGTCTGATAACAGACTCTTCAGCCATCCTGCTTCTTCACTAGCTGCTGCTAGTGCCATCAATTCATCCTCCATCGTAGATTGGGCTATAATTGTCTGTTTCTTTGATCTCCAAGATACAGCGCCCCCAGCAATAGTAAAAACATATCCACTGGTGGCCTTGGAATCATCTGAAAGAGTATTCCAATTAGCATCGCTAAATCCTTCAAGGACTGCGGGATGCCTCTTATAGTGTAATCCTAGGTTTGTGGTTCTTTTCAGATACCGCATAACCCTCTCAATAGCATCCCAGTGTTCCAAACTAGGATTACTGGTAAACCTGCACAGAACTCCCACTGCATATGCAATGTCTGGTCTTGTACAATCAGTTGCATAACGCAGACTTCCAATTATACTAGCATATTCAGATTGTCTAACACTTTCTCCAGTGTTCTTAAACAATTTCACATTAGGATCAAACGGAGTACAAGCAGGCTTACAATCAAAATATTCATACTTTCTCAGAATTTTTTCAATGTAGTGAGATTGATCCAAACAAATACCACTACTAGTTCTAGTTATTTTGATTCCCAAGATTACACTAGCTTCACCCAAATCTTTCATGTCAAAATTCGAACTAAGCATACCTTTAGTTTCATTGACAACAGATAAATTGGAACCAAATATCAACAAATCATCCACATACAAGCAAACAATCACACACACATCATTCTCAAATTTATAATAGATGCATTTGTCACCCTCGTTTATTCTGAAGTTATGTGAAATCATTAAATTATCAAATTTCTCATGCCACTGTTTAGGAGCTTGTTTTAAACCATAAAGGGATTTTTCTAGCTTACATACTTTCTGTTCTTGTCCAGGAATTACAAAACCTTCAGGTTGTTCCATATAAATTTCCTCTTCTAGTTCACCATTCAAAAAGGCAGTTTTAACATCCATTTGGTGAATAACAAGATTATGAGCAGCGGCAACAGCAATCAAAACACGTATAGATGTTAATCTAGTAACAGGAGAATAAGTATCAAAGAATTCTACGTTCTCTCGTTGCCTAAATCCTTTAGCAACCAGTCTAGCTTTGTGCTTCTCTATTGTTCCATCAGGCTTTAGTTTCCTTTTCAAAACCCATTTACAACCTATAGGCTTACAACCAGGAGGTAAATCTACTATACGCCAAGTTCCATTAGACATATGAGAATCCCATTCATTATCTACAGCTTCTTGCCAGAAACTAGACTCTGCAGAACTGAACGCCTCTTGTAAATTAGAAGGTTCTTCCTCTACGGCATAAAATTCAAAATCAGGATCTCTTGTGTCAGTCCTAGCTCTTTTACTTCTTCTAGGTTCAACTTCAGTGATCCTAGTTTCTGCACTTCTAGGTTCTTCTAATCTATGTTCAGAATCATCTCTAGGTAAAACACTAGATAAAGAACCCCCACTATTACCCCCACTATTTCTAGATTTAAAAGGAAATCTCTCTTCAAAGAAATCAACATCAATAGATTCAATAATAACCTTATTATTAATATCAAAGAACCTATAAGCTTTACTGTTTTGAGCATAACCAATAAAAACACATTCATAAGCTCTACTTTCTAACTTATGTCTTTTAGGATCAGGTTTTCTAACAAAAGCTAAGCAACCCCAAACTCTAAAATAAGAGACATTAGGTTTTCTATTTCTCCAAAGTTCATAAGGAGATATCATGGTTTTATTATTAGGAATGCGGTTCAAAACATGGCAAACAGTCAGCAAACATTCACCCCACCAATGAGAAGCAGCACCAGAGCTAAGCAAACAAGCAACAGTCAATTCAGTAAGAGTACGATTCTTTCTTTTAGCTTTCCCATTCATTTGAGGATTATATGGTGCAGTTCTTTCATGTATAATGCCATTAGTTTGATAAATTTCAGTAAAAGGAGAAGAATCATATTCAGTGCCTCTATCACTACGAAATCTCTTAATTTTCCTACCAAATTGATTTTCAATTTCAGCAATAAAAATCTTAAACTTTTCAATAGCTTCGTTCTTATGGCTCAACAAATAAACATAAGTATAATTAGAACAATCATCAATGAACGTCATGATATACCTCTTGCCATTTCTAGTTATGATACCTTCATGTTCACACAAATCAGAATGTATTAAGTCTAGTGGTTTCGATTCTCTTACAACAGATTTATGTGAAGTCTTGGTTATTTTTGCTTGACTACAGTATTCACATTTTTCAAAATCATTTTCAGAAAATTCAGGGAGGACACCTAACTTACTCATGTTATTTACTAACTTTTTACCCACATGACAAAGCCTACCATGCCAAACATTAAAATTGCAAACCATATAAGCAGAAGAATCAATTTTATTCATAGCATCAACATTAAGCTTAAACATTCCATCAGTAGCATAACCCTTTCCTACAAAATTCTTATTCTTAGTTATAGTGTAAATATCAGACCCAATAGTTTGATACAACCCAGCCTTGTTGAGAAGATAGCCGGAAACAAGGTTCTTTCTCATTTCTGGAGTGTGAAGGACATCTTTCAGCATGAGTGTCTTCCCAGAAGTAAACTTCAACTCTACCGTACCAGAACCTTTCACCATAGTGCTGTGGGAGTCTCCCAATAACACTTTCTTGTCCTTGGTTTCAGCATAAGTCTTGTGACGCAAAGTATTACGAAAATCTTTCCAGCTAGGTGGTAACTTGTCAATCATTACAGAAACTTGAAATTGTTCATCAGTTTTCATACCTTCGGCCACAATTTCGTGGTAAATTTTTTGAAGTTCATGAGCCTGTGCAACAACTGATCTATCATCCACCATTTGGTATCTCACATACCGGCTCACAGCATATTTCTTTGAACCCGCTTCCTCGGTGTCATATTTTTTCTGTAATGCATCCCATACATCTTTAGCAGTTTCAAAAGTTGAATAATACTCATATAAATCGTCAGATAATGCATTAAGAATGTAGTTTTTGCAATCAAAGTCATTATCGATCCATTTGTCGATGGCCTTTTGTTTTTCCTCGGGAGTTTGAGAAACAACTTCTTCAACACCACCGGTAGGAGGTGGATCTGTAGCAGCACCACCGCCAGCAGCAACAGCAACAGCAGCAGTCTTATCAGCAGCAGGTTCCAGGGTTCCAGGATGAACACTCGACACAATCATATGCAGCTTCATCAGTTTGAGATAAAAGAACATCTTCAGCTTCCATCTTCTGAAATGCAACCCTTCAAATTTGAAAGGCTTGTTGGTATCATCAACGCGCTTCTTTTCATTCTCCATAGCAGAAACGTACACCTTAAAATTGTTGGAAACAAAGCACTATAATCAAATTACACAAAGAAACCGCTGAGTCGCGTACTAGGTCGCTATCTTTAAGGTGTTTCGCGACTCTGCCTCTTGATTGTTCTAGCAGTCAGTTTTTTGTCGAAACCCTATGGGATAAAACAGCTTATCTCTTTCGATTTCTCTGCACTGAGAAATCGAATCAATAATAACTCTTTCAACAACACTTGCTCAGAAAAACTTGACGAAATAAAAATAACGTTCTATATCTTTTCTTCCAGAAACCAGTTTTTTTTTTATAATCAAAAAGAATCAATGGAATTAATGGAAAATTAATTTTCGATTAAATGCCAATTAAATTTCTTTGTAACAGCAAAAAAACGGCCGTATTAAAATTTCAACATTAACTGTAATTAATCATGATATAATTATCTTAATACGTTTTGAAAATTTAAGTTAAAAACAGCAAAAAAATTGTTTCTGGATCAGCAGACCTCCCAAGACCCCCAAGGCCCCGCTCCCGGACTAATGTAATATAATATATAGTATAAATAGTATATACCCTAGTGAAATTGTGTGGGGTGGGAATTGAACCCATGCCTATAGTGTGGGAGCTCAAAACAATGCCACCATACTATCTCTCTAACTTTGGCATATTATTACAAAACTATGTTTTTAAATATATACCCCAACAATCCCCCACTTATATTTTAAAATATTGAGCAAGTGCTATACAGTTGTGCATAAGCAAATGTGCCTTTCGACTTGAACCTCTACATAGTGTTGAACTTTCTAAGTATCAGGTAACTAGAGTGACTCTCGTCTTGAACTCTAACTAATAATAGATTATACAACACACACAACTATATCTTAGAGTAAAGTTCTTAATTTTGCACATTAGGGCCATGTGCTTATCCCTTTCTTAACGAACGATCTAGAGAAATGCCCAAGTTCTCATAGAAGGCGGCCACACCTTCACATTCGTATAGGTGAGTCTATCAAGGATACTCCTGTATATCCCACTCTTAACTTAAGAGCTATAGACATCATTAAGAGTTTAAACACTCAACCTGTTTCCCACTTCAGGATATCATGCTATGGGAATGCATGACTCTATCATATTATTTGTAACTTCGTCTAGTCCCTTTGAATCTATTTCTAGGTTGGGTATCCATTACAAATGACTCAACTTCTCACGGGCAAAAGTCCCATACTTTTAGAGATATTCCATACCTTTTCTCTTGCTAATCCTTTCGTCAAAGTATCAGCTATATTTCCTTCAGACCTTACACGATCTACTCTAACAACACCAGTTGTGAGAAATTCTCTAACTGTGTCGTGCTTTCGACGTATCTGTCGATTCTTACTGTTATTATAACAGTTCTCTACTACTCCGATAGCCGCGGTACTATCGCAGTGGATCAAAGTGGCTGGTATCGGTTTTTCCCGTACTGGAATGTCTGATAACAGACTCTTCAGCCATCCTGCTTCTTCACTAGCTGCTGCTAGTGCCATCAATTCAGCCTCCATCGTAGATTGGGCTATAATTGTCTGTTTCTTTGATCTCCAAGATACAGCGCCCCCAGCAATAGTAAAAACATATCCACTGGTGGCCTTGGAATCATCTGAAAGAGTATTCCAATTAGCATCGCTAAATCCTTCAAGGACTGCGGGATGCCTCTTATAGTGTAATCCTAGGTTTGTGGTTCTTTTCAGATACCACATAACCCTCTCAATAGCATCCCAGTGTTCCAAACTAGGATTACTGGTAAACCTGCACAGAACTCCCACTGCATATGCAATGTCTGGTCTTGTACAATCAGTTGCATAACGCAGACTTCCAATTATACTAGCATATTCAGATTGTCTAACACTTTTTCCAGTGTTCTTAAACAATTTCACATTAGGATCAAACGGAGTACAAGCAGGCTTACAATCAAAATATTCATACTTTCTCAGAATTTTTTCAATGTAGTGAGATTGATCCAAACAAATACCACTACTAGTTCTAGTTATTTTGATTCCCAAGATTACACTAGCTTCACCCAAATCTTTCATGTCAAAATTCGAACTAAGCATACCTTTAGTTTCATTGACAACAGATAAATTGGAACCAAATATCAGCAAATCATCCACATACAAGCAAACAATCACACACACATCATTCTCAAATTTATAATAGATGCATTTGTCACCCTCGTTTATTCTGAAGTTATGTGAAATCATTAAATTATCAAATTTCTCATGCCACTGTTTAGGAGCTTGTTTTAAACCATAAAGGGATTTTTCTAGCTTACATACTTTCTGTTCTTGTCCAGGAATTACAAAACCTTCAGGTTGTTCCATATAAATTTCCTCTTCTAGTTCACCATTCAAAAAGGCAGTTTTAACATCCATTTGGTGAATAACAAGATTATGAGCAGCGACAACAGCAATCAAAACACGTATAGATGTTAATCTAGTAACAGGAGAATAAGTATCAAAGAAGTCTACGTTCTCTCGTTGCCTAAATCCTTTAGCAACCAGTCTAGCTTTGTGCTTCTCTATTGTTCCATCAGGTTTTAGTTTCCTTTTCAAAACCCATTTACAACCTATAGGCTTACAACCAGGAGGTAAATCTACTATACGCCAAGTTCCATTAGACATATGAGAATCCCATTCATTATCTACAGCTTCTTGCCAGAAACTAGACTCTGCAGAACTGAACGCCTCTTGTAAATTAGAAGGTTCTTCCTCTACGGCATAAAATTCAAAATCAGGATCTCTTGTGTCAGTCCTAGCTCTTTTACTTCTTCTAGGTTCAACTTCAGTGATCCTAGTTTCTGCACTTCTAGGTTCTTCTAATCTATGTTCAGAATCAGCACTAGGTAAAACACTAGATAAAGAACCCCCCCTATTACCCCCACTATTTCTAGATTTAAAAGGAAATCTCTCTTCAAAGAAATCAACATCAATAGATTCAATAATAACCTTATTATTAATATCAAAGAACCTATAAGCTTTACTGTTTTGAGCATAACCAATAAAAACACATTCATAAGCTCTACTTTCTAACTTATGTCTTTTAGGATCAGGTTTTCTAACAAAAGCTAAGCAACCCCAAACTCTAAAATAAGAGACATTAGGTTTTCTATTTCTCCAAAGTTCATAAGGAGATATCATGGTTTTATTATTAGGAATGCGGTTCAAAACATGGCAAACAGTCAGCAAACATTCACCCCACCAATGAGAAGCAGCACCAGAGCTAAGCAAACAAGCAACAGTCAATTCAGTAAGAGTACGATTCTTTCTTTCAGCTTTCCCATTCATTTGAGGATTATATGGTGCAGTTCTTTCATGTATAATGCCATTAGTTTGATAAATTTCAGTAAAAGGAGAAGAATCATATTCAGTGCCTCTATCACGACGAAATCTCTTAATTTTCCTACCAAATTGATTTTCAATTTCAGCAATAATAAAATCTTAAACTTTTCAATAGCTTCGTTCTTATGGCTCAACAAATAAACATAAGTATAATTAGAACAATCATCAATGAACGTCATGATATACCTCTTGCCATTTCTAGTTAGGATACCTTCATATTCACACAAATCAGAATGTATTAAGTCTAGTGGTTTCGATTCTCTTACAACAGATTTATGTGAAGTCTTGGTTATTTTTGCTTGACTACAGTATTCACATTTTTCAAAATCATTTTCAGAAAATTCAGGGAGGACACCTAACTTACTCATGTTATTTACTAACTTTTTACCCACATGACAAAGCCTTCCATGCCAAACATTAAAATTGCAAACCATATAAGCAGAAGAATCAATTTTATTCATAGCATCAACATTAAGCTTAAACATTCCATCAGTAGCATAACCCTTTCCTACAAAATTCTTATTCTTAGTTATAGTGTAAATATCAGACCCAATAGTTTGATACAACCCAGCCTTGTTGAGAAGATAGCCGGAAACAAGGTTCTTTCTCATTTCTGGAGTGTGAAGGACATCTTTCAGCATGAGTGTCTTCCCAGAAGTAAACTTCAACTCTACCGTACCAGAACCTTTCACCATAGTGCTGTGGGAGTCTCCCAATAACACTTTCTTGTCCTTGGTTTCAGCATAAGTCTTAAACATGGACCTATCAAAACAACAATGACGCGAAGCACCACTGTCTATCCACCACCCATCAGATCCACCAACCATGTAGAACTCTGTATCAGAGACCATGGAAATTATAACGTCACCCACAACATTAGCTTGTGCGTTATTCTTGTCCTTGTTAAATCTGCAATTCCTAGCCATGTGGTTTGGTTTATTACAGATATAACAAAGAAATTCAGAATTGGAATTCTGTCCATTTTTCGATGGGTGTTGGTTCTTGTTTTGATTAGGCCTTCCTCCTTTCTTCTGGTTCGGGTTAGGTTTCATATCCCTTTTCTTAGGTTTTAAATTCGGATGAGTCTTATTGTTAGAAACAATGAGAATCTCTTCCTTCTTATCTTGTTTCCGAGCTTCTTCCTCAACCCTGAGCTTAACAATCAAACTTTCAAGAGAAAATTCTTTAGTCTTGTGACGCAAAGTATTACGAAAATCTTTCCAGCTAGGTGGTAACTTGTCAATCATTACAGAAACTTGAAATTGTTCATCAGTTTTCATACCTTCGGCTACAATTTCGTGGTAAATTTTTTGAAGTTCATGAGCTTGTGCAACAACTGATCTATCATCCACCATTTGGTATCTCACATACCGTCTCACAGCATATTTCTTTGAACCCGCTTCCTCGGTGTCATATTTTTTCTATAATGCATCCCATACATCTTTAGCAGTTTCAAAAGTTGAATAATACTCATATAAATCGTCAGATAATGCATTAAGAATGTAGTTTTTGCAATCAAAGTCATTATCGATCCATTTGTCGATGGCCTTTTGTTTTTCCTCGGGAGTTTGAGAAACAACTTCTTCAACACCACCGGTAGGAGGTGGATCTGTAGCAGCACCACCGCCAGCAGCAACAGCAGCAGCAACAGCAGCAGTCTTATCAGCAGCAGGTTCCAGGGTTCCAGGATGAACACTCGACACAATCATATGCAGCTTCATCAGTTTGAGATAAAAGAACATCTTCAGCTTCCATCTTCTGAAATGCAACCCTTCAAATTTGAAAGGCTTGTTGGTATCATCAACGCGCTTCTTTTCATTCTCCATAGCAGAAACGTACACCTTAAAATTGTTGGAAACAAAGCACTATAATCAAATTACACAAAGAAACTGCTGAGTCGCGTACTAGGTCGCTATCTTTAAGGTGTTTCGCGACTCTGCCTCTTGATTGTGCTAGCAGTCAGTTTTTTGTCGAAACCCTATGGGATAAAACAGCTTATCTCTTTCGATTTCTCTGCACTGAGAAATCGAATCAATAATAACTCTTTCAACAACACTTGCTCAGAAAAACTTGACGAAATAAAAATAACGTTCTATATCTTTTCTTCCAGAAACCAGTTTTTTTTTTATAATCAAAAAGAATCAATGGAATTAATGGAAAATTAATTTTCGATTAAATGCCAATTAAATTTCTTTGTAACAGCAAAAAAGCGGCCGTATTAAAATTTCAACATTAACTGTAATTAATCATGATATAATTATCTTAATACGTTTTGAAAATTTAAGTTAAAAACAGCAAAAAAATTGTTTCTGGATCAGCAGACCTCCCAAGACCCCCAAGGCCCCGCTCCCGGACTAATGTAATATAATATATAGTATAAATAGTATATACCCTAGTGAAATTGTGTGGGGTGGGAATTGAACCCATGCCTATAGTGTGGGAGCTCAAAACAATGCCACCATACTATCTCTCTAACTTTGGCATATTATTACAAAACTATGTTTTTAAATATATACCCCAACAATCCCCCACTTATATTTTAAAACATTGAGCAAGTGCTATACAGTTGTGCATAAGCAAATGTGCCTTTCGACTTGAACCTCTACATAGTGTTGAACTTTCTAAGTATCAGGTAACTAGAGTGACTCTCGTCTTGAACTCTAACTAATAATAGATTATACAACACACACAACTATATCTTAGAGTAAAGTTCTTAATTTTGCACATTAGGGCCATGTGCTTATCCCTTTCTTAACGAACGATCTAGAGAAATGCCCAAGTTCTCATAGAAGGCGGCCACACCTTCACATTCGTATAGGTGAGTCTATCAAGGATACTCCTGTATATCCCACTCTTAACTTAGGAGCTATAGACATCATTAAGAGTTTAAACACTCAACCTGTTTCCCACTTCAGGATATCATGCTATGGGAATGCATGACTCTATCATATTATTTGTAACTTCGTCTAGTCCCTTTGAACCTATTTCTAGGTTGGGTATCCATTACAAATGACTCAACTTCTCACTGGCAAAAGTCCCATACTTTTAGAGATATTCCATACCTTTTCTCTTGCTAATCCTTTCGTCAAAGTATCAGCTATATTTCCTTCAGACCTTACATGATCTACTCTAACAACACCAGTTGTGAGAAATTCTCTAACTGTGTCGTGCTTTCGACGTATCTGTCGATTCTTACTGTTATTATAACAGTTCTCTACTACTCCGATAGCCGCGGTACTATCGCAGTGGATCAAAGTGGCTGGTATCGGTTTTTCCCATACTGGAATGTCTGATAACAGACTCTTCAGCCATCCTGCTTCTTCACTAGCTGCTGCTAGTGCCATCAATTCAGCCTCCATCGTAGATTGGGCTATAATTGTCTGTTTCTTTGATCTCCAAGATACAGCGCCCCCAGCAATAGTAAAAACATATCCACTGGTGGCCTTGGAATCATCTGAAAGAGTATTCCAATTAGCATCGCTAAATCCTTCAAGGACTGCGGGATGCCTCTTATAGTGTAATCCTAGGTTTGTGGTTCTTTTCAGATACCGCATAACCCTCTCAATAGCATCCCAGTGTTCCAAACTAGGATTACTGGTAAACCTGCACAGAACTCCCACTGCATATGCAATGTCTGGTCTTGTACAATCAGTTGCATAACGCAGGCTTCCAATTATACTAGCATATTCAGATTGTCTAACACTTTCTCCAGTGTTCTTAAACAATTTCACATTAGGATCAAACGGAGTACAAGCAGGCTTACAATCAAAATATTCATACTTTCTCAGAATTTTTTCAATGTAGTGAGATTGATCCAAACAAATACCACTACTAGTTCTAGTTATTTTGATTCCCAAGATTACACTAGCTTCACCCAAATCTTTCATGTCAAAATTCGAACTAAGCATACCTTTAGTTTCATTGACAACAGATAAATTGGAACCAAATATCAGCAAATCATCCACATACAAGCAAACAATCACACACACATCATTCTCAAATTTATAATAGATGCATTTGTCACCCTCGTTTATTCTGAAGTTATGTGAAATCATTAAATTATCAAATTTCTCATGTCACTGTTTAGGAGCTTGTTTTAAACCATAAAGGGATTTTTCTAGCTTACATACTTTCTGTTCTTGTCCAGGAATTACAAAACCTTCAGGTTGTTCCATATAAATTTCCTCTTCTAGTTCACCATTCAAAAAGGCAGTTTTAACATCCATTTGGTGAATAACAAGATTATGAGCAGCGGCAACAGCAATCAAAACACGTATAGATGTTAATCTAGTAACAGGAGAATAAGTATCAAAGAAGTCTACGTTCTCTCGTTGCCTAAATCCTTTAGCAACCAGTCTAGCTTTGTGCTTCTCTATTGTTCCATCAGGTTTTAGTTTCCTTTTCAAAACCCATTTACAACCTATAGGCTTACAACCAGGAGGTAAATCTACTATACGCCAAGTTCCATTAGACATATGAGAATCCCATTCATTATCTACAGCTTCTTGCCAGAAACTAGACTCTGCAGAACTGAATGCCTCTTGTAAATTAGAAGGTTCTTCCTCTACGGCATAAAATTCAAAATCAGGATCTCTTGTGTCAGTCCTAGCTCTTTTACTTCTTCTAGGTTCAACTTCAGTGATCCTAGTTTCTGCACTTCTAGGTTCTTCTAATCTATGTTCAGAATCAGCACTAGGTAAAACACTAGATAAAGAACCCCCACTATTACCCCCACTATTTCTAGATTTAAAAGGAAATCTCTCTTCAAAGAAATCAACATCAATAGATTCAATAATAACCTTATTATTAATATCAAAGAACCTATAAGCTTTACTGTTTTGAGCATAACCAATAAAAACACATTCATAAGCTCTACTTTCTAACTTATGTCTTTTAGGATCAGGTTTTCTAACAAAAGCTAAGCAACCCCAAACTCTAAAATAAGAGACATTAGGTTTTCTATTTCTCCAAAGTTCATAAGGAGATATCATGGTTTTATTATTAGGAATTCGGTTCAAAACATGGCAAACAGTCAGCAAACATTCACCCCACCAATGAGAAGCAGCACCAGAGCTAAGCAAACAAGCAACAGTCAATTCAGTAAGAGTACGATTCTTTCTTTCAGCTTTCCCATTCATTTGAGGATTATATGGTGCAGTTCTTTCATGTATAATGCCATTAGTTTGATAAATTTCAGTAAAAGGAGAAGAATCATATTCAGTGCCTCTATCACTACGAAATCTCTTAATTTTCCTACCAAATTGATTTTCAATTTCAGCAATAAAAATCTTAAACTTTTCAATAGCTTCGTTCTTATGGCTCAACAAATAAACATAAGTATAATTAGAACAATCATCAATGAACGTCATGATATACCTCTTGCCATTTCTAGTTAGGATACCTTCATATTCACACAAATCAGAATGTATTAAGTCTAGTTGTTTCGATTCTCTTACAACAGATTTATGTGAAGTCTTGGTTATTTTTGCTTGACTACAGTATTCACATTTTTCAAAATCATTTTCAGAAAATTCAGGGAGGACACCTAACTTACTCATGTTATTTACTAACTTTTTACCCACATGACAAAGCCTTCCATGCCAAACATTAAAATTGCAAACCATATAAGCAGAAGAATCAATTTTATTCATAGCATCAACATTAAGCTTAAACATTCCATCAGTAGCATAACCCTTTCCTACAAAATTCTTATTCTTAGTTATAGTGTAAATATCAGACCCAATAGTTTGATACAACCCAGCCTTGTTGAGAAGATAGCCGGAAACAAGGTTCTTTCTCATTTCTGGAGTGTGAAGGACATCTTTCAGCATGAGTGTCTTCCCAGAAGTAAACTTCAACTCTACCGTACCAGAACCTTTCACCATAGTGCTGTGGGAGTCTCCCAATAACACTTTCTTGTCCTTGGTTTCAGCATAAGTCTTAAACATGGACCTATCAAAACAACAATGACGCGAAGCACCACTGTCTATCCACCACCCATCAGATCCACCAACCATGTAGAACTCTGGATCAGAGACCATGGCAATTATAACATCACCCACAGCATTAGCTTGTGCGTTATTCTTTTCCTTGTTAAATCTGCAATTCCTAGCCATGTGGTTTGGTTTATTACAGATATAACAAAGAAATTCAGAATTGGAATTCTGTCCATTTTTCGATGGGTGTTGGTTCTTGTTTTGATTAGGCCTTCCTCCTTTCTTCTGGTTCGGGTTAGGTTTCATATCCCTTTTCTTAGGTTTTAAATTTGGATGAGTCTTATTGTTAGAAACAATGAGAATCTCTTCCTTCTTATCTTGTTTCCGAGCTTCTTCCTCAACCCTGAGCTTAACAATCAAACTTTCAAGAGAAAATTCTTTAGTCTTGTGACGCAAAGTATTACGAAAATCTTTCCAGCTAGGTGGTAACTTGTCAATCATTACAGAAACTTGAAATTGTTCATCAGTTTTCATACCTTCGGCCACAATTTCGTGGTAAATCTTTTGAAGTTCATGAGCCTGTGCAACAACTGATCTATCATCCACCATTTGGTATCTCACATACCGGCTCACAGCATATTTCTTTGAACCCGCTTCCTCGGTGTCATATTTTTTCTGTAATGCATCCCATACATCTTTAGCAGTTTCAAAAGTTGAATAATACTCATATAAATCGTCAGATAATGCATTAAGAATGTAGTTTTTGCAATCAAAGTCATTATCGATCCATTTGTCGATGGCCTTTTGTTTTTCCTCGGGAGTTTGAGAAACAACTTCTTCAACACCACCGGTAGGAGGTGGATCTGTAGCAGCACCACCGCCAGCAGCAACAGCAGCAGTCTTATCAGCAGCAGGTTCCAGGGTTCCAGGATGAACACTCGACACAATCATATGCAGCTTCATCAGTTTGAGATAAAAGAACATCTTCAGCTTCCATCTTCTGAAATGCAACCCTTCAAATTTGAAAGGCTTGTTGGTATCATCAACGCGCTTCTTTTCATTCTCCATAGCAGAAACGTACACCTTAAAATTGTTGGAAACAAAGCACTATAATCAAATTACACAAAGAAACCGCTGAGTCGCGTACTAGGTCGCTATCTTTAAGGTGTTTCGCGACTCTGCCTCTTGATTGTGCTAGCAGTCAGTTTTTTGTCGAAACCCTATGGGATAAAACAACTTATCTCTTTCGATTTCTCTGCACTGAGAAATCGAATCAATAATAACTCTTTCAACAACCCTTGCTCAGAAAAACTTGACGAGATAAAAATAACGTTCTATATCTTTTTTCCCAGAAACCAGTTTTTTTTTTTTTTTTTTATAATCAAAAAGAATCAATGGAATTAATGGAAAATTAATTTTCGATTAAATGCCAATTAAATTTCTTTGTAACAGCAAAAAAACGGCCGTATTAAAATTTCAACATTAACTGTAATTAATCATGATATAATTATCTTAATACGTTTTGAAAATTTAAGTTAAAAACAGCAAAAAAATTGTTTCTGGATCAGCAGACCTCCCAAAACCCCCAAGGCCCCAAGGCCCCTCTCCCGGACTAATGTAATATAATATATAGTATAAATAGTATATACCTTAGTGAAATTGTGTGGGGTGGGAATTGAACCCATGCCTATAGTGTGGGAGCTCAAAACAATGCCACCATACTATCTCTCTAACTTTGGCATATTATTACAAAACTATGTTTTTAAATATATACCCCAACAATCCCCCACTTATATTTTAAAACATTGAGCAAGTGCTATACAGTTGTGCATAAGCAAAGGTGCCTTTCGACTTGAACCTCTACATAGTGTTGAACTTTCTAAGTATCAGGTAACTAGAGTGACTCTCGTCTTGAACTCTAACTAATAATAGATTATACAACACACACAACTATATCTTAGAGTAAAGTTCTTAATTTTGCACATTAGGGCCATGTGCTTATCCCTTTCTTAACGAACGATCTAGAGAAATGCCCAAGTTCTCATAGAAGGCGGCCACACCTTCACATTCGTATAGGTGAGTCTATCAAGGATACTCCTGTATATCCCACTCTTAACTTAAAAGCTATAGACATCATTAAGAGTTTAAACACTCAACCTGTTTCCCACTTCAGGATATCATTCTATGGGAATGCATGACTCTATCATATTATTTGTAGCTTCGTCTAGTCCCTTTGAACCTATTTCTAGGTTGGGTATCCATTACAAATGACTCAACTTCTCACGGGCAAAAGTCCCATACTTTTAGAGATATTCCATACCTTTTCTCTTGCTAATCCTTTCATCAAAGTATCAGCTATATTTCCTTCAGACCTTACATGATCTACTCTAACAACACCAGTTGTGAGAAATTCTCTAACTGTGTCGTGCTTTCGACGTATCTGTCGATTCTTACTGTTATTATAACAGTTCTCTACTACTCCGATAGCCGCGGTACTATCGCAGTGGATCAAAGTGGCTGGTATCGGTTTTTCCCATACTGGAATGTCTGATAACAGACTCTTCAGCCATCCTGCTTCTTCACTAGCTGCTGCTAGTGCCATTAATTCAGCCTCCATCGTAGATTGGGCTATAATTGTCTGTTTCTTTGATCTCCAAGATACAGCGCCCCCAGCAATAGTAAAAACATATCCACTGGTGGCCTTGGAATCATCTGAAAGAGTATTCCAATTAGCATCGCTAAATCCTTCAAGGACTGCGGGATGCCTCTTATAGTGTAATCCTAGGTTTGTGGTTCTTTTCAGATACCGCATAACCCTCTCAATTGCATCCCAGTGTTCCAAACTAGGATTACTGGTAAACCTGCACAGAACTCCCACTGCATATGCAATGTCTGGTCTTGTACAATCAGTTGCATAACGCAGACTTCCAATTATACTAGCATATTCAGATTGTCTAACACTTTCTCCAGTGTTCTTAAACAATTTCACATTAGGATCAAACGGAGTACAAGCAGGCTTACAATCAAAATATTCATACTTTCTCAGAATTTTTTCAATGTAGTGAGATTGATCCAAACAAATACCACTACTAGTTCTAGTTATTTTGATTCCCAAGATTACACTAGCTTCACCCAAATCTTTCATGTCAAAATTCGAACTAAGCATACATTTAGTTTCATTGACAACAGATAAATTGGAACCAAATATCAGCAAATCATCCACATACAAGCAAACAATCACACACACATCATTCTCAAATTTATAATAGATGCATTTGTCACCCTCGTTTATTCTGAAGTTATGTGAAATCATTAAATTATCAAATTTCTCATGCCACTGTTTAGGAGCTTGTTTTAAACCATAAAGGGATTTTTCTAGCTTACATACTTTCTGTTCTTGTCCAGGAATTACAAAACCTTCAGGTTGTTCCATATAAATTTCCTCTTCTAGTTCACCATTCAAAAAGGCAGTTTTAACATCCATTTGGTGAATAACAAGATTATGAGCAGCGGCAACAGCAATCAAAACACGTATAGATGTTAATCTAGTAACAGGAGAATAAGTATCAAAGAAGTCTACGTTCTCTCGTTGCCTAAATCCTTTAGCAACCAGTCTAGCTTTGTGCTTCTCTATTGTTCCATCAGGTTTTAGTTTCCTTTTCAAAACCCATTTACAACCTATAGGCTTACAACCAGGAGGTAAATCTACTATACGCCAAGTTCCATTAGACATATGAGAATCCCATTCATTATCTACAGCTTCTTGCCAGAAACTAGACTCTGCGAAACTGAGAAATCGAATCAATTTCTCTGCACTGAGAAATCGAATCAATAATAACTCTTTCAACAACACTTGCTCAGAAAAACTTGACGAAATAAAAATAACGTTCTATATCTTTTCTTCCAGAAACCAGTTTTTTTTTTTTTTATAATCAAAAAGAATCAATGGAATTAATGGAAAATTAATTTTCGATTAAATGCCAATTAAATTTCTTTGTAACAGCAAAAAAACGGCCGTATTAAAATTTCAACATTAACTGTAATTAATCATGATATAATTATCTTAATACGTTTTGAAAATTTAAGTTAAAAACAGCAAAAAAATTGTTTCTGGATCAGCAGACCTCCTAAGACCCCCAAGGCCCCGCTCCCGGACTAATGTAATATAATATATAGTATAAATAGTATATACCCTAGTGAAATTGTGTGGGGTGGGAATTGAACCCATGCCTATAGTGTGGGAGCTCAAAACAATGCCACCATACTATCTCTCTAACTTTGGCATATTATTACAAAACTATGTTTTTAAATATATACCCCAACAATCCCCCACTTATATTTTAAAACATTGAGCAAGTGCTATACAGTTGTGCATAAGCAAAGGTGCCTTTCGACTTGAACCTCTACATAGTGTTGAACTTTCTAAGTATCAGGTAACTAGAGTGACTCTCGTCTTGAACTCTAACTAATAATAGATTATACAACACACACAACTATATCTTAGAGTAAAGTTCTTAATTTTGCACATTAGGGCCATGTGCTTATCCCTTTCTTAACGAACGATCTAGAGAAATGCCCAAGTTCTCATAGAAGGCGGCCACACCTTCACATTCGTATAGGTGAGTCTATCAAGGATACTCATGTATATCCCACTCTTAACTTAAGAGCTATAGACATCATTAAGAGTTTAAACACTCAACCTGTTTCCCACTTCAGGATATCATGCTATGGGAATGCATGACTCTATCATATTATTTGTAACTTCGTCTAGTCCCTTTGAACCTATTTCTAGGTTGGGTATCCATTACAAATGACTCAACTTCTCACGGGCAAAAGTCCCATATACTTTTAGAGATATTCCATACCTTTTCTCTTGCTAATCCTTTCGTCAAAGTATCAGCTATATTTCCTTCAGACCTTACATGATCTACTCTAACAACACCAGTTGTGAGAAATTCTCTAACTGTGTCGTGCTTTCGACGTATCTGTCGATTCTTACTGTTATTATAACAGTTCTCTACTACTCCGATAGCCGCGGTACTATCGCAGTGGATCAAAGTGGCTGGTATCGGTTTTTCCCATATTGGAATGTCTGATAACAGACTCTTCAGCCATCCTGCTTCTTCACTAGCTGCTGCTAGTGCCATCAATTCAGCCTCCATCGTAGATTGGGCTATAATTGTCTGTTTCTTTGATCTCCAAGATACAGCGCCCCCAGCAATAGTAAAAACATATCCACTGGTGGCCTTGGAATCATCTGAAAGAGTATTCCAATTAGCATCGCTAAATCCTTCAAGGACTGCGGGATGCCTCTTATAGTGTAATCCTAGGTTTGTGGTTCTTTTCAGATACCGCATAACCCTCTCAATAGCATCCCAGTGTTCCAAACTAGGATTACTGGTAAACCTGCACAGAACTCCCACTGCATATGCAATGTCTGGTCTTGTACAATCAGTTGCATAACGCAGACTTCCAATTATACTAGCATATTCAGATTGTCTAACACTTTCTCCAGTGTTCTTAAACAATTTCACATTAGGATCAAACGGAGTACAAGCAGGCTTACAATCAAAATATTCATACTTTCTCAGAATTTTTTCAATGTAGTGAGATTGATCCAAACAAATACCACTACTAGTTCTAGTTATTTTGATTCCCAAGATTACACTAGCTTCACCCAAATCTTTCATGTCAAAATTCGAACTAAGCATACCTTTAGTTTCATTGACAACTGATAAATTGGAACCAAATATCAGCAAATCATCCACATACAAGCAAACAATCACACACACATCATTCTCAAATTTATAATAGATGCATTTGTCACCCTCGTTTATTCTGAAGATATGTGAAATCATTAAATTATCAAATTTCTCATGCCACTGTTTAGGAGCTTGTTTTAAACCATAAAGGGATTTTTCTAGCTTACATACTTTCTGTTCTTGTCCAGGAATTACAAAACCTTCAGGTTGTTCCATATAAATTTCCTCTTCTAGTTCACCATTCAAAAAGGCAGTTTTAACATCCATTTGGTGAATAACAAGATTATGAGCAGCGGCAACAGCAATCAAAACACGTATAGATGTTAATCTAGTAACAGGAGAATAAGTATCAAAGAAGTCTACGTTCTCTCGTTGCCTAAATCCTTTAGCAACCAGTCTAGCTTTGTGCTTCTCTATTGTTCCATCAGGTTTTAGTTTCCTTTTCAAAACCCATTTACAACCTATAGGCTTACAACCAGGAGGTAAATCTACTATACGCCAAGTTCCATTAGACATATGAGAATCACATTCATTATCTACAGCTTCTTGCCAGAAACTAGACTCTGCAGAACTGAACGCCTCTTGTAAATTAGAAGGTTCTTCCTCTACGGCATAAAATTCAAAATCAGGATCTCTTGTGTCAGTCCTAGCTCTTTTACTTCTTCTAGGTTCAACTTCAGTGATCCTAGTTTCTGCACTTCTAGGTTCTTCTAATCTATGTTCAGAATCAGCACTAGGTAAAACACTAGATAAAGAACCCCCACTATTACCCCCACTATTTCTAGATTTAAAAGGAAATCTCTCTTCAAAGAAATCAACATCAATAGATTCAATAATAACCTTATTATTAATATCAAAGAACCTATAAGCTTTACTGTTTTGAGCATAACCAATAAAAACACATTCATAAGCTCTACTTTCTAACTTATGTCTTTTAGGATCAGGTTTTCTAACAAAAGCTAAGCAACCCCAAACTCTAAAATAAGAGACATTAGGTTTTCTATTTCTACAAAGTTCATAAGGAGATATCATGGTTTTATTATTAGGAATGCGGTTCAAAACATGGCAAACAGTCAGCAAACATTCACCCCACCAATGAGAAGCAGCACCAGAGCTAAGCAAACAAGCAACAGTCAATTCAGTAAGAGTACGATTCTTTCTTTCAGCTTTCCCATTCATTTGAGGATTATATGGTGCAGTTCTTTCATGTATAATGCCATTAGTTTGATAAATTTCAGTAAAAGGAGAAGAATCATATTCAGTGCCTCTATCACTACGAAATCTCTTAATTTTCCTACCAAATTGATTTTCAATTTCAGCAATAAAAATCTTAAACTTTTCAATAGCTTCGTTCTTATGGCTCAACAAATAAACATAAGTATAATTAGAACAATCATCAATGAACGTCATGATATACCTCTTGACGAAATAAAAATAACGTTCTATATCTTTTTTTCCAGAAACCAGTTTTTTTTTTTTTATAATCAAAAAGAATCAATGGAATTAATGGAAAATTAATTTTCGATTAAATGCCAATTAAATTTCTTTGTAACAGCAAAAAAACGGCCGTATTAAAATTTCAACATTAACTGTAATTAATCATGATATAATTATCTTAATACATTTTGAAAATTTAAGTTAAAAACAGCAAAAAAATTGTTTCTGGATCAGCAGACCTCCCAAGACCCCCAAGGCCCCGCTCCCGGACTAATGTAATATAATATATAGTATAAATAGTATATACCCTAGTGAAATTGTGTGGGGTGGGAATTGAACCCATGCCTATAGTGTGGGAGCTCAAAACAATGCCACCATACTATCTCTCTAACTTTGGCATATTATTACAAAACTAGCTGGGTTTTTCCCATACTGGAATGTCTGATAACAGACTCTTCAGCCATCCTGCTTCTTCACTAGCTGCTGCTAGTGCCATCAATTCAGCCTCCATCGTAGATTGGGCTATAATTGTCTGTTTCTTTGATCTCCAAGATACAGCGCCCCCAGCAATAGTAAAAACATATCCACTGGTGGCCTTGGAATCATCTGAAAGAGTATTCCAATTAGCATCGCTAAATCCTTCAAGGACTGCAGGATGCCTCTTATAGTGTAATCCTAGGTTTGTGGTTCTTTTCAGATACCGCATAACCCTCTCAATAGCATCCCAGTGTTCCAAACTAGGATTACTGGTAAACCTGCACAGAACTCCCACTGCATATGCAATGTCTGGTCTTGTACAATCAGTTGCATAACGCAGACTTCCAATTATACTAGCATATTCAGATTGTCTAACACTTTCTCCAGTGTTCTTAAACAATTTCACATTAGGATCAAACGGAGTACAAGCAGGCTTACAATCAAAATATTCATACTTTCTCAGAATTTTTTCAATGTAGTGAGATTGATCCAAACAAATACCACTACTAGTTCTAGTTATTTTGATTCCCAAGATTACACTAGCTTCACCCAAATCTTTCATGTCAAAATTCGAACTAAGCATACCTTTAGTTTCATTGACAACAGATAAATTGGAACCAAATATCAGCAAATCATCCACATACAAGCAAACAATCACACACACGTCATTCTCAAATTTATAATAGATGCATTTGTCACCCTCGTTTATTCTGAAGTTATGTGAAATCATTAAATTATCAAATTTCTCATGACACTGTTTAGGAGCTTGTTTTAAACCATAAAGGGATTTTTCTAGCTTACATACTTTCTGTTCTTGTCCAGGAATTACAAAACCTTCAGGTTGTTCCATATAAATTTCCTCTTCTAGTTCACCATTCAAAAAGGCAGTTTTAACATCCATTTGGTGAATAACAAGATTATGAGCAGCGGCAGCAGCAATCAAAACACGTATAGATGTTAATCTAGTAACAGGAGAATAAGTATCAAAGAAGTCTACGTTCTCTCGTTGCCTAAAGAACCCCCACTATTACCCCCACTATTTCTAGATTTAAAAGGAAATCTCTATTCAAAGAAATCAACATCAATAGATTCAATAATAACCTTATTATTAATATCAAAGAACCTATAAGCTTTACTGTTTTGAGCATAACCAATAAAAACACATTCATAAGCTCTACTTTCTAACTTATGTCTTTTAGGATCAGGTTTTCTAACAAAAGCTAAGCAACCCCAAACTCTAAAATAAGAGACATTAGGTTTTCTATTTCTCCAAAGTTCATAAGGAGATATCATGGTTTTATTATTAGGAATGCGGTTCAAAACATGGCAAACAGTCAGCAAACATTCACCCCACCAATGAGAAGCAGCACCAGAGCTAAGAAAACAAGCAACAGTCAATTCAGTAAGAGTACGATTCTTTCTTTCAGCTTTCCCATTCATTTGAGGATTATATGGTGCAGTTCTTTCATGTATAATGCCATTAGTTTGATAAATTTCAGTAAAAGGAGAAGAATCATATTCAGTGCCTCTATCACTACGAAATCTCTTAATTTTCCTACCAAATTGATTTTCAATTTCAGCAATAAAAATCTTAAACTTTTCAATAGCTTCGTTCTTATGGCTCAACAAATAAACATAAGTATAATTAGAACAATCATCAATGAACGTCATGATATACCTCTTGCCATTTCTAGTTAGGATACCTTCATATTCACACAAATCAGAATGTATTAAGTCTAGTGGTTTCGATTCTCTTACAACAGATTTATGTGAAGTCTTGGTTATTTTTGCTTGACTACAGTATTCACATTTTTCAAAATCATTTTCAGAAAATTCAGGGAGGACACCTAACTTACTCATGTTATTTACTAACTTTTTACCCACATGACAAAGCCTTCCATGCCAAACATTAAAATTGCAAACCATATAAGCAGAAGAATCAATTTTATTCATAGCATCAACATTAATCTTAAACATTCCATCAGTGGCATAACCCTTTCCTACAAAATTCTTATTCTTAGTTATAGTGTAAATATCAGACCCAATAGTTTGATACAACCCAGCCTTGTTGAGAAGATAGCCGGAAACAAGGTTCTTTCTCATTTCTGGAGTGTGAAGGACATCTTTCAGCATGAGTGTCTTCCCAGAAGTAAACTTCAACTCTACCGTACCAGAACCTTTCACCATAGTGTTGTGGGAGTCTCCCAATAACACTTTCTTGTCCTTGGTTTCAGCATAAGTCTTAAACATGGACCTATCAAAACAACAATGACGCGAAGCACCACTGTCTATCCACCACCCATCAGATCCACCAACCATGTAGAACTCTGGATCAGAGACCATGGCAATTATAACGTCACCCACAGCATTAGCTTGTGCGTTATTCTTTTCCTTGTTAAATCTGCAATTCCTAGCCATGTGGTTTGGTTTATTACAGATATAACAAAGAAATTCAGAATTGGAATTCTGTCCATTTTTCGATGGGTGTTGGTTCTTGTTTTGATTAGGCCTTCCTCCTTTCTTCTGGTTCGGGTTAGGTTTCATATCCCTTTTCTTAGGTTTTAAATTCGGATGAGTCTTATTGTTAGAAACAATGAGAATCTCTTCCTTCTTATCTTGTTTCCGAGCTTCTTCCTCAACCCTGAGCTTAACAATCAAACTTTCAAGAGAAAATTCTTTAGTCTTGTGACGCAAAGTATTACGAAAATCTTTCCAGCTATGTGGTAACTTGTCAATCATTACAGAAACTTGAAATTGTTCATCAGTTTTCATACCTTCGGCCACAATTTCGTGGTAAATTTTTTGAAGTTCATGAGCCTGTGCAACAACTGATCTATCATCCACCATTTGGTATCTCACATACCGGCTCACAGCATATTTCTTTGAACCCGCTTCCTCGGTGTCATATTTTTTCTGTAATGCATCCCATACATCTTTAGCAGTTTCAAAAGTTGAATAATACTCATATAAATCGTCAGATAATGCATTAAGAATGTAGTTTTTGCAATCAAAGTCATTATCGATCCATTTGTCGATGGCCTTTTGTTTTTCCTCGGGAGTTTGAGAAACAACTTCTTCAACACCACCGGTAGGAGGTGGATCTGTAGCAGCACCACCGCCAGCAGCAACAGCAGCAGCAACAGCAGCAGTCTTATCAGCAGCAGGTTCCAGGGTTCCAGGATGAACACTCGACACAATCATATGCAGCTTCATCAGTTTGAGATAAAAGAACATCTTCAGCTTCCATCTTCTGAAATGCAACCCTTCAAATTTGAAAGGCTTGTTGGTATCATCAACGCGCTTCTTTTCATTCTCCATAGCAGAAACGTACACCTTAAAATTGTTGGAAACAAAGCACTATAATCAAATTACACAAAGAAACCGCTGAGTCGCGTACTAGGTCGCTATCTTTAAGGTGTTTCACGACTCTGCCTCTTGATTGTGCTAGCAATCAGTTTTTTGTCGAAACCCTATGGGATAAAACAGCTTATCTCTTTCGATTTCTCTGCACTGAGAAATCGAATCAATAATAACTCTTTCAACAACACTTGCTCAGAAAAACTTGACGAAATAAAAATAACGTTCTATCTATTTTCTTCCAGAAACCAGTTTTTATAATCAAAAAGAATCAATGGAATTAATGGAAAATTAATTTTCGATTAAATGCCAATTAAATTTCTTTGTAACAGCAAAAAAACGGCCGTATTAAAATTGTAATTAATCATGATATAATTATCTTAATACGTTTTGAAAATTTAAGTTAAAAACAGCAAAAAAAATTGTTTCTGGATCAGCAGACCTCCCAAGACCCCCAAGGCCCCAAGGCCCCGCTCCCGGACTAATGTAATATAATATATAGTATAAATAGTATATACCCTAGTGAAATTGTGTGGGGTGGGAATTGAACCCATGCCTATAGTGTGGGAGCTCAAAACAATGCCACCATACTATCTCTCTAACTTTGGCATATTATTACAAAACTATGTTTTTAAATATATACCCCAACACTCCCCCACTTATATTTTAAAACATTGAGCAAGTGCTATACAGTTGTGCATAAGCAAAGGTGCCTTTCGACTTGAACCTCTACATAGTGTTGAACTTTCTAAGTATCAGGTAACTAGAGTGACTCTCGTCTTGAACTCTAACTAATAATAGATTATACAACACACACAACTATATCTTAGAGTAAAGTTCTTAATTTTGCACATTAGGGCCATGTGCTTATCCCTTTCTTAACGAACGATCTAGAGAAATGCCCAAGTTCTCATAGAAGGCGGCCACACCTTCACATTCGTATAGGTGAGTCTATCAAGGATACTCCTGTATATCCCACTCTTAACTTAAGAGCTATAGACATCATTAAGAGTTTAAACACTCAACCTGTTTCCCACTTCAGGATATCATGCTATGGGAATGCATGACTCTATCATATTATTTGTAACTTCGTCTAGTCCCTTTGAACCTATTTCTAGGTTGGGTATCCATTACAAATGACTCAACTTCTCACGGGCAAAAGGCCCCAAGGCCCCGCTCCCGTACTAATGTAATATAATATATAGTATAAATAGTATATACCCTAGTGAAATTGTGTGGGGTGGGAATTGAACCCATGCCTATAGTGTGGGAGCTCAAAACAATGCCACCATACTATCTCTCTAACTTTGGCATATTATTACAAAACTATGTTTTTTAAATATATACCCCAACAATCCCCCACTTATATTTTAAAACATTGAGCAAGTGCTATACAGTTGTGCATAAGCAAAGGTGCCTTTCGACTTGAACCTCTACATAGTGTTGAACTTTCTAAGTATCAGGTAACTAGAGTGACTCTCGTCTTGAACTCTAACTAATAATAGATTATACAACACACACAACTATATCTTAGAGTAAAGTTCTTAATTTTGCACATTAGGGCAATGTGCTTATCCCTTTCTTAACGAACGATCTAGAGAAATGCCCAAGTTCTCATAGAAGGCGGCCACACCTTCACATTCGTATAGGTGAGTCTATCAAGGATACTCCTGTATATCCCACTCTTAACTTAAGAGCTATAGACATCATTAAGAGTTTAAACACTCAACCTGTTTCCTACTTCAGGATATCATGCTATGGGAATGCATGACTCTATCATATTATTTGTAACTTCGTCTAGTCCCTTTGAACCTATTTCTAGGTTGGGTATCCATTACAAATGACTCAACTTCTCACGGGCAAAAGTCCCATACTTTTAGAGATATTCCATACCTTTTCTCTTGCTAATCCTTTCGTCAAAGTATCAGCTATATTTCCTTCAGACCTTACATGATCTACTCTAACAACACCAGTTGTGAGAAATTCTCTAACTGTGTCGTGCTTTCGACGTATCTGTCGATTCTTACTGTTATTATAACAGTTCTCTACTACTCCGATAGCCGCGATACTATCGCAGTGGATCAAAGTGGCTGGTATCGGTTTTTCCCATACTGGAATGTCTGATAACAGACTCTTTAGCCATCCTGCTTCTTCACTAGCTGCTGCTAGTGCCATCAATTCAGCCTCCATCATAGATTGGGCTATAATTGTCTGTTTCTTTGATCTCCAAGATACAGCGCCCCCAGCAATAGTAAAAACATATCCACTGGTGGCCTTGGAATCATCTGAAAGAGTATTCCAATTAGCATCGCTAAATCCTTCAAGGACTGCGGGATGCCTCTTATAGTGTAATCCTAGGTTTGTGGTTCTTTTCAGATACCGCATAACCCTCTCAATAGCATCCCAGTGTTCCAAACTAGGATTACTGGTAAACCTGCACAGAACTCCCACTGCATATGCAATGTCTGGTCTTGTACAATCAGTTGCATAACGCAGACTTCCAATTATACTAGCATATTCAGATTGTCTAACACTTTCTCCAGTGTTCTTAAACAATTTCACATTAGGATCAAACGGAGTACAAGCAGGCTTACAATCAAAATATTCAGGTTGTTCCATATAAATTTCCTCTTCTAGTTCACCATTCAAAAAGGCAGTTTTAACATCCATTTGGTGAATAACAAGATTATGAGCAGCGGCAACAGCAATCAAAACACGTATAGATGTTAATCTAGTAACAGGAGAATAAGTATCAAAGAAGTCTACGTTCTCTCGTTGCCTAAATCCTTTAGCAACCAGTCTAGCTTTGTGCTTCTCTATTGTTCCATCAGGCTTTAGTTTCCTTTTCAAAACCCATTTACAACCTATAGGCTTACAACCAGGAGGTAAATCTACTATACGCCAAGTTCCATTAGACATATGAGAATCCCATTCATTATCTACAGCTTCTTGCCAGAAACTAGACTCTGCAGAACTGAACGCCTCTTGTAAATTAGAAGGTTCTTCCTCTACGGCATAAAATTCAAAATCAGGATCTCTTGTGTCAGTCCTAGCTCTTTTACTTCTTATAGGTTCAACTTCAGTGATCCTAGTTTCTGCACTTCTAGGTTCTTCTAATCTATGTTCAGAATCAGCTCTAGGTAAAACACTAGATAAAGAACCCCCACTATTACCCCCACTATTTCTAGATTTAAAAGGAAATCTCTCTTCAAAGAAATCAACATCAATAGATTCAATAATAACCTTATTATTAATATCAAAGAACCTATAAGCTTTACTGTTTTGAGCATAACCAATAAAAACACATTCATAAGCTCTACTTTCTAACTTATGTCTTTTAGGATCAGGTTTTCTAACAAAAGCTAAGCAACCCCAAACTCTAAAATAAGAGACATTAGGTTTTCTATTTCTCCAAAGTTCATAAGGAGATATCATGGTTTTATTATTAGGAATGCGGTTCAAAACATGGCAAACAGTCAGCAAACATTCACCCCACCAATGAGAAGCAGCACCAGAGCTAAGCAAACAAGCAACAGTCAATTCAGTAAGAGTACGATTCTTTCTTTCAGCTTTCACATTCATTTGAGGATTATATGGTGCAGTTCTTTCATGTATAATGCCATTAGTTTGATAAATTTCAGTAAAAGGAGAAGAATCATATTCAGTGCCTCTATCACTACGAAATCTCTTAATTTTCCTACCAAATTGATTTTCAATTTCAGCAATAAAAATCTTAAACTTTTCAATAGCTTCGTTCTTATGGCTCAACAAATAAACATAAGTATAATTAGAACAATCATCAATGAACGTCATGATATACCTCTTGCCATTTCTAGTTAGGATACCTTCATATTCACACAAATCAGAATGTATTAAGTCTAGTGGTTTCGATTCTCTTACAACAGATTTATGTGAAGTCTTGGTTATTTTTGCTTGACTACAGTATTCACATTTTTCAAAATCATTTTCAGAAAATTCAGGGAGGACACCTAACTTACTCATGTTATTTACTAACTTTTTAGCCACATGACAAAGCCTTCCATGCCAAACATTAAAATTGCAAACCATATAAGCAGAAGAATCAATTTTATTCATAGCATCAACATTAAGCTTAAACATTCCATCAGTAGCATAACCCTTTCCTACAAAATTCTTATTCTTAGTTATAGTGTAAATATCAGACCCAATAGTTTGATACAACCCAGCCTTGTTGAGAAGATAGCCGGAAACAAGGTTCTTTCTCATTTCTGGAGTGTGAAGGACATCTTTCAGCATGAGTGTCTTCCCAGAAGTAAACTTCAACTCTACCGTACCAGAACCTTTCACCATAGTGCTGTGGGAGTCTCCCAATAACACTTTCTTGTCCTTGGTTTCAGCATAAGTCTTAAACATGGACCTATCAAAACAACAATGACGCGAAGAACCACTGTCTATCCACCACCCATCAGATCCACCAACCATGTAGAACTCTGGATCAGAGACCATGGCAATTATAACGTCACCCACAGCATTAGCTTGTGCGTTATTCTTTTCCTTGTTAAATCTGCAATTCCTAGCCATGTGGTTTGGTTTATTACAGATATAACAAAGAAATTCAGAATTGGAATTCTGTCCATTTTTCGATGGGTGTTGGTTCTTGTTTTGATTAGGCCTTCCTCCTTTCTTCTGGTTCGGGTTAGGTTTCATATCCCTTTTCTTAGGTTTTAAATTCGGATGAGTCTTATTGTTAGAAACAATGAGAATCTCTTCCTTCTTATCTTGTTTCCGAGCTTCTTCCTCAACCCTGAGCTTAACAATCAAACTTTCAAGAGAAAATTCTTTAGTCTTGTGACGCAAAGTATTACGAAAATCTTTCCAGCTAGGTGGTAACTTGTCAATCATTACAGAAACTTGAAATTGTTCATCAGTTTTCATACCTTCGGCTACAATTTCGTGGTAAATTTTTTGAAGTTCATGAGCTTGTGCAACAACTGATCTATCATCCACCATTTGGTATCTCACATACCGTCTCACAGCATATTTCTTTGAACCCGCTTCCTCGGTGTCATATTTTTTCTATAATGCATCCCATACATCTTTAGCAGTTTCAAAAGTTGAATAATACTCATATAAATCGTCAGATAATGCATTAAGAATGTAGTTTTTGCAATCAAAGTCATTATCGATCCATTTGTCGATGGCCTTTTGTTTTTCCTCGGGAGTTTGAGAAACAACTTCTTCAACACCACCGGTAGGAGGTGGATCTGTAGCAGCACCACCGCCAGCAGCAACAGCAGCAGCAACAGCAGCAGTCTTATCAGCAGCAGGTTCCAGGGTTCCAGGATGAACACTCGACACAATCATATGCAGCTTCATCAGTTTGAGATAAAAGAACATCTTCAGCTTCCATCTTCTGAAATGCAACCCTTCAAATTTGAAAGGCTTGTTGGTATCATCAACGCGCTTCTTTTCATTCTCCATAGCAGAAACGTACACCTTAAAATTGTTGGAAACAAAGCACTATAATCAAATTACACAAAGAAACCGCTGAGTCGCGTACTAGGTCGCTATCTTTAAGGTGTTTCGCGACTCTGCCTCTTGATTGCGCTAGCAGACAGTTTTTTGTCGAAACCCTATGGGATAAAACAACTTATCTCTTTCGATTTCTCTGCACTGAGAAATCGAATCAATAATAACTCTTTCAACAACACTTGCTCAGAAAAACTTGACGAAATAAAAATAACGTTCTATTTCTTTTCTTCCAGAAACCAGTTTTTTTTTTTATAATCAAAAAGAATCAATGAAATTAATGGAAAATTAATTTTCGATTAAATGCCAATTAAATTTCTTTGTAACAGCAAAAAAACGGCCGTATTAAAATTTCAACATTAACTGTAATTAATCATGATATAATTATCTTAATACGTTTTGAAAATTTAAGTTAAAAACAGCAAAAAAATTGTTTCTGGATCAGCAGACCTCCCAAGACCCCCAAGGCCCCAAGGCCCCGCTCCCGGACTAATGTAATATAATATATAGTATAAATAGTATATACCCTAGTGAAATTGTGTGGGGTGGGAATTGAACCCATGCCTATAGTGTGGGAGCTCAAAACAATGCCACCATACTATCTCTCTAACTTTGGCATATTATTACAAAACTATGTTTTTAAATATATACCCCAACAATCCCCCACTTATATTTTAAAACATTGAGCAAGTGCTATACAGTTGTGCATAAGAAAAGGTGCCTTTCGACTTGAACCTCTACATAGTGTTGAACTTTCTAAGTATCAGGTAACTAGAGTGACTCTCGTCTTGAACTCTAACTAATAATAGATTATACAACACACACAACTATATCTTAGAGTAAAGTTCTTAATTTTGCACATTAGGGCCATGTGCTTATCCCTTTCTTAACGAACGATCTAGAGAAATGCCCAAGTTCTCATAGAAGGCGGCCACACCTTCACATTCGTATAGGTGAGTCTATCAAGGATACTCCTGTATATCCCACTCTTAACTTAAGAGCTATAGACATCATTAAGAGTTTAAACACTCAACCTGTTTCCCACTTCAGGATATCATGCTATGGGAATGCATGACTCTATCATATTATTTGTAACTTCGTCTAGTCCCTTTGAACCTATTTCTAGGTTGGGTATCCATTACAAATGACTCAACTTCTCACGGGCAAAAGGCCCCAAGGCCCCGCTCCCGTACTAATGTAATATAATATATAGTATAAATAGTATATACCCTAGTGAAATTGTGTGGGGTGGGAATTGAACCCATGCCTATAGTGTGGGAGCTCAAAACAATGCCACCATACTATCTCTCTAACTTTGGCATATTATTACAAAACTATGTTTTTTAAATATATACCCCAACAATCCCCCACTTATATTTTAAAACATTGAGCAAGTGCTATACAGTTGTGCATAAGCAAAGGTGCCTTTCGACTTGAACCTCTACATAGTGTTGAACTTTCTAAGTATCAGGTAACTAGAGTGACTCTCGTCTTGAACTCTAACTAATAATAGATTATACAACACACACAACTATATCTTAGAGTAAAGTTCTTAATTTTGCACATTAGGGCCATGTGCTTATCCCTTTCTTAACGAACGATCTAGAGAAATGCCCAAGTTCTCATAGAAGGCGGCCACACCTTCACATTCGTATAGGTGAGTCTATCAAGGATACTCCTGTATATCCCACTCTTAACTTAAGAGCTATAGACATCATTAAGAGTTTAAACACTCAACCTGTTTCCCACTTCAGGATATCATGCTATGGGAATGCATGACTCTATCATATTAGTTGTAACTTCGTCTAGTCCCTTTGAACCTATTTCTAGGTTGGGTATCCATTACAAATGAATCAACTTCTCACGGGCAAAAGTCCCATACTTTTAGAGATATTCCATACCTTTTCTCTTGCTAATCCTTTCGTCAAAGTATCAGCTATATTTCCTTCAGACCTTACATGATCTACTCTAACAACACCAGTTGTGAGAAATTCTCTAACTGTGTCGTGCTTTCGACGTATCTGTCGATTCTTACTGTTATTATAACAGTTCTCTACTACTCCGATAGCCGCGGTACTATCGCAGTGGATCAAAGTGGCTGGTATCGGTTTTTCCCATACTGGAATGTCTGATAACAGACTCTTCAGCCATCCTGCTTCTTCACTAGCTGCTGCTAGTGCCATCAATTCAGCCTCCATCGTAGATTGGGCTATAATTGTCTGTTTCTTTGATCTCCAAGATCCAGCGCCCCCAGCAATAGTAAAAACATATCCACTGGTGGCCTTGGAATCATCTGAAAGAGTATTCCAATTAGCATCGCTAAATCCTTCAAGGACTGCGGGATGCCTCTTATAGTGTAATCCTAGGTTTGTGGTTCTTTTCAGATACCGCATAACCCTCTCAATAGCATCCCAGTGTTACAAACTAGGATTACTGGTAAACCTGCACAGAACTCCCACTGCATATGCAATGTCTGGTCTTGTACAATCAGTTGCATAACGCAGACTTCCAATTATACTAGCATATTCAGATTGTCTAACACTTTCTCCAGTGTTCTTAAACAATTTCACATTAGGATCAAACGGAGTACAAGCAGGCTTACAATCAAAATATTCATACTTTCTCAGAATTTTTTCAATGTAGTGAGATTGATCCAAACAAATACCACTACTAGTTCTAGTTATTTTGATTCCCAAGATTATACTAGCTTCACCCAAATCTTTCATGTCAAAATTCGAACTAATCATACCTTTAGTTTCATTGACAACAGATAAATTGGAACCAAATATCAGCAAATCATCCACATACAAGCAAACAATCACACACATATCATTCTCAAATTTATAATAGATGCATTTGTCACCCTCGTTTATTCTGAAGTTATGTGAAATCATTAAATTATCAAATTTCTCATGCCACTGTTTAGGAGCTTGTTTTAAACCATAAAGGGATTTTTCTAGCTTACATACTTTCTGTTCTTGTCCAGGAATTACAAAACCTTCAGGTTGTTCCATATAAATTTCCTCTTCTAGTTCACCATTCAAAAAGGCAGTTTTAACATCCATTTGGTGAATAACAAGATTATGAGCAGCGGCAACAGCAATCAAAACACGTATAGATGTTAATCTAGTAACAGGAGAATAAGTATCAAAGAAGTCTACGTTCTCTCGTTGCCTAAATCCTTTAGCAACCAGTCTAGCTTTGTGCTTCTCTATTGTTCCATCAGGTTTTAGTTTCCTTTTCAAAACCCATTTACAACCTATAGGCTTACAACCAGGAGGTAAATCTACTATACGCCAAGTTCCATTAGATATATGAGAATCCCATTCATTATCTACAGCTTCTTGCCAGAAACTAGACTCTGTAGAACTGAACGCCTCTTGTAAATTAGAAGGTTCTTCCTCTACGGCATAAAATTCAAAATCAGGATCTCTTGTGTCAGTCCTAGCTCTTTTACTTCTTCTAGGTTCAACTTCAGTGATCCTAGTTTCTGCACTTCTAGGTTCTTCTAATCTATGTTCAGAATCAGCACTAGGTAAAACACTAGATAAAGAACCCCCACTATTACCCCCACTATTTCTAGATTTAAAAGGAAATCTCTCTTCAAAGAAATCAACATCAATAGATTCAATAATAACCTTATTATTAATATCAAAGAACCTATAAGCTTTACTGTTTTGAGCATAACCAATAAAAACACATTCATAAGCTCTACTTTCTAACTTATGTCTTTTAGGATCAGGTTTTCTAACAAAAGCTAAGCAACCCCAAACTCTAAAATAAGAGACATTAGGTTTTCTATTTCTCCAAAGTTCATAAGGAGATATCATGGTTTTATTATTAGGAATTCGGTTCAAAACATGGCAAACAGTCAGCAAACATTCACCCCACCAATGAGAAGCAGCACCAGAGCTAAGCAAACAAGCAACAGTCAATTCAGTAAGAGTACGATTCTTTCTTTCAGCTTTCCCATTCATTTGAGGATTATATGGTGCAGTTCTTTCATGTATAATGCCATTAGTTTGATAAATTTCAGTAAAAGGAGAAGAATCATATTCAGTGCCTCTATCACTACGAAATCTCTTAATTTTCCTACCAAATTGATTTTCAATTTCAGCAATAAAAATCTTAAACTTTTCAATAGCTTCGTTCTTATGGCTCAACAAATAAACATAAGTATAATTAGAACAATCATCAATGAACGTCATGATATACCTCTTGCCATTTCTAGTTAGGATACCTTCATATTCACACAAATCAGAATGTATTAAGTCTAGTGGTTTCGATTCTCTTACAACAGATTTATGTGAAGTCTTGGTTATTTTTGCTTGACTACAGTATTCACATTTTTCAAAATCATTTTCAGAAAATTCAGGGAGGACACCTAACTTACTCATGTTATTTACTAACTTTTTACCCACATGACAAAGCCTTCCATGCCAAACATTAAAATTGCAAACCATATAAGCAGAAGAATCAATTTTATTCATAGCATCAACATTAAGCTTAAACATTCCATCAGTAGCATAACCCTTTCCTACAAAATTCTTATTCTTAGCTATAGTGTAAATATCAGACCCAATAGTTTGATACAACCCAGCCTTGTTGAGAAGATAGCCGGAAACAAGGTTCTTTCTCATTTCTGGAGTGTGAAGGACATCTTTCAGCATGAGTGTCTTCCCAGAAGTAAACTTCAACTCTACCGTACCAGAACCTTTCACCATAGTGCTGTGGGAGTCTCCCAATAACACTTTCTTGTCCTTGGTTTCAGCATAAGTCTTAAACATGGACCTATCAAAACAACAATGACGCGAAGCACCACTGTCTATCCACCACCCATCAGATCCACCAACCATGTAGAACTCTGGATCAGAGACCATGGCAATTATAACGTCACCCACAGCATTAGCTTGTGCGTTATTCTTTTCCTTGTTAAATCTGCAATTCCTAGCCATGTGGTTTGGTTTATTACAGATATAACAAAGAAATTCAGAATTGGAATTCTGTCCATTTTTCGATGGGTGTTGGTTCTTGTTTTGATTAGGCCTTCCTCCTTTCTTCTGGTTCGGGTTAGGTTTCATATCCCTTTTCTTAGGTTTTAAATTCGGATGAGTCTTATTGTTAGAAACAATGAGAATCTCTTCCTTCTTATCTTGTTTCCGAGCTTCTTCCTCAACCCTGAGCTCAACAATCAAACTTTCAAGAGAAAATTCTTTAGTCTTGTGACGCAAAGTATTACGAAAATCTTTCCAGCTAGGTGGTAACTTGTCAATCATTACAGAAACTTGAAATTGTTCATCAGTTTTCATACCTTCGGCCACAATTTCGTGGTAAATTTTTTGAAGTTCATGAGCCTGTGCAACAACTGATCTATCATCCACCATTTGGTATCTCACATACCGGCTCACAGCATATTTCTTTGAACCCGCTTCCTCGGTGTCATATTTTTTCTGTAATGCATCCCATACATCTTTAGTAGTTTCAAAAGTTGAATAATACTCATATAAATCGTCATATAATGCATTAAGAATGTAGTTTTTGCAATCAAAGTCATTATCGATCCATTTGTCGATGGCCTTTTGTTTTTCCTCGGGAGTTTGAGAAACAACTTCTTCAACACCACCGGTAGGAGGTGGATCTGTAGCAGCACCACCGCCAGCAGCAACAGCAGCAGCAACAGCAGCAGTCTTATCAGCAGCAGGTTCCAGGGTTCCAGGATGAACACTCGACACAATCATATGCAGCTTCATCAGTTTGAGATAAAAGAACATCTTCAGCTTCCATCTTCTGAAATGCAACCCTTCAAATTTGAAAGGCTTGTTGGTATCATCAACGCGCTTCTTTTCATTCTCCATTGCAGAAACGTACACCTTAAAATTGTTGGAAACAAAGCACTATAATCAAATTACACAAAGAAACCGCTGAGTCGCGTACTAGGTCGCTATCTTTAAGGTGTTTCGCGACTCTGCCTCTTGATTGTGCTAGCAGTCAGTTTTTTGTCGAAACCCTATGGGATAAAACAGCTTATCTCTTTCGATTTCTCTGCACTGAGAAATCGAATCAATAATAACTCTTTCAACAACACTTGCTCAGAAAAACTTGACGAAATAAAAATAACGTTCTATATCTTTTCTTCCAGAAACCAGTTTTTTTTTTTTTTTTTTATAATCAAAAAGAATCAATGGAATTAATGGAAAATTAATTTTCGATTAAATGCCAATTAAATTTCTTTGTAACAGCAAAAAAACGGCCGTATTAAAATTTCAACATTAACTGTAATTAATCATGATATAATTATCTTAATACGTTTTGAAAATTTAAGTTAAAAACAGCAAAAAAATTGTTTCTGGATCAGCAGACCTCCCAAGACCCCCAAGGCCCCGCTCCCGGACTAATGTAATATAATATATAGTATAAATAGTATATACCCTAGTGAAATTGTGTGGGGTGGGAATTGAACCCATGCCTATAGTGTGGGAGCTCAAAACAATGCCACCATACTATCTCTCTAACTTTGGCATATTATTACAAAACTATGTTTTTAAATATATACCCCAACACAACAAACCATAGCAGACATTTTATGTTATGATGATGTGTTCAAGTACGATACCTAAGATTCCTCGAGCACGGCACGCTCACCACCTGATCCATCATCCATAATGCTCAGCATACCTTTCCTTCAGTCCCCAGCTGTTTCTTAATTAAAATATCGAAGCAAGCAAGATGTACCGGAGCTTCAAGATTCTTTGCAAAAATAATTAAAATACAATTAGAAAAGGAAGAAATTACCCAGTTTGTCCAACAAAATAACAAATTTCTCCATGGAGAATGACCTAACTTTATTTGTTACTTTGGTTGAATTAGAACCTCGATTCATAGGTTAACACACTGTTAGTTATGATTAGAACCATAATTCGAAACCACAAAAAATATACAAAAATGAGAAGAACAAATCCTAAATAACGTATGGTTCGGACGGATATATTTTCACTTGCAAAAAATAATTCTTTGTGCTCAAACTTTTACCTGCGATATAAAAAAATAGTAGAAAAATATATCAACAGGGACAACGGAGAAAGAATGAAAAGAGTTTACCTACCCTAACACAATCTTCTTGTGACTTCTAGCAGGCTGTTTTTAGGTTTTCTTTGTGTTTGTTCTCTCGCAGTTTTTTTTTTTGGCTCGGGAAAGACAAAATTTATTTATTTTGTAAAAAAAATCCTTTGACAAAAAGTGAAACGGAGCAAGAGTGAGTGAGGGTTACAATTGAAGGAGGAGGGAGGGATTCCCACCGCGCGACGTGCGGCCTCATATGACTTAGATTTTAAAAGGAGTTAGATTTCTTTCAAAAATTAGGTTTACAACGTCACCTTTATAGGTTTGAAAGCAATACCGACCACGACTGTTGGTTTGGGTTTATGTTTGAATGAAACATTTGGTATTGTTTGTGGGTTGAAAGCAATACCGACTCATATTAATTGTGCCATTTTTTGCATATATATATATACATGTACCAAAAATTCATTCATTTATTTGTATTACTTTTATTCGATAACGAACACATCACGATATGCTACCTATAAAACCTTATAACATTCGACACATCTATAAATCTGTAGATCCTGGTCCTGACAGCTCAAGCGATTATTACTTTGCAACAATAACATCATCTTGATCTTTCTTAGAACAGTATCCAAAGCTCAAGTATCCGGAAATTTCTTTAATTTTCTCCAATCGCTTTTATGAGTGAAAATTTTAATTTTCTTCCTTCAAAAAACCTGGTTTTCAAAATGGATACTCAAAGAGATACTCAAGCTTAATTTAGACATTACCAATGTTTTTGGGATAAGGGGTTTTCCAAATTACTTCATAATGTTTTTTTTAGTACCCCAATTTTTTGCAGTATCCCCTAATTATGGGTTGTTAATTTCTTTTTCCTTAACCATCAAGGGTTAGCCCAGTTGGCCAGGAGCCTGACTACTAAGTAGAAGATCAGCGGATGGAATCTTCGCTCACGAGTTTCGAGATCTCATGAAATAATCCTCTTGTGTAAATCTAGCTTAAGTTTCTCAATGTATCTTCTTTCCTATTTACAAAAAAATTAAAAATAATAATAATATTCCTTTCTCTTGTTAATCAAAAAATAAACAAAACAAAAGTCTTGCTTTTCATTTAAATGACATCTGAAAATGAAACGGTGCAAGAATAAAAGTGTGAATTGTTCGTTTCTCGTTTAGAAACAAAAATGTGCAAATTTCAAATGTATAAAAGGACAAGTCCTTGTGGAACTTACGTGGATCTAACTGAGGCGAGAAAAAGGAAAAAAAAAAACTTGCGGAACTTACGGTACGTTTTGATAAAAGGTTTGCGCTACATTTGACTTTGTAACCCAAATACAGTAGAAGGGGTTAGTCCTTGAGTGATTTGTGGGAAATTAGGTGTAGTTGGGTTTTACCCGTTAGTCGTGAGGGAGTTTTAAGGAGTCTCTCAAAATCCCCGTTAGTCTTGGGAGAGTTTAGAAGAGTCTCCCAAACTCCCTACAAAACACCTGTTAGTCGTGGAGGAGTTTGAAAAAAACTTTTGAACTCCCTGTTAGTCGTAAAACCCTATAATGTTAGGGAGTTGATTGTTTTGGGGAGTTCTGGAGAGTTGATAGTGCATTTTTGCCTGTGCACAAATCTCTCATAAGCATAGATATTTGAGAGGGAATTTGGTCAGAGAAAAACATAGGAGAAGGAGGAAACTTTTCAGCTTCAGGTATGCTTTGTTCATCTATTTTTTATTCTCTAATCTCGGATTGTTATTGTTTTGATTGTTTTGGTATCAGTTCTAAAAGTAAAAACCATTATATTTTGATTGTTTTCTTTTATTCTTCAGATTTTCCTCTGTTTAGGGTTTCACCATGTTCTGTTTATAACTCTTTTTTTTCTTCCGATATTCATCTCAATTTGTGTTATGTGTTTTTTACTTTTCGTGATATACGTATCTACATTGTAGATGTATGTATTGCATTGTGTTTCTTGTTATTTATGACATGTCTAGTGCGACCAGTTTGGTATTCTCGTGGAACTGGTAAATAATTGAATTGTTCTTTCAATTGCTGGGTATGGGTGTGTATAAGTATTTGGGTGTGTATAAGTTCTTCGATTTTTGGGGTTTAGATGTGTCAGCTAATATGTATGGAATGAAGAGGTTATCCGCCTCTGTGATTATGGTTGGCTTCCAAGGGGAAACAATCCGTGTCCTGCTGTACAAGCACCCCCATGCTTATTGTCAATGTAGTTTTCTACACGTATTCTAGATTGGCATTGTGCATATTCATGACAATCTTGTGGATTTGATTAACTTATGACTGTATGGTGCAACCGGTTTCGAGTTTTCATGGAAATGGTAAACAAATAAATTGTTCTCTTCATTGCTTGGTACGGTACATTTTCTAAATAAATAAATAAATCATGTCAGTATTGATTTCAAGCTAGCAGATGTTTGTTGTTTATTTATGGTCTAACCATTCGTAGCAGGCTGGTAGATTACCGGAAGTTATGATTTAAGAACTACAGAACTAGAGGTCACATACTTTTTATGCTTATCTAACTCTGAACTAATTAGCTCCCAACTCTGAAGCGTAAGCGTTTCCTCCTTTTCCTATGTTTTTCTCTGACCAAACTCCCTCCCAAATCTCTACTCTTATGACAGATTTGTGCACAGGAAAAAATGCACTATCAACTCTCCAGAACTCCCCAAAACAATCAACTCCCTAACATTCTAGGTTTTTACCACTAACAGGGAGTTCAAGAGTTTTTTTCAAACTCCCCACGACTAACGGGTGTTTTGTAGGGAGTTTGGGAGACTCTTCTAAACTCTCCCACGACTAACGGGGATTTTGAGAGACTCCTTAGAACTCCCTCACGATTAACGAGTAAAACCCAACTACACCCAACTCCCCCACAAATCACTTGAGGGCTAACCCCCTGTAGGAGACAACAAAGGAATTTTTGCCTAATCCTTGAAAGTGCCGCTTGACCAACGTTTTTATACATATAAATTTTACCCTTCCTATTAAAACCACACAAAGATCTGTCTTGTCATAGATAAAAAAGGACCTTTCTATCTCTTCTCTTCGACAATTTAGTTCATGTTTTCTGCAAATACAATCGTTTTTCAAGTGGGTTTTTGGTCTTCACAGTCATTCAATCTCTTGAACCTACATGTAATAATCAAACTTTTAATGTTTGTTGTTTTATAATTTAGGATTTTTTTTATTTTTTAAAATTCCTATGATCAAGATAGAACTTATTTTGAATACAAATTTTCTTCAAAATAAAATCAAACAAATTATTGAACAATTCAAAGTTCTTCAAAATAAGCATTGGATCGATCAGAATCGATCAGTTTTTTTTTCTTCTTTTTGGTAATAGACAATTTCTTTACCATATTCATTCAAAAAAGAAGAAAAGACAGACAAACATAATTGGATTTTGTTCAAAATTTTATAATGATACTGGAATTACTTCAGAGGTCGATATACAATTGAAAATAGTAGTTAGATTGTGTTCTAAATGCCACTTCGCAAAGATATAAACATGGGAATTCTGAAAAGAACTTGAAACTTGCAAGGTTGTAGCATAAGCGTTGATGTGCCCATGCTTTCTTTACATTAATTTCGTGTTTGGTTAATTATGGTTGACCACTGAAAGAGTTGTTTTTAGTGTACCAACTTTAAAATTTGAACTTCAAATTGTGTGAAGTATATACATTTTTACCATCGCTATTGGTTGATTTCATTAAGCTTCACTTTGGCACTGTTGGTTATAATTTCACTCAAATGAAATCTTGACTTCGCATCTTTTTGTTACTTCCTCATTGTAGCATCATGTTCATCTTTCCATACTCTGAATAGAACTGTCAAGTAATTGGAGGAAGTCCTTGTAACAATATTTAAGGAAGGTACCCTGCTAAACAAGTCGCTTCTGACTTCAGAGCTGCCGCTAGCCTACTGAAAATTTAACTCGATCCATATGTCAGGGAAAGGTGGGGAATTATTAGTGGTCAGATTATGTTCTTCAGATCATTAATTTTTGTTGCAAAGTTAACTTCTCTTCGGATTAAATTGGCCAAGAAATAGTTATAGTTTGATGACAATAAGACAATTTATTAGTTTCTTTTTTTTTATATATGTGACAATATCTTAGTTTTGATTAATCTTTTGTATCATATCTAAGATTCCTTGACCATATCTATTATTATAGATTTTTATAGGAGCTTATCCTGTTAATTTCTGGTCTGGTTGTTTTTAGTTGTTAATTGCTTTGGTACTGTTTTTGTTTTTCTAGGAGATGTGCAATTCACACATTTATTTCTTTGACTTTGTGCGCTATAGGAAGAGTAAAAAATTACTAGTAATCAGTCCACTAGTAGTGAAGGGTGTGTTTTGGATTATACAAGAGATAATGTAATAGTGTTTTGATAGTTGCATCATCATTTGAATTGCCTACTCTTCTTTCACGAGGTGCTTTTGACTGTATTTTTTTATGCTCACTGAAGGTTCAATAATAATTGCATTTACTTTTAAAAGATCGCTGTCCACAGATAAAGAAAAATACTTGCTACATCAAAACTACTGCTAGTGTCTAGAAGCAAGTGAAATCAACTTGTAATCCTCACAACACACTGAAAACATGGGGATAGAGGTTTCACTTTGTACTTTAGAATCATTTCGACGACATTCTTAATCAAATTTTGTGTAAGAGATGGTTACAATTTATGTACGAGTTTAAAAATTTACAAGATTCAAACATTTATATCGAAGGTTTTCATAAGAATGGATGTGGTGGTGGTGGTGGTGGTGGAGGTTCTGGTTCTGGTCCCGGAAGCTTTGGTGGTGGAGGTAGTGGTGGCCCAGAACAAGTTGTTGGTTCTCTTATAGTCGAAGGTGAACAAGCATAAGGGAGAGTGTGCATGATTTTATCATCAGTATGGGGTTATATTTGTTTGTTTTCCATTTTGGATTTGGTGTTTTTAAGTTAAATTTGATGGGATGTTTTTTTGCATGAACATGCTTCCCTTTGATGGGAATTATGGTTAATATTTAAAAAATCTTGTGATCTCGATATGCTTATTCTTATTTTTCTATAATCTAGTTTAGGTTTTGTTATAGAATCTTGTAATACTATGGGTTCGGTCTGTTTGTTTCATCTTCTTAGTTAATATAAGGTTTACTGTGTTCTTTAGAAAGAAAGAAAAAAGAAACTTGATTCTTCTTTTTCTTCTTGATTTTGATTTTCTAATTCAAGATCTTTTTTCTATCCTAAGTACATCAAGGCAATAAATTTCATGTGGATATTACATTATCCATACAGGAATCTTAAATTTACTAACACCTTGAATGTTTTCAGATGACTCGGCTTCTAGGTATGAGTCAACCCATGACTCTCACCGAGTCAGCAGTTCAACCGTTTGTTTTCTATTTCTTGTAACCCATGACTCGGCGTCTGAGTTAGAGGTAATTCCTGACTCGGGTACGATTGACTCGGGCATAGAAATTCCCATGAATCGATGGTCCTTACCTCTAAGTCGGGATAATGACTATAATGACCTCCATTCTTTAAATGAAATTTCCATTTCGTTTTGTTTCTTTCTCTTTCTCATCGACAACAAAATAGGGGAACTGAAAACCCTAGATCGTGTTTCTCTATGATCTCTCCATATGTCAAGGCACCAATCATATCTCTCAAATGATCTTCATTACTTTTGTGGATCTAATTTGATTTTCTAAAAAGAAACGTGTTCTTCAGGATTTTGGTTTTATCAACTCTAGGTATAACTCCTCCTATATTTGATAATATTGTGTGAATATTATACTGTGTGGTTATGGTTGTAATGGGGTTCAAGGGTTTTTATTTGTTGCTAAATCTAGTGAACTGTTAGGTTTTAGATTATAAACAAAAAACTGGGCAAGGTTCCGAGGTTTTTCTGCATTTGTGGTTCTGTTGTTAACAAAATATTTTTGTGTTCTTTTACTTTACTTTCCGCATTATAATTTTGTTAAGTTACAATTAAAGTAATTACACTTGTACGTTAATCCAAAGCACTTGATATTGATCATATAGTATATCTCTATTGTACCGTAACAATTATCAAGTGTTTATCTTTTTGTTGTATTGTCTCGACTTTCTTATTCCTAGACGATCATATAAGGTGTCGTACCTATAAGATGATATCGAAAAGATTGTGGTGTACTTGTTACCTTCGTCATTTCAGAAGTAATTCTTCAATAAAATTGATTCTGACATGAATCATAGAAACGGCATATCCTTTTTCAAAGATAGAAATATCAATTTCTTTCAAGCGTTTTGTCCCAAAGTGACCATGCGAGTCTGATAAACTTCTTATGCAGTTGTTTCCTGACAGAGCCTAAGGAGACACTCTGATGGACTCCTTCAAGCACATAGACTTAATTCCGAGAGATAATTTTTTTCTTCCTAGTGGTACTTTTTATTCTGGAGTACGTACAATGACTCTTTTCTGCCAAAGAATAATGGTTTAGTAGTTCCAAAACTGACAAGCCTATATTATAGTTTAATTATCAAGTTAGTGAACTCATAGTCGTCTTGTAACTCATGAACTTTCAAAATCAACCACTTCCTGAAATGCATAAATCGGTTTGTTTACTATTAAAAAAAGGTTTATCCAGAAAATCTCACAATCGATCATTTAGTGTAGGCGAGTTAATTGAGATTTAATTTATCAAGTATTTAATTTTATAAATTCAAGTTCCCTAAATGAGAAAAATTTGTGAAAATAATAACTAACTTGAATACGTTGTATTTCTTGAATTTTTTGTTTTTAGTGTTGATCATAATATTAAATTCATATGGCATGTCTCAGTATATAGAATGGAAGATAATATGAGGAAATAGGATATCCATTTTTGAAATGACGAGGGTACCAAGTACACAACAATATTTTCAGTATCCACTTATACAAGACATATCTTATGTAACCTAATGCATACAAGAATTGTCAAGGATATTACTTTTCGACAAGGTAACACTAGCTAGGTATGTATAATAGGTTTCGAAACCCCGAAACAATCTATTAGGATCAAACCTATGTGTTGGATTAACGTACTATTGCGTTTATTTTATTATTATAAAAATAATTATAATATGGAAAGTAAAGTAAAATCACACAAAAAGATTTTGTTAAACAGGAAACCAAAAATGCAAAAAAAAAAAAAAAATCATGTGACCTAGTCCAGTTTTGAATACTATCATAATTAAGCCGATATACAAAGACTAAAACCAACATTATATAATTGAGACCAAGTAAACTTACTCCAAGTTAGGCAGTTCCTTCAGTATCCATGCACATACTACCAATCTGGTCTAACACGTGAATCCTAAGATATAGTCCATTATCTTAAGTCGCTCCACCTGCTATGAAGGCTTCTAGCACTTAACACTGTTGGATCGTATTCCAAAACAATAAAGGACAAATATATTTCAGTAACCACTCTATTTATTTACAGATCAACAAGTTAATCAGAGATATATCGAGTTTGAAAGGTTCTTCTGTTTAATCAATATAAGCTCCTTTGTACCGGTTTAGATCAACTAAGATATAAAGACTATCAAAGGAAACCTTAGTTCACAACCTATGAAATTCATATTTTGAAGAGAATCGCGAAGTGATAGATCGTTGATCAATACAACGTTGTAAAAGGTCTATCGAGATAAACAAGCTTGTTCGATCCCAGTCAATCAAGTGTGCACGAAGTATCACAACGATCAGAATACCAAAAAATAAAACTTCTAGTCTTTAAATATTCGGGTATTCAAAGTATCTGCACAAATAACTTGATTCACTTATGATCGATCATGCACAAAATGGAGTCTTTCAATAATGGATGATCACAAGTCTTATCTTCAAATGATATTGAATCAAATATCACATCTGAAATTTTCAATCCTTGATTAGTTCGAATGACCCTATATCAAAAGACAAGGGTCACAGAATAATTAAACAAACTAGGTAACTCAGCTCAACTATTCCGTTAGTCAATAAAACGAATAATCGAAAACTAAAATAACAATACGATCCAAGTTTCTCGCCCATAGTACTATTAGACACTTTGTTAGAGCATTGCTGGGTTGAACCCACCAAGCGTTGGTATGTCAAGTTTGGTTGTCATATTTTAGTGAACCAAAACTCATTTAAAGAGTCGCTTGATTATATAATAGAGTCAACTTCGTATAGGTTAACTGGAAAGTTATTAGGATATGGGACATAAAATTATTACTCGAAGACTTGAAGAATGTGAAGAAGTAAAGCGTTATATCAACGACATTATCCTTCCTCTTGAGGTTAGCAATATTTTAACTTGATTCATTCCTAACATATCTTTCAATTCGTGCTATTGAAAACATAACTGTGAAGCTGTGAATGATTATACTCTAGTTAGACATAGTATTAAGGAATTACAATACGAAGTATAACGCCTATCTTTTGAACTTCGTATATAAGACATCGACATAATCGTATGAATCAAATTGTGATTATATATAGGTAAAAGGTGAAGATTTCATCCTAGGAAACAATGTTTTACATTCGTTTAAAGGAAGTACATTCATAAACTTGTTTTTGAATCGAAAGGAAAATTACTAGGCTTATTGGTATCGTTAATTCATTGCAAATCTTTGGATTACCAATATGTGTGGTTGAGTAGAACCGATCATAACTTGTTATGTATCTTGGTAAAAATAATAATAGTGCCTGATTTATGTATTGGTGTGACTTTTATTAGTGCAACCGATCCTAAGTAATCACCTGACCGATCCTAGTTATTGGTGTGACCGATCCTAGTCACTGGGTAACCGATCTTAGTAGTTGGTGTGACCGATCACAAAGGATAGTGTAATCGATCCTTGTAAGAGGTGCAACAAGTCTTAGTAGTTGGTGTAACACATCTTAAGACTTGTGTAACCGATCACAAGTAATACCATGAGATTGTGGTAACTGGTCCTGGTACTAATGTAACCAATTTTTGGAAATTGTTGTAACCAATCCTAGTAGATACATGGAGATAAAACCGAATTTTGTGTTTGTTATATACGTTAAACCCATGATTGGTGATATTTTGATCAATCACATAGTTCTTGGAAATCAGATGAACCAATTCTAAACTTGTTTGGAAGTGTGGAAAATCGGTTCCAAGATTGTAAATATGAAAAAGAATTTACAATGAAAAAGATGTCGACGTACTTTGTATACGTACAACAATTCTTATCTATTATTTTTCAGAGATATTCCTTAATAACTAAACGATAATCCCGGATCGAAATAAATTGAGAATCTTTTAATTAAGGTTTTTAGTTTTATATGCTTTTAATTTCCAGCAATTAAATGCATATCTCTGGAGAATAAAAATTAGTAATGTGCATTTACTAATTGGAGATTTTCTAGTGGGATTTCGGTCAATATTTGGACAGGGCATTTCCAGGAATTATGATAACCGATTTGGGATTTATTCCATATCTTTGAGAATATTCGATTTTGGAAATTCTTTGGTGTCCAAACTTCCATTGTCTATAAATACTGAAGTTTGCATTTCGAGCAAACTAATCCTCAGAGCCAGAAAAACTACCAAGTTGTGTTGTTACTGGTGGAGTCGTCTATCCATAGAGGAAAGTACCCTAATTAGGCGAAATCTCTTACAACGGCTCTTTTTAAAGACTTCTTTGGGATTGAGAATCTCTACGAGTACCGTTGGTGGGAAACTAGATAATTGTAGTATTATTAGTTTTCGATTTGATTTGATTGACTAGTTTATGCTTGAGAATATTCTCTTCTGGTATAAGATTCACTCAAACTAGATCGAAGTTTCAACGGGATCTTTAGAATTATTGTTAGATCTAAAGATGTCTTATGATAATCCATTGTTAACAGACTCCGTTCTGTGCTTGATTGATCACAAGAGATTCAAGTTATTGTGTGCAGGTGTTTATTGAAGATCTAAGAAGATTTGAAGACAAAGAAGATTTCTTATTGGGTTCATAATCTTTGGTGTGCACAAAACTTGATTTTCTGTGGGATTCAACTATAATCGGTTTATCTTGACAAACGTGATTGATTAGTTGTGTAGATGGGCATCAATATATTTTATCTTTGTGATATATATTATTGATTGCAAAATCTAAACCTAACTACTTTGGTAGTTATATATTTAGATAGATCTCGGATCTGACAAAGGAGTTTATTGATTAAACGGAAGAGCCTTTGTCAAACTCATATCACTTGATTGAAAAGAGTTGTTACCGAACATATTTGTGCTCCTTTACTGTTTGGAATACGAACCAAAGGAATTGTTCCAGTGCGTGCGTTTATAGAATGTCGGAATAGCAGGGATACTAGGTGAACTATAGGTTTAGTTGCTTGGTCTCAACTATACGAAGTTGGTTTGATTTTGTATAGCGGCTTAATTATGAGAGTATTCAATTCTGGACTAGGTCCCGGGATTTTTCTGCATTTGCGGTTTCTTCGTTAACAAAAACTTGATGTGTCATTTACTTTTATTTTTCGCAATTATAATTGTCTTTATTATAATTTAAATTAAATTACACAAACGTTAATTTCGTCTTACTTGATATCAATCATATAGAGTTTGGTCAAGTCCGAACCTATTATCAAGTAATCGTACTTCGTTGTTGTATTATCTAGATCTCGTATCCATAGACGATCACATGAAGTGTGAACCGATTCATTGTATTGTCTCGACTCAGTCCATAGACAATCACTTTCGGTAAAGGACTTATAGGTGGAAAAGTTTTAGATTGAGGTATATTTGGGTACCCTCGTATTTTCAATTGGTATTAGAGCAGGCAAACACTAAAAAGATCTAACAATTTGTGTTTGGTGCGATCCAATCCATAAGAATTGAATATAATGTCTGATTCAGTTAACATTTTGCAAGAGTATGAATACTCAAAAGTTGAAGATGTTACCACTTCGTTGACTCATGATCTAGGAGTTACTAAAATCAAGAGTTCATCCGAGTCTTTCTCTGATGAAAAAAAGATGTTGATAAAGAGTTGGTAAAACTCCTGAATCCTATAAAATCTCTGTCTACAAGAATGTTAATATTAAATACAGAGTCAAATCTTCTTAGAATGAGATCAGAGATAAAGACATTCAACTAAGTATTCTAGCCAAAGATAATATGTATCTCACTGTCAAGTTAGAAGCTGTTAGTAAATCTCTTACTCAAGATCTAGAGACTCACCCTATGACTCTGACTAATGATACTGTTTTAATTTCTTCTGATAATAAAGAAACAAGAAGTCCTAGTTCGACTCTTGTAGATTGTGATAACAACTGTCTTATCACAACTGAAACAAATCACTATGATGGTAGTTTTCCTAACTACATCAAGTCAGAAGAGGATGAGAAACCATCTTCTACATCTACTGATGATCAGACGAATGTCAGCCGACGCAAAAATAATTTAAGTTCTTTCACTTCACAATTATAAATAAGAGTATAGTTATAAGAGCAGATTCGTTCCACAAGGAGATATGGGTTGTCAAACTGTTTTGATTACTTATAGAAACTGGAGGGTTTTGCTTGTGATTATAACTAAATAAGAATAAAGCAAATGAAATAATACTAATATCAGAGATAAAAAGTACTGGTTAGAGTTTTCATCTTCCAACATGTCATCGACTGAATCAATATCAACATTCATTTTCTATCGATATCAATAACCCTAGAGCGTCATATCGCAGGATTACTCCGGCGAAACTCTTATTATCATCAAAGGCGCAAGATCCACTCTTTAAATGCTTTCCACTAAATAACTTGGCGCAAGAGCCACTCAAGTTTAACCCAATGAAAGCACTAATATTATGAGTTGAGGTTATTCTAAGCAATCCGGTGCAAGAGCCACATAGATTTAACCTAGGTTATGCTTCTACATATAATTGCATGGCAACATCTCGTCGTTAACAACTATATTATGCTACTTCTAGCAAGGATTATTCGACAATTCCGGATCTCAAACCCTAGTTTAACAATAGATATGAATGCATGCTCATTTAATTTGCAACTTAAACAAACTAGCAATCAATCATACATGGAGTTATAAACGGTAGAACATAAACGATACAAACAAATTATGAATGAATAAGAACGAATACTTCAATTGAATAACATGTTTTCCAACTTAGGAGTACATCTCTAACCAATAAAAAGGGTTTAATTACTCATGGATTTCTTAAAACCCATGTAAAATAATAAAGAAGAAATTGAAAGCAAACCCTAGGTTATAGAGAAATCTCTAACTCCAAAGCTCCGTCTTCTCTCCTTTTGTGTGTAAAAACGAATGATAAAAGATACCCAAAAGATATCAAGACTCTGGCCTAAATAGCCAAATTCCTCCCATCAGTCACGCCCAAACCTGGTCATGTATAAAAGTCGCAAAGGCATCGATGTGGGCTTGCTTTAACACTGGCAAAGTCCAGCCCAAAAATGTCGGCTTAAACCTTATTAGCGTGTCAGTTCCAAGGAACTGACAATGTAAACTTCCAATCACCTTCTCCAGCTTCCCACGGATAGATGACTCTCCGTGAAAAATAAATTTCCCTGACTTTCGTTTTCCCGGCGACATTTCCCTCGGACACTAGACTCTCCGTGAAAATTTAAAGTTACTGTTTTTTAGTTTTCTGATTCGGATATTCACGGCTATAACCCACTCCGTGAGTTTTCAGTTCTCCTGAATTTTCATTCTTGGCCAACACTTCCGCGTATACCAGGCCCTCCGTGAAGTCTTAAACTCCCTGACCTTTTCAAACTCGAGCTTCCCCTTCAAAACAGATACTCGACCTCCACTTCTTCATAACTGGTTTTAACGGCAGCAGCCATCCAGACCCAACGCCACAGCTCCATTATCCAAAGTGTTATCATCAGACCAACATCTCCTCTGTCACTGTCTGCTTGCAACACGAGTTTTTATAATTCAATCACCGATGATGAGATCCATTATCTCAACTTCAACTCGAGCTTCTCCATGCAGTCTCGGCTATCATCCTCTCTGCATTCTACAGACCTTCAACTATCACGAGACTCCCAGGCATTATTCTGGTCGCTCCCATCATCTTCTTACTCGAGCCATCACACTGCCATCAAACCACGAGCTCGACTCTTTCTTCTTCGATCTCATCCAAACTCTATACAGCACCAAAGCTCGTCTCTGTTGTCCATTATTCAATCTCGTGACTGCCATCATCGAGCTTCTCTTTACAACACTTCTCCATACATCAACAGCAACATCGATCCATGGTAACACTGATATCGCTGCCATATTTACTTTTCTCGAGCTCAACTGCCATGCAGCAACAACAGAGCTCCCATTCTCGAGTTAATATCATCACAAACACCATCAGCCCGTCACTGCTTCATCACCGAGCTTTAACAGCCACTCCATCCTCGGCATATGAGTAAACCTAATTAAGTCTATCCTTCTCGAACTCTCTTTGTCATTATCAGCAGCATTTCCATGTTCTTTCATCGAGCAACAGACTCCTCACTCCTTGCCGTAGACTCCCTTCATCGTGATAAAATATCAGCAGCAAGTTATTCTTCGTCATATAAACACCACTGAAAGTCGAGCTCCATTGATCCCGGCCATTGCTACCATTATCTTCGTATTCTCCATTCCAGGCTCGAGATATCTGCATTTTCGTAATCTCACTGCCAACGATACTTTTATAATCACTATTCAGCTGTCAGTTTCCCAAGACTGATAGTGCAGTCTTATTTTGAAGTTTGTCAGCCCCTTAACATGTGATGGGGTGTCAATAGCAATTTTGTGTTGTCTCGGTTTGTCGCAACTTCGACTCGCTTCAAATGCTCATAACTTTTTCATGCGACGTCGGAATCGCTCCATTCTTATGTCGTTCTCTTTGTCTTTTCGTCCTCTTCAAGGTGATGTGAAGAAATCTCGAATTTGAGCGAGTATTACTTCATTTTGGTTAAGAGAGCCTCAAATACCTAACAAACTCAAAAGCAAACAAAATCAAAGCATAATGATACAAAAACTACCAACAAAGCATATCATTAGAGTACCAAACTAGTGCAAATAATGCACCTATCAACGAAATCTTGTCCAAAGGAAACTTTGAACAGATTCCGTGAACGTGATCTTAAGGAATACAACTTTTCAGTCACTTGAAAAGAAACTTATACTTCTTCAAAATATGGTGGTAAAAATATTGAAGTAAGTTTCTTGTCTTAAAAAACTGAAAGATCATTCCTCAGTAGGAAGACAGAATTTACCCCATCTCGATAAAATCAACTCAAAAGGATCAGCAGTAAGAGTTGATAATAGGTTCTGGAAAAAGGTTTCTCCTCACTCATGCCGAAACAATCCTTGTTTGCATGAAGAACGATTTAAAAAGAAGGGAAGAGAAAGCTTATGCCAAAGGAAACAATCAGGAATTTCCGATAATTGTTTCAGATAATCATGCTGATGTGCATCATAAGGAAATCCTTAGAATGAGAAAATTATGTGAAAATCTCATTGATAAAATTAAGAGAAATTTATCCATCTCTTAAAATTCTCACGTCAGTACAGTTTCTCCTAATGATCATATTTTTAGATCAAGGAAGGATTACCTTCTTGGGAGAAATATCTTGGACAGAAATTCCCAAAGAGAAACATGAATTATGTTTTTGATACTCGATGTAAGCTAGAAAAAGCTTACTTCGATATAACCTAGTTGTATGGAGATTGTGAAAACCCATCCTATTTGTGCTCATTACTTTGGATGGTAAAATCACATCAAATGATAGCACAATTTTTATTTATCTTTTTATCAGAAAAATCTGTGACAATTTATGGATAGCTGTGAATCCATGTCTGTCTAAAAAATTGTTCATGTTTAACATGATCTTTCAAAAATAGGTTTCATTTGAAATTTTCGAATTCTAATAAACCTTCCAGCATGAGAAGTTCGGACAATGGAAACAAAATATATTATGTGTATATTTTCGGTATTCCACAAGCTTTTAGGTCCGAAAATTTGTTTCTTCTTAAGGGAAACAATATCTTGCTTGTATTAAGAAACCCTGATTAATCCCTATTTAAATAACCGAGCATGCCTCCAATAACTCGTAGTGTCACAAAGGCTAATAAGGAGTAAGCTCAAAAGGTTAAGGATTTTCAAGGAATCAATAAAAAGAGGAGGAACAAAACATATCAAAAATCATGTTTGATTATGATTCTGATAGTTCGAATGGATCTCAATATGAGTCATGTATGTTGGCTTAAAACTTTCAAGATCCAACCGAAAACAAGTGGTTACGTTCTGATAGTATGATTCACTATATCCAGGGTTTTGAAGAACTGAGAACCAATCTCATAATGACAGTTCGACATCAACATTGGATCAAAGACAGAATTGATGAAACAAATTTTGTTCTTGCTGAACATAAGGTTCTAGTTGAAGAACTTGAAAAACAGGAAGTGGTTGCAGATAAGTCTCTTGAGACATGCTTCAAAAGTTTGAGTACTGATGAAACTTCAGTAAACAATAAGAGCACCACTAGAGATTAAGTCATATTCTGCAAAACTTAATCCAGGAAAATAGACATCAATTTTTGATTTCTTTCAATAATTATATAAGGTTTATTTTGAATAAAACTATCTTTTTATGAATAAAATTATTATTTTATAATTTTTCTTGTGATAGTTTTTCGATTACATAGCCTATGCTTGAATGTTTTATATTATTGCTATGTGTTTATGGGATGTTTTATTTTGGTTTTCATAACCTTAATATTTGATCTTATATGGTGTGAATCCTTATGGTTTGTGTGGCTTTTTGATTTAACGGGATTGAGTTCTAGCCCATGTTGGTAGACTTTATCAAAGGATCATATGGGGTTCCGATTGAAACTCATGTGTGAAAAAGTCACAATATGTTGAATCGTTCTTGGTTTAGCATAAAAGCATATGTATTTCGGGTTTTCAACTTTTGCTTTGCATTAGTTAAAACCGATTCAACCTTTCACTAGTAAAGGTTGTTTTTTGTTGTTGTTCTTTTGTTCTTGCGAGTGGATGACAACACAGCGGGGGAGAGTTCTAATGTGAACTTGCGCTTAATGATATACATTTCTGGGGGGAGAAGAGGATGCGGAATTTGAGGTAATGAATTTGTAAGTTAATCGTTTTCCTGTTTAAGAAAAACCTGATTTTACATATATTTTTCTTTTGCTTAACAAAATTTCGGTACAATTGATGTTTATTCCGTCATGTGTATATGGTTGTGTGTGTGTGATTCAATTGTTTCCAGTTGAGAAAAACTATTGTTATCTTTCTTTATTGTTTGGTATCAATTTTTTAGGCTTAACTAAATTTCGGTACAATTGCGGTGCTATAATGTCTATGTTTGTTTCAATTGCTTCCGGTTAAGATAAATGATTATGAAAGTTGATTTATTTGGTTTGTATGAATTATTTATGGCTTAACAAAAAATTCGGGATCACTTGTTTAGTCCAGGATTTCGAATAAAAGAAACTAAGTTAATTCTGATCTTAGTTAGACTTATCAAAGTGGTGGATTCGGTTATTCAAGCCTAATGGAATGCCTTAACAAGAAGTACTAGTTAACTAACCTAGTACTTGTCTTGTTTAAAGATGTGTGGATTGAAAATCTACCTATCTCACCTTTAGGGGGAGTATTACCTTTGTTATTATAATGTCAACAACGGCATTTTAGGATTGAATTTATGCATGGTTATTGTGCTGCTGAAACTTGGAATCAAGTGTATGTATACATATGATGCATGGTTAAGGATTGAATTCTTGTAATTTGTTTATCCATATGATGTAAGAGTTTTGTCACTAAAATTGACAAAGCGGGAGATTATTAGAGGATTGCTCGGTTGAACCCACCAAGGGTTGGTATGCCAAGTTTGATTGTCATATTTAAGTGTACCAAAACTCACTAAAAGAGTCGCTTGATTATATATTAGAGTCAACTTCGTATAAGTTAACTATAAATTTATTAGGATATGCGACATACAAGTATTACTCGAATACTTGAAGAATGTGAAGAAGTAAAGAGCTACATCGACGACATCATCTTTCCTCTTGAGGTTAGTAATATTTTGACTTGAACTGTTTCATTCCTAACGTATGTTTCCAGTCGTGCTATATTGAAAACATAACTGCGAAGCTGTGAATGATTATACTCTAGTTAGACATAGTATTAAGGAATTACAATATGAAGTATAACGCCTATTTTTTGAACTTCGTATATAAGACATCGACATAATCGTATGAATGTTATTGTGATTATGTATGGGTAAAGGTGAATATTTCATCTTAGGAAACAATGTTTTACATTTGTTTAAAGGAAGTACATTCATAAACTTGTTTTGTGAATCGAAAAGGAAATCGCTAAGATTATTGGTATTGTTATTCATTGCAAATATTTAGATTACCAATATGTGTGGTTGAGTAGAACCGATCATAACTTGTTATGTATCTTGGTAAAACTACTCACAGTACCTGATTTATGTATTGGTATGACTTTTATTAATGCAACCGATCCTAAGTAATCACCTGAAATGGTATGATCGATATTTGTAATTGGTGTGACCGATCCTAGTCATTGAGTAACCGATCCTAGTAGTTGGTGTGACCGATCACAAAGGATAGTGTAGTCGATCTTTGTAAGAGGTGCAACAAGTCTTAGTAGTTGCTGTAACCGATCCTATGACTTGTGTAACTGAGAACAAGTAATACCATGAGATTGTGGTAACTGGTTCTCGTACTGATGTAACCAATTTTTGGAAACTGTTGTAACGGTCGTAGTAGCCACATGGAGGTAGAAACGAACTTTTTGTTTGGTAGAACCGTTAAAACCATGATTGGTGATTTGATATTTTGATCAATCACATAGTTCTTGGAAATCAGATGAACCAATTCTAAACTTGTTTGGAAGTGTGACACATCGGTTCCAAGATTGTAAATATGAAAAAGGATTTACAAAGAAAAAGATGTCGACATACTTTGAACACGTGCAGTAATTCTTATCTATTATTGTTCAAAGATATTCCTTAATAACTAAAGGAGAATCCCGGATCGAAATAAATTGAGAATCTTTTAATTAAGATTTTTTGTTTTATATGCTTTAATTTCCAGAAATTAAATGCATATCTCTGGAAAATAAAAACTAGTAATGTGCATTTACTAATTGGAGATTTTCTAGTGAGATTTTGGTTAATATTTGGGCAGAGCATTTCTAGGAATTATGAAAACCGATTTGGTCTTTATTGCATATCTTTGAGAATATTCGATTTTGGAAATTCCTTGGTGTCCAAACCTCCTTCGTCTATAAATACTGAAGTTTGCATTTCGAGCAAACTAATCCTCAGAGCCAGCAAAACTACCAAGTTGTGTTTTTACTGGTGGAGGCATCTATCCGGAGAGAAAAGTACCCTAATTAGGCGAAATCTTTTACGGCCGCTTTTTTCAAAGACTTATTTGGGATTCAGATGCTCTACGAGTACCTTTGGTGGGAAACTAGATAATTACAGTATTATTAGTTTTCGATTTGATTTGATTGACTAATTGTTGTTGAAGATTGCACCTGGTTTGTTTATGCTTGAGAATCTTCTCTTCTGATAAAAGTTTCACTCAAATTAGATCGAAGTTTCGACGAGATATTTAGAATTGTTGTTAGATCTAAAGACTTCTTGTGATAATCCATTATGAACAAACTCCGTTTTGTGCGTGATTGATCACAAGAGATTCAAGTTATTGTGCGCAGGTGTTTATTGAAGATCTAAGAAAATTTGAAGATAAAGAAGACTTCTTATTGGGTTCATAATCTTTGGTGTGCACAAAACTTGATCGGCTGGGGGATTCAACATTTCAACTACAATCGGTTTATCTTGATAAACGTGATTTATTAGTTGTGTAGATCAGCATCGATATATTTTATCTTTGTGATATATATTATTGATTGCAAAATCTAAACCCAACTACTTTGGTAGTTGTATATTTAGATAGATCTCGGATCCGACAAAGGAGTTTATTGGTTAAACGGAAGAGCCTTTGTCAAATTACTCATATCACTTGATTGAAAAGCGTTGTTACCGAACATATTTGGTGTTCCTTTACTGTTTGGAATACGAACCAAAGGAATTATTCCAGTGCGTGCACTTATCGAATATCGGAAGCGCATGGATACTGAAGAAACTAGGTGAACTATAGGTGGTCTCAACTATACGAAGTTGGTTTGATTTTTATGGCGGCTTAATTATGAGAGTATTCAATTCTGGACTAGGTCCCGGGGTTTTTCTTCATTTGTTGTTTCCTCGTTAAAAAATCTTGATGTGTCATTTACTTTTATTTTCCGCAATTATAATTTTCTTTATTATAATTTAAAGTAAATTAAACAAACGTTAATTCTGTCTTACTTGATATCAAACCTATAGAGTTTGGTTAATTCTTAACCTATTATCAAGTAATCATACTTCGTTATTGTATTGTATCAATATCGTATCCATAGACGATCACACGAAGTGTGAACCGATTCGTTGTATTGTCTCTACTTAGTCCATAGACAATCACTTTCGGTAAAGGACTTCTAGGTGAAAAAGTTTTAGATTGAGGTATATTTCGGAACCCTCGTCTGTTCACACTTTTTGATCCCAAAGAAGACTTTAAACAAAACGGACGTAAGGGATTTCATCTAATTATGATACTTTCCTCTCCGGTGAGTATATCACGAGAATGCTTCTAATCGGCTTACCTCATACCAACTATAGAATGAAGTATAAGTTTGCAAGAAGAACAAACTTCGTTATTAATATTGACCAAGGTAGTTTGGACACCAAGGAATTACCAAATCCAAAAATACAAAAAGATATGCAATAAATACTTATTTTTGGTATTGTAAGTATTCCAATTGTTGTCCAACTAATATACCAAAATATGTCATGGATGAAAACTCAATGTTATCTAGCATACAAGTATACTTTATTAATATAATATCAATAGATATGCTTTTATTACTAGGAAATTGAATATATATATATATATAATTCTAAATTAAAGAAGACATTATAGAATATTTCGATCTGGGATCTCTCATTGAGTATTAAGGAAGATACTAGTAATAGGAGTTCAAAGTACTATGTCAACATCTTGTGAACTTTTCATAATTACCAAGCCCAGTTTCAGACAGCTAACAAAACCCTAAGATTATAGAAGGATCTGAAAAGGCGTTTAAAAGGTTATCATACAGGATCAATCCTGTTATAGATTCCTGAGTAAGGGATTTTTCCTACTATATATAGATCTCAGGGATTGGTCCCATTATAGATTCTTGTTTAAGCAATCAGTCATAGAATAGATCCTTTGATTCTTTTCAACTGCGAAACAAGTTTTGAAAGTCTACTTCCTTAAACTCATGTAGTTAAACATAGTTTTCTAAGTATTGAATCAACCCAATATTCGACACACTAACTAGCTAGTAATGAATCACAAAGATAGTGTTATGTCGCATTTACGAAGTTCAAAGATAAAATTTTTAATTCGTAATCTAATATACCGAATTTGTATAAAACAACTAGTGCATACTTCCTTGAAATTTTGATGATAATGAAATGATCAAGTCACCAATACTATATATGCATAAATATACTTCGTATATTATGTTTTTAATCTAAACTGCTTGAAATAAATGTAGATAGAAATGGATACAATTCAAGTATATACTACTAACCTCGAACCTAAGGATGACATATGCGTTGATGCCGATACATCTTCAGGTTCTTCAGAGGAACACGATCTTATCTCAAAAATTTTGATGTTCTTATTTTAACCTAACGAAGTTGACTCTAGTAATCTAATCAAGCAGCTTCGAGTTTTAGAGCTAAAATATGACAACCAAACTTGACATACCAACCTTGGTGGGTTCAACCGACCATTGCTCTAACAAGTCTCCACATAATATTTTAGATGAAGTTTCCATTGACATTGTCGTTCTTGAGTCTTCAATATTCAAGGTTGATTAGTGAATTACGATACTCATCTACCTTGCTTTATTCCTAGTCTGAGACTGAATTTAATAGACTATAAATCAAGATATAATTTTGGTCTACTAAATTTGAGAACAAGCTTGACATACCAAAATTTGTGAGTTTGACCGAAAGATGCTCTAACATTTGAAATGGTTGTGAACTTGGTGTTGATGGAGAAGAAAAGGATGCCAATCTTTCAAATAAATGTTGCATATTTGATAATAAGGATGGAATATATTTGGACATCACTTTTAAGATATGATAATAACTTTCAAATGAGATTTTTTTCCCATGTTCATGGAGTCAATCATTTCTACACTTTCGTTCCACATCAAAATCGATATCACCGCTCACTCGGGCATGAACGGATGCATTATAGCAACAACATATAAGGCTACTTCCTTATTGATTGTAACGAAGTGACCTGACAATCCATTTGGATCAAGATTATTGATGTTCATAGTTTCTTCATGAGATTTATGAAATATGTTTTCCCATATCTTGTTACCTTGTTGTTGGATGTAACTATCTTGTGTAAACAAAACATAATTCCTGCAAATGCATTCATCTTGTACAGTAAATCTTGCACCGGAATTTTATAACTTTGGCCAGTCTGTGGATTTTTGTGTTACATTATAAAAAATATTAGTTAGAGATTGAGAAGTGTAGAGAAGGTGCGAGTTCAAATGAGATTGAAGTTGTGTATTCCTAGGTTGATGAATTTGTATCCATTGGATGAAGTACAACTGGACGACATATAGTAAACCGATTGATCAAGTCGCTACATCATTGATTGTGTAGATTTGAACATGCGGTATAATCTCTACCGAGCGGTCAAGACTCTACCGAGCGGTCGAGACTTTACCGCTTGATGTATACTCCATCCGTCTAGCCAAGTGACATGTCTGAAACTTAGGCAGTTATGTATGACACTTTACCATGCACATAATGGGTGCAAAAGGGGCAAACTGACAAGTTCTTTCTTGCCCATCATCTGCAAGATCTGCACATTCTCCAGCTCCTGACCCACCCAACGTAGTAGCTCTTTTTTAACTTCACAATGGCGGACCAGATAGAACTGACAGATATGAGGGGTCAGACCACTTCAACCACGAGATCTACCAAAGAAATATCATAACCAAGGTCCCCAGACCAATTCCTAGCATTAGTCATCAGTTCCTAGGGCATGGGTCCATGGGAACCGGGCCTTACAGAACATAGGTGAAAGCATAAGTTTATTTCCACCGCATTATTTCTTCCTTACCATAGCATTTTTACTTAATACACCCAGATAGTTAATGATTTTGACTTGGGAGAAAAATTGTCGAAGGAATCTCGAGACTGGTATAGTACCACTGCAATCATTAGGGATTAGCCCAATTGATCAGAAGCCTAACTCTCAAATAGGAGATCAGCGGATCGAGTCCTGTGTCAAGTGTAGTGTGTAGACGATTCTTCTTTTCTAGTCCATCGATTTCAGTAAAAAGGGGAAATTAAAAAGAGAATCCTCCACTATTCACTTTACTTCACTTCTGTTCTGTCTCTAGACTCTCTACTGGATCAGCAAAGGCGCTGCTTTCTTTTTATCAGATCAAAGGTACTCTACTCTTTCTTTTCCTTGTTTTTTAATGGTTGTTTGTTCGTTCCTTTGAACTACTTCTTCTAGATTTTGATTCCACTAAACATGAGTAAACGGTACAGAGTTAGGTTAGGGTATATGTACCCATGTCGTCCAATGGTGCTACACTTTTGGTATTTGAAACATCAATTTCTTGAAAATTGACAGTGAAAGATGTCATCTGAGAAACTTGGGTAAATGGGGTTGATCCATATGAACGTTATAGACTTTATTCTGAAAGTAATTTTAGGTTTGGGGATGTTTTTAGAACCTGATAGCCGTAACTTAGATAATGGGTTTGCTGGCAGGAGAATAAGTAAGTACATTGTCATAGATTTGTTGTAGGAGGAGGAAACAAATAGAGTTAAGAGTTAGAAATTAGATGAGAATGGGGTATGAAAGTAGATAATGGAGAGACGAAACCTGTGTGGCTTCAGCTTCATTGAGCTGCCATTTCTCAAAGGACCTTTTGTTATTTTGAGGCGGCTTTGTAGGGAGTCTTTGTTTAGACTAGGGAAGGCATTAATTAGGTAGACCTCACTGGTGACTCGGTCGTCCCTCATTCATTGTAAGGCAGATTGGGTCACATCTTACCTTATGAATGCCACTAAATTAACCAACATTAGACGACAAACTTTACTTATGCCCGTCTCCTGCATTATCAATTATGCCAGACAGATACTCCGTGTGTATTATCAAATCTAATGAGGGTGTAAAGGATTCGAATCTGTAATGTTGGGTCGGATCAACCTGGCTTCTCTATCCGGGTAAAAGGTTGTTTGTTCTGATTGAACAGGCATGTTTTTTTTGGAAATCAATGCAATATTTTGAATGAAAGTCGATAGATCTTGCATATGTATGATAATTTAAGTGGCGTTTATCATATTATTTATCTACATATAGCTCGGAATACAATTGCCCTGTTGAAAAGTGGTTCATTTACTAAATAGAAAGCACTACAGCTTCAGAAGTTATTTGCTTATTGTTCAAACTGTTTTGCTTGTTAGGTCGCAAGTCTGTCAAGAGAGAGCTCTTACTTGAGGCAGTTAAAGCAAACAATTCTATATGGTTCAAATGGATAACGAGAGGATGAGATCAGGGAACGTCATGTCCGTGGAGATTGCACTACAAAGAGAAGCAGAGTACCAAAAGAGAATACAGAATTTGCAGAAGCCTTCTGACTATGATTCTAGAAAAATCATTGTGCCTGACCAGGTGACATTAGCTGCCTTCCTTAACTATGTGTCCGTTGTACGGTCTTCTGCTTTATAGAATTCTTTGTAAAAGTGATATGAAACATGGCATTTGTTCTATCCTTTGTTCTCTCTCGCCACTAATTTGGTTTGTTACATTGTATAGGTGGTACCTTCTAAAGTTGTACCTGAAGAGAGTCAACAAAAAGTCTATTCGCAGTATGAAGCATGTTCTGGTATACAGATCATTTTCCTTTCTGTCTAATTTCTCCTTTTTAATGATATCATAAGCGCTGTTGCATCATGCCATCATGTCCACTTTCTCAAACTTTTTTTTTTTTTTTGTTAGGTATGCTGATAGACCTTGTATCTAACAAGCAACAAAAGCTTGAACACGAGAGTCCTGTTACCAAAAGGGAAGCGACTCATCTGCAGTTTCAGGAACCCTCTACCCCAATCCAGGTTTGTTTGAATTTCTGGTTCGTAATCATGTAGTATTGCTTCACTTGTTCGGTACATAATACTTGCATCTCTTTTCATTTGTATTCTAGGGATCATCATCTTTGGTGGGTATGAAGCGCAAAACTCCTGAAAACTTCACATGTTCATCACCACAACCAGAGCAACAGTCTTATGTACCAGAAACAGTCAACATATGGTGCAAGGTATGCCAAGTCCCATGTACAAGTGTATTCAATTTCAAGCAACATTGTCAAGGAAGGAAGCACAAGAGCAAAGTAGAAGTAGAAGAGTTGAAGCATTTAACTATCTGTAATGATAAGAAAGATTCAGGGCCAGTGTGGTGTGACATTTGCTCGGTCCCATGCTCGGATGGATCAGCTTACAAACAACATTGTGATGGTAAAAAGCATGCTGCTTTCCTGAAAGCCTTTAATAAGGCAATGAGAGGCAAATGAGTTGGAACTGAAAACTGAATGGCAAATAGTAGGTTTGATCAGTGGTTGATTACAACAGTCCTTCTGCACTTCTTCTGAACAATCTGTGTCGATGTCAAATACATACACCAGCTTTTTGGAAGGCAGTTTCTTGTAAATGGTTTAGAGTAGAGAAAACCGTGGAATGTTGGCCGCTATGTTAATCAGGCATTAATCTTATCGATCAATACGAACAATTTGAATTAACCTCTTCTCTTCAGAAAAAATTAGCACATTGGCACTTGCCAATCCTTATAACTACAAATTACAGGTGATCCCTGCTGAAGGCTAATAAAATTTGTTATGAAAAATATAAGCATTCCAAGAAAGATATATAAGAAGTCACTGTCACTTCAAGAACACAAGACAATAAAGACATTAACTGATACTAATTATCAAAAGCCGCTTTTCTAGTACTTCTTCCTTTTACTCTCCGAAACTCTCATATCCAAAGTCACATTATCACTGCAGCATTCTCTCCTAGGTCTTTTAGCGAAACTAGGGTATTCATGTGAGGAATTGCTTGAAGGTATGCAAAACCTGTACCCTCGCCGTCCCAAAGGCTTAGTTGTAGTTTATTATGTTCATGCCATAATAGAACTTCACTGCTCTTTGTAATTGCGAATGGCTTGTAACAGGACATGTGTGGATGCCATCCCATACTAAACTCCTTACTCCATCTCCAATTGTGGTCGTAGTACTCTTCCGTTGTCACTTTGGGTTGCTGTATTCTTGTATCCGTTATCCTTTTTTGAAATGCCCATATATCTAGGATTTCGTTATCATGTCCTCTATAGTAACAACTTGAGACTAGCATTGTAATACTGCTGAAAAGAATCAAAAGGTGGTGATGAGACGTACTTGAACTTCTCATCCGCCAGATCATAGGCGACAATCTTATACACCTCTTGTGCTCGACGTTCAATCCAGTGAGTTGTTCCATTAGCAAATAGGCCTGGCGAATAGAATTCGTATAGGATGTTTCATTTTCTTCTCCACCCATTTTGAGAGCCTACTTCCACATCACCACGTCGCACATCATTTAACCACCTGTAACAGCATCTGACAACCTTACCCAAATCCAAATACATCGTATCCGCATGTTCTCCTGTTACTGGATTGCAAATACAATTTGAAAAAGCATTCATGACTGTCATGTGAGCGAAGACATACCAAACCATTGCATGAACCAACCATGTGACGACGAGAATAGAATAGCATATTTTACACGGTCTAACTTTGCAAGTTGATCGAGATTTACTTTATGTTCATCTCCATAGTAGAGCCCTACTTCTAATCCTGATTCAGATGGCAGAAGATTATTGTTAACGTTTGTATATGCAAATAAGAAACCGGTTTTATTCTTACCGATGAGATTTCTCCATGTTCTACATAATACTCGTTTGCTCTGTAAGGTGGATTCAATCGGTAAGCAAGAAAGTATGTATCCTATGATATCTGTGGGAAGCTTCTCCATGAAAAGATGATCTTGGTTTATTTCTTAGCTTTAAAACCCTAATGACTATTTGAAGAGATAACCAACATAGGGACCACGAGCCCATGTTGTGGGCGTCCTTCTATTATCACCACGAGCCCATGAGCCTCTAAAGCTATTCAATCAAAACATTATAAAGTGTCATGTCATAACAACAAAATGAATACCAGACTTGCATGCATTAAACTATTATCCACGTCAGTAACTCACCGAATTCATACTTAAAAACAAAAAGACTGATGAAATTCCCAAGAACTGTAAGACTTGGTTAAGGGTCATGCCACGGTAGTAGCAGTATTAACAACTTCTTCCTTCTCTTCAGTTGCAGTTCTCTCTTTTGAAACGTGGAAACCCTCGATCTTGCGAGATACCTCGTCTACCGTCACCTTCACTTTTCCGTTGCCTGTGATCAACCCATTAGTTGAAGAAGAATCATTGTCTTCGTGATACGTTGTCTGCCAAATTCTGATGGTACCATCTTCAGATCCCGATGCATAAGACTCCCCTCCAGGTGAGAAACGAACACAGTGTACAGGTCCGTGATGTCCTTTATTGCAAGCTGCGTGAAAATACATAATTGGTAACTCATCACGACGACACATATGCAACACCTCACAGCTTAATAGACAGAAAACACTTACCAATCTCTTCACCAGTATGGAAATCAAACAATCGAATCCACATGTCTCCTCCCCCAGCAATGAACTTGTTACCAAGTTTGGGTTCCAAAGAAGCCGATTCCACAACACATGGCATGTCGAAGCTCCTCACCAATCCAAAACTAGGAACCAAGATATAATTGTATACATGTCATGCTGATGATTGATTATCTCAAGGGAAGAATGAGTAATAGCAATAGGATTAAGGACTTACTGGTTTGCATCCCAAAACTTCACACTAGAACCATCAGCAGTTGTGATGTAACGACCATCCTGGCTCACTTCAGCACTAGTGACAGATGACTTGGTTTCAAGAGTTTGAACAATCTTCCCGCTTCTAACATCCCACAATCTGGTACACGTAAGATAAAAATAGAAAAGTCATGTTGACATATACTGAGAGGGGCTAAACCATAATCAGTCACGAAGTGATTCCACTTCTATTTCTCCAGACATGTAAAGAGTTCCCCATAATGGGCGAAATTAACATACCTCACGCCCCCAATATCAGTGCATGAACTCAATATTGTTTGATCACTATGAAGCCATTGTGCAGTTCTAATTGAACCAGGAGACTTGTCGACTTCTCTTGGAGTTGCATCTGGACGATTCAAATCGAAAATACGAAGCACTTTCTCGATTCCTCCGGTCAAAAGACGGTGTGTATTCTGAATCGACAATGACAAACTTGGAAATTAGTATGTAAGATATTACGGAGACGCTCAGTTTCTGTTGACGATTTTATGATTTTGCACATATCTATTAGCTCTCAGAGTTAGCCAAGTGCATTCAAGGTTATGTTAGATAAAGACTCTCGAAGAATTCCCCAAAGCTAATCCAATAAAATTTTGATATGCATAACTAGTAGCAGCAGATAGAATACATACACAAATGAGACCTTGTATACTTGTGATACTGGCTAAATAATAGTCGTGCAACTTCGCACCAAAGACAGACATATCCCATAATTTTTGTTCGTGTTGATGTCTTGATGAATGAAAAACTACGTTAGAGGAAATATGCATTGATGATCAATACTGGTGTGTAAGAAAAGACTCTTGCAGCATAAATAGAAAGGTTTAGCTTTAACCATATCAAACGAAACACAGCCAAATCCAAAATTTTCAACGGATACTTGTTCTACAGTGTAACTAGAAGAACACAGATGAAAGGAGGTGGATGCGGTAAAATTTAAACAACCACTGATATAAGACATATGCATTGATGCTTATAACAACTGGTGTGAACAGAAGCAATTAATGGGTGGAAAATTACATCAGAGAAAATATGCACTGATGCTAATTACTAGAGTGAAATTTAAGGTTCTTCTGGGATCGATAGCTAAACCATATTTAGTATGTGAAGAAACAAAACACAGCCAAACCTCAATCGATCTTTTTCTACAGTGCAACGAGAAGAACACAGATAAAAACAAGTGGTTGCAGTGAATTCTAAACAACCACCGATATAACTAAGCCTTCAAAAACTGTAGCATAATAATACGAAGAGGAAAAGAAAATAATGAGTACCTCAGAGAAGGCACATGCCCGAACAATATGCTTGTGTTCAAAAGAATGCAGCTCATCACCAGTCAAAGCATCCCATATTCTCCTGGCAAAAACAGAAGAATCGCATAAGATAGATAGCATCAAAAGTTCAAATCCCTAAAACATCCTCCCCTAAACAAAGACTAGTAGGCACAGTGTGTCGCACAGAAAACATACACTGCACATGCTTACATTACATCACTAGTCTTTCAATCTTTCCTTTCTTTTGTCATAGTTGATTACTCAATCTAACACTAAACACATAGAACAATAACTTACGCAGTGAAATCAGCCGAACCGGACGCAGCTCGTAAAGCATTTGTATCCAAACAACAACTCCAAACTGCACCTTTATGACCTTCAAAGGTTCCAATCCAATCACCAGTCTCTCCATTTCTCAGCATAGGACTAGAATCTGCAAAACAAAAACAAAAAAAATCAAAAACCGCACATTGAAATCAATTATCAGAAAAACCCTAAAAAGCGAAAACATACCTTTGCTTGCACTAATGAGAAAGAAACCATCTGGAGTCACTGGACTATAGAACAAATCCACAACAGGACGTGAATGTCCATGACAAACTAAAGGAACACCCAGTTTTCTCTTGTCCATCTCTTAAAACAAGAACCCACAAAACCCTAATTATTTTTTTCAAGAACCCTCGATTCCTAAATCAAATCAACCCCAGAGAGGATTTTCTTTTTGTACATTTGATAATGATTTATTAGAAATGAATTACATATTTGTTATTACTAAATAATTATCAGAAAATGAAAATCGAAACTCTGAAGGAGAGGGGGCTTTGGCGCGAGGAAATGGAAATGTGAACTGGTTTTCTTCTTATTGAGTTTCTCTTCTTCTCACTGTGTTAAAAGTGATTCTATACTTTTACTTGTAGGTAATTAAAATTGCATCGATGCTTCTGTATGTTACACGCGGCAGTCACGAATAAAAGTAGTTTTTAGAAGGCAGAAAAGCAATGGGAATTTGCCCAAACCCCAACAACTCGAAGTCAATCCTATTGGAAATTAAAAATAAAACAATTTTCTTTTTTCTTTATTTTAAAACTATTATGAGATTGTCTCACAAGTTGGTTTTAGTACACAATTTAGAATTACTTAGGCCAAGTGCTATGGTGTCTCATTTCTCTATCCTATCCCTCAAATGTAGGTAAAAGTTTAAAACTCAACCACTATAGTCTCTCATATCTCTATTTGAATAGGGATATTCCTTCCTTACTTAGCAAAGTGGATCAGATCTGATCTGCCTTGTAAGAAAGGGAAATCACACGGAAACTCAGTTTCCATGTGAAACGTTACTTTACGGATACTCGGTATCCGTGATTTTTTACACCGAAACTAAGGATTTTTGTTAGAGGGAGAGCAAAAACGGATTCAAGAAGTGCAAAAATCGTAGTTGACTCGGTGATTAGGTCGATTTATATATACTTTTATGAATCGGACAGAGATACCCTTAATGACCACACAATATGCTCATCCATTCAACACCAAAAGAAGAATTAAACTGCATCCCTAAACCCTAATCCTCCCTGCCATTAACTGAAAGGGAAAAATATCGTTTGGTCCTTTTTTAGGTGGTCCCATGTCTGTTTGGTCCTTTGGGAAAACGCCTTTGCTGTTTGGTCCATAATTATTTTAAAATATTAAATTGACCAAAGTACCCTTCCGTGTTAATTTCAACTTATTTTTTTGTACGAGTTCATTCTGTCTAATGAAAACTGTACACTTCATTATATACTATAAAACAGACTTCATTCCAGAAATGAACTCTTGATAAAAACCTATACAAATCAGACTTCATTCCAGAAATGAACTCCATATAAAAACCTAAAAAACATACTTCATTCCAGAAATGAACTCCATATAAAACCTATACAAATCAGACTTCATTCCAAGAATGAACTCCTTATAAAACCTATACAAATCAGACTCTCCATTCCAGAAATGAACTCCATATAAAAACCTATACAAATCAGACTTCATTCTAGAAATGAACTCCATATAAAAACCTAAAAAAAAATAGTTCATTATAGAAATTAACTCCATATAAAAACCTAAAAAACAAAGTTCATTCCATAAATGAACTCCATATAAAAACCTAAAAAAAAACAGACTTCATTCCAGAAATGAACTCCATATAAAAACCTACAAAAACAGATTTCATTTATGGAATGAACTGCAGCAGCATCATCTTCGTCTTCTTCAACAACAGTAGAAATAAATTCTTCGTCATTCAACAGCAGCAGCAACATCGAAAATCTTCTTTATCATCTTCGTTTCAATCTTCATCTTCTTTGACAGCAGCAACAATAACAGATCTTCATCTTTTTCATCATCTTCAAAAGCAGCTTCAGGAAAAAATGACTAAAAAACGAAAAATCATCGTCGTCTTCATCATCTTCATCTTCTTCTTCATCATCATCAGCAGCAGAGACAAAAAAATCAAGAAAAATTCACTAAAAAATCGTCTTCATCATCTCCACCATCTTTAACAGCAAACAACAACAAACACAAAGAAAAAACATACAAATCTTCATCGTTTCATCATCATCTTAACACACCATCGTAAACAGTAGCAGAAGAAAAAATAAGAAAAAAAGAAGAAGAAGAAGAAGTAGATCTAGAAAAAAAAAAGGAGGTGAGAGAAAATAAATCTGAAAATTATTTTCTTCTCTCCTAATAATGAGTATATATATGGTCCCCATTAAAAGGGTATTTCTGCCACTACCATTTGAAAATTACATCATCCATGATGTCATCCTAGGACCAAATCATAATTTTTAGGACCAAACTATAATATATTTTACCAAAAAGGACCAAACAGACAGTTGACTCAGTCAACTGGACTAGACTCTCTCTAATATATTATTCCTAAGACCATATGATATTTCCTACTAACTAAAAAGCATAAACTGCATCGCCAATTCATAACCTTCTCTACCACTCACAAATATCTTACTTAAAAATATCAAAACATAAGTACTCTGACCCTTTATAGAAGGCATCAGGCACCGCCAAGTAGTGATTTCCGATTATTCATATTGATGTTGTTTTATTATAATGAATGATGATTTATAATTATGTTTTTCCTAGTATGATTGGAACTATTTGTAGTATAAATTGTTACAGCAAGTCTGGCATTTGCCCAAGTGAAGGTTTTGTTTCGATTATGTTGCAGATGAGAGAATCTCAAATTTAAAAAATATCTTACACGATCCTGCAATTAGCTGTGATACTCACCATTTCCCTATTTATTGCTAAGGGTTTCTTCGACACTTACGGATTGATTACACAAATCATCTTTAAGATTTATTTTTGCAAATCGTCTTTAGATTAGAATGGCGAAACAATGGCAAGATAAAAGTCGTCGCCATTAATGGAAGTTCAAGTTTTGGTGTATTATTCATGGTTAAACCGTTTGGAAACAAGAAAGTGTTTTTAAAAATTGTATGTACACAGTGAGGATAATTTTGACCGATTATACAAATATACAAAACCGGTTGTGACTATCGAGTCAAATACGATTTTTGCACTCCTCGGATCCGTTTTTTCTCTCCCTCTAATAAAAATCAAACTAAGTATGCGTTTTTGTTTTTTTTAGTTTTACCCTAAAACTTTCCTTTTTCACTCTTTTTTATACTAAAATTCTTTTTTTACCTATTATATATCCTTTTTTGAACTCTTAATTATCTTTCTTTACATAAACAAATATATTCCAATGGAAAAAAAAAATGAGAAAAGAAAAACGGAAACTGAGTTTCCGTTTGGCACTATTCACATGGAAACTCATGTAGGGAAGAGATAAAAGGGCACCATGGTGAGGCTGCCTTCAGACCCATATCCTTTCCTTTTATTCAAGGGATAGGGAAGGGATGCCCTGCACCATAGTTCTTGTCCTTATAAGATAAAGAAAAAGTCTTGTAGAAGCAAGAAAGTCAGTTTTTTGTGAAGCAAATTGGTTGCGCTTCGTACTTTTATTTCAGGACAAACAAAAGCACTTCTACTTCTAATATCCACACAAAAGGTCAGCGAACGAAAAGGATATACCAACTAGAAGTAAAGTGTCTACATCTCGAAATGTGAAAATACTTCTCTGAAATCAAAAGCAAAGAAGTACCCACATAACAGATCCCTTTCGGCAAAAAAGTAAAACTCAAATTACATGAAAATCCAACTAAAATAACAATAAAAACATGATTTAACTGTTTATTCAACAGTTCCAATTTAAAATAATTATTCGCTTATTTAAATTTCAGCGCCGAACAATCTTATGGAATTGCTTCTCTTCTTCCTTCCCTTGTTTTCACTAACATTCTTCTTACCTTTTGCTTCTTTTATACGAGTATCGTCTTTCATGCAATGTCGTACAACTTCAATTATGAAAGATATTTTAGGCTCAGTGTTGAAATCGACGATATCATACCTTTTCCAAAATATAACAATATCGTCTTTCCGTAAGCCTTTATTTTTTACGAAATTTTTCCATCCTGTAGATAAAACAAAAATTTTACTTGTCTTCTGATAACAATATTCGAACTTCAATAATTTCTTTGACGATCGGCCATCCAAGAATTCCATTTGGATAACATCTACCCTTTCTTTATTTTCCTCGTGATTTACGAGAGGAAATTCTTGTAGTGCATTCTTTTTTGGAATACAAAACCTATTACGTGCGCCTAAATCGCTTGGTGTTAATGGCTTCTGGAATATTTCTATATCTGTATACCAACCTTGTTCTCCTTGTTTAGCTATGCATTTAGAACTTTCCTTACCATCTGTGTCTGGTAAACCAAGCACAACATTATTGTTTTGTATCTTTCTCTTAGCGCTATTGGTATCTGCATTTTCACCCTCAACTCTAGTACGCTTTCTTGTTGAAGTTTTATCATATTTGAGACTAGATTCCCCCTCCATTGAAATTATAAATCTGGAAAAATATATCTGAAAATGAATTGAAAGCAAATCGAGTTATAAGGTGAAACTTTGAGATTTCGGGAATATTGTGGATGTTGATGGACTGATTGGAGGTTGGAACTTATATCTGTATTATACAACTAAAAAATGTGAACAAAAATCTAATTTGGATTATACCACATTTAATTTTAGATTTTCATTTATGATGTTCAATTCAATAGGATACTATATATAATTGATAAACATATTACGGTAGAATACAAAGATCGACGCTGTAAAATTGTTTGAACGCCAATCGCATTTATTTCATTCGATATAGCTATCCAGTTTAAGTGTTTTTTCAAGACATATATGGTATTAGTGTATACCATTAACAATGGAAAACTTTGTACGCGTGCCACCAAAATCACATAAGAGTCGGGAAAACCTAATAAGCGTATATTTGCATGAGTATACGACACATGACCTTATTCTGGACGTAAAAAAATATGATTATGAGGTTCAACCCTCGTCGGAAAGGTCAGGATGATCTTAAATAACAAAAGACTACCACATAACTCAGACACCATGATATCTTTGTGTCTTTACCGTGTGCAACAAACTTTTTTTTTTCCGATTCCAAACATCTTATCAACCCTGTTTTAGTGTAACATGATGATACGTACCCAAATCCAGCCAAAACTTTAAGTAAATCTCACGCCAAATTTTCCCTGAAACTCCCGTTTTTGAATGTGTTTTTCAAACTTTATTTTCTCGCCAAAAACAAATATATAATCCCGTGAAGAAGGTGGAGTGTCCCTGATCTGGATTTAGGGTTCCTTTAGCACTAGAGTGTCGCTTATCCAAAACTGGGTCCTTTTAGCACTTGCCCTTGGGGGTGCCTTTAGCATATTTCCTAGGGTGCCTTTAGTAATTTCTTCCGGGGAACATATATCACTTCTCGAGAAACTTTTTCCACAAGAGTTTATTCTCCAAAAACACTTATACACACATAAAAACAACATAATAAAAACAAAATGAGAACTAAAAAAATGAGAAATGAGTTGAATCAGACACAAAAATGTGTCTATCAACCAGATGCTTGGTCTAGGGAATTTTCGTGCTCCATTCTTAATATTACGATTAAAAATATGAAAATATAATTATCAAGGCAATGATTGAGATCAATTTGAATGCTAGAGTTACACCATCAATTATAAATTAAATCTCTAAATATTGTTTTTCAGTGGAATCTTTAGTTCCAGTCCTCCCGACAATCTTAAAATCAACTTTTCTTTAAATTTGTTATTTTTAGGTTTAGAATTCTAAAAGTCAATCTTCATAAGTCTGAGTAACGAACATCGTATTTACCACTTTTACAACTATATCAATTTTTGGCGTCGTCGACGCAAACTTGTTTTTAGATTTGTTTTTAGGTTTATCTTTTATTTTTCGTAGTAGTTTTATTTATTTTAGATTTTATTCTTTTGTTTTATTTTACGTTTTTGGTTATTTATATATTTTCTACAAGTTTTGCAAAGTTGAGCCAAAGACTTTGGTGATCGATTGAAAACTTAGCGGGAAAAAAAAGGAAAAAAATTTATTTTTATTAAATATTTTTCTATTTTTAGAAATTGTATTAGGGTTTTAATTTTGAAAATTTTCTTTTATTTTTGGAAATTATTTTTCATTTATTAAACCCTAAGGAAAGGTATTAGATATAAAACTGCACATGGAAGGACGATAATTACGATATTGTCTCGACCCCTCGGGTTCACATACTGACATAGGAGTTGGTGGTCCGATTTGGCTTCAGCGGTTCATCCACCGTCTGGAAAGGGAAGTAAGATTCTAACTACCCATAAATCCCAGTCAGTGGGTTTTCTAGTCGCCTTTGTATGTATATATGTTGAGGCTGTGAAAACGATTTTAATTTCTAGTAAAGGGCAAAGACTGTCTATACAAGATAAGTACTCTGATATCATCATCGTTTCCTTCTTTCCCGCTTTAGGAAAACATTACCAAATGTGAACCTAAGCCTCAAAATGGACTAGAAAGATACAGATATGGTAACGAGCTTGTAGGAAAGTCGTTCAAAATAGCTTTTAAGTATTGGTTAATTTGTTAGCTTAACTTAAGGTTCTGGATGATTACTATAAGTTTGAATCGTGCCGCTTTTTAACCCAAGGAAACGTTGCCACAAAGGCAGGGTTATTCAATATCCTTAGAGCTTATCCTGCTTCTTTTTGATTTACTTTAATTCATATCGTTCTAATAAGTTTGCTAAGATTGTAATTAATTAATAAAAATTTAATAGTTGTGGAAAAAGGTTCATTAAGACTTGTGAAGATTTTTTTATTTTTATACTTAATTTTAAATACTAAATAAAAAAAATAAACAAAGATGATGTCAAAATGATTGAGAGTATTATGGCTAACGATTCCACCATTCACAAATATTTATGTGATTCAATATTAATTTTTATCATTCAATTTTAGACAATATAGCTCTAACAAAAGAATTTGTGATTCTAAATTATTGCGTATATTACAATTTCAAAATCATTTTTTTTTCCATTATGCTACAGGTTTGGAGTTTGGATCGAAAACAAATTGAGCCAAAGACTTCGGTGACTAAAAGACTTCGAGTCAAAGATAAAAGCTAAAAGAAATTAAAAAAAGATAAAGAGTTTTATTTGTTTTTTTTTTTTAGATTTTAGTTTTATATTTCTTTTAATTTTATAGATTTTAGTAGATTTAAAAATAAAATTGTATTAGGATATCTTCTATTTTTGTAATTTTCTTTTCTTTTTGACTCTGGACATTACTTTTATTTTTAAACTCTAAGGAACGGCATATCAAATATTAAACTACACAAGGAAGAACGGAAGTTACGATACTGTCTCGGCCCCTCGGGTTCGTACATGAACATACGAATTTTTGGCTCGAGTGGACTGCAACGGTTCATCCCTCTTCTAGAACAGGATGTAAGTTTTCCTAAGCACCCACAAATCCCCTGTCAGCAAGTTTAATGGACGCCTTTGTTTGCATATATGTTGAGGAATTAATACAATTTTAATTTCTAATAAAGGGCAAGGCCTGGCCAATACAAGACAAATACTCAGATCTCATCACGGTTTCATTCTTTCCTTCCTTAAAAACACGTAAACTACGCGAACCTAAGCATTAAAATTTTGATTAGAACGAGACCGATAGGGTTGCGAACTTATAGGAGAGTCATTCAAAGGTACTTCAAGTATCATCTATTTTGTTAGCTTTACTCAAAGAACGGGAAGATTATTGTAAGTCGATTAGAGACGCCTTCTAACTCGAGGAAACATATCCATAGAGGCAAGGGTCGTATCAAAGATCCTTTGAGCTTATCTTTCTTCTCTTAATTTAATTCATATCATTCCAAGAGGCTCGCTGAAATTGTAGCTAGTTTCCTTTCGAAATATTAGAAATTGTCTAGAAAAACAATCTAAGTGGAACCATCATGTTTGTTGTTTGCTAGAAATCCATAAGCTTGTTTTGGTGGAGTCATCCTTGTTTGTGCTTGTGTATAACTTCCCTTCCAATTAGGAATTTTTTATTTTGTTAATTTTTCTAGTGTATGCCCGAGGTCATTAGAGAGCGGTCTTGGAAAAGAGACACTCTAAGTCGAAAAGCTTAGTAGTTCTTCTTGTGGAAGCGGGGAACTCAAAGATTCTTCTTTTGAGATCCCTGTTTTTGGAAATTTCAGTTTTGAGAACTTGACATTAGTGAGGAAAGTACACACATTCCTTTGATAGTGCCAGAAATGGCAACCTAAAAGCTTTGTTGAATCCAGCTTGGATTGCTCGTACCTTATGTATCAAGTTGGCTGCCACGGAAGAAACTATAAGTTGAAACATGTGAACTATATATACTCCCAGTCTTGTTTGGAAAGGAAAAATGAGAACCCATATTTCCATGTTAGGGACTTTGAGAAAATTTGTAATACCATACGAATTAAAAATCTTTATGACGAAGCATCAAAACTTAGGTTATTTCCCTTTTCCTTAAGACATAAAGCCAAATATTGGCTATATAGTTTGCTTTTTGAGTCTATTGAGACATATGAAAACTTACATCTGCCTTTTTACTGAAGTTTTTTCCTAGGCATAAAACATCATCTGTTAGACAACGAATTTTCATACTTGCTCAACAAGAGGGAGAACCTTTATATAGTTATTTGAAAAGGTTCAATGATTTGTTAGCTCAATGTCCTCACCATGGTTTAAAGAATTTTAGGCTAATTCGGGTCTTTTATAAGGTTTTAGATTATTTGAAAACAACCATGGTTGAGTCTTTGTGTAGGCTAGTTCGGATCCTTTATAAGGTTGTAGATTATTTGACAACAACTATGGTGGAGTCTTTGTGTACTGGTGAGTTTGAAAGTAAAATTGTTGATCAGACAATAACCTTTTTGAATGAAATCGAAGAAAAGACCCAGCAATGGAATAATAGTAGAGAATCCTAGGAAAAAATTCTTCTAAGTAGTCAATAGGGTAGATGATCTTTTGAATCAGATGTCAAAGTAGCAGTCATAGATAAAAGGTTAAAAGCTTTATAATTGAGCCAAACTAATGTTAGAGTACTAGATCCTTCTTGGGGAGGACTGGGTGTTAAAGAGCAAGCCAATGCTCTTTATAATAACACTAGATTTGATAATCGTCAGAAACTTGATCCATATTCAAAAACTCATAACCCTGGATGGACAAACCGTCCAAACCTTTCTTGGTCTAAAGACAACTAAATTCAATAATTGTCAGAATCTTGGCCCATATTCAGAAACTTATAACCCTGGATGGAGAAACCATCCAAACCTTTCTTGGTCTAAGGGACAAAATCAGAGTCAGTCGAGTAACTCTCAGGTTCCCCCAGGATTTGGTTGTACTAATAATCTTTCAGATCCAACACAGTTTCAGAGCTCTTTAGATAAGAAGATCGTGAGTTTAGATGAGTCACTCGCCTTGTTAACTCTTAACACTGTGCATTTTCAATAATCGATTTCTCAAGGTTTAGAAGAAAATAAGAGAATAGGTCAGGCTAACTCTCAGGCTATTTCCGAGTTAAATACCTAGGTTAGTCAGATAAATGAGTCTTTGAGAGAAATAGGTAAGTTTCCTAGTCAAACTTCACCCAACCGAAGAGGAATTCATGAAGTATGTGAAAGACCATCATGTGAATGCAATTAAAACACTTAGGAGTGGTAGAGTGATAGATAATAAGGTTTCCAAGCCTGATACTGAACATGTTATAGTTCACTAAGTTAGCAACCCAAATAATATAATTATGGTGTGTAGATACGATCAAAATTAAATATATATATATATATATATATATTAGATTGAAATGACACATCAAAATATTAAACTCACAACAAATCTACAAAATCTTTTTAGGAAAGATTCTAAATCTAAACTTCTGAACTAGAAACTAAAGAGACTGATAGAGTCTTTAAGAATACCAATGAGGTTCCTGATAAGCCTAGATTTGTTCCCAGAGCCCCATTCCCCCAATTCTTAGTACCAACTAATAAGGAGTCCACTTTTAATGATATATTAGATATTTTTAAGGTAATTATTAAGTTTCCATTATTAGATGCAATTACGCAGAAAAAATCCTTTATAACTAGTCATGTAAGTTTGATTATTCAGAATACCACTACCCGTAAGTATAATGATCCAGGGTCCCCCTATCATTTCTTGCACAATAGGTAATTATTGTGCAGAGAAAACATTACCTGACTTAGGATCCAGTGTGAACTTAATCCCGTACCCTGTGTACCTCAAGATATGACTTGGTGAGATGAAGCCTACCCAGATAACACTCCAATTAGTTGATAGGTCTATTGTTAGAGCACTGCTCGGTCGAACTCGTAAGAGTTTCTATCTCAACCTTGTTTGTCAAGTTTAGTTGTCAAAACTATAAGTATTGACATCTAGTCTACTTATAGTTATGTCTCGGATTAGGATAGAATGTGTAGTTGAGGTTTAAACTTCACGACATTCATCGATTGAAGACGAAGATCTACTGAGGGGAGCTTGGAGGAACTTCATCAACAAAAGGTATGTGAAGACGTGAACTCATCTATCACTCATAATTCTATTATATTCTATCTCCTATTGAGACTAAGTTGTAAACTGTATAGACTTTACGTTATACACATTTGATATTTCGAGCTGAGTTCAGCTTGCTTATATCTTTCTCGAAATATGTGTTGAAACGCTTTTTGCTTTAACTACGTTCATCATTATTCTTGACGAAATTCAAAAGATGATCATGTGAAAATCGCCTTGTAACATCTTACATGATTTGTGTGAGACAATCATTTGATGTTGACTCGGAATGTTTCGTCTTGATCATTCGATCATTTGAAAATTGCTTATAAGGTAATAGTTTGTGTGAGACGGATATTGTCGTCTTCTAAGAATATTCTAATGATTGAATTGGGAGTTTAGAAAACTTAATCATTATCTGGATATAGCACAGTATGCATACGCGTATACAAACTGTTGTAAGAATGATTCAGGTCCGGGAACCAAGTATGCATACCCGTATACGAGAAGTTTTAACTGTGAAAGTCCGGGAACTAAGTTTGCGCACCCGTTTGCAAACTGTTTCACCTGAATTAGGTCTGAAACGACAGTATGACTACCCGTTTGCGAACTGTCGGAAAAGATCAAAGTCCGGAACTTAAGTTTGCGTACCCGTTTGCAAACTTATGTGGTTAAGTTCTAAAATCGGTAAGTATGATTTCATACTCATAAACAAATACATTTATATATTAAGGAATGCAATCTTTGCAAACCGTGGATAAAATGTTCATGAACTGATTCTTTTGAATGAATCCGATTTTGCTTCAATTGTGTCTTGTATACTTCTATGAGAATATAAACAATTGAACAACTCTATGAGTAGAGCAAGTAGATTCATTTGGTTATCATTTGATCTAGAAGTGTTAAGATGAACATGGTTAATACAAAAGTGTTCACATGGCTAACTTCGGTTAACTATTGTTGAGGCAACTCAATATAAACGTTTAGGTATGGTTGCCCATATCTAAATGAAAGTATATATCATTTGTGTGTAACAAGCTAAGACCATCTAACGGTGGAGAGATATTGCCATGGTGTGCAAACTTAACTTGTGTTAGAGCACTGCTCGCTCAAACTCGCATGCGTTGCTATCTCAAGCATGTTTGTCAATGTTAGTGATCAAAACTATAAGTCTTAATTTCTAGTCTACTATAGCTAAGTCTCGGACTAGGATAGTAAGTGTAGTTGAGCTCAAGGACTTCATGGTGATTCATCATACAAGTGGAAGAACTACTCAAGGAACCGGTGGAACTTCTCGACAAAAAGGTATGTGAAGACTTGAACTTATCTGTCACTCAAAAGTCTATCTATTATATCTCCTACTTCTTGAGACAAAAGTCGTATGTTATATATATAGACTTAGATTATACACATTTGGTATTTCGAGCCGAGTATACCTCGCCTATCTATATCTCGAAATATGTGTTGGTAATCGTTTCGCTTCCATCATGTTTTTCTTTACCTAGTGACGCAAGTCATGTATGTTTCGATCATCTTTAAAATTGCTTTAACGAAAATAGTGTAACAACTATATAACGTCCTCTAAGAATGTTTCAATGATTGGAATGAGAGTTTAGATTACATAACCATAGTGGAAATAAGTATGTTGTGGAAACACATATGTGCATAAGTCCCATGCTGGAAATCGGTTAAAAGCCAAGTCCGCGAACTCAGTCCGCGAACTGCCGAAGTTCTCAAACCCGAGAATTTCTGCGCGAGTTATCAAACTATGTTGCGTGAGCCAAGTCCGCGAACCAGCGAAGCTCTCGAACCCGAGAATTTCTGTTGGAGTTTTAAAAATCTTTCCAGTAATTCAAGTCCGCGAACTTAGTCTGTGAACTTGTATAGTTTATATATCTAAAGATGATTTCTGAACTTAACTCATAAAAACTAAGGAATGCTTTTGCAAACCGTGGCTATAAATTGAATGGACCGATTCATGTGAATCGAATCATCTTTTCTTCAAATGTGTCTTGTATAGTACATGAGATTTCCTTTCAATTGAACAACTCTCTAACTAGTTCATGTGAGTCATTTGAACTAGTTATGGTGAAGAAGAAAGTGGTTGGTATGAAATGCTCAAATGGATAACCTTTTGGTTGACTATTATTGAACAAAAAATGCACACGTTTGGATACGGTTTACAAACCTAGAAGCGTGCAGTTTATTTGTGTATGACAAGCTAAGATTTCGATCTAACGGTTGAGATATATTATCTTGAATCTAAATCAGGTTTTCATCTAACGGTGGATAGCGTTTGCTTTGTGAGCAAGGCGAAACCCTGATTTGAAAGACTATATAAGGGGACATCTAGCAACTCTACAAACTAATCCCCACACGTCCGTGTGATACTAGTTTTTAAGATAGAGTCGATTCTCCTTTAAACTTTGGTTTTCTTCTTCTAAAACCAGGTTAACGACTTAAAGACTTCATTGGGATTGTGAAGCCAGACCGATACTACTTTTATCGTAGTTGTGTGATCTGATCTTGCATCTTCTATCGTACGAGTACAATCAGATTGATTTTCTTGAGATCGTGAGAGTTCTCCGATAGGCAAGATATAAAAGTAATCACAAACATCTTCGTCTCATTGTTTGTGATTCCACGACGTCTTGTTTCACTACCATGCGATTAATATTGTTGTGGGGAGATTGATTAATCTAGGCTGTTCTTTGGGAATATAAGACCGAATTATCAATTGGTTTCTGTTCACCTTGATTAATCTGGTGTCTGTGTTATTCTTTTTTCGCATTATATTTGTTTATATAATAGAAATAATGCAGGTTGTGCATTTGATCTAATCAATTGGAAATCCGACCTTTGGTTGTTGATTGATATTGATTGATCCTTGGACATTGTTCTTTGGTACCGTCCAAGTTATTCTTTGTATTTGATTAGTACTCACAGTTTCTGTTTGAGGAAATCAAATAAGGATAGAGATATAAACTCGTCGATATACTTTTAATTGATTGAGTCTTGTTGATTCTCTTAAAAGTTTATTCGAGTTTGTCCATACAGATTGCTAAGCGAAATATTGGGTGGTGTTGTTAGACTCCCGCTTTTTCAATTGGTATCAGATCAGGCAAACACGTTCAAGACCTTACAAGTCTGTGTTTGTAGCGATCTGACTCTATGGACAGAAGTGTTATCTCTATTAATGTACCACCAGTCTTCGATGACTCTAATTACTTATGGTGTAAAATTTCTATGCGAGCTTTTCTTCAAGCACGTGATTTTCAATCATGGGTATATGTTGTTAATGGCTATGATGCTCCCGTTGTGGCAGTGTAAACGTTCCCAAACCTATTGGTGAATATAGACCTGTTGAGTATGTAAACGTTCCCAAAATTACGACGTTTTGAGTGCCATCATACATGACATTACCCCAAACCTTCAGCACCATGTGTGTAATTGCACTCGGTCTAAAGATGCTTGGGATATGTTAGAATCCGTATTTGAAGGAAACTCCAGTAAAAAGGAAGCTAGGCTTCAAAACCTTAATTCCGATTGGGAGAACCTTTGTATGGCATATGATGAGTTTAATCACACAGTGTCTGAAATTTTTAATGCATCTTTTGCATTGGGTAAGACTATTCCTGAAAAGGACATTGTGATGAAAATTCTCGGATCGCTGCCATCTAGATAGGAGTCTAAGAAGCATGCCATCGTTGAGGGAAATAACCCCGACACACTTTCCAGGACTTTACTGATTGGAAAGTTGAGAATTATTGATCAAGATAAAGGGAGAACGTTCGCACTCAACGCTGTGAAAAAAACTGAGATGTCTTCCTCTCACCTTTCATGGGCTGATGAATGTGATCATTCACTAATAGTCAATGAGGTCAAGAATTAAAAAGGAAGAATAGATTTGCTGGTTCCCCATCTTCTCAGGTTGCTGAAGATAATTCAACAGAAGGTAATATTTCTCAACTTAACTCAGATGAGTCTAACTTGTGCAATGGATTTACTGCCCGTACCTCAGTTTATCCTTCAACTTCAAATTTTGATTCATAACTTGAGTTTGACACTGAGTTTATTGTGCTCCTAAATAAAGAGATTCAACCTTCGTCTCAAAACCTCCTTGAGGTATGTTGAACCATCACTCCAGACGAAAAATATTGAGAGAGAGCATCTTAATACTAAGTTCGTCAAAACCATGTCTCTAAAAGAAAAAGAGATTAATTCTCTCAGAGATGACTTGAAAAGGTTGTCTGGAAGCTCTGACAAAATTGCAGCAATGTTGTTTGGTCAGAGATCTTTTGGAAACTATCATGGTTTAGGATTCAACAATAAAACAACAAAAGTAATGGGAGCTTCAAATCAGGAAACAATGGTTGAGAGTTGTAAAAAGGAGGAAGTACATGAACACGAAAAATCCACATTGATCTGCTCCTTCTGTGGACACTCAAGGCATGTTAAAGATAATTATTGGAGATTTAAGAAAATCAACAAGAGAGTCACCAAACTTCAAAAGAACATGCAAAGAGTAAATCTGAATGAAAACAAACAGAGTAAATTCTCTAGAAGAAGAAAGAAATCTGTTAGCTCAACCACCAGTGACAATCCACGAAAGAATAAGGGAAATGGGAATTTTTCCCATCCATTCACCAACTGAATGGTGATATTTACCTTCTCATCCTTAACTTGGGAAAGATGAGAAGCGTCTAGAAGTGGCTCAAGTCAGTGTTCATTTGTTTCCATGTGTGTAGTCCTTTATGTTTGGATAAAAGTCTCAAGATTATTTAGGGTTTGTCTCTTTTAAATCTCCTGGTTCTGCTTGCCTTCCTTCTTCTTCTCTCACAATTCCCATGGATCCTGTAACTAGAGGTAGGTACAAAGGAGATGCTATAGAAGCTGTCAATATTCATCTGTGCAAAGGAATCACTTCCTCTCGAATGACAAAGAAGAAGTCAACAACCATTGGAGAAGGTTCTTCCTCTAACTGTCTCTTTTCTATATGTCATAATAATCATCTTAGAGGCATGGTGAAAGCTTTTATCAATAAGAGGAATGATTTAAAAACTCGAATCATTTCCTCTTTGGAAGCAATAACTCACTATGAACAAAGGTTGTATCTAACCAAGAATACCCTGCGTGATCTAAAAAGAGAACTTAGTGAGTTAACTGATATTTCTGAAGATCTAGAGGAATTGAATGATCCCATAATCAATGGGTTTTTCAATAATGAGAAGGATTTTTCTGTAGATGCCTTGAGGAATATCTACAATGCCTAGGATGTCTTCCTTTTGGCTTAGTTGGAAGAATAACTAGTGCTTTGAATAGCGATGATTGTGACTACACTAGCTATTATTTTTCATCTTCTTGTGTGTTTTTTTTTTTTTAGGTTTTTGGGTTTAGATTCTAAAAATATTTGGAGGATGATAGTTTGCAATATTTAATCTTATGGTTTGTTATATTGCAATGTTTGTGGGATTTATGTGTTTACGTCCGTGAACTTTGTTGTCCCATATTTTGTCAAAAGTAAAGTCGTCCATGATCGGTATTCATGTATTGGTTTAAGGATGAATAGACTCTTGAAAAACACAAAAGTTAATCCTATATTGTCAATTCTTTGATGGAAGATAGGTTAAAATATTTTGTGAACAAGGATAAAGTATATTATTGTTATGCAAATAATGATTGAAAATAGAATAGATCCTTGTGTATTCCACAATATTGATATTCATTGATTCATATCTTATGAAATACTGTGAGGCTCCGTAATATGTCTTTTGTTGAGCACGATACTACTAAGTTGATTATTTTTTATTAATTTGGTTGGTTGTTCCATAAGGTGTGTTATGTTGAGCATTTGTGAACTAAATTAATCATATCATTTGGTTATTTAGTTATTTGCTCCATAAGTTCTTTTATGTCGAGCAAAACAAATGACAATTAAATTGATTACTTTCGTGATTAGTTTGGTTGTTTGTATTCCAATTAGATTAATTATGGGTTCTCTTGTAATTAGTCTAGTTGAATATTCATATATTCCATAAGATTTTTCTTGTGTCGAGTATATGAACGGGTATCCTAATCTTTTTCCAATGGTTTTGGTAGTCATATGTTCCGCAAGTTTACTTATGTTGAGCATAAACAATTAAGTTGATCACCCTGTGTGTTTAATTTGATTGCGTATTCCGATTAAATCAATCATGGGTTTACTTGTGATTAATTTGATTGAGTTTTTGGATATACAAAATCACTTATCATGGTTTTTGGTGTCCAATAAAAATCCTTCTTTTCTCTCGAAATTAAGGTCGCTCTTGTTGTTCCCTTGGGAATGACATCTAATGGGGGAGAGTTCTTTTGAAATTGTGCTTAATGGTCATATCTTGAAGGGTGTGCGGCTGTGGAATTTTAGAGAGGTTATCTTGTATCTTTAAACTCCTTGATGAATGCTATTATCTTCGGCTATATGATTGCATCTAAATTAAGATGATGTGCGTCTTTTCTTTTAGTCATGAAATGTCTCTTGTGGAAATTTCATTATGATCCCGTTCTTGTACCTTTTCCAATTTTATTGAAAAAAAGAAGGAGAATTAATATGTAGTTAACACTACAAATACATATGGTTTCGGATCATTGTGTAAGGGGGAGTGGTTTCCATGATCGAGATGGAGTATTGACTAAGGGGGAGTGATACATATCACCATAGTATTATTGTTGAACTTATGATACAATTGGACTTTGACACTATGTAGTAATACTATGACACTGTATAACAATGATCGAGAATCTCGAGTTTTCTCATTGTTATAGCTACGGATCTTCAACAACGGTGATGCTAAACTTACAACCTTTGGGATCATTGGAGTACTTGGAAGGACGAAGATTTCAAGGAATATTGAAGATTAGACTTATGGAATAGGAGCTACTAAAGTTTCATTATCTTTTTTGTATTCCATATGTATTGATAGTTTTGTCACTAAAATTGACAAAGGGGGAGATTGTTAGAGCACTGATCGGTCAAACTCGCATGCGTTGCTATCTCAAGCATGTTTGTCAATGTTAGTGATCAAAACTTTAAGTCTTAATTTCTAGTCTATTATAGCTAAGTCTCGGACTAGGATAGTAAGTGTATTTGACCTCAAGGACTTCATGGCGATTCATCATACAAGTGGAAGAACTACTCAAGGAACCGGTGTAACTTCTCGACAAAAAGGTATGTGAAGACTTGAACTTATCTGTCACTCAAAAGTCTATCTATTCTATCTCCTACTTCTTGAGACAAAAGTCGTATGCTATATATATAGACTTAGATTATACACATTTGGTATTTCGAGCCGAGTATACCTCGCCTATCTATATATCTAAATATGTGTTGGTAAGTGTTTCGCTTCGATCATGTTTTTCTTTACCTAATGACGCAAGTCATTATGTTTCGATCATCTTGAAAATTTCTTTGACGAGAAATAGTGTAACAACTGTATAACGTCCTCTAAGAATATTTCAATGATTGGAATGAGAGTTTAGATTACATAACCATAGTGGACATAAGTATGTTGTGGAAACACATATGTGCATAAGTCCCATGCTGGAAATCGGTTAGTAGCCAAGTCTGCGAACTCAGTCCGCGAACTGCCGAAGTTCTCAAACCCGAGCATTTCTGCTGAGTTATCAAACTATGTTGCGTGAGCCAAGTCCGCGAACCCAGTCCGCGAACCAGCAAATCTATCGAACCCAAGAATTTCTGCTGGAGTTTGAAAACTCTTTCCAGTACTTCAAGTCCGCGAACCTAGTCTGTGAACTTGTATAGGTTATATATCTAAAGATGATTTATGAACTTAACTCATAAAGACTAAGGAATGCTTTTGCAAACCGTGGCTATAAAGTTCATGAACCGATTCATGTGAATCGAATTATCTTTGCTTAAGTTGTGTCCTGTGTAGTACATGAGATTTCCTTGCAATTGAAAAATTCTCTAACTAGTTCATGTGAGTCATTTGAACTAGTTATGGTGAAGAAGAAAGTGGTTGGTATGAAATGCTCAAATGGCTAACCTTACCAACAATGCATACGTTTGGGTACTGTTTACAAACCTAGAAGCATGCAGTTTATTTGTGTATGACAAGCTAAGATTTCGATCTAACGGTTGAGATATATTAGCTTGAATCTAAATCAGGTTTTCATCTAACGGTGGATAGCATTTGCTTTGTGAGCAAGGCGAAACACTGATTTGAAAGACTATATAAGGGGACATCTAGCAACTCTAAAAACTAATCCCCACACTTCCGTGTGATACTAGTTTGTAATCTAGAGTCGATTCTCCTTTAACCTTTGGTTTTCTTCTTCTAAAACCAGGTTAACGACTTAAAGACTTCACTGGGATTTTGAAGCCAGACCGATAATACTTTTATCGTAGTTGTGTGATATGATCTTGCATCTTCTATCGTACGAGTACAATCAGATTGATTGTCTTGAGATCGTGAGAGTTCTCCGATAGGCAAAATATAAAAGTACTCACAAACATCTTCGTCTCATTGTTTGTGATTCCACGACGTCTTGTCTCGGTACCATACGATTAAGATTGTTGTGGGGTGATTGATTAATCTAGGTTGTTCTTCGGGAATATAAAACCAGATTATCAATTGGTTTCTGTTAACCTTGATTATATATCATAAGACAAAACAAAAACTTTAGGGTTTTTCTGTGGGAGAAAGATTTATCCTTTGATAGACTTTTCTGTGTGAGACAGATTTGTTTATTGTTAAAGCCTGCGATTTTGGGTCGTAGCAACTCTTAGTTGTGGGTGAGATCAGCTAAGGGAATCAAGTGCGTAGTATCCTGTTGGGATCAGAGGCGTGGGGTGCGACTGTACCTTGGATCAGTGGAAGACTGATTGGGGGTTCAACTACAGTTCAGTCCGAAGTTATCTTGGAGTAGGCTAGTGTCTGTATCGGCTTAATACAGTATGTATTCAATCTGGACTAGGTTCCGGGGTTTTTCTGCATTTGCGGTTTCCTCATTAACAAGACTTCTGGTGTCTGTGTTATTTCTTTTCCGCATTATATTTGTTTATATAATAGAAATAATGCAGATTGTGCGTTTGATCTAACCAATTGGAAATCCGACATTTGGTTGTTGATTGATATTGATTGATCCTTGGACATTGGTCTTTGGTACCGTCCAAGTTATTCCTTGTATTTGATTAGTACTCACAGTTTTCGTTTGAGGAAATCAAATAAGGATAGAGATATAAACTCGTCGATATACTTTTAATTGACTGAGTCTTGTTGATTCTCTTAAAAGTATATTCGAGTTTGTCCATACATATTGCTAAGCGAAATATTGGGTGGTGTTGTTAGACCCCCGCTTTTTGAACTTGAATCTTAAATCAGGTTTTTCATCCAATGGTGAATATTGATGCTTTGTCACAATATTATCAAACCCTAATTTGAAGACTATATAAGGGAGAACTCTAGGAACTGAGAAACCTAATCCCCATACCTCTTGTGTTATACTAGTTGCGACTAGATTCGATTCTTCTTTAACCTATGTTTTTACTAAAACCATTGTAGGTTAACGACTTGAAGACTTCATTGAGATTCTGAAGCCAGACCCAAATATTTTCTTTGTAGTTGTGTGTTGTGATCTTACTTGTTCTATCGTATTGAGTACTATCTTCTCTAATATTTGCTCGAGATTTATCTCTAATAGGTAAGATATACAAAGTAATCACAAATCTCTGTCTCATTCTTTGTGATTCCACAATAACTTGTTCTACTACCATATAGTTAAGTTATTGTGAGGTGATTGATATTTCTAAATTTTTTTTCGGGAATATAAGATCTGATTATCAATTGGTTCCTATTCACCTTGATTTATCAAAAGACGGAACAAAAACTCCATAGGTATTTCTTTGGGAGACATATTTATCTATCAGAATAAACTTTTCTGTGGGAGACAGATTTGTTTATCAAGCTTTCGACTTTGGGTCGTAGAAACTATTAGTTGTGGGTGAGATCAGCTAAGGAAATCAAGTGCGTAGAATCCTATGGGATTTAGAGGCGTAGGGAACGCGACTTTATTTTAATCAGTGTGAGATTAGTTAGGGATCAACCACATTCCAGTCTGAATTTAACTTGTAGTAGGCTAGATTCTGTAGCGGCTCAATACGGTGAGGTGTTCAAATCTGGACTAAATCCCGGGGGTTTTTGCATTTGCGGTTTCCTCATTAACAAAACTTCTAGTGTCTGTGTTATTTATTTTCCGCATTATATTTGTTTATATAATAGAAATATCACAGGTTGTGAGTAGATCAATCAATTGGTAAATCCAACCTTTGGTTGTTGATTAAAATTGATTGACACTTGATTGGTCTTTGGTACCGTTCAAGTTCGTTTCACATGATAATCATGCTCACATATTTCTATATGTTCGATTGCAGATTGTGTTGATAAACAGAGATATAACTCTTGGATATATTTTCCTTGATTGAGTCTGACAATCTAGATGATTCTGTTGGAATTATATTGGAGTTAGCCCATACAGATTGCCTAATAAAATATTGGGTATGGTTGTTAGACCCTCGCTTTTTCATCTATGAAAATTCCTCTTGGTGTTATCGAGGATATTCTTATAGAGGTCGACAAGCTTATTTATCCAGCGGATTTTGTTATCCTAGATACCTAACATGTCCTTGACCCGGAGAATCATTTTGAGCCACATCCAATACAATCATTATCTATCAAAATAGTATCACGAATTTATCTTTTGGTAGTATGACTATTGAGCTGAATATTTTTAATATCAGTAAGCTATCATCTGAACTAGATGACTCGAGTATAGAATAAGTGAACATGAAAGGAACATTAGTTCCGAAGTCATTATCAATCACTTTGTTAGAAGATCTATTAGAGAAATTCCGAACCCATTTTAGGATTTATTTTGATGATGATAGTGTGATTAATGAGGTGAATTCTATGCTAGATTCCGTCCCTTTTATGGACACTAGTAATGAATCGAAACCTAAGTTCGGAACACTACCAGTTTCTAAGTCTACCCTAGTTTCTTCCTTAGAAAAAACTTTTAAGTTGGACTTAAACCACTACCAGATACCCAAAAGTATATGCGTTAAGGCTCGTCTGGGACTTTACCTATAATTGTAGCACCCGACTTGGATAGTGACCAGGAAAGTGGGCTAGTAACATCTTTCAAAACAACAAGGAAGCTTAAGTGTGGACCATAACAAACCTTACGGGTATAAGTCTGTTGATGGGGCAAAACGATTTGATAGTTTTTCAGGGAATGGAGAGAGGACGAGGCGGACGGAGGATCCTCGACCTAACCTCAAACAGATGCACTGCACGGGAGTACTTTGAGTTCGAGAGATCAATCTGTAGGACTCCAGCCTAAACCAAGATAATGGTCGTTCCAGAGTTAATTCGGTCACAAAGAGGGAAGAGGGTTGATCTGTAGGAGGGAAGCTTAGAAGTGTGTGAGATCAATAATTAAGGATCGTGAATTTGTTGTGGGTTTCTGCAAATGATGAACTGATGGGTTCGAATAAGTTCTGGTTGATTGAATTCTTAAGAGCGATTGCTCGGATCAGTAATTGGCGAATGTTGTCTTGTCTGTTTTTTTGTTCAATCGTTGATTCAGAGACTTATTTATATTGCTAGAATAGTAGACACATTGATCTCCAGTAAGTGTGACAGTTGCTCGAGTGAAAGAGCGGGAAAGTGGGAAATCGTGGTTTAACCAGTTCCAGGTCGTGCGGAGACTCGGTTGATTTTCCACCCACTACTTTGCTATCTTCCTCAACTGCTTGCACGACTTACTCACATTTCTCATCGTGGATGAACACAGGTGTTGTAGAACGCCACACCAAAACCCTAATTGATATCCCCCATGTGACTTGATTGATGTCTCACGAACGTGGAGTCTGCAAAGAAGATGTGTATTTGATTAGTCAGTTGTAGACTTGATTAGACGATGGGTCTAGGTTTTTTCAGTCGTGCATGATTGCTGAATGCTCTAGGATTCATGAATTCTCGAATGAATGAACGATGTTGATATTGCTCGTCTGAGAAAATATTGTCCGACGAGTTGTTGAATATTTGATAGTTGAATTAATGTTCGAGCATTAGTAAATGACTGAATATTGATAGTTGGATCAATATTCGAGTAACTGAGCAAGTATTGCTCACGTAAATTACTGAATGTTGATAGTTGAATCAATATTCGAACAATTGAGCAAGTATTGCTCATTCGATAAATTACTGAATATTGATAGCTGGATCAATATTCGAGCAATTGAGCAAGTATTGCTCATTCGATGAATTACTGAATATTGATAGCTGGATCAATATTCGAGCAATTGAGCAAGTATTGCTCTCTTGATAAATTATTGGTAGCGTGACCAAATAATTAAAATATATGTAAGGACCGAATATTGTATAACTAATCCAGATGTTGATTGCTGGATAAAATTATTAGTGTTTGAACTTGCTCAGAATTATGATTTGTGGAGCGTTTGTTCGAAACCCTAATTTTTTGATCAATTGATGATTTGTTGAAAATGAGTCACTGAGTGAAGGAGGGACCGACCACATGGGATGACGGTCGACCATGTAGCGCCCAAGTGCTCAAGTGAGCGTGCACCAAAGTCCTTTGTTGACCAGTTGGTGAAAGAACGATCAAACGCTGGTTTAATCATTTATTAGAATAGTGCTCGTGTGAGCGTTAGGTAATAAAACCTAGTTATGGAGAGATTAGGGACCGACCAAGAGGGCATGAAACTGGACCTTAGTAGTCGTGGGACCAGCTGACGGTCGTTTGAGCGAGTCCCAAGTTGGTTGGAAAGAGTTTGGACCCAATATGAGCAATTGATAGCAAATTAGGTCAAAATTATGAAGATGTGTGGGACCGGATCATTGTAAGCCTTAGGGACGTCCTTGCACGGTCAAGGAAGCATGCCCATGTCACCATATTATCAGTATCTCAGTCGTGAGAGTTTTGGTATTTTCTGGTGAGCGTTTGAGCAATATTTTGGATTTTCAGAAGAGTTTGATCTTGACTGAAACTCTCAATTTTGCTTGAATGAGCGAGCAGAACTTCGCTCGTGCGACCGATATTTTGAGAATATTAAAATAATAATGTTTTAATATTTCAAGTGAGTAGCCTAGTCGGTCAAGTGACCATTTGACTTTTTGGCCTTTCCAGGGTTTGAGCAATATTGGAGAAAATATTGAAAAACTAGGGTTTTCGCTCAAACGATGGAGTTCCATGAGATGATGGAAATAATAATAATATGATAAAATAAGGGATTGTGAAGGGTGGGACCGGCCACAGCTAGGGCATGGCCGTCCGGCTAGGTGGCCCGGGCCCGTGACACCTTTCCCTATTTTGTTCGATGAAAGTATGGAAAAACTAAGAGTTTCCTCAAACGAGAGAGTTTCAATCAAATGAGGGAGTTTGGTCAAATGAAGGAGTCTCCATGAGATGAGGGAAATAAATTAAAACAAAATAAAATAATGAGAGAGGGGACCGGCCACGGCGGTATGGCCAGTCGGTGGGCCCGGTCCCACGCCTCTTGCTTATTTTATTTAATATTATTTTCCTCATAAGTTGCTTGTTTGTCCATGTTTTCGATCGTTCGTTCGTTCGTTCGGGTGCTCGTTCGTGCATTATTGTCAAGTACACTTGCACCATTTTCTCGGGACTTACTCGACGGTGGCTCAGACTCCCGGACAGTGGATATTTATTACTAATTCATGGAATTCAGTCGGGAAGAATTCATGAAACGGAGCAATAAAATGGATTGATTATCTATTACTAATTCATGGAATTTAGTCGGGAATAAGCCATGAATCGGAGTAATGAGATAAAAATGGTTATCTATTACTAATCCATGGAATCATCCGGGGATCAGCCATGGAACGGAGTAATGAGATAAAATAGATTATTTTCTAGGAATTCAGTTGGCGAATGACACTAGAATAAATCTATTTGCAGAATCGAGATATGAGATAGTTGAAACATCATATTCATTCTGAGGGGTGTATAGTCAGGGAACAACGAACGACGTGACGTCCTGAAAGCGTCAAGCTCTCTAACAAACATTATGTCCAGAGAACCGCCCAATCATCAAGATTCTATACACGGTCTCTCTACGTAGTCAGGGAACAACGTGAAACGTGACGTCCTGAAGGCGTTAAGCTCTCTAACAAACATTATGTCTACAGAACCGGCCAATCATTTTGTAGAGGTGGGTGTCTCTACGTAGTCAGGGAACAACGTGTAACATGATGTCATGAAGGCGTTAAGCTCTCTAACAAACATTATATCTAGGGAACCGCTCAATCATTTAAGATTCTACGTAGAGGTAATGATGAAATGTGTGAAGCATCGAATGCTCAGCCGGGGAGGCCTTTCGAGAAACATATTCATCATAGTTCTGAGAGGAACGTTCGCTCATTCAGAGATCGTGAAACAGTTCACGGATCATAAAATATGAACTGTCACATACATTCCTGAGTCAGGAACATGCAATGTCATGATTTTACGATTTTAGCCCTTGTTGAAAATCCACTATCTACAAAGTCATATTGTTAATTTGAATGCACCAGATCTATTTATAGAGTGACACCAAACCTTCTAGGGAGATGCAACGTCGACTTAACCTTAATATGAAAGAACTAGTTCGAACCGAAGTTTTTAAGTTCTTAGATGTAGGCATTATCTACCTCATTTCAGACAATAAGTGGGTCATCTTCGTTCAGGTTGTTCCCAAGAAATCAGGTATCATTGTAGTACATAATGATAATAATGAGTTAATCCTAACCCGAGTGACCACATGATGGCGTGTCTGTATTGACTATAGGAAATTGAATAAGGTCACTAGGAAGGATTACTTTCCACTTCCCTTTATCGACCAAATGCTAGATAGATTATCAAGATATAGTCACTATTGCTTTTTAGATGGCTACTCTGGTTATAATCAGATTGTTATTTCCCCATAAGACCAAGAGAAAACCACTTTTACCCGTATCTTTGGTACCTTCGCGTATACACGCATGCCTTTCAGATTGTATAATGCTCATGCGACCTTTCAGCATTATATGACGAGTATATTTTCTGAACAAGTTGGCCTATTGTCAATCATTTGCATTGTTCAGACGATTTCATTTTCTCCATCTAAGTTATCTAATGTGTGTGATTTATTTTAGATTATCAGATTCCATAACAAAAATGGGCTGTGTATGTGAAAGATTTCCATTTATTTTTTGTTGGATCCGGTGACTAAATTTTTTTGACTAAAGATTTCCATTCATGGTAGAAGAGAAACATAGTATTCAAATATGATTGTTTGGCATAAGTCAAGTTTGCCGTCCAATGATGGTGAATTTGTTGGCATTCATGACCTGATCTGCCTTCCAGTGAACGAGGGAGGACTGAGTCGATAGATGTCTCATATGTACGATACGTTGAGTGGTGTTTATCTTATTATTTATCTACATATCGCTCAGGACTACAGTTTCCATGTTGATATTCAGAATGTTGCTTCACAGAAGTGGTTCATTTACCAAATGGGAACTCAAGTTAGAAAACGCTACTGCTTCAAAAGTCAGGAAATTATCGTTAAAACTGTTTTGCTTTTTAGTCTTCCAAGAGAGAGCTCTTATTTGAGGCAGTTAAAGAAAACAATTTTATATGATTCAAATGGATAATGAGAAGATGAGACCGGGGAACGTCATGTCCGTGCATATCATACTACAAAGAGAAGTAGATTACTAGAAGAGAATACATAATCTACGGAATATGCTTCTGACTATGATTCTAAAATAAATCGGTATGCCTGACCAGGTGATATTAGCTGTCTTTCTTAACTAACAATGTTAATATACCGCGTTTTGTTTGATAAAACACTTTGTAAAAGTGATATGAAACGTGTCATTTATTTCTATTCTTTCTTTCTCTCTCTCGCTACTAATTTGCTTTGTTAAAATGTATATGGAGTGCCTTCTGAAGCTGCACATGAAGAGAGCCAACAGTATCTTTTTTTTTTTTGCAGTATAAAATATATATATTCTCAAGGTACGATAAAATCTCTGTTTTAGAATATTATTAGGATCTTATAAAATTATTATTATATGGAGTTTATTTTTATATAGAGGTAAATTTTACAAGGAAATTTTAACAAACTGCCACACTTGCAAATCCCGATTCAAGAAACTGCCACCGTTTTTTTCAGAGTTTATTTAATGCCACAACCGTTAGCACTAACGCCTTGGATCCACATGATTGGTCAAAATTTTTTGATTTTGTCAAGATTACTTACACGTGTCTTATATGGACGAATCAAGATGTCGTGCACGAGATTATTACACGTAGCACAGGCTAAATGACTACTTTATCCTTCGTGGGATTGAAAACAATTTGTATCGTTTCATTTTTCTTCTAGGGTTTGAGTCAGTTTTCAGCGGGATTTTTCTTAGGTTTAGTGTCTGAGTAAAGGGTTTTAGTAAAGATCGAGATTCAGAACAAGAAGGGGAAGGACAAGAAGCAGATATGGTATGATTGCAAACCCTAATTTCGTTTTTCTGGGTTGAATTAGGGGTCGAGAAGAAGGGATCTATTTCTTCCCCAATTCTTTCCCCTCTTACGCATGTCTCTCTGCTGCTGTTATAGATCGATGAAGGAGGCAGATGGGGTTGTTACAGGATTGAGTTTGAGAACAACACAACATGTTATACATGGGGCTTGGATTAAAACACGGTTTTGAGTTCAAAAAGATAATTGAATCTGATTCTGTTGTTGAAGAAATGGAACTGAGATTCCAAGTTTACAAGGAATTGGAGAGATGGGTTATGTTGGAAGCAACAGATCATGTGTGAGAACACGGCAAAGCTTGAGTTGGCATCTGAATTTGATGAGAATATGGAGAAGATGAGTCTGCTGTTGATGAATTGGCAGAATTAGGTTATGTGAAGCTCAAGGGTTCGAACTGAGTGAAAATTGGATGGATGGAGGATGAGAAATAATGGGTTTTGGCTTGGGATTGAACTGAAACAAGAGAGAATGATGAACTCAGATGAAGATTTTTCTATACATGGAAGAGGGATGGAGTATGTGCTGGTGAAGGGTGGTTGTCTTATTGAGCAGCAGGAACAGTTAGATGCATGTGTTAGGAATTATAGGGATTTGAATGAGCTAATGGGTTTATGAATTGTTGGCTGGGTGAACTGATGCTGTTGGTATGAACTGGTGAATGGTTTCGAGCTGAGTTTGTGTGGTGATGTTGGTAGAATGGATGCAACAGTACTGCAATGGAGTGTTGGTCTTGGATTGTGTTGTCTGCTATTCAAATGGGTTTGTCTCGGACTGGGGTTTTGTTTGTGTTGCTGAGGAGATGAATCTGGAATTCAAGAGCATGTTGCAGATGACGGCAGTTAATAGAGGGCTTGAGACTGAAATAGTGCAGGTGGTACAAGTTGATACTGCATTTGGGAGACAATGTTGCTGCTGCTTCTGCCATTCTGATGTTGTGAGCTGTAAGCTGAAGGGTTTGGCGACTACTGGCGAAGCAAGGGAATAAAGATGGTGAAATGTTGTTGCTCCTTGAGTTCAAGATTGCAGGAGGTGGCAGCTGATGTTGGTTGTTGATGCAAAGAAAGCTAATGCAAGAGCAGAATAAGCTACAGGTTGTTGTTGTTGGAATTGGGGTTTGTTGCAGTTGGTCAGATGGAATTGAAGTGATGCTAGTGATGCAGAGAAGGGTACCAAGTGGTTGGTTCTGACAAATGCAATCCTATTCAGAACATGTGTAATATAGTATATCCTAATTGATAGTTCATTTTGATAGTACCCGGAGGTTGTTGCTTCATTTTTATTGTTTAATTCATAAATTGTGTCATGTTGTTGAGTGGAACTGATTTGTGTTATCTATGATACAGGAAAGTGGAACTGAGAAGCCAATAGTAGCATTCATTGCCGGTCTTACATCTCCACCCGGTCGTCGTATGGGTCATGCTGGAGATATGCCTGTTAGCTATAGATGAATTTCACTAAAAACGATAAGCTTTAACATAATCATGCATTTTTCGAGTTTGCATTATACGACTCTAATTTTGTTGTTGTTGCAAATGCAGCTATTGTGTCAGGAGGAAAGGGTACTGCCCAGGACAAAATCAAGACCCTGAGGGCAGCTGGGGTTACCGTGGTCGAGTCTCCAGCTAAGATTGGTGTTGCCATGCTAGAATGTTTCAAGCAGCGAGGCCTCTTGAAGGATTAGGTTCTGCACCCAATCTCTTTTTTCTTGTTACTACGGGGTGTACGGATTTCACAGAATTCTGGAAGCAGTTTTTGTTTTGTGAATTTGCTTTGTCAATAATTGGAGTTGGTTTTGTAAACACACCTAGCGACAGTCCTTCAATTGCAAGCCTTTTCTGGAGGAAATTATACCATTTTTCATTTTTAGTATAGATTGTTTCTCTTAGATTGATCCCACATGTATTCCGACCGTTAGCAAATCTTGCACGTTTTTCTCACGTGCACCGAGTCGCGAGTTAACTCACTACTCTATAGCCGGTTAACTCAATCCCAGTTAACTGATTAACTCAATCCTTGTTAACTGATTCAGGGGCTTCTATGTAATTTTGTACGGGTTATTTAATGCCACGTATGCACTAACAGAGACTAACAGCCGTTAACCGTTATCTCAAAAAAACGGGATGAAAAAAGTCAAGAGTATGGCATTTAATAAACTCTGAAAAAAACGGTGGCATTTTCAGAAACTGCATATTGGAAGTGTGGCACTTTATTAAAATCCCCATTTTACAAAGATTAATTCAAATTGAGACCAGAATTTTTTATTCATTTATGAAATTTATTCCGTTATAGAATATTCTTTTACAGAGGTTTTAATGTTAATTCTATAACTTCGAGTATACAGATCATTTTCAATTTTCTTTTTGTATATTCTGTCTAAGTTCTCCTTTTGGGGTGATACCATAAGCACTGTCGCTGCCATCATGTCCATTTTCTCGAAGTTTTTTTTTTAGGTTTGTTGATAGACCTTGTATCTAACAAATAAATTAAGGCTTGAACATGGGATTCCTCTTACATTAAAGGAAGTGACTCATCATCAGTTCACGAACCATCTACCTCAATCCAGGTTAGTTTAAATTTTTGGTTTCTAATCTTGTAGTGTTGCTTCACTTGTTGGGTACATAATACTTGCATCTCTTTTCCTTTGTATTCTAGGGATCATCACCTTTGGAAGGAATTAAGCACAAAATACTTGCAAAGCACACATGTTCATCACCACAACCAGAGAAACAATCTTATGTACCACAATTTGACAATCAAAGTATGATGGAATGCATGTCAAGTCTCTTTCAAGTGCATTCAATTTCAAGAAACATTCTGTTGGAAATAAACACAAAAACAAAGTAGAAGCAGAAGACTTGAAACAAAAGAGCTATGTATGGATGCAAGCAAAATAGCTATGTGGTTTAGGACATTTGCTTTATTACAAAATTCAATGTTATGGTGGATAATTGGTTTACTACAAATAAGGTATTTTTTTGACAATATTTCTCCTGGTATTGGGAATGCAAAGACAAAAATCTCCATAATGGTACAGACTATGAAGTGAGATTAAAAGGATTTATGAATGGTTCTACTTACTTCTCCAATGGCATGTGTGTGGAGATAAATGTCAAAATCCACCTAGGATGCACATCCGTTTTCTCTAAAATCATTTTCCAACCCGGATGTCATAAATCAATGTATGCATGACTTTAGGTAGAAAATGTTAAGGGGAATGTCTAGTTTCCCACATTCCCCTTAACATTGCCTACCATCCTAGTCAGCTTTTTTAATTAAAAAATATATTTTATTTACTAAAATTAATTTTAACACAATAAATAATCATTTTTAGATCTAATAAAATCTTAAAATTACTAAACATAAAATCTACATTTAATAAGAAAATGATCACAAACAACACCATTGGAAATGAATAACTTTTTTCACCTAAACTTAAGGAAAACTTGGAATAAAGATGTCTTGTTTGTGTTGCCACGTAGGAAATACATACAACAACCATTGGAGAAGCTCTTATTACGTATGATCTTAACATTATGAAGTTATTTGTTGTTATTAAAATATATGGCATCCAACTCAAAACCAATTGGCAATGAGTGGAGTGGCCCTTAGGATTATAAACTGCAGGATCTTAGATAACATAGACAATATGGGACCACTAATCTCAACATGCCCCCTCATGTGTAGCCTTATTGGATCTAACACGTGGACAATAAATCGGGTGACGCATGTTGGGTCTAAAACGTGGACAATAAATCGGGTGACACGGAGTAAAGGTGAGGTCAAATATCTCAACACAAATAGACTGCTCTGATACCATGATTGATTATGGGCATCCAACTCAAATCCAATTGGTAATGACTGGAGTGGCCCTAAGAATTGTAAACCGCGGGATCTTAGATAACCCAGACAATATGAGGCTAATAATCTCAACAGATATTTGTTATAGGAAGACGAAGTTTGTCAGAGCAATTGAATGTACTTTCTTTCCATCTTCCAAATGAGACACAACTACCTTGCTATGCTTTGACGAGGCATCAACGGATAACCCTGGTATCTCTGGCTACAAATTTATTATTAGATATCATTCGGGTCATTCTGTTGCTGTTGAATGTGGTTGAATTGGTGTCTCCAAAAATTTCACAGTTAGAAGTTATGCTAACTATATGTGCTCTTGAATGGGCTGCGAAGCGCCATAAACACCAAGTAATTGTCAATACTGATTCTATTGTTGCAATGTCTGTTTTACGAAGCAGAGATTTTTGTGGTTCGTTTGGAATAGATGGAAGCTCATTCGTAGACAGTTAAAAAAAGATTCACTTTAATCACGTCTATATGGAAGTAAATTTCTTGGCCGATTTCTTTGGGAAGAAGGGGGTTCATTTACCAAGAGGTCAAGCAATCAAATTTTCTACTCAACCGAAATCTATGCATGGAATGGAATTTGTAGACATTCCATGTTACAGATTTGATTGATGGTCCCATTTACCTTTGTGAAAACTACAGGGAGACCCGTTCTCCCAGACTTTTCTACTATGAAACCCATGCTCAGAAAAACACAGGCGCGCACCCATTTTCTGGAAGAAAATTATTCTCAAACCCATAATTTCTGAAATTATGTTTCGGTCTTTTTTCTTCTTCTTCTTCTTCTCAGATTCGTATCTCCCTACAGCTTTCTTTCATATCTATCGACGGAGTCCAAAATCTCGATTGAGATTAGAAATTGCAGCAACCAAGTTGGGTCCGTTTGTCAACTGGATTGGGTGTATTCAAGGGTTCGTTTGTGATTCGAATCATCTACAGTTGAGGTAATGTTTGAGAGGAAGAAGTTAGGGTCTGATCTGTTGGGTTCTTATTCTTCAGTTTACTGTTGTTTTCTCTTTGTAGATTCATAAGAGAAGCCCTAACTTCAACAACTAAAGAGGAAGAAAAGATGAAACCCTAGCTTCTATATTCAATTAGGTTCCTATTCTTCCTTCACGAAGTCAATTTTCATCTGTTCTGTCGATTCAGGTCTAGTATTTCCTCAATTCGAAAGATTTGGATTTTTCCATGTTTAAGAAAGATAACTGAATTTTAATTGAATTTCCACTTTTAATATTTTTTTTTGTTCGAATTTCATGGCTTGTATGTATTCTTTTTTCCATGGGTGTACTCGTGACATTTGTTTTTTAAGTTTAGTCTAATACATCTCCTTGTAGTGTTCTATTTTCAAATGTTATTGTTTTGAATGTGTTGTATCTGGATGCTCACCTCGTTCCTCGTTTCTTTTTATGCTTTCTATATAGATCAGAATCTTAGTACTGGAGTTGGTTTAATTTTTCTTGCTAATGCAAGGTACTTCTAGGGTTCCGAAACCATCCCCGATCACAACATTAGATGCTCAACAGGCTGAAGCTAAATGATCTTCTTGCAAGAATCATATGCGCTAGAGAGATTTGGTCAAGGCTAAACAACAAGAACATAACCAGCTGCAGCTGCTTGACCGCACCGTTTCCTTGCTAGTTTGTTGTGCGTTTTTGGGATGAGTACAAGGGTTGTTTGCAGCGGATGTGGCGTTAATTAAAAGCCAGTAGGGTGAGCTAACTTGGGTACCAATTTGTTTCGGCATCGGATAGAGTTTGGGTCCTTGAAAATAGCTAAGAAAGAGTGTAGCTTCCGTCAGTTTTATGAGATGAATGGATGCAGATTGGTGGTGTTTAGTGTTGCATAACTTGTTATGCAGCTATGAAAATGGATGCATAACCTGTTATGCATCTACAAAATTTGTTGCATAACTTGTTATGCAGTCCAGAAAACGGTTGCATAGCACGTTATGCATCAACTTTTTCGTCACTATTGAAACCAACAAAAACAAAGACTGCACAACTTGTCATGCACCTACAATAATATCTGCATAACATGTTATGCAGTCGTGAAAATTGATGCATAACCTGTTATGCATCCGAAAATATGGCTGCATAATGCATTATGCATAGAGAAATTTGTTGCACAATCTTTTATGCATCGAGAAAATAGATGCATAACCTGTTATGCATCCGAAAATACGTTTGCATAATGCATTATGCATCAATTTTTATGTACGCACTAAAATCAACCAAAACAATGGCTACATAACTTGTTATAGATGCATAACTTTGTTATGCAGTCGAGAAAATGGTTGCATAATTCGTTATGCGTCTGCAGAATGTGTTATGCATCTTTTTTGGTGGCTGCATAATGGTTATGTAGTCAGTCTTCGAAATTTTGCCTAAAATGATGATCACCTCCGATTTTTTCGTGAAAAACAAAAATTTAATATTGTTGTTTGTACTCGTTGGGTAGCTCTCTTAAAAATATTTCCAACGATATAAAATTTGTAAAATTCAAAGGCGCGGATTTTTAGATATGTTATATCCAAGTTGCGTTGCCAATTATACCCCTGATGCATAACCCGTCATGCGGATGCATAATCCGTCATGCATACACTTTTAATAATTTCATATAATTATGGGTGTCACGGTACCTAAAATTAATTGTGTGTCTGAAAATGAGAATATTTTTTTTTGGGTCTCCCCCTAATTTCCCCTTTACCTTTTAGCTGACTGTATTTTTGTTTTCAATTGTGGGCTTGAGTTTAGTTCGCTTTCTTGCCTCTTTGGGCTTGGTGGGCTTTGTATTTTGGTCTGTTTTTTTGTTGCTGTGTCGAGTGCCTTTGTATCTCCTTTTTGATTAATAGAACTTATAGAAGTTTCTGTGTTCTTTTTTTTCTTTTTAAAAAAAGAGTTGAAACACACAAAAAAAAAAAAAGTAGTAGAAGTAGAGGAGTTGAAGCATTTAAATAACTGCGAATTAGGGCCAGCATAAAGTGATATATGCTCCATCCCATGCACGGATGGATCAGCTTACAGACAACATCTCGATGGAAAAAAGCATGATGCTTGTCTAAAAAGCCCTTAATAAGGCAAATGAAGTTGGAACTGAAAAATCCTGCACCTCTTTTGAACAATTCGTGTTCATGTCAAATTTGTCAAATACATACACTAGGCTTTTTGATTCCTGGACTTTGCTTCCTGCTTCTCATCCATCCCACTCCTATAATGCCATTCATGAATGAGAAACCACTCCATTTTCTCTCCTTTGTTTTTTGCAGCCTTGCCACACCCTCCCTTGTAGTGCAGAGTTAACCAGTTTTGTTTTTGTTTTGACAAAACTAGTGACAAAACCCCTAGATGAACAAACTAGTGATAAGAAAAAACCGATCATATTATTTCTATCAAATAAAAACTGTTTCAAATAAAACTGGGACAAAAACCCCAAGTCAAATGATAATGAGCAAATTGAACTTTTTTTATTTTAAAAAAACCCAAATGTACCCTTTCATCTTTTCTTCTTCTTCTTTGATTTCTTTTTTCTTTTTTCTTCCTACTTCTTATCCCACCACCATCATCACCAGCAACAACAATGGATCTCCACGAACACCAACAACAATTTTATTCTCCCCCGACACACCACTTCCCTGTAATTCCCTGTAAATTTAGTTTGTTCATTGAGAAACGGTTGTTGTTATTAAAGCCGAGAGATCTAAATCGAGAAATTCTTTTCTCAATCGTTCATTTCAAGTCCCTAAAACTGAGAAAGGAAGAAACAGCAGCTGCCGCTGTTATCACGTGAAATTAGATCGAGACAGAGATGAAGAAGCAGAAAAGAACGGCGCTGATTCAAGAGATGAAGAATTCGAGAGACGTTTTCTCTCAATCATTAGTTCATTCATTTCCCTAAAACTGAGAAAAGAAGAAGCAGCAGATGCCGTTGTTTTATCACCTGAAATTGAGAGTAAATCTCGTTGCTGTTGATCGAGAAATAGATCGAGAATTGGGAGATGTGAAAAGGGTAAGATAGATATGATGGATTTGAAACAGATTTAAGATGAGTTGAATCTGAGATTGCAAGAAATTGGATCTGCATCTCGTCTGGGGTTGATTCAGAAATTGAAACTCAGAGTTGAGTTAGATTGATGTGAAGATGTGAATTAGGTTGTTGCTGGTGAAATTGAGGTTTTGACGATGGAAATTGGTTAGGGTTTGGTTTCTGCTGCTCCTGTAGATATCTGAGATGAATGGAGAAAAAGATGGGGATTGGAGGAATTTATGGTTGAGAGAAGGCTTACAAGGAAGAAGTAGAAGAACTGAAGTTGTAGCTGGTGGTGATGATGAAGTTACAGAACCAGTTGCTGCTACCACGACGAATTTGATATGAAATCGAGGTCTTGTTGTGATGAATTTATGAACAGGTTTTTCCTGAAATCGAAGTATGGAAGAGGATGATGATTGAATTGAAGTGGGGGTTTCTATAACTGAAGAATTATGTGATGTATGTGAACTGATGGTGCTATGGGTTAGGCTCTTGGATAGAGTTGTCATAGAGAAGATTCAGTTGATGGAGGATTTAGAGATGGTTTTGGTGCAATGGAGTTGGGGAATGGCAGAAGCTTGAATATGAGATGTTGCAATGAGTAAGTTGTGGATGTTGTGCAATGATTTTGTGGTTGATGTGTGATTGTTAACAGGTTTTTGAGGCAGCAAAGAGATGCAGGTGGAAGTGGCCTGAGTTTGAAATGCAATTGGTGTTGTATATGAATGAATTGCAGGTTACCTGAGCAGCTGCAGGTGGTATATGCAAATGGGGTTGTGCAGGCGACTGAAATGGTGTTGGTCTGTGTTGCAGACAAGGAAATGGAATAGAAGATGGCAGTGTTGGTTTGATGGACAAAGGCTGTGACTGAAGAAAGAAATAAATTGAATTGATGGCCTGGTGGTTGAAAGAATAGAATGAGGTTGTTGATACAATGATGTTGGCTTGAATGAATGATTGAGAAGATTCACAAATAGATGAATGCTAGGAAAAGCAGGAAAGTATTGTGGAGTTGTGGATTATAGGGTTGGAATTGGAAGTGCAGGTTAAGATGCAAAGAATAGGGCCTGGTGGATAGTGCAGCTGGAGTTGAAGCAATTGAAGGTGGATAGTGCAGCTGGGTTTTTCCTGAAAGTAGAGCTGTTTTTATGTAGAGCTGTGTTACAAGAGATGATGCTGTAAACTAGAGAAGAAATGAAGCTTAAATGAAGTGCATCTACTGATGAATTCTGATGAAACCAATTATGGTTTCATCGTATTTATGATGAAACCATAATCGGTTTCATCGTATTTATGATGAAACCATAATCGGTTTTATCGTATTTATGATGAAACCAAAATTGGTTTCATCTAATTTTTGGTCAGTGATGGTGGTGGTCGTCGGCGGGTGTTGGCGATGTTGTTGGTTTTAGTCGGTGGTGGTCGGCGGTGGTCGGCAGTGGTGGTGCTGGCAGTTGATAATATGTGTTTGTAGCATAGATCATGGATCTGTGTTGTTGTGATGTTGATGTATCCAAGACAACTGCAACATAAGATCCTTGTTGAATTTTTCTTGTAGTTGAATTCTGATAAAACCAATTAGGGCTTCATCTTATTTTATGATGAAACCAAAATCGGTTTCATCGGATTTGTGATGTAACCAAAATCGGTTTCATCTAAATTGTGGTCAGTAGTGGTGGTGGTCGGTGGCGGCGGTGGTGGTCGGAGGTGGCGGTGTTGGTCGGTAGCGGCGGTGGTGGTCGGCGGCGGCGGTGACGGTCGGAGGTGGCGGTGGCGGTCGGAGGCGCCGACGACGGTGGTGGTCGGTGGCGGTGGTAGAAGGTGGCGTTGCTTGTTGGTGGTGACAATATAATAAGAATTGAAGTGGGATTGATTTTTGTTTTTGTTGGGGTGATTTAAACTAAGAGGGTAATATAGACCTATTATATTAAATGAGGTTTTTGTGAACAATTTGTTTTGTTGGAGTTTTTGTGTACGGATAGTAGGGGTGTAAATTGGGTCGGGCCGGGCAGCCCGACCTATTTATTAAATGGGACGGTATAGGACGGGCCGGAACATCTCTTATCCATGAAATTAAAAGGGCCGGGCGGGCAGGGTTATTTATCTACAGTTAGTACCCATGGCCTACCCAAGCCTGTTTTGTAATTTGGGATCGGGCGGGTAGGGTCGGGAGGGCCTTGAATATTACAAACAAATATATATATTATACATATATATTGTTAAAAATAAAAAGAAAGTAGTAATAATACACAAGTTTTACTTAAAATTAATAATCAAATGCGAGAATTGAGATGGGAATAAGATAAACCAAACTTCCTATAATTTTTCCTAAATTGAATCATCAGAAAAGGAAACTTCCTTAGATTTTGCTCAATATTTTCTGTATATGGTTAACAAAATTAGACTCCAATGGAATACAAGTTAAGAAATACATATGAAAACTATGAGGGTTGACTGTATTAAGTATATGTACCAAGTATATTCTAGGATAAAACAAATGAGAACAGTCAATTAGGCTAGGTAAATAGATAATACTAGCGGGCTAACATGGCGGGTAGCATTGACGGGATAATAGGGAGGGTATTGGGCCGGGCAAGAAAATTTGAGTTGTGGCATGTGCCCGCCCTCTTATTTAAATGGGCTAGGTCGGGCCAGCCCGTAAAGGACCACGGTCACCCATGGGCTATCATGGGACAGGGCGGACGGTATTGGGCCTCGGGCTGCCGGGCAAAATTTACATCCTTAATGGATAATGACACCTTTGAGGTTTTAACTCGCGGACCGTTGTTTTGATTTATAAAAAGCGATATTAAATGCATTTTAAAAATAGTAAAACACAATTAATAGTAAGAAAACAAAGAACGTTAAATACGGTCTAAGTAACGTGTATCTGAGAAGATTAGGTTAGGTTAAGTAGTGACACAGTATGGAGATTACAGATTAGAAAGAGTAAGTAAGAGAAAATATAGCCGGTTTCATAGGTGAAAAGAATATTTCCTATCCTCCTTAATTACAAACACTGAACTTATCACAAAAATCTTCCCCTATAAATATATATCTCCATTAGACTGTTTTTTTGTACTTAGAAATTATTATTATTCAAAACCCTAAACAAAGAAACTTTTTTTCTTCTTGTTAGTGCTTCAGAGAAAATTCTGTCAAAATGTGTCCCGCCAATATGGTTTCAACTGATGAGAAAAAACAAGATTCATCAATCAAGAAACAACAACAACAACCATTGCAGATTATCAATCTCGATCAGTAAGTCATCTAAAGAATTATATTTCCGTTGTTATTTTCGTTAACAAGTGATTCACCAGAAAGAATGGTTTTGATTATCATCGATATCTTCTATGTTTTGATTATCATCGGTATTTTTTTTATTGTTTTTATCGTTTTTGTAGGGGTGATCCAACAATGTTCGTTGAATATTGGAAAAAAGCAGGAGAAAAAAGTAATATAATGATACCAGGATGGCATAATTTGAGTTATTTTCCAAATAACAATGGTGGTAATGTTTGTTGGTTTTTAGAAAAAGAGTTCAGTGATGAAGTTAAGAAACTGCATGAGTCAGTTGGTAATGCTATTACAAAAGATCGTTATATTGTTGTTGGTACTGGCTCAACCCAATTGTATCAAGCTGCACTTTTTGCTCTTACTTCTACTGATGATAATGATGATGATTCTTCCTCCAAGCCTATGGATGTTGTCTCCGCTGTACCTTATTATTCGGTACGTACGGTTTATCATTAAAGATGGTGTTCGTTAAATTCTCGGTTGCTGTATGATAATTCGTCCATTGTGTATGTATGCCTTCAATTTCAATTACTACTAGCTAGATTCTAAGTATCAAAGAGATCCTGCCACCTTTAATGCTTCAAATGTTAGGATTCTGCACGGTTTATCGTTATCGTTTCAACGGTTTATCGTTAAAGATTTTGTTCGTTAATTCTTGATTGATGTTTGATAATTCATCCATTGTGTATACATTCAATTTCAATTACTACTAGCCAAATATTAAGTATCAAAGAGATCCTACCACCTTTAATGCTTCAAATGTTAGGATTCTGCAAGGTTCAGTGCATATCCATTTTTGGTATATCCGTATATGGATGCAATATGTCATTACCTGAAAGCGCAACGCCTTTTTTAGGCCGATATGGTTCCTGTACATGTCTCACGTCTGTCAACTGGAGGTATTTTTTTTCATACAGTATGCCGCTGCAGTTCTAAGGGCAGGCTCCCTGAGTATTGCAGCAGGCTGATTGGTGCTTGCAGCAGGTGATTTTGGATGAAGTGGACCTGGTCACTAATGTGGGGCACAAGTTAATCACGTGCTGAGCATGTGCAGTCTGATGCTAATAATAGGATCAGCAAAATTAAACTTGAATCAATCATATAAAACCATGTGGTTTGCCAGTAACATGTTTTATGTTTGTATAATTGTCTACTTCACCGTGATCTATTGCGCATCAAGTTCTTCAACTGTCGTCTATACAAATGATTGGACGTTCTTTGTTCATTGGATTAATCTGTTGTTTATAATTGCAGTCATATCCAGCGGTGACGGATCTTCTAAAGTCAAGGCTATACAAATGGGGTGGTGATGCTTACAAATTTGAAGACAAGAATGAACCGTACATTGAAATTGTTTGTAGTCCTAATAATCCAGATGGGCATACCATGGAACCAGTGGTGAACGGAAACGGAGGGAAATTGATCTATGATCTCGCATATTATTGGCCTCAATATACTCCTATTACTAAACCAGCTGACCATGATATCATGCTGTTTACTGTCTCTAAAAGTACGGGTCATGCCGGCACGCGTGTCGGGTACGTAAAGACTCCCTCTACGTCCATTGGCTATCTTTTTAAGACTGCTAGCGAATCTAGTCTCTTACGCGTGTATATGTTTTCTTTTAATAGGTGGGCAATTGTGAAGGATGAAAAGATAGCAAGAAAAATGACCAAGTTCATCGAGCTCAGTACAATTGGAGTCTCCAAGGACTCGCAATATCGAGCTGCAACGATCATGAGAGCTGTGACGGAGAGTGGGCAATCAATATCTTTACAGCTTGCTGGCAATTTCTTTGAGTTCGGTAAGACAATCATGATAGATAGGTGGGAGAGGTTACGGAAGGTCGCAGCTGAAAATGGAGTTTTTTCCTTGCCTAAGTACCCGAAGCAGTACTGCAACTACTTTGGAGAAATAAGGGAAGCCCATCCAGGTTTTGCATGGTTAAAATGTAACCTTGAAAATGTAGAAGATTGTGAAAGCCTTATCAAGGGAAATCTAAAGATTTTAGTAAGAGGAGGGAAGAACTTTGGGATGGATAACAAGAAGTATGTTAGGATTAGTCTGCTTGATCAAGAAGACAAGTTCCAGATTTTATTAGATAGGTTGGCTACCGTCTCATCGGCATCAACTAAAATCAAAGCATGATCCTAGTCTGCCGCAGAGATTAGCTGGATACTCCTAGAGACAAAAAGCTGGATGCTCCCAGAGGTCTTGATATTAATTCAGGCAGGCCTCATGGGGAGGAGAGGATTACTCTCAACTTAATAATATTGCATGAATATAGACTACTTTGTTTTCGTCATTGTTGTTGGATTAGGATCTTGTAATACTTAAATGAAAATCTAATGTCATTTTGAGCAGAAATTTCTTCAAAGATATTTTCATGGCAAGAATAGAAGAATCAAACAAGATAGATGGTAGTCTTCTAAACAAAGATTTGTATGCACATAAATCGAACCAAACCAATTAAAATGCTTGGAGGGAACCACAGAGATGGTTAATAATTTCATAGGAAATATATATGATCAAGAACAAGGGGAAGTCATCGGATGATGATAACAGTGACCTGAGTTTGAAACTCGTTAGCATGAATTTCTTTCAAAAAAAGAAAAAGTCTGTTTATTTAATCATGCTCAGAATTTGTGTTTGTTCCAACATAGAACACACAGCATTTCCCAATTCAGAATTTCAGAGACGCAAATTTTTTGTTTTAGATAATAGAATTTTATTCCAAAGAAGAGAGTTTACATACATGGGTCTTTTTCTAAATCTCCAGTAAGGAAATTTAGCCAAGGTATAGCTACAGAGTTTATCTCCCTTTTAACAAGAACATGAGGCCAATTTTCAAAGGTTTTTAACAGGAAAAGACAATCCTGAACCACATAGTTTGTGGTCCAGCTGATGTCGTTTAAGTTATCATAATAAATACATTTTTATTATCATCCTCGAAAATCAAATTCCGTATTCCTTGCTCATTAGCCCATTTGATGGATTCCAGTGCAGCAAGTGCTTCTCCCTGCTCCTGGTTGACTACTTAGATCCTTTCTCCTTTAGCTCCTTCAAATTTCCCTGCACAATTCCTCAGAATTAGACCAAGTCCACTTGGAATACAATCATTTATGAAAGACACATCAAAGTTTATTTTCACAAAATAATTATTGTGAGGAGGGCTGCATCTGATCTCTTCGGTATCTCTATTAACATTACCTGTATGTTGCCGTGTTGGTAAGATTGAGGTTTCACAATCATTGTTGTAAAGAGGAAATGAATTCCTGTATGAATTCAGAGACACACATTGATATACCGGATAAGAACACATCATGCTTAGTCATCTTAAAATTGGAGGCTCGACAAGGTTGCCAAAAAGTAACCACCACAGATAGCACCAGTGCTGGAATCCACCCAGGAAACAGTACCGCATTTGAAATAATCACCAATCATACAAGTGTCACCAGGCTTGCCTATGTAAATTAAGTCGCTGCCATAAAACATAAGGTAAAATGAGCCTCCACAGGAAAACCAGAAACACAGACAAGCATACCAACTGTATGTGTTCAACTAATAATCGATTTTGTTTACAAAATAATTAAAAAAAAAAAAAAAAAAATAAAAAAAAAAAAAAAAAAAAACAGTCGACTTAAACCTCCAAGAAGGTATAACATATTCACCTGAAAATTCCAACCTTCTGTTTGCTTTTGTCAATCAGCATACCAGCATCGCTGCAACTCGTGTTTATTTGTACCCATCATAGTAAAAATTTTCAATAAGCAAGGCAATACCATATTCATCTAGGGCTGCATATGGGACGGGACGGTACGGGTTTTTGCCTAGCTCAGTACCTGTACCTCCCTATGACCGGTACCTGTACAATACGGTACGGGACCTGTACCTGTTTAATTCGGGACGGGACGGGACGAAACCAGTTCTTTACCTGTAGCATATCTGCATACTGATTACTGCATATGTAAAAAAAAAAAAAACAAGAAAGCAAAGCAAAGCAAAAAATCTTGAAAGTTCTAAATTTAAAAACTTTAACTGTTAAGACTTGAGCGTGTTAAGACCTGAATTCATACATACTTTAAGAAAAATCTTTAAACTTCTAAGTTCAACAACATCAAATGTTTAAGAGTTCAAGTAGAAAAAACAGAAAGCAAAGCAAAAAAAATAGCATTTCGGCAGTTCGGCTTTGGCAATTGACCACTTTCATAAGTTTGGAGCGACAAAAAACGAACTCCAACTCCAAGCATCAAGCATCCAAGACCGCTGACAGTTGAACCACACCCAAGATGTCTGCAACAATAATTTATATTTCAGTTTATGCATAAAAGGCATGAGTTGAAATCTAACAACAGGCACAGATAACCAACAATCTCTGTTAAAGGACAATAATAAAAAAAAAATACATTGACATTCTAAGCTTTATCAGGTGTGAATGTGGGTCTTTGATTGTCAGCAAATAACATAAGACATGGAGAGTAAGACTTAAAACCCAATGGTAATGTTCTTGTTCAGAAAGAACAGGGAGTAATCAGCAAGGTATTATCGAACAAACACATGAACACTGAAATAGTAATCAAACAAAGAAAAGTTTATATTACCTTCCTCATCCTTGGAGTTATCATCTGGTACATAATCAGCTAAAAGATCAAGATCAATGGGTTTGCTTAACCAGCTTTGACAACAGAGCAAAGCCTCAACTGTTCTTGGAGATAAAGAACTTCTCCATGGACTAAGCACACGCTTTCCGGTGCTAAAAGCTGATTCAGAGGCAACCGAAGACACTGACATGGCTAATATATCCTTTGCAATACATGAAAGTATCTTATACCTGCTACTGTTAGCCTTCCACCAAGCAAGAATATCAAAACTAGACTTGCCGGTATTGTTACCATCCAATTCAGACTCATCAAACACTTCCATTAAGTACATATCCAACTCTGTTATTATTGCCTCAGCAGCTGATTGGTTCTTCTTGTGCCTTTTCTTCCTTGACTGAAGAGTAGCAAGTCGACCACCATTTGGAGCAATAACTGAGTTCTCAACTACAGCACCACTAGATGAACTTGGCACCTCCTCATTAATTGAATGAAAAGACTTGTATTCTTCAAAGAGTATCTTAAAGTCCCCTCTTGACCTGTCTCATAACTGTATTAACCCTAACAAGGTCTTGCTCATATAAACACTGAAGAGCAAATTCTAAACCCTTCTCCTTCTCTCTTGGGTCCGACAGTTGAGCGAAAAACAAGACAGAATTCATCTATTCATAAGCACCCCAATAAAAATTGTACTTTCTAAACATAATATCAGCCATACGAGCAATAAATGGATCATTAGTTGCATTATCTCTAAACTCAACTAACTGTTCATGGATGAGTACTACTTCCCACAAGAAACCAGGAGTTGCAACAGTTGTGGAGGCAGAAAATCTAACAGTAGCATCAAAAAATATCTTTAAGCACTTTAGAAGACCTCTAGCATATTTCCAATCCTCTTCATATGGAGCATGTTGACGAGGCTTTTTCTTCTTGCTGTTAGTCTTTTCTTCCCCTTTTTATTACAATCATCCTCAACTTCCCCCTCAGATTCAGAACTAGAGTAATCCTCAAAAGCATTATCAATTTCCATGTCATAATTATCAGTATCAAGTAAAGCATCTTTCCTTGATTCTTCAAATATGTACTTCTGTCTACTGTCCCTATCATGCTTTTCTAACCTTTTGAAAACCTTTTCATACTTTTCAGCAGCTTTTAACATTAAATAAGTACTATTCCATCTACTTTTCACATCCAAGATCAAACCTTGCATATATTCAATCTTTTCTAATTCACAACAATTTTTAAACCTATTCAACCTAGCAGGAGATCTAGTTACATATTTGATAACTGACCTGATCCTACATATCGACTTATTGTAGAGTCTGACTGCATCTCTTGTCACAATGGCAAGAACATGAGCTGCACATCTGACCTGGTAAGAGTGAAGTGAACAAATCAGAAATGAAATGTACACATACATTGAATTAAACACATGCATTGAAAAGTTACAGAGTTACATGCAAATATTAGAATTTAAAAAATGAACAAATCAGAAAAACTAACTTACGTGCAAATATTCGGCTCTAACTGGAGATGAAGTCCAACCAATCACACTTTGCTTCAAATATTCAATTGCCTTCGTATTAGCACTAGCGTTGTCTAGAGTAACCCCAAACACATCCTCAAGACCCCAATCCAATAAACATCTTTCTAACATTTGACCAATATCACTGCCCATGTTACCTTCAATTTGACAAAACAAGATGATCCTCTTTTGTAACTTCCAATTTTGATCAATAAAATGAACAGTTACGCAGATGTAGTTATAATTGTTAGGTGAAGTCCATGTGTCAGTTGTCAAGGACACCCTCATTTTGGTAGATGCAAAGTAACGTTTCAGAATAACTTTCTCATCGAGATAGAGTTGTAACAAATCCCTATAAATGGTCATACGACTCGGCATTTTGAATCTAGGCTCCAACATTTGACAAAAGACCCTAAACCCTTCACCCTCAACAATTTTGAATGGCTTCTCATCAACAATGATAAACACAACAAGAGCCTTTCTGCACGCTTCTTGACTGAAATTAGATGCAATCAATTTACTATCCTCACTTGGCCTTTGGGGTTCAAACATCAATAACTGTTGTCCTTCCACCTTCTTCTTATTAGGATTCTGGGTGCAATGCCTCAAGTGTTTCCATAACCCAGACGTACCATTCTTTTGACTACCGGATTTCAATTTCTTGTGACAATGCTTACATTGTGCCCATTCCTCATCTAATTTTATAAAATCCTTCCAAGCTTTTGAACTGGATTTCGGCTTCTTGGCTACATCAACAGCAGGAGTTGTAGCTTCATCTGGATCTCCTTGAGCAGCTTGCAGAGCATCAGCAGAAGGTACAGGTACAGATGTTGGGTGAATAGAGGAACCAACTTCAGGTGCAGCTTGACTTTGAGTTGCATTTGCATCCATCTGAAATAAAAAAAACAAGTTAAAAAACACCAGAGTTAGAACATTAAAACAACCAACATTCAGATACTACACATAGCCAGACAACAAACCCCCATTTCAACAAAAGGCAAAAAATCTCACAGACCAACACTTTTTGACCACACTTGACAAGATTAACTTAAAAATTACAAACCCAAAGTAGAGAAATACACCCTGATATTCCCTATTTATCCATATCTCATTTGCAATTTCACAAATATATACCTCAAATTATACGATTTGAACCCTTTCAATTAAATCATTAGACAAGTAAACCAGAATACATGAATAAAAACAAAATGAAATTATGGAAAATGTTAGGGCTTGTTAATTATACCGGAAGAAGATGTACCAGGATGATATTTTGTCTTTAATGAAAATGATTTTGATCCAAGATAATGAGAAGGAGGTGATTTGATTTCTAGGGTTAATTTTGCAGTAAATAGAAAACGAAGATGGTGTTAGAACTTAGAACTGGTGATGATGATTAGAACTTAAAACATAGTGATGATGATTAGAACTTAGAATATGGTGGTGCTTCGATGGCCTCCCGCCTCTTCTCTGAGAGGAAAATGAAGAAAACCTGAGAGAGGAAACAAGATATGAGGGGAATACGATGGAGAAGGGGTATAACCCCTGCTATCACCAGCTAGGATTTAATCCTAATTTCAACGGCTATAGATCCTCGGTACTACGGTACGGGACGGGACGAGAATAGCATAGAACCGTTACTCATACCTACTTTAAGCACGGTACCAGCTTTAGTACTTGTACCTGTCCCATCTGAGGACGGTACCGGTACGGTTCTTGCGGTTCCGGGACGGTTCCATGGGACGGGACGGTACCTGTGCAGCCCTATATTCATCCGTTTAATGTGAGGAACAAGAATCAGCAGGCCATGCATCGCCAATAGGATTTTCAGGTTTCTTTACCAAATCCATACCTAACATTAAAAGATTGTATAAATCAGATCTTAAATATGTCATCAACCTAAACAAACAATAAACAAGATGAAATCAAAGACGTTCGCGAACCTCTGAAGCAAAAACCCATGTTCTCAATAATGGATAGCAGATGACCCACACATCCCTTTTCAAAGGCCATAGGCCTGATTAAGATGAATGTCAGATCTTCATTGTAGAAATTGCTGTAGAAACTGCTGTAGAGATCGGAACTGCTGGATAAAATCTCTTCCTTGCAGTACCTAAAAGGAGACGAATTCCATCTTACAACGTATTGAGAATATTAAACAGGAGTAAAGATAGAAATAACAAAGAGCAACGAACTCTGTAAAATTAGAGATATGTATTTCATAACTAGAGACTGCAGCTTACCCGTACTTAAGGAGACACCGTTGAGATAACTTCTCCAACACTGTGTCAACAGGGCCCATTGTTTGGCCACCTGGGAGTGCGACTGCCAGAAGATTACTTTCTTTTACTTCTTCTATCCAGTTTGCAGAGTCAATACCAAACCACAATCTACAATCTTCTTCCACACTATCAGGTGTGACACTGCTATAAGCACGCCTGTAACACAAAATGTTCGATCCATTCATTGGGACAAAGTAAGACTCAACTTCACTGACTGTATAGTAGTGTTATCTACCAGTACTTAAATGATAAATATAAATTTAAATGAGAGATAACAATGCAGTCAAGAACATTACACAGCAGGTATCAGAAAGGGAAATCTCTCGGTCGTTGATGTTAGCTGATGAACTTTACTAATAGCGTCTTCACCTTCCACTACCATAGCTACAAAAGGATAGGGACAAAAGTCTGCTGGAGTAACATCGGGCAAAATGTTTCTACCTTCCATGGCGAAGAATTGAGTAAGAAACTTCTCTGTGGCGCATACTAATCTGATCCCTAAAAACACAAACAAAACCAAATGAATTCGAATCAATACTGCACTAGAAATAGTCAATATCAAGATAAAAGATGAAACCATTAACAATGCATAAAAAAAAAAAACACTGAAATAAAAGATATAATGTACGAATGGTGTACTTATTAATTTCAAACTGATTTTCTCAAATTCCATCAAGATTTCGCCAACATCTTTAAAAACCACGGCGCTGGGAAAGCACAAAACAAAGGTCTGCTCCCTCCCTTGAATCGTCTTCTCCAAACCTTCTAACACCACCGTCTTTTCCCTATCTTCTACCATCAGTTTGGGACTTTTTATTGGAGACAGCTTCATCTCCTCTTCAAACGTCAAACTTGAAACATCAAATTAGGTCAGGAGATGAGATTCACATGAGAGTAAGAAAATGTGATAAAAAAATGGAAACATCAAAAACAACAAACAAATTAGCAACAAAAAAAAAACACCCCTCACCCCATCTTTTGCAACCTACAAGTTTAAAATTTTAAGAATCCTATTGTAGCAGGATATGTGACCTAAAATACGGATCAATTCCTTTTTTACCTTAGGTCGACCATTAATCCAAAACAAATTTAAGTATCTTAAGACAGAAATTACCTCATGAGGAATGATTCAGTTGGAAACTGAGATTAGGTTTGGAAATTCAAAAGAATACAGATGCAGAACATCCCATATTTTGTTAAGAGTCGACCTTAACCTATCTTTGCCATCTTTAGGAATTCTTTACAGAGAGAATTTGGTTAACTTAATCCTGAGTGAATAGAGTGTTGAGCCAATTTGATCAAGCAAACTATCATTCTGACATATGTTGTTGCTAAATTTTTTTGTTAAAATAATGTAAATTTACGGGCGTACTTTTGTGATCTTTCTGATAACAACATTTAAGTCACTAATTCAAATTGAAAAATTAAGAGAAAGAGAGATCTATATACAGAGGCCAAGCTTTCCAGGAGTAGTAATAGAAAGCTTTAACACAGATTTCAAGAGGGTCTAAATATGAATTGAAGACATCTCTATAATTGAAAGTCAATTCGACATCAGTGAAAGCGCATTGGAAATCCAACAATATCTTAAAGGACCATAACTAGTACACAGAAACATCTGAAATACGAGAACTCCAAATCTAGAAGCGTTTGATGATCATAACGAATACACATAAACACAATGTTGCAACTCAAACTCTCCTATCTACTACGTCTAATAAGCAGAGATTCAGAAACAGAAACCCAATAGCTAACAAAAGTAGAGAATAGTGGATATTGAAGCAAATTTGAGAACTGAGATTCTTACATTGACAACGACATCCCTGTAATTGGTGTAATCGCAAGCTCGAAAGTGAGAGAACCCCTAATTCAACTTGTCTCTCAAACCCCAGATTTCATCTCCAACTTTCGATTTTGTTTAGCCCCCGAAATTCTCTCAAATACTGGATTCCGTTAGAGAACTTATGGATCTTTTTTCCAATCCAATCACCGGTCTCTCCATTTCTCAGCATAGGACTAGAATCTGACAGAAAAGGGGAAAAAAACCACATTAAAATCAAACCTTAAATTATCACAAAACCCTAAATTCAAAAGGCAAAAACATTGTACCTTAGCTTACACTAATGAGAAAGAAACCATCTGGAGTAATTGGACCATAGAATAAATTTACAACAGGACGTGAATGTCCATGGAAAACTAAAGGAACACCCAGTTTTCTCTTGTCCATCTCTTTAAAACAAGAACCCAAGAACCCTAATTATTTCTTTCCAGAACCCTTAATTCCTAAATCAATTCAAACCAAGAGAGGAACTTTATGTTGTACCTTTGATGATAAGTAGAAATGAGTTACATTTATACTAAAAGTGAAAATCGAAACTTTGAAGGAGAGGGGCTTTGGCGCGAGAAATTGAAAGTGTGAACTGGTTTTCTTCTCGTTAAGTTTCTCTTCTTCTTCTTACTGTGTTAAAAATGGTTTTCGCTTCCCTCCCTAATACCAACCCTTCTCCTTCATTTTGTGATAGAAGCAAGTCTGAAACGGCCATTTCTTGGTTTAGGCCATATTTGTACAGATTGATCTCTCGAATCAAAAGTATTTCCATGCAGTACATTGTTTAGAGTTTAGAATCGTTTCTCATCCACACACACGAATTTACCAAAACCGGCAGAAACAGTTTTCACCCACAAACAATTGGCGACCACAATGGGAGATTAATCTCTCGGTTGCAATACTAATTTCCAATTTCATTTTTCAATACTAATTTCAAGATGGTAGAGCTCAGGTCTGGGTCAGCAACAAACCCTGATGCCACCGGCGCTGAATACGTCCTTGATATCGACGTTCCTTCCAGTAACATCAATGTACCACCTGTCAGCATGATCAACACCTGCGGCGCCGTAGACTCTACCACCAACACCAGCGGCGCGGAAAATGTTCCTTCAGGTGTTACACCGCCGATCACCAGAGCCATAGCCGATGCCGCCACTCCCAACGTTTCTTCAAGTGTGACAGCTCCAACCGTCACCAGAGCCGCTGCTACTCCACCACCAGGACGAGAGACTGGATGAGCCAGAAGAAGCCGATCTCCTCTTACCAATGTTGATTTGATGACAAAAGGTTCTCGTAAGGCTCAGACAGACATGGCTACAACTCAGAAAGAGATACCTATTTTCCTCAAGACACTAACGGAGCGGTTACCGCAAGAGTCACGTCAACCCCAGGTGGAGCTGACAAGGAATACTTTTAACATCCGGCGCAGGCACTTCAGCAGGACGCGCGTTTATAGATGAAGAGGCTCGCGTTGCTCTTGAACGCCCAGTAGAAAGGAATCAGCAATCCAATTTTATCACACGTGAAGATCAGGAACGACTTCTCCAAAATCGGGGCAAAGAAAATCAGCAACCCTCCTGAGTTCACAGACACCCTCTTCCCGTCAGGAGCTGCGTGATTTCAGAGGACTTCGACCATAAAATCGTGCAGTCTATGATGAAACATTTATGTGAGATTCTGTATTTCTCCAAGGCGCAGCGTCAAGACATATTTGCAGCCCTCAGCCGCACTGCATCAGGAAAGCAGCTGTTTCCAGCCAGGGAAGCCATTACCAAACCCCAACCTCTCCTGGAAATCATGATTGATAGATGGAACTGGGGACTCCTAACCATTGTTCACTTGAAGGATTTCGAGTTTGACAGCACGCTGATTGACGCGGCCTCCGACTTCAACATTGTAACCGTCAAGGCTCTGAGAGTTGCAAGGGAAAATCAAACAAAAGAAGCGTATTCTTTCCCATGAGGAGAAAAACACGACTTGCCGACCAGCACTGTTTGTGACGTCTTCCCATATGCCATATTGTATCAAGTTGTTTTTCGAAGTCAAGGGTTAATAGCGCCCTCATTGGAGTTTTCCCCAGGAGCCGCTTCGACGTTTCTCTCCAGGAGACGCTTCAACGTTTTCTCCAGAAGTCGCTCTGCTCCAACGTTATCCAGCAGCGGCTCCACTTCAACGTCCTCCAGCAGCGGCTCCGCTTCAACGTTCTCTCTAGCAGCGGCTCCACTTCAACGTCCTCCAGCAGCGGCTCCGCTTAAACGTTCTCTCCAGCAGCGCTCCACTTCAACGTCCTCCAGCAGCTGCTCCGCTTCAATGTTCTCTCCAGAAGTCGCTCCGCTTCAACGTTCGCTCCAGCAGCCGCTCCGCTTCAGCATTCTCTCCATAAGCTGCTCCAGGATCCGAAGCTGAAGCTTCAGCGTTTTCCTCCATAAGCTTCAGCGTCCTCTCCAAGAGACGAAGCCGCTTCAACGCCACTTCTTCCTGCCAAGGATCGTGTCGTAGCCGCCACTCCTTCCTTCCAAGGTTCGTGCCCTTATCCACCACACTCCTCCCTGCCAAGGATCGTGATCACAGCCAGCCAAGGATCGCAGTTGTGGCCACTTTTTGATCCATCATGCCAAACCTCGTGGTCATGGACAGTTTACTCGCTTACGCATCCAGCCGATCTCTTTACTTCCATCGACGCCCATGCAATTCCATCCAACCTATTTTGGTTCCCACGACGATGTAGTCTCTTCTGATCACATCTTCTGCCAAGAACTGTTGCTGCTCCTTTGTCGATACCAGCCTGAGATTTACCATAGCAACAACCACTATAAAGCTTTACGTGGAAGAAGTAATAGAGTCACCAGTACGGATGCAAGATGATGTCTTTATCGTGGTCAACTCACCTACCATACAAGATAGAAACATGTAAACCACACTTGGGGACTGAGGCTCTACACGGGACCCCTTCACTGTCAAAGCTCATAAGACACGGTCAAGCAAAAAGTCCTAGCCACGACAAGGTCATCCACCCTTCAAAGGTGTAGCGTAAGAATATCATCACCTCTCTGTATGGAAGGCGCCTGCAACACTTTACGAGGCCGCGGCGGATCACAAGCCTACTCAAAGAAAATAACTTTAGTAACCAAATAGAAGTGCGACTGGGGACTGCTCATCACGATCCATCCCCGACAACAATCAAGCATTCATGAGATAACTCCAGAGACGCGGCTGAAACATTTTTCTTGAAGAGACAGAGGGAACCACGATTAACGACATAGCTCTCTCACTTCTACTTCTTCGTTATCCAGAATGTTTCGTCCATGTAATATTCCAAGCATCCCAGCATCACATCCAGGAGAGTATGATAAGATTGTATCAAATCCCATAAGCGTGGATTAAAGGAGACGCAATTAAAGTAGGCTACACCTGGGGACTGAAGACTCCTTCATGTTTAGAAGCTTAAACGCAGTCACCACCTTACCAGTGAATGCAGCAGAAGCACATCTTCCACGAGAAAATAAGCTCAGGGTAATTACACATGGGGACTACCAGAATGGGATGCCTTCACTTCCCTCAACCAGGTTATTCTCGATTTCAACATCATCACTGTCGAAGTTTTACGAGCCACGAGAATTTCTCAACATGAAGTCGTGCACATGCATCAAAGACTCCAAGAGCACGCCACAGAGATACATTCGCATATCCGTCCATGCCATGGATCTAACAAAAGTATAACTGGGGAATGCTCACCGCATCTCACTCCATACAATAGTCCAAGATTGAAAAGATGGTTCAAAGGATGTCGTTTGGAACGAAGTCCTTGAAGACTTGATAACAACACATCGGCAACGGAACGTCTCTCAACTCATCTATTTCACCCAATGGCTCCTGAAGATTTCGACCATACAAGCATCCACAACATGTCATTATCGCAATCAGAAAGTCTAGGTACCAAATAACCTAAAGTAAAGGATGAACCAACAACGCAACCACAATCTCCAAGATTATCCCTGACATTATTTCATCCATCTATCCCAAGAGTGCGATGGAGTTTGGTAAATTTTGAAATCCACTGGAGAGGTCAGATACTTATTCTTATGGAGTCAGAACCTTATTACACATTCTGGAGAAGATCGATGGTACTGTTGGGTGGATACATGCAAGAGCACCTACTTTGAGTTCTCGTGGCTCGCCTTGATGCTGATTATAACTATTGGAGATTGCTTTGTTGCCATTAATGCTCGTTATACCACCGCTAACAAATGACGAAGAGGAGCCAGATACTGCAGATGAAAGCACGGAGCTGGATGAACAACAAAAAACAAAAGAGGGTCGATACCCTTTTTCATACGAACACAGTTTCTAGAGTTTGAACAGAATAAGGATTCCTCATTGCTCCATGAACGGGAATAGATGACTGGGCGCACCACACTCATGCTCCATATTCGAACAAAGTAATGCGCCAATACCTCCGCTCCATGACTGAACCAGCAGCGCGCCACAACGAGGAACACCAGTCACTCAACCTGCAACGCTCCACAGCTCCAGCACTCCGTGGTCAAGTCAACTCTCTATGGCTCCAGCACTCTACGGTCAAGCCAACTCTCATGGCTCCAGCACTCCGTAGTCAAGCCAAATCTCCATGGCTCCAGCACTCTGTGGTTAAGTTAGCGCCAATGCTCCAGTATTCCATGATATAGCCAGCAAGCCTTCCAAGTGCCATTTTCACCATTTCGCGGACTGAAGCCAGTTTCCACCATTCCGCGGACTGAATCCTGTTTCCACCATGCCACGGACGCATCCAAGCCAGCAGCACCACGCCAGCGCCAACAGCCCGCGTTCAATCCCCGTGCCAAAGGTCCGCGTCCGAGTCAGCAGTCATCTCGGCCATTCCGCGTCCAAGCCAGCGACACCATCTCCGTACGGCCAAGCTAGCCGCACCACTCCATGGACATCCCAAGGTAGCCGCGACATCCGCCATGCCAAGCTAGCCGTACCCATCCACTACTCCAGCTAGAAGCGCCATCCTAGCCATTCAAAGCAGCGCCATCTCCACCAGCCAAGAAAACTCCATCCTAGCCGTTCAAAGCAGCGTCATATCCATACGTTATGTGACCTAGCCATCTAGCGCCATTCACCGATTCGCGGACAAAATTGCAATGTCATCTCTGCTAATCAGTAGGCAAAACTTTAGCGCTGACGCCAACACCCTATGGCCAAGTTGGAATTACATAGAGCCGCCAACACGGATTCCTCATGCCTTCCACCAAAGGTTAGTTGAATTTCCTTGGCAATCTCTTCACGTGTTGCTCTTTCGAATTTACTCTTGCCTGTCACCATATCATGCTTACCTCGCAACAATGCCATTGTTACGTGATAAGCAGGGGACTTAATATTGATGGTGGTTTTTAGCTTAGGGTTAAAATCGTAAAACCTTGCATCTGATGTGACGTCACTCTGCAAGAAAACGGTACCGTGAGTGCTAACCTCTCCACCGACATATTTATTGAGACGTTCAATATATCTACATGAAATTTATCCAGACTGGCGAGTGTTGAAATTTATCCAGACTGGCGAGTGTAGCAACCATCCCAGATGTCCTGTAAATTTCGGCGCCTTGCCTATATTTAAGTTCCTTTGAATGCTTTCTATGCTATGTTCTTCGACTGAACCCTTAATGTTGATATGGCATGACGATTTGTGTTCACTCGCAACAGAGTAGCACGAATCTCCAAATATCAAGGATAAGATCTTTGCATACGGTATTCAATCAGAAAGGCATGTTGCTCTCTGGAAATGAACTTAAAATAACTTTGTGTCAACACATAGGATTCAATCAATTGTCCTGACTAACTTGCAGAAGTTAGGGTTTCGCGCCTCGCGCAATGTAGCAGACCTTGCTTGTAAAAATTAAGCCTAGGAAAACTAGGTAATTAATCCGCCATGGATTGGCAGGTGCAAAACCTCGCCCAGAATCAGAAAAACAGAGAGCCGCAGCAGCAAAGGGAGGTGTGGCCATTCTTTATGCCAGTTGGCGCCATTTTCCATTGGCCACACCCCATCCTAATCCGTCCTTATTTCCCTCGACCAATCAGGTCGCTTTAAACTCGTCACGCGCACATAAGTTGTGGCTGGGCCCATGATTGGTGGCCCCACTTCCCATCGACCAATCGGGTCGCTCTAAATCCGCCACACTCTTGCCAGAAGTGTAGCCATTCCCGTGCTTGGCCGACCCCCCTTTCGTGGACAATCGAGTTTCTCTAAACTTGCCACCATACATTAAAGGCCAAACACACCCTTCCGCGCCACCATACTAACTGGAAAGCCAAACGCGCTTTGCTACGACAACATATTGATCAGCATGCCACTCTATCGCGGTAACATTCCAACATGCCACTCTACCGCGGTAACATGCCAACATGCCACTCTGCCGCGGTAACATGCCACTTCGTGGAAACCTGCCAAGCCACCACACGGCAACCCCTACTCTTGTGGACGTTTCCACACTACGGCCTTGCCATAGTTCCTTTGGCATAGCCATGGTGCTATTCGCACAAAAGTATCGTCATGTCGCAGCCGCATGCCACATGCACTAATTAAGGTTGCGACATGCCAAACCCTAATTTGGGCAAGTTGCTACCAAAGCCAAATAACGTTTTCCAGAGCAATGAGATTGATGTGGCAACATGACCAATGTTTCCACGCCACATGTGGGTCCAACACCACGGCGCCAAACCCTAGCATTGGTCATGGCACCAAACCCTAGCCTTGGTCATGCCACCAAGCCCTAACTTTGGTCACAGAGCCAAATCTTAGATTTGGCCGTGCTACAACGCCACAGGAGTGGCCATGCCACAATGCCACTGGCATGCTGCTATGCCACGGCTACTAGCACGCCGCTATGCCACGGCTACTGGAACACTGCTATGTCACGGCTACTAGCATGCCGCCATGCCACGGCTACTGGCACACTGCCATGCCACGGCTACTAGCATACCTCCATGCCACGGCTACTAGCACGTCTCCATGCCACGGCTACGCCATTGGCATGATGCTATGCCACGGCTATGCCACTAGCATGCCGCTATGCCAATGGCGCCACTCTGTTATACAACAAGATGCGGCCATAATCAATGGCCATCCTTCCTCATGAGATGCAATCTCGGTCATCCAAGCTCGCCAACAAACTGACAGACTTGTGGTAAGTTTCAGGCGACCAGCTGCCTAAATCTAGTGGCCATAGCTACGCCAGGCGCCACTTGCATCAACGTGCCACTGTCATGCACGAGCCATGCCATCCATGCTACATTGCCATTGGAGTACACCAAAGCGCTACTACGCCATTATCAGGCGCCAATACAAGGTAGCCATAATCAATGGCTACCCTCCTTCATGAGATGCGATCTCAGCCACTGAAGTTCGCCACCGAACTGACGAACTTGTGGCAAGTTTTAGGCGACTATCCAAAACGATCCTAATAGCCTTACATGCTATTTTCCTGCGGTAAGTCCCTTGAATTTGACTTACCACACGTAGCAAAGTGCTACACGTTTTCCACGAAAACACTCGAGACATCAAACATGTCACAAACTGGGGGATGCTCATCAGGGTATTGGTCTGGCGGTTTATATCGTGCGGCGTGCAATGCACCCGTTACAAGAAAGTGTCATGGAGTATGACAATTAGTGGTGGTAAAAGTAAAGGTGTAAACAATTCATTTCCTTCATCATGGAAGTGTAATGTCTGACGGTTACATGAATTCACTTCCTTCATCATGGAAGCATAACGTCTGACAGTTACACGTTACTTTATTCTTCCACCACTCAATCGTTTCCACTTCCTACGAGACCAGGGTATGTTTCAATATGGCTTGTATAAATAGGCTTCACCTATTTTCACCAAACAACAAGTTTTGGTCGGCAACAACACAGTATGTAGAAATCACCTGGTAACATTCCATTCTGCTGGCCAGTTCTACTTTCAGATACAAGTCATAAACAACCACACCTTCAGAATCAATTATTCTAGTATTAACACTTTCTTCGCTTCCCTCCCTAAGACCAACCCTTCTCCTTCACTTTGTGACCGAAGCAAGTCTCGAACGACCATTTCTTGGTTTAGGCCATATTTGTACAGATTGATCTCTCGAATCAAAAGTACTCCCGTGCAGTACATTGTTTAGGGTCTAGACTCGTTTCTCATCCACACACACGAATTTACCAAAACCGGCAGAAATAGTTTTCACCCACAAACAACGAGTAGCAACTTTAATTATGAAAACATTTTAAGCTTAGTATTCAAGTTGATATCATACATTTTCCAAAATTCAACAACATCATCTCTTCGTAAGCCTTTATATTTTACGAAATCTTTCTATCCTGCAAATAAAACAATATTTTTATTTCTCTTTTAATAAGAATATGCGAACCTCCATGACTTTGTTGATAACCGACCATCCAAGAATTCCATTCAGATGACATTCACCCCTTGACGAAATTCTTGCAGTGCATCCCTTTTTGGAATAGAAACCTTATTAAGTGAATCTAAATCGCTTAGTGTTAATCTCTTCTCGAATAGTTTTACATCTATATACCAACCTTGTTCACCTTGTTTAGCTATCCATTTAGAACTTTCCTTAAGATTGATGGTTGATAAGCCAAGTACAGCATTATAGTTTTCTATCTTTCTCTCAACATTATTGTTATCCACATTTGCAGTCTCACCTCTAGTACGCTTTCTTTTGGAAATTTTAACATATTCGAAACTAGCTTCCCAATCCATTGACATTGCAAATTTGGGAAGATAGATCTAAAAATGAATTGAAAACAAACTGACTTATAAGACAAAACTTTGAGATTTTGGGAATATTGTAGATGGTGAGGAAATGTAAATAAAAATCTAATTTGGAAGATGAAACTTATATACAGTATGTCTTATACAACTTAAAAATGTGAATAAAAATCTAATTTGGATTATACCACATTAAGTTTCAGATTTTCATTTAAGATTTGTAATTTCAAATTGAATAAAATACCATATATATAATTTTATTTGGTACACATATCATGGCAGAATACTAAGTTCAATGTTGTAAAATCTTTTGAACGCCAATCGCATTTGTTTCATTCGATATAGCTACCCAAGTTTCAGTGTTTGGTCAAGGAATATATAGAAATGGTGTATTGCATTAATAGTGGAAAAGTTTGTGTGTATGCCAAAAAAATCATACAAGAGTCAGGTAAACCTGATAAGTGTACATTTGCACGAATAGACGACACATAATCTTATTCTAGATGTAGAACAATATGATTATAAGGCTCAATCCTCATCGTAGAGTTTGGAATTATATCAAACAACCACATACTACCACATATATTTGATGACTTTGCTTTGATAAATTTTGTAACATATCATTAAAGACCAACGGTTTATCTGACTCAAAGTATGATCTTTTAGCATGTGGATTACCCAAATACCAGAAAAGTTTGTGAAAGGAGAGGGTATCAAGTACACCACCAACTTTTTCGTTTACCAACTTGTATGACAAAACATAATGCAATTACAAGTAGGTCCAAGCAAACACCCTTAAAGAAGATTGTATCTAGAGTTATTATACTTCTATTACACAATCAATACGCCTTTACCAAAGGTCCGTGTACCTAATTTATAGAAGAGTTCTTGGACAAATCAAAAATCAATATCCAAGAACAATTTAATCTTATCCGAATTGAGAGGATCTGAAATATAACAAGTATAAAACTTGCAATCTATCTTTCAAAATATTAACTCAACAAGAACGAGTCTTTTTATACATACCACTTGTGTTAATCCTATTATAAAGATAAACAATTATTGATGATATTTGAGTAAATGTGGGAAGTTGTATAGTAGGTGGATCCTCGATTAATAAAATCGTCTAAAACCTTTTAACAAATGTACTTCACGGGAGTACTTGAATTCGAGTGATCAATCTATAAGACTCCTCCCTAAACCAAGAAATGGTCGTTCCAGAGTCAACAATCACAATGGAAGGATAAGGGTCGATCTGTAGGGAGGGAAGTTGAGAATGTGTGATATCAATGGTAATTGATGGATTGTGGATGTGTTGAATTCTTTGTGTTAATCCGAGAAAAATCTTTGGTAATACATTGATCTCCAATAAGTGGTGACGGTTGAAGATGATATAGTTCCGTGTTGCGTGAGAGACTTGGTTGATTTCCATCCACTATTTCACTTATTCCTTTAACTGTCGTCACAACTCACTCACTTTGTTATCCTGGATATATTGTTATATCGGACGTAATGTAAAATTCCAGACCAAAACCTAGTGAATATCCCTCATGTGGCATGGCTGATGTCTCATGTGAGATCTTATTTGTAAACATATATTTAATTGGTCAATCGACTTGGCTAGACTATGAGCCTTAGCTTGATGAGTCGACCATAATTTTCAATGACAAATGTGAGATGCTCTGTGACTCATCATTATTAGGACTGCATAAAACCGACCCAACCCGCACCCGCCAATTTTCACTCGTACCACACCCAACTCTCCTAGGCACGGGTCGACTATGACTCGCCACATCGAATACCCGCTTTGTGTAGGGTCGGATGCGGGTCAAACCTTCCGTCACCGGACCCCACCCGCCGAACCGCCATATATATAATAATGAGTAAATTCTAATCAAACCTAAATATGTAATTGTACATATAGTGAACGAGAGTAGGATTTTCTAGAGATAAAGAGATTTTGCGTTTTGGTATTTCTTCATCTTCTACTGCTACTTACTTACTAATCAATTTTTCATCACTCAATTCGAGTTTTTTTAAATTTTATCTGAATATTAAAAGATCAACTACTCGCTGGAAAGACACCAGATCTAAAAATTTATCTTAATTTCTCTGATAATTTCAATTATTATTATTTTTGTGAAATTTCCTTCTTATTTTTTTTTATGTTTTTAAATCAAGAGATATGATAATCTGTATGAATTTCTATGAAGATTTTGATTTATACTTTACTGGAGTATGGTTTATTTGTTGTAAGTATCAAAGGATGGTGGCCACTTTGCATGCAAAAATCAACAGAAGGAAACAAAATTAGCTTAATTTAGTTCTTATGGATTAATTAATCTTCTATATTCATGGTTTAAGAAGAAAAGAACACAACCTGAACAGTTTACCAATAAGACAATAACATTTTTTTTCAAATCAGTTAACATTTTTCTATTTACGCCCAACCTTTCACTCTACGAAACCCAACCCATAGTAATAGGCAGGACAGGAGATGACTACGTTAATGCGAGTTAGGCTCCTCGGCTTTCATTGAAAAAGACGAAGCCCTAATATGCATTGAACTGTCCCAAGTATAAAGGTTAGACAGATTGGACGGATCTGCTTAGCGCTTTTGTACGCTTCCTCGAGTCAAGTGCCCCATAAGCTATAAGGGCGAGCCTTTATAAAAAGCGATTGAACTTACATCCTGCAGGAATCGAACCTACGAATTTCCCTGTCTTTTCACTTTAGTAGTCCTATACATTGTCAGTACTATAGCCCCAATCATGGCTACTAATAAAATCAGACTAGGAACCAAAAAACAGACGGGATAGTAGGTATGAAGTAAATTGCCCAATGTTTCCAAATTAGTCCAACTTTGTACCTTTCTGGCATAAACTGTATATCTCAGAGAGGTCGTCTGGATGGGATATGATCGAATTTCAATCAGTTCGTATGGATTATTTAATTAGTTACACTCCTGGAATCTTATATTTCGTTTGTTTGATCTTGTGAAAATCACATGAATCTTGTAATTTCAATATTTAAATTTTGTGAATATTAATGTTTGTTTATTCAATTTAATTTTCTTGAATAATTGATTTTGTTTTGTCTTTCTATGGTGAAATTGAATTTTGCAGTTAAGAGAATAAATCCTTCGGTTCCTATGACTATCCTTCATTTCCTATGACTTTTATTATCATGAATTTTAATGGCTTTGATATAAATTGGTAAGGGAAAAAAAGTTAGGACAGGTTTACCCGCCATCCGCCGGACCAACCCGTCATAACATTGGGTCGGGTTAAAATCGACCCGCTGTGAGGCGAGTAGGGTGAGGGTGACAATATCGATCACCCGCCATCAGCGGGTTTGGCGGTGGGTGAGGCCAAACTCGATCCACCCGACCCGTTATGCACCCACAATCATTATGATGAATTGAGCATAAGGTATCTGCTGGGATAACAATGCTTAGACTTTAAGTCTGATGACTTATTGATGATTGTGACACATCATTTTGCCAGTTGAGTTAGCAATGATACACAGATGATTTAGATTTATGAACCTAGGTCTAATGAGATTCTAGGATTGAACATGGACCAATATGTATTTTGATGTGTCACGCGTTTGACAATAAAATCAGATATTACTGAGTTATTATAAAATACTCATCTCGATCCACCGTATCATGAGTCATGGAATGACAAAGTGGAGAAACCATAATATTAAAATATTGATAGATGTTGGATGATTGACCAAACAAATAGTCGGCATGTTGGATGACTCATATCTATCAACATTTAAAATAACAATAAAAGCAATACTTTAGCTATTCATTCAGCAATTCACATTTAGAAAACAATTATTCTCTTATTTAAATTTGAGGGTCGAACGATTTTGTGCATTTGTTTCTCTTTTTTTTTGCTTATTTTCACCAGCATTATTCTTATATTTTGGTTCATCTATACGAGTAGCGTCTTTCATGCAAAGTACGACTTCAATTATGAAAAAAAATAGGCTTAGCATTGAAGTCGATATGATACCTTTTCCAAAACACAACAACAACATCTTTTTGCAAGCCTTTATTTTTTACGAAATTTTTCCATTCTGCGAATAAAATAAATTTTTTACTTCTCTCCTCATAATAATACTCAAACCTCCGTGACTTCGTAGAAAACATGTCATCCAAGAATTCCATTTAGATGACATTTACCCCTTCTCTATTTTCTCGTAATTTACTTGGGGAAATTCTTGTATTGATACCTTTTTGGAATCAAAACCCTATGAAGTGATCATAAATCGCTTCATGTTAATGTCTACTAGAATAGTTTTACATCTGTTTGCCAACCTTGTTCTCCTTGTTTAGCTATCCATTTAGAACTTCTCCTAAAGTTGGTGTCTAGTAAACCACGTACAACATTAATTTTTTATAGCTTTATCTCAGCATTATTGTTATCTATATTTGCAGCCTCAGCTCTAATACGCTTTCTTTTTGAAGTTTTATCATATTAAAGACTAGCTTCTCGCTCCATTTACATTATAATTTGGGAAAACATATCTGAAAATGAGTTGAAACAAATTGAGTTATAAGACAAAAATTTGATATTTTAGGAACGTTTCAAATGACGACCGACTAATTGAAGTTTGAAACTTATCTATGTGTTATACAGCTTAAAAATGGGAATAAAAATCTAATTTGGATTATACCACATTAAATTTTAGATTTTTAATATTGAATTCAATAAAATACCATATATATACTTCCTCCGTTTCTAAAAAATAGGCTTGTTTGGTTTTCACAAAAATTAAGAAAACTAATCATTGGAGCCACTTTTCCATGTTTTTTCCTAATCTATCCTTTGGTCCCCACTCATTTATTATTAGAGAAAGAGGAGAGAGAAGTGGTCCCCTTTTTGTATTAGGAGAGAAAATGGAGAGAGAGAAGTGGTCCATCTATGGATATAGTAGTAAAATCATCACATTTGACTTTCCACATATGGAAACAAGCCTATATTTTTGACATACCCAGAAAAAAAAACCTACCTATTTTTTAGAAACGGAGGGAGTAATTTTTTTGATAAACATATTATGGCGGGATATAAAGTTCAATGCTGTAAAATCTCGCATTTATATTATTACATATAGCTATCCAAGGTGTTTGGTCAAGATATATATTGAATTAATGTAATGAGTTAGCAATGGAAAACTTTGTATGCGTGCCAAAATAATTATATAAGAGTCTGGAATACCTTATAAGCGTACATTTGCACCAATAGAAGACACTCGATCTTATTATGGATGTAGAACAATAAGGTTATGAGACTTATCCCTCATCGAAGAGGTGGGGATGATCTCAAATAACCAAAGACTACCACATAGCTTTGATGACTCTATTTTGATGAATTTCAGAACATCGTTAAAGATCAATGGTTTATCTGAATCAATGTAAGCTTTTTTAACCTATGGATTTACCTAAATACCTGAAAAGTTTGTGAGAGGAAAGGGTACCAAGTACACACCAACTTTCTCGTTCGGAAATCTGTATAACAAAACCTAATACATCCACAAGTATGTCAAAGCAAATAGCCTTGAAGATTAATGTATATAGAGTTTCTCTTTTTATCTTCTAAAATCAATATGTATTGACCAAAGGTCTCCGTACCTGATTGTGTACAAGGGTTCTTGGACAATATCAATATCCAAGATCAATCCAAACGTATTTGAATTCTAACAAGTATGAAACTTGCGGTCTATCCTTAAAAATATGAATTCAACAAGATCGAGTATTGTTTTACGTACTACTTGTGTTATTCCTATTATAAAAATAAACAATATAATATGGAGAAGGAAAAACGCAAGACATCAGAAATTTCGTTGACGAGGTACACCTGCAGAAAAAACCTAGGACATCTTTGAACACCACATTGTATTGTTTATCTTATTATCATACTTCGTACTAGAATGTAGTTGAGACCAAATTCACCTTCTAAGCAGTTCAGCTGCAGTCGTGTTCTCTATGTCCCTTGAACCTCGTAAGATTTCCCTTAGTTGACCTCTTTATGGCCTAATAGTTGCTGAAAAGACGAGGGTACCCAATATACCTCAATCTAAAACTTTTCCACCTATAAGTCCTTTCCCGAAATTGATTGTCTATGGGATGAGTCGAGACAATACAACTAATCGGTTCACACTTCCTGTGATCGTCTATGGATACGAGATCGAGACAATACAACAACGAAGTATGTTTACTTGATAAAGGGTTCGTACTTAAGCAAACACAATAGGATTGCTATCAATTAAATAGGAATTAGCGTTTGTGTATTTTAATTCTAATTATAATAAAAACAATTACAATTGCGGAAATAGAAAAGTAAAATACATAGCAAGATTTTGTTAACGAAAAACCGCAAATGCAGAAAAACCCCGGGACCTTGTCCAGAATTGAATACTCTCTGGATTAATCAGCTATACAAAATCAAACCAACTTCGTATAGTTGAGACCAAGCAACTAAACCTATAGTTCACCTAGTTCCGTCTGTATTCCCACGCCTCCAACTTGTAATAAGTCACGTACTTGGAACATTCCTTTGGTTCGTATTCCAAAGAGTAAAGGAACAACAAATCTGTTTGGTAACAACTCTTTTCAACCAAGTGATGTGAGTTCGACAAAAGGCTCTTCTGTTTATCCCAATAAACTCCTTTGTCAGGTCTTTAGATCTATCTAATAACAACAACCAAAGCAATTGTCAAGATATTTCAATTAGTACTTTGAATCAGAATTGTATTGATGTCGATCTACTCAACTAATCAATCCAATCTACCACAAGGATAAACTGATTATAGTTGGATCCTTTTTAACCGAAACAAGTATTGTGCACACCAAAGATTATGAACCCAAATCAGAAATCTTCTTCGTCTTCAAATCTTCTTAGATCTTTAATAAATACCTGCACACAATCAACTTGAATCTCTTGTGATCAATCACGCACAGAACAGAATCTTTTAACAATGGATTATCACAAGATGTATTTAGATCTACAAACAGTCTAAAGATCCCCGTCGAAACTTCGATCTAGTTTGAGTGAATCTTATATCAGAAGAAAATATTCTCAAGCATAAACAAACTAGGTGCAATCAAAGTTCAACAACCGTTAGTCAATCAAATCAATCAAAAAATAATAATAAACCGCAACTATCTAGTTTCCCACCAACGGTACTAATAGAGCTTCTCAATCCCCAAAGAAGTCTTTAAACTGAGCGGCCATAAGAGATTTCGCCTAATTAGGTTACGGCTCCACCAGTAACAACACAACTAGGTAGTTTTGCTGGCTTTGAGGATTAGTTTGCTCGAAATGCAAACTTTGGTATTTATAGACCAAGGAAGTTTGAACACCAAGGAATTTCCAAAACCGAAAATATCCTCAAGATATGCAATATATTCCAAATTCAGTTTCCATAATTCTTGGAAATGCTTTGTCCAAACATTGACCGAAAATATCTTAGAAAATCTCCAACCAGTAAATCCACATTACTAATTTTCAATTTCCAAAAATAAAATTAAAAACCTTAATTAAAAGATTCTCAATTTATTTTTCGATCTGGGATTTTTCGCTATTAAGGAATTTCTTTGAACAATAAAAGATAAGTGTTACTGCACATGTTCAAAGAATGTCGATATCTTAACTTTGTAAGTCCTCTTTCACACTTACAATCTTGAAACCGGTTTGCCACACTTCCAAACAAGTTTAGAATTGGTTCATCTCACTTTCAAGAACTATGTGATTGACCAAGAACACTCAATCATCACTCATGGGTTTCACGGTTCTACCAAAACAAGTTTCAGTTCTACCTCCATGTGAGTACTGGATTTAGTCACACTAGCTTTTCAAAAATTTGGTTGACTAGGTACTAGGATCGGTTCCCACATATACATGGTATCTAACTTGTATTTGTTGCACATGTCCATAGGATCGGTTCCCAATTTCTAAAAACGTGTTGCACATGTTCATAGGATGGGTTCCCAATTTCTAGAAACTTTCTGCACCTCATACAAGGATCGATTACCCTCTTGTGATTGGTTGCACCTCTTACTAGGATCGGTTCCCCTTTGCCTAGAGTTGGTCATACCAATAACACTAAATCGATCATACCATCTCAGGTGATTACTTAAGATTGGGTTCACTAATAAAAGTCATACCAATACAAAAGTCAGGCCTTGTGAATAGTTTTACCAAGAACATAAAAAAGTCATGAGAGGTTATATTAATCGCACATATAGGTAATTCAATAGAAATGCAATGAATAACAATACCAATAAGCCTAGCGATTTACCTTTCGATTCACGAAACAAGTTCATGAATTTACTTCCTTTAAACGAATGTAAAACATTGTTTCCTAGGATGAAATCTTCACCTCATACCCATACATAATTACAATAGCATTCAAACGATTATTTCGATGTCTTATATACAAAGTTTAACGGTTAAGCAATAAACCTCGTATTGTGTTCCTTAATACCACGTCTAACTAGAGTATAATCATTCATGCTTCGTAGTTATGTTTTCAACATGCACGAGTTGAAAGATACGTTAGGGAATGAAACAGTTTAAGTAAAATATCACTAACCTCAAGTGGAAGGATGATGTTGTTGTTATAGCTCCTTACTTATTCACTTCTTCAAGTCTTCGTAATATTTGTAATGTCTCATATCCTAATACTTTCAAGATAACCTATACGAAGTTGGCTCTAGTACATAATCAAGCGAATCTTTAAATGAGTTTTGGTTCACTAAAATATGACAACCAAACTTGATATACCAACGCTTGGTGGGTTCAACCGAGATATGCTCTAACAGTTGCTTCAACCTCAGTCAACATTGTTAAAACTAATCTGCCTCTACCAAACAATCCTATTTGATTTCCCTTTTGATATGTTTTAGTATAGGTTTTAAAATATGTTCGCAGTAGATGATAGACGCATTTATGTGTCTAATATAGCCCAATTGTATATATTGTTAGTACCCATTTTTGTACTTATGATGGTATTTTATTTATTTGTAGGTGTTTTTGGAAAAATAAGGTTTTGCGGCGAAAGTGACTGAATATGTGGCATTTGGACCTCTGTAAACAGTGAACCGGAAGTACCCCGAAAGTATGCCGGAAGCGTCCCAGAAATGCACCGGAAACGTCCCAGAAATGTCCCGGAGGAACCCAGAAAAATTACTATTTCCACCCAAAAATTACTATTTCCACCCAATTGCTATTCGCACCCAAGCTCTGGTTAAGGGGCATCCATCTTCTCTTTAAATTCAAAAACAGCTTTTTGGCGGGAAAAATATATTCAAAACTGGCAGATTTGTGATCGAGAAAATGAAGGTGTTTTAGTGCGATTCAATCGCTGAAATTTGGTGGGAAGTTGTGATATGGGATAGGGAACACATTGTGGGCATCGGATTCGATCGGAATTGGCTGGAAATCCTGGTTTGAGTTACGAGCTCAAAACAGAGCAACGTGTCCTGTAACACGAGTTTGATTGTGTGTTTTCCATGCATGGAGTGTTTTGGAGGAGTTCGATGACTTCGGAGGCGTGGGGAAGGTTAACTAGAGCGTGCATGATCAAAGTTTACGTGTGTAGAAGCCAAAAATGGAAATTATTGTTAAATATGGGCAGCGAGCAATGACGGGATTAATGGGAGATTATACGGTGTTATGGTCGGATATTTTTGTTCTAAAACACTATAAATACAAGGCTAAAGAGTTTAGAAGAGTTGGAGAGTCTTTGGGAGAGTTTAGGAGCCGAGAAGAATCGAAATAAAGTCACGCAGGAGAAAAGCTTGCTGCTGGTGCAAGGAAGAACACGAAGAACATAATACCCTCAGGGACAGTCGTTGATTAGTGTCGCTTAATTGCGACAATACTCAATTCCTTTCCCCGACTTCGGAACAACAACACCTCTGTTGTATCGTTCTTTTTGAACGCTCTATATGTGTCGCAAACACTGTTGTAAACCGTTTTTCTCCATTTTCTCTTGATTGTAAACAACTTTTGAGTATCAATGAATCAATTTGAGAGGTTTTTCATCATGAGTAGGTAAACCCAATCCAAGGGGTGACGGAGGAAGCCATTCTTCCAAAATTTATGTGGTAAAATTTATTTAAATTTATTTATGCAACTCTTTTATGATTAATTGCACCGAATAAAAATGGAGTAAATGATTTTTATTAATCAATTGTGTTTTCTCTTGATGGAGTATGCTTAGTAAATTGCTTTTGATACTTCATGCTCGCGATTAACAGTGGATGTTTCAAAATCTAATTTAGGCAATGATTAGAATCACAATTTCCTTTGATTGGAGTTATATTGTCTAGAATTGCATGATAAGAATTGTTATTGAATCACATAAATTTTGGTGAATGGTGGAATCCTGATCCCTGGTAAAAATTCTCTCCCATATTTTGTTAATATTGTGCATATAAAATTATTTATTTATTTTTATTAAGTCTAAAAAAAATTATCCTTCACAAATCCGAGAGTTTGAACCTTCACTACTACAACCCCCATTAAATCGTAAATCATTTTGGCGGCGCCGACGCAGATTTGTGCTTAGGTGGAATTTTTAGGTTTTTATTATTTTTTTTTACTATTATTTGTTCCTTTTTACGTTTCTTTTTGTGTCTTTGATTTACAGGTTCGAAGTGGAATACTAAGGACTTGGGAACAAAAAGCTTAAAGCTAAAAGAGAAGAAAAAAAAAGACATAATTTTTTATTTTTTTTTAGGATTTGTAAATAGGCTTTATTTTTCATAATTTTTGTAATTTTTGGACTTTTTATTTGGACTTTATTCTGGACAATTGGACTTTATTCTTTTTTTTAACCCTACGGAAGGGTATTAATAAAAAAATTTATATAAACTGTGTGCAGGGAAGGACGACGATTACTATATCGTCTCGGCCCCTCGGGTTCGTACATGACATAGGAGTCGTGGCCCGATTCGACTTCAACGGTTCATCCCCCGTCTGGTACGGGAGGTAAGTCCATCGAAACACTCGCGAATCTCCTGTCAGTGGGTTTACTGTATTCCTTAAGGTGATTCATTGATTGAGGACGAATTTGGACTGTTTTTAAATTCCTAGTAAAGGGCAAGGCCTGGCCAATACAAGATAAGGGTTCGGATTTCATCACCGCTCCCTTCTTGCCCGCCTTAGGAAAACGAAACCTAACGCGAACCCAAGCTTTAAAATTTGGAATAGAACGAGACCGATAGGGTAACGAGCTTAATAGGAAACTCGTTCGAAAAATATTGGTTTCTCTTTAAGCACACTTCAAAGTTCATGATGGTTTCTGTGAGTTCAATGCGTGACTGCGCCGCCTTCTAATGCGGTGAGGCCTTGGGTATCAAAGCTCTACTAAGCTTCCCTCGCCTCGATTCAACTTACATTAGCTCGGATTGATTCCAGAGGGATTTGCTCAAATTGCAACGAATTCCCTTTCGAAAGATAGAAGCTGGTCTAGAAACAATCTAAGTTGAGCCATCATGCTTTTTTTTTGCTAGATTTTATAGGTTTGATTTGGTCGAGTCAGCCTAGTTTGTGATTGTGTAGAATTCCCTTGCAATTAAGAATGTCGAACTGGTATGATAGAAGCCAATACAATGAGTATCGACCTGAATTTGAATATGGACATCATCATTTTTATGACCATGTTGGGAATAGTGGTTGGGAACGCCATCCTTTGGAAGGATATGGGTCATACCCTGGTGAGCCCAATTACTATCCACACATGCATCAGTCTTACGAGCAAGAAGATTATAGTACGAGTTCTTCGTCTCTAGAGGATACAATCAAACTATTGAAAAGTAGTCCTTTTTATGATCCCTCTGTTCCTATTCCTCCTTTAGAAGAGTCCCTCAGGAAGTTAGCTGAGTCGACGCGTAAGTTAGCTGAGATGAATAGTATAATTATAGACGAAAGAACTACAATAATGAGTGAACCTTCGTTAGAAGACCACCTCAAGCGGATATCTGAGACGAACGAAAGAATTGCTCGAAATTACTTGAATTGCCAATATAGTGTATCCAATAATACCCTTGAGAATGAAGATAGTTATTCACATAATCAAGATGACGAGGTTAGAATTGGTAACACTACTTGTTTTGATGAGGTTCGACCTTTTTCATGTTATTATAGTGAGGACTGTGATGAGGATAGTATTGATGAAGAATCTGAAATATGTAGGCATAGTGATCAGGAGTCTAGTAATCCAATTGAGCTGTATAGTGACTATATTATTTCTAATTCAAATCCAAATAATTTTTATGATTATTCACCTATTCAAAAGGACGAGGATTTGATTAGGGATACCACCATTTTAGACGATGTAGATTTTCCTTTTGATTACGAAGCCGATAGTGGTTTAGAGGAACGAGTTCATTTCGAAAATACTGTTTTAGAGTCTAGCGACTTAGAAACAATAGTCTTGGAAGAAGAAGATAGACCCGTAGAGATGAGTAAAGATGCACTACCTGATAATAACTTAGAAGAATCTCTTGAATATTTTAAGGACTCTGAAGATACGGAAATTCAAGAAATAATTAGAGGTCTATCTAGAGACACTGAAAACTCTAAGTTTGGGGGTGATTATCACTTCCCTAGTGCCTTACCTTTAACTCTCAGAAAGTCCCCACACTTAGGACTTGATATCTGTGCCTCGACCATTTTACAAGATTACCTTCATACTCGTTTTCCCGAGCCTAATGATGTCCATGAAGGAGTTCAGTTATTAGAAACCCATCCTCTGGTTGATGTGGTTTGCCCAGGCTATGATACCCAGATTGACTTTGTTTTCCCACCAAATAGTTTTCTTCCAACTGTCGGAACGTTTCAAATGAGTCGAATATTAAGTTCTGAGACTAAGCCTAAGTACTTTAGGTTAATAGAATCGACACATTTTCCTAAGAATGACCACTACTCTCACTGTGGTCAACTATGTAAGTCATATCTGATTGACTTAGAGGATCCGCAATTATTTAGGTTATTGCTTTGTGATTCTAAGTTCGTATTTGAGTTTTTACAGACTCTAAGACCTAGTGATTCGGATCCCATCTATGAAGAAACGCAACCAATGAAAATATTCTATTTAGACCCTTTCATAGAACCTGAACCTAAACCGCAATTAGCGATAGTTTTCAGGAAACTAGGTAAGGGCATGCTATTCTTGTCCACTTTCTTGGTTCATTGCAGTTTCCTTTGGTCAGCTCTATTTAGTTTTGAAGACCCACAGTTATTTCGACTGTTACTTTATGGTTCGAGTTGACTAATCCTTTCCTAAGTCTGGCTGAAGACTTTAAACTTAGCACTTCTTGGGAGGTATCCCATGCTCATGCAACACGGTAATATCTTTCCTTAACTCTTTCGCTTCAAATGGTAACAGTTTCTCCTTGTTCATGCTTTTAGTTTCATCTTTAGAACATTGAGGACAATGTTAGATTTAAGTTTGGGGGTATGGGAGAAACTTTTTAGTTGCAATAAATAAACTCCAGAGCCTAGAAATTTATGCGTATTTAGGATGGCACTAACCAATCTAATTGGATGGAAGCATTTTGGTTGTAGGAGTTGAGGAACCAATCTGAATAGATGGAAACATATAAAGAGTCTATTCATAAAAGCACAGAGCTCAGGTGTTAGAAATAACATGATAGTTTTACCATATTTCGTTGAGTCCTTTTCACTTCTATTTTTATTTTTTTCATTTTAAACTATGTTTCTCTAAGTGATTAGGTGGGGCACACGATTCAAGTTGTTACCACTGCTAGGGTGAATTAGAGTGATTAAGTTACTATATATAAAAAAAAAAAAAAAGTTAAGACCGGACCAGTTAGACCAATCGGAATAAGTATTAACACTTGGATAGCAATATGCGTGTGTTCTCCCTGTTTCCGTCGCCTAAGCAAGCGTGGAATGCATGACCCGTGGGAACTATCGTGTAATCTGCTGACAAGAAGCATGCGCTTGGATCAAAAAGATCTATTCATGCCGTTAAGTTAAAAAAAAATGGTTATTGTTCTGTGTAGTCAACTGCTGGTTCCCTTGTATTTGCCAGTTTGTTGATCTAGATTTAAGTTATTGACCGCTGGTTCCCTTGTATATGCCAGCAGTGTTGATATTAGTCAGACCGGTATCTCAGTCCATTAGGATAGGTTCATTTTAGCAGTGGCCTTCAGACAGATATGTGAAACATTGATCATTTGGTCAACATCAACACCATCTATGTTTTTCTATATCCATCTCTTAATCTTTCCATGTGATTAGTTTGACTCCGAATATGATGTCCATAGTGCAACTATCTGAGTAGAGCTCTGTCACTTATATATGAATTTTAGTATGCTTGAGTGTAAACTCGTGTACATCAATTGGAATTTCGCATCAGGGTACTTCCTCTTGTAGTCAATAAGTATGCCAACCAAGGAGATTCTTTAGTGCCTTCCAAGGTTCATTGTAGATAGCTAGGGTCTGGAGTATTAAGTTTTTGTGGGTATATCTCTTGTAAGCCCTCCCGAGACTATAACTCGGCCACTAGGGCCACCTAGGGGTTTAAAGTCTTGTTGCATACGCTAAATGCAATCGACGATGCCTGCGACAGTGAGTTAGGATTTTATTTTCTATTTGATTTGCTCGGGACTAGCAAATAATAAGTTTGGGGGTATTTGATAGACGCATTTGTGTGTCTAATATAGCCCAATTGTATATATTGTTAGTACCCATTTTTGTACTTATGATGGTATTTTATTTATTTGTAGGTGTTTTTGGAAAAATAAGGTTTTGCGGCGAAAGTGACTGAATATGTGGCATTTGGACCTCTGTAAACAGTGAACCGGAAGTACCTCGAAAGTATGCCGGAAGAGCCCCAGAAATGCACCGGAAACGTCCCAGAAATGTCCCGGAGGAACCCAGAAAAATTACTATTTCCACCCAAAAATACTATTTCCACCCAATTGTTATTCGCACCCAAGCTCTGGTTAAGGGGCATCCATCTTCTCTTTAAATTCAAAAACAGCTTTTTGGCGGGAAAAATATATTCAAAACTGGCAGATTTGTGATCAAGAAAATGAAGGTGTTTTAGTGCGATTCAATCGCTGAAATTTGGTGGGAAGTTGTGATATGGGATAGGGAACACATTGTGGGCATCGGATTCGATCGGAATTGGCTGGAAATCCTGGTTTGAGTCACGAGCTCAAAACAGATCAACGTGTCCTGTAACACGAGTTTTGTGTGTTTGCCATGCATGGAGTGTTTTGGAGGAGTTCGATGACTTCGGAGGCGTGGGGAAGGTTAACTAGAGCGTGCAGGATTAAAGTTTACGTGTGTAGAAGCCAAAAATGGAAATTATTGTTAAATATGGGCAGCGAGCAATGACGGGATTAATGGGAGATTATACGGTGTTATGGTCGGATATTTTTGCTCTAAAACACTATAAATACAAGGCTAAAGAGTTTAGAAGAGTTGGAGAGTCTTTGGGAGAGTTTAGGAGCCGAGAAGAATCGAAAGAAAGTCACGCAGGAGAAAAGCTTGCTGCTGGTGCAAGGAAGAACACGAAGAACATAATACTCTCAGGGACAGTCGTTGATTAGTGTCGCTTAATTGAGACAATACTCAATTCCTTTCCCCGACTTCGGAACAACAACACCTCTGTTGTATCGTTCTTTTTGAACGCTCTATATGTGTCGCAAACACTGTTGTAAACCGTTTTTCTCCATTTTCTCTTGATTGTAAACAACTTTTGAGTATCAATGAATCAATTTGAGAGGCTTTTCATCATGAGTAGCTAAACCCAATCCCAGGGGTGACGGAGGAAGCCATTCTTCCAAAAGTTATGTGGTAAAATTTATTTAAATTTATTTATGCAACTCTTTTATGATTAATTGCACCGAATAAAAATGGAGTAAATGATTTTTATTAATCAATTGTGTTTTCTCTTGATGGAGTATGCTTAGTAAATTGCTTTTGATACTTCGTGCTCGCGATTAACAGTGGATGTTTTCAAAATCTAATTTAGGCAATGATTAGAATCACAATTTCCTTTGATTGGAGTTATATTGTCTAGAATTGCATGATAAAAATTTTTATTGAATCACATAAATTTTGGTGAATGGTGGAATCCTGATCCCCGGTAAAAATTCTCTCCCATATTTTGTTAATATTGTGCATATAAAATTATTTATTTATTTTTATTAAGTCTAAAAAAAACAATTATCCTTCACAAATCCGAGAGTTTGAACCTTCACTACTACAACCCCCATTAAATCGTAAATCAGTAGACAAAGTCTAGCAAACTTCACAAATCTGGAACATTTACACTCAGTTAGCTAAGAAGCCTGGATTAATATAAACACCTCTCAAGAACAATCCATACAAATCAAAGAAGAGTTTAAATATCTATCTTGAGGAATCACGAAGAAAACTTTATGATTTCTATCTATCTAGTTCCTGATTTAAGACTAAGAAAACCTCAAATATAAATAAGAACAAGATATGGATTTAAGAACTATCAGGTAAACGATAATTCATGAATACCTAAGTAAAGTCTTCAAATTTGTAACCTAGAATACATTTCCATGAAGAACCTAGGTTATATAGGATGACTCTAGCTTAAAAACTAGGACCAAATAGTGCCAAAGATTAAGAAATCATGTTGAAAGAGTCTCTCTACTTATAGATTTTTAAGGCTCCATGTAGCTTTCAATTAAAGGTAAGGTTGCTTGGAATTAAGCACCCACTTTCTCAGTTCAGATGAAATTCTTATTAGGAATTCAAGTAAGCATGTGAGATGTATGCCTTGAAGTTACAAAAAAAAATATACATTACGGTCCATGGTTCTGGACCTTGCATAATGAGGGTTCGTAACGGTTAAGTAGTCTTTGAGCTTGCGATCACATAGCGGCGTTTAATAATACTCAAGACTAGACAACGATCCACAAGCAAAAATTGATTTTGTGAATAAATATGTCTTAGAAGTATATGCGAGAATTATGGAAAAGCGAACATAGTCTTATAGAATAGTTCGAGTACTTCTGCTAATACTGGAAATGGACAGGTTTGCAAACCCGGTTTCAAAACCTTTGACAGTTTTCTAGGTCGGGGCAAAAGTTGGTAGTTCGCGAAAGTCATGCCACAAGGGTTTGCAAATCTATTTTACAAAAAATTGTAGTTCGATAAAGTTAGATGTTACGGGTTCGCAAACCGGGTTAGTGAACCTACCTCGTTATAGAAATCATATGTATAAAGGGTTCGCAAACCGGATTTGCAAACTTATATAATTCATGGAAATTAGACTAACTTTAGTAAAACATACAAGTATGTATACCTAGCACTAAGCAGTTATTTTTCTCGCATATTTAACCAGAAACATTCCTAATATCCATCGATAGTATGCATTGTTGCTTGGGAAATTTCCAAATGATCAACTTGAAACAAAAATAGCATGTGGACAATAAATTATACTAAGATTGCTAAGGATCTACGAATACCCATTGCTTGAATCATATTTCAATAGTTTAACCAAGACAAGATTGAACTCGATTTTTTTTTTTGCAATATTAAATCAATCAAAATCATATGACATAGTCTCATAAGATTGAATGGTAAATGACGTGAGTAAATATGATAGTCTAGTCTTCACATACCCATATGTTGATGAAGTTCTCGCAAATGTCTTCATTTATTCTTTAGTCTTCAATATTTGAGGGTTATTAAGTGATGACTGTCACTCAACTACCATACTCTGATCTTATTCCGAGACCTGATTAATATGTAGACCAAAAATCAAGATATAGTTTTTTGCAACTAAATTTGTAACAAGCTTGAGATAGAAAAACTGGCAAGTTCGACCGAGCAGTACTTTAACAATCTCTCCATTTGTCAGTTTTATTGAAAAAACTATTAATCACACTGCCCCCCCCCCCCCCCCCCCCCCCCCCCCCCCGCTTTATGCACTCCCTGGCAGTCACTTATTTCGATGCAGTTAAGAAGCAAATCCCTGACCAATTTACTTTATCTGCAAGAGACTCCATTATTTGGCAACACAATCAGATCAAAATGCTCAAGATTACCTTTTGGCTGTTCCAATCAGTGGTTTAGATCAGTTCCTGGGTCCCAGACAGTTTAGATCCGTAGTTAGCTATCGCCTTGGTATCCCTCTATTTGTTGAGGATGGTTTTTGCTCTTATTGCAATAGGCCTTTGGATATATTTGGTGATCACGGGCTTCACTGTGCTAATGATGTTAGACTAAAGTTTCTCCATGACTTAGTACGTGATGTAACTGCGAATATTTGTTTCAAAGTCGGTGTCCCTGCACGCAAGGAGGTTGTTTTGGGTCTTGTATCATATAATAACAAGGATTTACGTCCAGCACATATCCTTGTTCTCAACTGGGAAAATGGCCAAGATGTGTGTATGGATGTCACAGGAGTTTCACCCTTTACTGGAAATAATGTTCTTTCTTTCGTCCCAAGCCAGGCTATCTCTAAAGCAATTTCGCGCAAGCGTTCGAAATATTTGAATGAGTGTACTTCGCATGGTTATGGTTTGGGTGTGTTAGCTTTTACTACATTAGGGGAACTTAGTGAACATTTTATATGTTTTTTCAAGCGTCTGAAGAATTGTTTAGTTAGCCATGACGTTGGTAGTGGTTTAGGTAGTTTTATTTTTCACAGAATGGGTGTTACCATTCAAAAAAGAGTTGGTGCTCAGCTTGTTGCTCGGATACCAACTAAAAACTATGTAATCGTTTAATTTCGTATTAATAAAAAAAACAAAACAAAAAAAAATATTGATTAAATAAAATAAACCTTTCAGCTCAATACCCATCATGCTTGATTTATTGAATCTTCAAGCCAGAACTCTTTGTACTTCAAGTTATTTTATGATTCTACATATAATCGTGTCAGCACCTTTGTTGTTGAAGACACTTTCCCAATTAAGGACTAAGTTCTTTTCTTTATAATGTTCTAGAACTAGTGTAAGGTGGTGCAAGCATTCATCGAAAGAAGATCCAAAAACCGAAAAATCGTCCATAAAGACCTCGAGAAATCGCTCAACCATGTCCGAGAAGATACTTAGCATGCAATATTGGAATGTTGTGGGTGCATTGCACAACCCAAAAGTCATACGCCTGTAAGCAAAAGTACCAAATGGACATGTGAAGGTTGTTTTCTCTTGGTCCTCCGGTGCTATAGGGATTTAGTTATAACCAGAATATCCATCTAGGAAACAATAATGGATGTGGCCAGCTAATCTTTCTAACATCTGGTCAATGAATGGTAAAGAAAAGTGGTATTTCCTGGAGGCTGAGTTCAGCTTATGGTAGTCTATACAAACTCTCCACCCGGTGGTAACACGGGTATGGATAAATTCATTATTCTCATTGGAAACTACTGTAGTCCCAGACTTTTTTGGGACAACCTGGACAAGACTGACCCATTTACTATCAGATATGGGGTATATGATACCCGCATCTAACAACTTGAGCACCTCAGTGCGGACAACTTCTTTCATATTAGGATTCAAACGTCTCTGCATTTCTCTTGAGGTTTTGTAACCTTCTTCTAGGTAGATGTGGTGCATACAATCTGCAGAAATAATTCCTTTCAAGTCTGTTATGGTCCACCCTATTGCAGTCTTGTGCTCTCGGAGAACACTAACTAGTCTACTTTCCTGATCGGGCTCTAAGTAAGAGGCAATTATGGCAGGAAGAGTATTTTCATTACCAAGAAATGCATATTTCTATGTATCTGGTAGCGGCTTTAATTCAAGGGTGGGTGCCTTAAATTATGATGGGAGGGGTTTATCTATGGTCGGTGGAAGAGGTTCTGGTTTAGGTTTCCATTTTCTATAATTCATTACTGCCGCGGAATCTAATAAAGCATTAACCTCTTCAAAATATTTATCCTCATCATAATAGGCTCCAAAGTGGGCCAAACACGCCTCTAAAGGATCGCTAACACTATTAGTGGTAAAGGTATTCTCAACTAGAGAATCAATCATGCATATGGACTCATAGTGTTCAGGGTCCGGTGGGGCTTGTAACGCCTTAAAAACGTTCACCGAGATTTTCTGATTCCTAAAGGAAAATTCTACTAGGCCAGGTTGATAATGTATGACTGCATTTGTAGTGGCTAAAAACGTACGGCCTATGATTTTTGAGATATTTATATATTGACTAGAGACAGGTTGGGTATCTAAAATCACAAAGTCAACTGGATAGATAAAGTTTTCTACTTGAACCAAAACGTCTTAAATAATTCCACGTGGGATTTTGACTGACCTATCGGTTAACTGTAGTGTTATCCTAGTTTGTTTCATCTCCCCTAGTCCAAGTTGTTCATATACCGAGAAAGGTAAAGATTCACACTCTCCCCAAGATCTAATAGAGCATTTTCTATGGTTTGTTTACCTAGACAGTAGGACAACCAGGATCTTTAAATTTGACTGCGCACTTTTGTGAGATTATAGAAATAACTTTTTGGGTCAAAAATGCCTTTTTATGGACACTCGCGGCTCTCTTGACAGTGCACATCTCTTTTACGAACTTGGTCATAGCCGGTACATGTTTTATTGCATATAACAAGGGCAGGTTGACCTTAACTTGCTTAAAGATGTCTAGGATTTCAGCATATGTAATAGGCTTTTTGTTAGCGAGTCCTTGAGGAAATGGTGCAGGTGGTATGCACACTCTCTCAGGGATATCTTCCTCACTTGGAATCTTAGCACTCTCAGGCCCATGAGGGTCTTTAGACAAAGTTTGGTCAAATTCTGTCTCTTTTTCAGTTGGACTACTATCCTTAGGTGATTCTACCGAGTTCTCTAGAGTTTTACCATTCCTAAGGGTGATAACTGCTTTGATATATTCATAGTGGTTAGAACTACCTGACATATTACCCTGGCTAACTCCTTTAGGATTTGGAGTGGTTTGGATAGGAAATGTCCCGTTCTCCCTATCATTTAACCTGTTTGAATGTTGACTTATTTGAGTCTCTAAGTTGGCAATAGCCCGGTCACTGTTTTGTTGGTTACGCTGACTCGTCAGGACAAAGTCATCGAGCTTCTGACTTAAATGGTTGATATTTTGGGTAGTCTGGGAATTGTTTATGGCATTACCCTCAATTAAGAGTCTTATACTTTCCTTTAGAGATGACACCCTTTTGTCAACTGGGCTCGGTTCTTGAACTTGAGCTTGGTTTCTAGAAAAACCTGGTGGTGGGTTGCTAGATGAGCCACCCTGATGGGTACCTTTTGACCACGAGAAATTCGGGTTATGTCTCCAACCAGGGTTATATGTATTAGAGTATGGGTCAAACTTGGGTCGAACCTCATATTTAGAGTTCATACCACCATGTAGGAAACTAACCTGGTCATGGGTAGTTTCACTAGGGTAAAACAGTGGACAGTGCCTCTAGACGCCTAAGGATATCAGACCCATTATAAACTCTATTGACCGTATGGATAGGGTTCCTAGTTATTTCGGGCTCCCTCATTGAAGCCCATTGACGAGTCTTTTCAGCTAACTCTATGAAATCGTCAAAACAATCATTTGGGTCTTGATGGGTAAATTCTCCACTACTCATTGTTTCTACCTGCATTCGGGTTTCACTATCAAGGCCCTCATATAAGATTTGGGTCATGTGGGCTTTCTCAAAGCCATGATGTGGGCATTGGTATAACAACTCATTAAACCTTTCTACATAATCGTGTAGGTTTTCACCTAATTTCTTATTAAAGGTTTGGATAGACTATCGAACAGCAGCAGTCTTATGGTGTGGGTATAATTTCTTAACGAAAACCTCTACAAGTCCATCCCGGGTAGTGATTTTTTTAGAAGGAATGATATGATACCACTCACCGGCCCTCTCTACAAGAGAGAAAGGGAACATACGCAACCTAAGAACGTCTTTGGTGACATTTGGATAACTCATGGTGTCACAAATCATCTCAAAGTATCGAATGTGGGTATACGGGTTCTCATTCTCTATCCCCCTAAACTTACGTAGCATGGAAAATGTCCCAGGTTTAATATCAAACTTAATAGTAGTGGCCGGTAAAACAAGCCCAGGTTCACGTATCACTTTAGACGGGTTCAAGCGGTCCCTAAGGGTTTTTACTGGGACCTCAGCCTCCTTTTCATCATTTTCATTAACCATTTCCGCAAAAATAGAAGTACTGCCTAAATCGGTGTAACAGGTCGGTGTCAAATTAAAAAGGTCGTTCTCCTCAAGTCTTTCTCCTACCCGTTTCCAAAGTCGCATACACAAGCAAGAATACTAGTGAAGCAAGAAAATCTTGCACATGCAAATGCAGGAAATTAGGTAAGCTTGGGATACCTTAGCAAAATATACCTAAATATACGAGGCTGAGGCTTGTGGAATTTCGGCTGGTAACTCCCAAATGGCCCAAGCGCGGGTTCAGCGTACTTTACCACAGTTTTCCTAAATTCGGTAATCTGACGATGCAATTGGTGTGTGCAACGTGTATTCTTTTGATTTTTTTTAAATAAATATATACAAAAGGAAATAAATAAAAAAAATAGGGTTTTGTTACTTATCTCTTTTGGTAGGCAACTCCACAATAAATGTATAATATTACCTGCACAATAAAAACAAGAAAATACCCAAGTAAAATCAAAGAAAATAAACTAAAAATAAAATAAACTAATAGAAAAAAAATCTAAAACCTAACCTAAGGGCAATTCGGCGTCGGCAGCGCCAAAAGCTGATGTAGTTTTTACAAGTGGTAAAAAAGATTCGTTGCTCGGACTTTTATGAAGATTTGGTTTTGATTATAAGAAGAAAAAAATATACTAAGACAAGCTAATTAAAATTGATTTTTGTTATCAAAGAGAGATGAGTCTAGGGCTTTGGATTCCACTACTTCTAATGTTGGTAAACTGAATAATTAAAACTTGTACATAATACTCCTAATTTACTCAAAACAATTCGAACTCAATCTTATGCTTTGGAAGATATAAAGTTATAAGCTCTTTTTTTACGACTCTCGCCACTATTCTAAGGCCTAATTTTCCTTCGCTTATAAAAGATCGGAAGCTCAAACTACCCAAAACAGTTTTTACGAAGCATACAAAGAAGAGAAATTTTTTAGACAATTGTGTTTATGGGTAAAAATTGTTTCTGCTGGTTTTGGCCAATTTGAGTGTGTGGTTGATAAACGAGCCTAAACCTTAAACAAATGCACTGCATGGGAGTACTTTAGATTCGAGAGATCAATCTGTACAATCCTGGCCTAAACCAAGAAATGGTCATTCCAGGCTTACTTCGGTCACAAAGTGAAGGAGAAGGGTTGGTCTTAGGGAGGGAAGCGAAGAAGGTGTTGACACCAGAATGGTTAATTCAGAAGGTGTGGTTATTTTATGACTTGTATCAGAATTTGGAACTGGCTTGCGGAATGTAAGCTATCAGTTCTTTGGTGTTATTTGGATATTGTGTTGTTGTTAACCAAAAACTTGTTTTTGGTTGAAATAGGTAGAACCTATTTATACAAGTCATATTGAACACACCCTGATCTCATAGAAACTGGGAATGATTGAGTGATGGAGAAGTGGGGTAATGTGTAAATGCCAGAGACCACGTTCCCACTATGAAGGAGACGGGTTAGTTTACACCCACTACTTCTTGCCGCCACTAACTTCCCTACTTTCTGAAACTTTCTTGTAATGGGCGTGTTGCACGCTGTAAACCGCCAGACCAATACCCTGATGAGCATCCCCCATTTTGTGACATGTTTGATGTCTCGAGTGTTTTCGTGGAAAACGTGTAGCAGTTTGCTATGTGTGGCAAGTCAAAGTCAGAAGACTTTCCGTAGGAAGATAGCACGTGATGCTATTTAGGCTTGCCTTGGCTGGTCGCCTAAGACTTGCCACAGGCCTGTCAATTCGGTGGCGAATTTGGACGGCTGAGATTGTAACTCATGAGAAACAGTGGCCATTGATTATGGCCACATTCTGTTGGCATCTTTTAATAGCATAGTGGAGCCTATTGGCACCTGCCAGTGACATGGTGGCGTGGCCAAAGCTAGGATTTGGCGTCGTGGCCAAAATTAAGGCTTGGCGGCATGGCCAAGATAGTATTTGGTACCGTGGCCAAAATTAGGGCTTGGCGGCATGGCCAAGCTAGAATTTGGCGTTGTGGCCAAAATTAGGGCTTGACGGCATGGCCAAGCTAGAATTTGGCGTCGTGGCCAAAATTAGGGCTTGGCGGCATGGACAAACTAGAATTTGTCGTGGTGGCCAAAATTAGGGATTGACGGTATGGCCAAGCTAGAATTTGGCGCATATTGGTGTTAAACCCAAATATGGCTTCGGCAACATTGGCTCCAGTTGCCATATCAAACTTAATGCCCTAGGGAGCATTACTTGGCTTGGTTGGCGTGGCAACCTTATCTAAGTTAGGGTTTTGCCGAAACCCTAATTTGCGCGTGTGGGATGTGACCGCGGCACGATGACATTTTTTGTGCAAACGGCGCCATAGCCACGCCAGAGGAATTATGGTGAAGCCAAAACGTGGGGATGGTCACATGAGCAAGGGTGGCTATGAGTGACCATAGCATGGCGCCATTTTTAGGGTTTCCCGGTCCCACATGGCTCATGGCATGTTGTGGGGCCCAAAATGGTGTAATTTGGGCCACGACCAAAGTTAGGGTTTCAACTAATGCCACTAAAGGAAATCGTAAACTAGTTGGGAAACCTTGACCAAACTCTGTTATAGCGTTGGCCACGAACAGAAAGTGGGTTAGCACGTAGGCGCGCTATTTATGGCACGTTCGGCATGCTGCTGTGGCAAAGTGGCACATTTGGCATGTTTGGCATGCACGTTTAGTGCATTGACGCGGCATGGCATGTTTGGCATGACATTAGAATGCGTAGCGGGATGGCACGTTTTGCATACACGTTTGGCATGCCATTGGCATGTCGGCGCGGTTTTGGAAAGCCAATTTGTCATTGTGACCATCTGGCGTAATTTTGCCTCTTTTAATATTGTGCCAAGTTTAGAACGACCTGATTGGTCGATAAAAAGAGGGGTCGGACAAGCATGGGCGTGGCCAGACTTCCAGGTGCACGTAGCGGATTTAAAGCGACCTGATTGGTCGACAGGAAATAGGGTCGATCGGGCAACATGAGATGTGGCCATTTGCAAGTGGTGTCGGCTGTCCTATGGCATGGCCACACCTCCCTTTGCTGCTGCTCCTATTCCGTGGCTCTTTTTATTCCTTGTTTTCTGATTTTGGGTAGGATTTTGCACCTACTAATCCATGGCGGATTAATTGCCTAGTTTACCTAAGCTTAATTTCGACCGGCGGGTCTGATATACTGCGCAGCGCACAAAACCCTAATTTTTGCAAATTAGTCAGGGTAATATCTGAATCTTGTGAATTATCATAAAATTGATTGAATTCCATGTGTTGACGCAGAGTTCTTTAAGTTTATTTCCAGAGAGCAGTATGATTTCCGATTGGGTGTTTTTATGCAAGGACCTTAACCTTGATACTTGGAAATTCGTTCTATTCTGCTGCGAGTGAACACAAATTGTCATGCCATATCAATATTAAGGGTTCAGCCGGGGAACATAGCATAGGAAAAATACTTGGCAGGCTCCGACATTAGTGAGTAATGCAGCTAGGAGCTTATATACTCATTAGGCTCTATACTAGTGAAAAAATCATATAGGGGCTTGAGTTTCAATATAATATGAAGAGAGACATAGACACTCATCAGATTTTAATATATTCTCCAAATTCCCTGCGGAATATAGACATATCAATGTCTATTACATCTGATGTCGGGTCAGGTAGATAGACTTTTACAGTTTTCACCCTATACTAAAAACCACCATCAACATTAAGTCCCCTGCTTAGCACGTAACAGTGGCATTGTTGCATGGTAAGCATGAGATGGTGACAGTCAAGGATAACAAATCGAAAGCGTAGGACATGAAGAGGTTACCGGGGAAAAAAATCTGACTGACCTTCGGCAAGAGGCATGAACAGTCCGTGATCTTTGTGTCAACGCGCATCTGGCTTGGCCACGGAGTACTGGTGTTATAGAGTGTTGGCACTTGGCATACCTCTGGCTTTGTTACGCCACTGGCGCTTGGAGTACTTCTGTCTTGACCACAGGGTGTTGATGTTATGGAGCGTTGGCGTACTTCTAGTTTGGCCACAGGATGCTGGTGCTGTGGAGCGTTACAAGTCTGAGTGGCTGGTGATCTTGGCATGCTGCTAGTTAGGTCGTGGAGTGGCAATCTTCGTGGCTGCTTGTTCGGCTATGGAGCGGTGATCTTGGCGCGCTGCTAGTTAGGTCGTGGAGCGACGATCTTCGTGCGCTAATTTTTCAGCTATGGAGCGATGATCTCGGCGCGCTTCTTGTTCGTCTATGTAGCATGAGTGTGGTGCGCCCAGTCATCTGTTCCCGTACATGGAGCAAGAAGGAATCCTTCTTATGTTCAAACTCTAGAAACTCCGTTCGTATGAAAAGGGGTATCGACCCTCTTCTGTTTTTGTTGCTCGTCCGGATCCGTGCTTTTGTCTGCAGCGTCTGGCTTCTCTTAGTCATTTGTTAGCGGTGGTAGAGCGATCATTAACGGAAACAAAGCAATCTTCAATAGTTGTAATCAGCAGCAAGGCGAGCCAGGAGAACTCAAGGTAGGTGTTCTCTCCTATTTTCCGCATGTAGCCACCCAACAGTACCATCGATCTTCTCCAAAATGTGTAATAAGTTTCTGACTCCAGAAGAATGAGTATCTAACCTCTCTAGTGGATTTCAAAATTTACCATACTCCATTGCAATCTTGGGATGGATGGATGAAATATATGCTCGGCAATGATCATGTCAGGGATAATCTTGGAGATTGTGGTTGTGTTGTTGGTTCATCCTTGACTTTAGGTTATTTGGTGCCTGGACTTTCTGATTGCGATGATGATCTGTTGTGGATGCTTGTATGGTCGAAATATTCCGGAGCCATTGGGTGAAATAGATTAGTTGAGAGGGTTTTCGATGTGCCGCTATCAAGTCTTCAAGGACTTCGTTCCAAGCGACATCCTTTGAACCATCTTCTGAATCTTGGACTATTGTATGGAATGGGATGCGATGAGCAGTCCCCATTTATACTTCTGTTAGATCCGATGGCGTGGCCGGATATGTGAATGTATCTCTGTGGCGTGCTTTTGGAGTCTTTGATGCACGTACACGGCTTCATGTTGAGAAATTCCTGCGGCTCGTAAAGTTTCGACAGTGATGATGTTGAAATCAGAAATAACCTGGCTGAGGGAAGTGAAGGCATCCCATGATGGTAGTCTTCATGTGTAATTATCCTGAGCCTCTTTTCTCGCGGAAGATGTGCTTCTACTACATTCACTGGTAAGGTGGTGACTGCGTTTAAACTTCTAAACCTGAAGGAGGCTTCAGTCCCCAAGTGTAGCCTACTTTAATTGCATCGCTTTGAATCCACGCATATGGGATTTGATACAAGCTTGTTGTACCCTCCTGGATGTGATGCGGGGATGCTTGGAACATCACATGGACGAAACATTCTGGATAACGAAGAGGTAGAAGTGAGAGAGTAATGTCGTTAATCGTGGCTCCCTCTGTCTTTTCAAGAAAAATGTTTCAGCCGCTTCTCTGGGGTTATCTCATGAATGCTTGATTGTTTTCGGGGATGGACCGCGATGAGCAGTCCCCAGTTGCACCTCTCTTCGGTTACTGAAGTTGTTTTCTCTGAGTAGGCTTGGGATCCGTCGTAGGCCTCGTAAATTTTTGCAGGCTCCTTCTAGACGGAGAGGTGATGATATCCTTACGTTACACCTTTGAAGAGTAGATGACCTTGTCGTGTCTATGACTTTTGGGTTGATGATAGGATCCGGGAAGAACCCTATATGTGATAACCGCAATCGCACGGTGTCTAACTAGTAGACAGAGGCAAGTACGGGTCGTTCCCACGAGGAGCGGTGGAAATACTCTAATCAATATCTCTAATCGTTTAACTAATAAAGATGTTTTTGGTTTTTTTAGAAAATAATAAAAACGAAGAAAATAAAGTAAACTAATTGAATGAATCCAAAGGAAATATTCGTAACCAGGGTTTATAGTATCCACCACAACTTTTATTCAGTTACCGAAATGAAACATAATCCATGAATTATTTATTGTTCGTTCTATTGACATCACTTATTATATGTATTAGCATCGCAAATATCACTGGTATACCCTAAGCATGGCACATCAAAAGACTAAATCTAAGCATGAACCATCAGATTGCATCAGCGAGAAATTTATACGAAACTAAAATATTGATTCACAAATAATTTATGGCTCTTCTAAGCATAACTCATCAAAGATATTAACCCAAGCATGGAATTATCAAATAATGATATAAAAAAATGTATTTATGAACCTAACAGTTATGCACAAAGGTTGTACAAAACCGGTGATGCAACAACTCATTTTTATCATTAAATCAATAAATAAAATCATGGGATTAATTTATTCAAATCAAAATAGTCTTTGTCAAATAACTCAATTCAATTGACCTATACTTAATGTGGTTTCAATATAAACCCTAGTTATGAAAATCTAGCAAGAAATGATCATGGTTTCTTAAAACCCTTCAAAAATAATAACAAAAGAGGAAAGATTAAACCGATGGTGTCGTCTTCTTCCCTTGTTCTTGAGCTCTCAAACACGTCGCCGCCTCTTTTTCTCTTCTCCGGTTTCTGTTCGGCGTATAGCCTCCCAAAACTCCAGCCGTCCTCCCTCCTTATAACCTTCCTTTTATTTTATTTCATTAATCAAAGAATCAAAATTAATTATTCTATGAAAATATCTTGCATGCAAGTTGATGTCGTCATCAATATCTTTCCCCAAATAGTATTGCCACCTCGTTCTTCCAATGAAATAATAATCTCTCCTTATTTCCAAAATCTCCCAAATGAATAAAGAGTTACTTTATTTCCAAAATATCTCACGTGTAAATATTCCTCAATTAATTCTTCACATGGCAAATAAATTATCTTTCCCGGTGGAATATATTTGTAATAAAGTAAGAAAGATAAAATACTCCCATTTTCAGTTTGCATGTGTGATAGCACATTTTTGTGTCTGATTTATCTCGATTCTATATATTGTTATGGCTCATTTTTGTACTTATTATGGTGTTTTATTTATTTGTAGGTATTTTTGGCCAATAAACATTTTTGGAAAAAATTGGCTCGAAAAGTTGTCGGAAAGCACCCGGAGGACATTTGTTATTCGGACTCTCACTTTGGATAAGGGGTAACCTAATTACTAAGGGGCGACCCATTTCCAGGCAGTTGCTAATCGCACCCTACTCTGGATAAGGGGCAACCATCTTCAACATTTCAAAAACCAGGTTTTGGCGGGAAAATAGGTGCAGTGAAGAACAGTTTTGGCAATCGTGATTTGGAGGAGTTTGAAGTCGATTAAACCTCTGATTTTCATAGGATAGACTCCTTATGGGTCTAGGAATCTGATATGGGTGTTGAAATCGATTAGACTGGGCTCAATCGACGGATTTTTATCACAATAGAAAATATGGAAAGTCACGTGTGTGACCTGTTTTAGGGAATTTTAGAGAGATTAAAGTGTTGTAAACCTTCCCAAAGATTTGTATCTATCTAAGGAAGAGTTTAGAATAAAAAGGAAAGCTCAGAAACGCGTAGAAATTCTAAAACAAGAAATTGCCGCAACTTTGTCGTGAAGAGAAGGAAAGATATTTTGGAAGATTTGGGAGAGATTTAATCGGTATTTTTGATATAAATAGATTGCTTGGGTCATATAGAAGGGGTGTCGAGAGTTTGGGGACCTGAGGAGAGCCAGAGAAGAAGAAATCAGAGTTTTATCAAACTCTGTTTCTGTTGCTGCTGCTGCTGAAGAGGAAGAACGCGAAGAACATTGACGCACGAGAAACTGTCGCAGAACAGTGTCGTTGTTTAACAACTGAAGAACATTAAGCTGTGCAGGACAGTCGTATTCTAGGGTCTTAAATTTCTGATCCTGTAACAGTTGATTAGTAATGTATATCTTCAGTATTGCAACACCAACTGTAACGGTGACTTCTGTAACATCGATACACCTTTGCAGATCTGCTGTTTTATATATTCTCTTCAATAAAATCAACTTTTGAGCAACAAACACATATTTTGAGACCATGATTAATACGAGGATCTAAACCCCAACACTGGGATGACGGAGGAAGCCATATTTCATGCATGTGGTAATTATATTTAATTCTTTCATGACTTTTTGCAAGGATTATTAATTGTTTTATGGTTTTTATTGAACGGTTGTGATTTCAATTGATGGGTTATACTTAGGTTAAATCTTTTGATATCCCATGCTTTAGGTTTACAGTCGTTGCTTTTAAAAAATCTACCTTGGCAAAGAAACAGAGTCAATATTCTATTTGAGCTATAATTGTCTAGAATCACTATATGAATCGCATGAATGGATTTATTGGTGGAATCATGAGTCCCAGTCTCTTGTAACATCAAGTGAAACCAAAATTAAGTCTGAATTCAAATCTTTACAAGTCTTTGAACGAACTTCTACTTATCACTTTTAAAACTACATCAATTTTTGGCTCCGCTGCTGATAATTATCTTTCCCGGTGGAATATATTTGTAATAAAGTAAGAAAGATAAAATACTCCCATTTTCAGTTTGCATGTGCCAACCCCACTTTGATTTCAATTCATTTGGTGCGTTTGTGCCTCGCCTATGAAACAATTTTATGCTGCCGATATATATGGAGATACCAGGCCAGCTACATTTTGTCATTTTTTTCATTGTGGTTACTGATATATGGAAATACCAGGCCAACTTCATTTCATCATTGTGGTTGCTGATATATGGAAATACCAGGCCAACCCCATTTCATAATTGTGGTTGCTGATACATGGAAATACCAGGCCAACCCGGCTGCTGATACATGGAAATACCAGGCCATCATAATAAGTGCTGCTGATATATAGAAATACCAGGCCATCATAATTGATCATTGTGGTTGCTGATACATGGAATTACCAGGACAAACACATTTCATCATTGTGGTTGCTGATATATGGAAGTACCAGGCCAACCACATTTTTCCATTTTCGTCGCAAACACCATTAAGTCTCACATTTTGCTGTTTATTAGTTGGATGATCGAATTCACTTGTACTTTCTACAAAAGCACTAAAATAGTATTAGTAACTAAAATATTGTATCATATCTAATATAAATATGGGTATAAAATGTAGCATATACATGCTTATCAACACCCCCACACTTATATTTTGCTAGTCCTCGAACAAAACAGAGATATTATGCAATTGATTTTTATTTATTTTATTTTATTTTAATTCTAAGAAAAGTGAAAACCTGCAAAAATATGGATAATTACCCACTCCCCCACACTTAAACATTATATTGTCCTCAATGTAATTGAGTCATCCAACGTAGAAATTAAGATGGGAAATACAAAAATAAACAATAAAAATAAGAGATAGAGTAGAGGGAACAAATCTGATGGGTTGACTCCCATGAAGCGAAATGTATTTGTTTCCCAACTTGCCAATAGCATGTAGTCTCAAACAAGGTGAGGTTGGTACCCCAAAGTAGACATCCAATCATATATATAGAGTCTAAAAAGTTGAGGATCATCCCAACTAATCCGGTCAGCTGAAAATATGCACCTGCAAATACTATAAACCTCCAGAAACATGTTTAAATTCATTCCCACTAGAAAATTGTAAATGCAAATTACATCACTCCCATAAGCAACAGGTTCAGATTGTTTGACAATTTCTATTCGCAGAGCACTCTCTAAATCAGCTGAAATGATTTCTGCAACTAATATTGGTTCAAATTCATCCGCGGAACAATAGCTCAATGGAGCAATAATGTCACGACTCATAGACCCATTATCATCTAAAACGGTTTCATTATCAATATCATCAAGACAAAAAAATTCAGAACTTAATGACTTAAGGGTTAAGGTCAGAGCTTTCTCGTTTAATAGAACTAGTCGAGACTCTGACAAAATTAGAGGTTCTAGTTTGGGTTTTCATTTATTAGTGTCTAGAAGTGTTGTGGAGTCTAATAAGGCATTGACTTCACATATAACACTATCATCATCAAAACCATACCCAAAATGAGCTAAGCAAACCTTTAGTGGATCTTCCAAGTGGCTCTTGAAAAGCTTTGCGAGTGCATCTTTTCGCTGGTAGAACTTCAAACTAAGGTACCTGGAAAATTCCAAGCGAAATGCGTAAAAAGAATTAAAAGAAAACTAAAAATAAATTATGTACAGAAAAAAAAACAAAAAAAAAACTATGTACAAGATATCAATCAGAGAGTATTATGCAACACTCCCCGACAGCGGCGCCAAAAATTGATAGGATCTGGGAAGAACCCTATATGTGATAACCGCAATCGCACGGTGTCTAACTAGTAGACAGAGGAAAGTACGGGTCGTTCCCACGAGGAGCGGTGGAAATACTCTACTCAATATATCTAATCGTTTAACCAATAAAGATGTTTTTGTTTTTTTTAGAAAATAATAAAAACGAAGAAAATAAAGTAAACTAATTGAATGAATCCAAAGGAAATATTCGTAACCAGGGTTTATAGTATCCACCACAACTTTTATTCAGTTACTGAAATGAAACATAATGCATGAATTATTTATTGTTCGTTCTATTGACATCACTTATTATATGTATTAGCATCGCAAATATCACTGGTATACCCTAAGCATGGCACATCAAAAGACTAAATCTAAGCATGAACCATCAGATTGCATCAGCAGAAATTTATACGAAACTAAAATATTAATTCACAAATAATTTATGGCTCTTCTAAGCATAACCCATCAAAGATATTAACCCAATCATGGAATTATCAAATAATGATATAAAAAAATGTATTTATGAACCTAACAGTTACGCACAAAGGTTATACAAAACCGGTGAAGCAACAACTCATTTTTATCATTAAATCAATAAATAAAATCATGGAATTAATTTATTCAAATCAAAATAGTCTTTGTCAAATAACTCAATTCAATTGACCTATACTTAATGTGGTTTCAATATAAACCCTAGTTATGAAAATCTAGCAAGAAATGATCATGGTTTCTTAAAACCCTTCAAAAATAATAACAAAAGAGGAAAGATTAAACCGATGGTGTCGTCTTCTTCCCTTGTTCTTGAGCTCTCAAACACGTCGTCGCCTCTTTTTCTCTTCTCCGGTTTCTGTTCGGCGTATAGCCTCCCAAAACTCCATCCGGCCTCCCTCCTTATAACCTTCCCTTTCTTTTATTTCATTAATCAAAGAATCAAAATTAATTATTCTATGAAAATATCTTGCATGCAAGTTGATGTCGTCATCAGTATCTTTCCCCAAATAGTATCGCCACCTCGTTCTTCCAATGAAATAATAATCTCTCCTTATTTCCAAAATCTCCCAAATGAAGAAAGAGTTACTTTATTTCCAAAATAATCTCACGTGTAAATATTCCTCAATTAATTCTTCACATGGAAAATAAATTATCTTTCCCGGTGGAATATATTTGTAATAAAGTAAGAAAGATAAAATACTCCCATTTTCAGTTTGCATGTGCCAACCCCACTTTGATTTCAATTCATTTGCTGCGTTTGTGCCTCGCCTATGAAACAATTTTATGCTGCCGATATATATGGAGATACCAGGCCAGCTACATTTTGTCATTTTTTTTCATTGTGGTTGCTGATATATGGAAATACCAGGCCAACTTCATTTCATCATTGTGGTTGCTGATATATGGAAATACCAGGCCAACCCCATTTCATAATTGTGGTTGTTGATACATGGAAATACCAGGACAACCCGGCTGCTGATACATGGAAATACCAGGCCATCATAATAAGTGCTGCTGATATATAGAAATACCAGGCCAGCATAATTGATCATTGTGGTTGCTGATACATGGAATTACCAGGACAACCACATTTCATTATTGTGGTTGCTGATATATGGAAGTACCATGCCAACCACATTTTTCCATTTTCGTCGCAAACACCATTAAGTCTCACATTTTGCTGTTTATTCGTTGGATGATCGAATTCACTTGTACTTTCTACAAAAGCACTAAAATAGTATTAGTAACTAAAATATTGTATCATAGCTAATATAAATATGGGTATAAAATGTAGCATATATATGCTTATCAGTTGACCGTGTCTCCTGAGCTTTGACAGTGAAGGGATTCTGTGTAGAGCCTCAGTCCCCAAGTTTGGTTTACATGTTTCTATCTTGTATTGTCGGTGAGTTGACCATGATAAATATATCATCTTGCATCCATACTGGTGACTCCATTACTTCTTCCATGTGAAACTAAAATATGGAGAAGTATGGATTACCTTTATAGTGGTTGTTGCTATGGTAAAGCTCAAGCTGGTATCAACAAACGAACATCAACAGTTCTTGGCAGCAGAAGAGACTACATTGTCGTGGGAACCAAAATAGTTTTGCTGGAATTGCATGGGCGTCCATGGATGCAAAGGGATTGGATGGATGCGTAGGCGAGTAAACTATCCACGACCACGAGCTTTGGCGAGATGGATCAAAAAGTGGCCACAACTACGAACATTAGCTGGCTGTGATCACGATCCTTGAAAGGGAGGAGTGTGGTGGCTACGGCACGATCCTTGGCAGGGAGGAGTGTGGCGGCTACGATACGATCGTTGGAAGACAGGAGTGGCGACTTCTAGAGAAAACGTTGAAGCGGCTTCTAAAGCGAAACGTTGAAGCAGAGCGGATCCTAGAGCGAAACATTGAAGCGTCTCTTGGATCGAAACGTTGAAGCAGAGCGGCTTCTGGAGTGAAACGTTGAAGAGGCTCCTTCTGAGTTTTGGCAAGAACTTCTCTCCATTAAATCGATAATGATAATGGGAAGGTTGGTTTCCTCTGGCTCCTCCAGTCTCTCGTCCTGACGAATAAGTGGTGGCAGCCCTGGTGATGATTGGAGGCGTCATGCTCGAAGAAATATCAGGAGTAGCGGCGGCTCTGGCTCTGGTAATAAGAGGCGTCACGTCAGAGACGATGCTTCCGGTGCCGCTGGTGTTGGTAGTAGAGGATGTAACGCCATGGGACGTGTTGACTGCGCTTGCGAATGGTACATTGGTGTTGGGCATTCCTTTTTTGTTCTCGTCCGATACGTCCACATACTCTATTTGCTTAGGGGTCTCTCCACAAAACTAAATATTCAGGTTGCAAATCATAGTTTATTGTGTGACGCAGTCCTGGCCGCGAGAAGTCCCAGTCATCCTTTATTTTCCTAGTAACCTCTCTATGTCGATCCGCGGCAAGGCGGAGAACCTCCAGTCCCCAGGCGTAATTCCCCTGAATCAATCTTTTCCTGGACAATGCGCTTCAGAGCGTTGCATTCGTCGGTAGGATGAGGAATAAACCTGTGATAGTGGAAATATCTTGAATCTAGCATCTCTTGATCAGTTGGTGGATACCCTACCGTGGGTAGTTGGACTACTCCCCCTCGTACCCAAATTTGCAGTAACTCTATAACTCTTCTGATAGGCAACGGGAAGCGTGGATATCTGGCTTCTCCCGCATCAGTAGTTGCTGTGGCGGAAATTCTTGTAGGCTTTGGCATGAAGCTCTCTTTGAAGGCGGAACTGACGCTTGAGCGATCATTGATTCATGAGCGGACCGTTTACTTTTACCGTATTGCTGAAAGTTGATTTCTCTTTAGGGTCCTGCGTCAGCGACGGCGACACGTGGTGGCTGAGCTGGATATTTTTCATTGGCACAGTGTTCGTTTCCATAAGCGTCTTGGTAGATTTCCCTTTCTTCAGGTGCTTCTCTTTTCAGCAAAGAAGTCGTGGTTACGGACTGTTGGACAACTCTTTGAACTTCTGCGAGGGTTTGGAGATAAATGTTTTCCAACAAGGCTTCAAAGACAGGCTCTTTACCTTTGTCTTGCAGATGTTGTGGCGCACCTATCAAGTCTCCTCCCCCGATCTTGTGAAATTTTCCTGACTCTCTGTGTTGGAAGAATCCAATTGGCCGCTTTTCTGCTGATCCTTTATGATGTAGCTACGTGCTCCGTCAGCATCCTCAGTGGTAGAGGCGCAGGCTTTAGCCAAATATTTAACATACTTAGTATTACTCTAGAAATTGGCGGGATCCTTCGGATAATCCTTTGCTGATCCTTCCCACAATCGGCTTATTATACTCTTCAGGATACGAAGCGTCTCGTTTTTCCGCATGATAATATCGAATTGGCTGGAAACCATATCCTCTAGCATTTTTGTATTGTCTTCCATGGTAGTTGGCTTCCAGCTATTCATTGCTTCTGCAAGGTTCGAATGACCCGAATACATCTGGAAAGAATCTTTGACTGAAATGGGTTTCAATTAACGATTGAATTGGGCCTAATACCAATTGAGGTGGAAATGAAATTGAGAATTTAATTTGCAACCGAGAGATTTAATCTCCCACTGTGGTCGCCAATTGTTTATGGGTAAAACCTGTTTCTGCTGGTTTTGGTCAATTTGGGTGTGTGGTTGAGAAACGAGCCTAAACCTTAAACAAATGCACTACACGGGAGTACTTTAGATTCGAGAGATCAATCTGTACAATCCTGGCCTAAACCAAGAAATGGTCGTTCCAGGCTTGCTTCGGTCACAAAGTGAAGGAGAAGGGTTGGTCTTAGGGAGGGAAGCGAAGAAGGTGTTGAGACCGGAATGGTTAATTCTGAAGGTGTGGTTATTTTATGACTTGTATCCGAATTTGAAACTGGCTTGCGGAATGTAAGCTATCAGTTCTTTGGTGTTTTCTGGATACTGTGTTGTTGTTAACCAAAAACTTGTTTTCGGTTGAAATAGGTAAAACCTATTTATACAAGTCATATTGAACACACCCTGATCTCATAGAAAGTGGGAATGATTGAGTGATGGAGAAGTGGGGTAATGTAAATGCCAGAGACCACGTTCCCACTATGAAGGAGACGGGTTAGTTTACACCCACTACTTCTTGCCTCCACTAACTTCCATGCTTTCTGACACTTTCTTGTAATGGGCGTGTTGCACGCCGCACGCTGTAAACCTCTAGACCAATACCCTAATGAGCATCCCCCATTTTGTGACATGTTTGATGTCTCGAGTGTTTTCGTGGAAAATGTGTAGCAGTTTGCTATGTGTGGCAAGTCGAAGTCAGAAGACTTGCCGCAGGAAGATAGTACGTGATGCTATTTAGGATTTCTTTGGTTGGTCAACTAAGACTTGCCACAGGCCTGTCAATTCGGTGGTGAATTTGGACGGCTGAGATTGTATCTCATGAGAAAGGGTGGCCATTGATTATGGACACATTCTGTTGGCATCTTTTAATAGCATAGTGGAGCCTATTGGCACATGCCAGTGACATGGTGGCATGGCCAAAGCTAGGATTTGGCGCCGTGGCAAAAATTAGGGCTTGGCTGCACGGCCAAGCTAGGATTTGGTGTCTTGGCCAAAATTAGGGCTTGGCGGCATGGCCAAGCTAGAATTTGGAGTTGTGGCCAAAATTAGGGCTTGACGGCATGACCAAGCTAGAATTTGGCGCCGTGGCCAAAATTAGGGCTTGGCGGCATGGCCAAGCTAGAATTTGGCGCCGCGGCCAAAAATAGGGCTTGGCGGCATGGCCAAGCTAGAATTTGGCGCCGCGGCCAAAAATAGGGCTTGGCGGCATGGCCAAGCTAGAATTTGGCGCATATTGGTGTTAGACCCAAATATGGCTTCGGCAACATTGACTCCAGTTTCCATATCAAACTTAATTCCCTAGGGAACATTACTTGGCTTGGTTGGCGTGGCAACCTTAGCTAAGTTTGGGTTTGGCCGAAACCCTAATTTGCGCGTGTGGCATGTGACCGCGGCACGGTGACGTTTTTTGTGCAAACGGCGCCATGGCCACGCCAGAGGAATTATGGTGAAGCCAAAACGTGAGGATGGTCACAGGAGAAAGGGCGGATATGAGTGGCCATAGCATGGCGCCATTTTTAGGGTTTTCCGGTCCCACATGGCTCATGGCATGTTGTGGGGCCCAAAGTGGCGTAATTTGGGCCACGACCAAAGTTAGGGTTTCAACTAATGCCACTAAAGGAAATCGTGTACTAGTTGGGAAACCTTGACCAAACTCTGTCATGGTATTGGCCACGAACAGAAAGTGGGTTAGCACGTAAGCGCGCTATCTATGGCACGTTCGGCATGCTTCTGTGGCAAAGTGGCACGTTTGGCATGTTTGGCATGCACGTTTAGTGCATTGACGCGGCATGGCATGTTTGGCATGCCATTGGCATGCAGAGCGGGATGGCACTTTTGGCATGCCATTAGCATGTCGGCGCGGTTTTGGAAAGCCAATTTGGCATTTTGACCATCTGGCGCAATTTTGCCTCTTTTAATATTGTGGCAAGTTTAAAACGACCTGATTGGTCGATAAAAAGAGGGGCCGGCCAAGCATGGGCGTGGCCACCCTTCCAGGTCCACGTAGCGGATTTAAAGCGACCTGATTGGTCGACGGGAAATAGGGTCGGTCGGGCAACATGAGATGTGGCCATTTGCAAGTGGTGACGGCTGACCTATGGCATGGACACACCTCCCTTTGTTGCTGCTCCTATTCCGTGGCTCTTTTTATTCCTTGTTTTTTGATTTTATGATTTTGCACCTACTAATCCATGGAGGATTAATTACCTAGTTTACCTAAGCTTAATTTCGATCGGCGGGTCTGATATACTGTGCAGGGCGCAAAACCCTAATTTTTGCAAATTAGTCAGGGTAATATCTGAATCTTGTGAATAATCACAAAATTGATTGAATTCCATGTGTTGACACAGAGTTCTTTAAGTTTATTACCAGAGAGCAGTATGCTTTCCGATTGAGTATTTTTATGCAAGGACCTTAACCTTGATACTTGGAAATTCGTGCTATTCTGCTGCGAGTGAACACAAATTGTCATGCCATATCAATATTAAGGGTTCAGCCGGGGAACATAGCATAGGAAAAATACTCGACAGGCTCCGACATTAGTGAGTAATGTACTTAGGAGCTTATATACTCATTAGGCTCTATACTAGTGAACAATTCATCTAGGAGCTTGAGTTTCAATATAATATGAAGAGATACATAGGCACTCATCAGATTTTGATATATTCTTCAAATTCCCTGCGGAATATAGACATACAAATGTCTAATACATCTGATGCCGGGTCAGGTAGATAGACTTTTACAGTTTTCGCTCTATACTAAAAACCACCATTAACAAATTGAAAGCACAAATATGGAGTAAATATGTCAAAGAATTTAAATACTAAATATTTTCCATTAAAAGTATTTTCCTCCAAAACCCTAGAAAAGAAACTTAGCTACTCATAGATCGAGAATTGAAGAATATTTGATTAATCAGTGTATTAAAAATAAAGATATACTGCTTACAACGATTTTTAGTCGCTAAAGGTAATCAACGATCGAAACTGTTCAGCCACTGTTGTTGCTAAAGGTCTTTCGCTACCAAATGAAGTACGATATATGCTTTCTGTTGTTGAATAACGATATTCTTCCGCGACTGTTTCTGACAGGCTATGTTCTTTGTGTTCTTCAAGTTGCAACAGTAGGTGAACTTTCTGTGTTTTCTTATTTCTCGAATTCAAGCTAACTATTCTATCTCAGGATCCCCGTTTGTCGACTCTGATTCAGACCCTCTCTATTTATACACCACAGGCTCTTCCAATCTCGAAAAGTTCTCTACTTTTCCTCCACGGCAAGCTACGGCTTTATCTTCCCTCAGAATTTATTTCTTTCCTTTGGTCTTCTGTTTATTTCCGAACTTCCACCAATTGTTTCCAAACTCTCTTCATTACTGATAGAATCAAATCCTAGGAGAATATATTCTCCCATATCACACGTAACTTCCAAAGATAACGAAAACCAAACCCGAGATGACCCACTCCCTGTTTACCTAAAATCCACGTAATCTTTCCTTTTTATTCGAGATGAATCACGTTACCGACCCTGTTTGAGCCTAACAGACTCAAACCAACCCAGGTCCATGAAGAAGTCCCATGAAATCACCGTCAAATCCAATCCAGAAACTCAGTAATACTTCTCCTCCCTGTTTTCTTCAAATCCATAATAAAGCCCAATCTTTTCGAATCGATCACATATATCAGGCTTGTTTGGTTAATTGGAGTCCAATCCAACACATTCCAGCAATTGAATCTCCCCAGAAGTCGCTCGAAAATTAAACCCTAATCTGGTTCGTTGCTGCCAAAATTTCCCGCCAAAACGGTTTCAAGCTGTGAATTCTTTGTTCTTCATACTTCGATTATCTATCCAATTTTTCACGAATCCAAGACCAATACCAGCCCTGTAGAGACAATCAGTACAAACCCAAAATGTTTCAACGATTTAGTCTCCTTCTAACACCTCCAAATCACTAACCCTAATTCTGTCGGTTTGATGGTTGCATTTCCCGCCAAAATTTGAAATTGAAATGGAGAAGATGACCTCCCCTTATCCAATAGCGGTGTCCCTTTAGCACTTTGGGGTACATTTAGCAATTCTAGGGGTGCGAATAGCAATTTGTGGGCTGTGAATAGCAGAAACTCTTCCGTATGCCATTATCAACTCTTATGGAACATTTCTGGGGGTGCTTTTAACACTTTTCTGGGTGCCTTTAGTAGTTTCTCGAGCATCCATCTCTTACCTCTCATATTCACTTGATTTCTTCAATTTTTATACATCACTAAGGTTGCCATGCTTTTCAGACATAACTCGCATCACTAAAGCCGACATGCCTTTCAGATAGAGATGAAGAAATAAAAGTAAATAATGAGAAATAAATCGCCTCCAACAGCATTTGCACATGAAATGACACTTTAGCCCTTTTTAGTGACGTTTCTTCTTCTTTTTCTCCAAAATACCTAAAACTCAAAATTAAACAAAAAATACATAATTTACAAGAAAACTTAGCAAAGAAAGCATAAACAATAGATAAATATCAAGGTGTTTTAGACACCTATCAGATTCAACACCTTGGTACGCTGATATAGTGAATTACTTGGTTACAAGGCAAGTACCTAGTACAATGTCTAATTTTCAAAAGCTTAAGCTTAAAAAGATAGCCAAGCAATATCTGTGGGATGAGCCCTACTTGTGGAAATATGGTTCCGATCAAATAATCCGTAGGTGCGTACCAAACTTTGAACTCCAGTCCATCCTTACTATTTGCCATACTTATGCATGTGGTGGTCATTTTGGTTCTAAACGTACCGCTCTCAAAGTTCTTGAGAGTGGATTTTATTGGCCCACCTTATTTAAGGATGCCTATATTTTTTTGTAAATCTTGTGATAGATGTCAACGAACGGGCAATCTAGGTGCTCGAGATCAAATGCCGCTCACACCGATTCTTGTTGTAGAAATTTTCAATGTGTGGGGAATTTTTTTTATGGGCCCTTTTGTCAATTCGGATGGAAAATTTTATATACTTCTTGTTGTGGATTATGTTTCAAAATGGGTGGGATCTAAAGCCACCCTTACTAATGATTCTCAAGTTGTTTGTGAGTTTGTGAAGGAATTTATTTTCTCTAGATATGGTACACCAAGAGTGGTTATCAGTGATGGAGGCTCGCACTTCAAGAAATACAACATAACTCACAGGGTCGGTACGCCGTATCACCCACAAACTAGTGGGCAAGCTGAAATTTCAAATCGTGAGATCAAATACATCTTGGAGAAAACTGTTAACACAACACGGAAAGATTGGAGTTATAGACTTAACGATGCACTTTGGGCGTATAGAACGGCATACAAAACACCGATTAATATGTCTCCATATCGGTTGGTTTATGTCAAAGCTTGTCAGCTTCCGGTTGAACTTGAGCACAAGGCTTATTGGGCGATAAAGATGTGCAACATGGATTATGACAATGCGGGGAAGCAAAGAAAGCTACAACTTAATGAGCTTGAGAAGATACGTAATGATGCTTACGAGAGTTCCCAGATTTACAAAGAGAAGACTAAGCTTTTCCATGACAAGATTATTTCTCGAAAGAATTTTGTTGTGGGGCAAAAAGTTCTTTTATTTTATTGTCGTCTTAAACTATTTCCTGGTAAGCTAAGGTCCAGATGGATTGGACCATATGTTGTTACTAATGTTTATCCTCATGGTGCAGTTGATATAACTAGTCTCCGAGATGGGACAACTTCCAAGGTCAACGGCCACAGATTGAAACCTTATTACGAAAGCATTGCGTATGTAGATATGGATGTGCTAGAATTTCGTGATTTACTCCCTCTGGAGGAGTAGTTTGGAGAATGCTAAGTCGGGCTGAGGACGTAAAACTAAGCGTTAAATGGGAGGCAACCCATCGATTTTGTATTTCTATCTTTATCTTATTTATTTTTCTTCGTTTTGCATATCATATTAGGATTTCCCACCTTGACTTTACTTAGGAAGAGCCAATTACATTGAGGACAATGTAAAGTTTAAGCGTGGGGGAGTGTTTGGATATTTTGCATATAGAGTTTTTCAAAAAATTTGCATAAAACCTCCAACTTGTAGAGATTTTAGAGTCAAGGCATACTTATAGGTATGTTTACATAGAGAATTCTGACCGACATAACTGAACTTGGAAGTGTTAGGGAACTACATTGGATTTTGTTAGAGTGTTAAATAATGGATTTAATCATGTCGGTGATGCAAACTAGGAGAAGGGATAAATGCATTATTAGAGTTGCTGATCAATCATTAGTGGAGACTACCTATTTTCATATCAACTGAGGCACCAGACCATATTTTTTTGTATCTGATTAAAGAGATTTCTTTTGAGTGTGTGTCACCGTACGTTAATTCCAGGTAGAATGGTGAGCTACCCAATCTCCCACCAATAGAAGCACTACTCTTTGATCTCTTGAGTGCTAATTTTGTCAATCATGGGGATGACGTCTATAGATGAAAACCACCTTCTTGTAGTTTGATTTGCAGTTAGCACCATTCTCTCTCTAGCCAACAACGGGTCCATAGAAACACCATCATCATCAACAAGCTGAGCAACATCAAAATCTATAAGGAAAGTTGAAGACGTTTGAGGTTTACAAGCAACAATACAAGGAAGTGCAAAATTTCATATCCAAGTAAAGCAACATACAATGAGCAGATTTTTATATACATGTTGAATACTTACACATAAGGGGCGAAATTCTATATCAAAATTGAAGATTTAAGTACAAGAGAGAAGAAAATCAAAAGATGAAAGTTATTGAAGTTTATGATACGAGACAATACAAGTTGTAAAGAATCAAGTGGTAAAGTACTTCACCATGGCCATTTTCATTGTTATTTTTGTATTATTTTTCTTGTCCTAAAAAAAATGAAAAAAAATGAAAAAAAAAATGAAAAAAAAAAGAAAAGAAAAATTTATTATTTTGTTTTTATTTATTTAATAAGGCCACGGGGAAGAAAAATATATAAAGAAGTTTGAGGCAACAAGGAAATTAAAGAGAAAAGAGTTACAAATTGTCGAAGTTCTACGAAGTTCAAGAGCTTATCATCAATAGTTGAAGACCGAAGACGAAGACCAAAAAGATGAAGAAGACGAGGCGAAGGAAGACGTTTCTATTGGATGTTATGAGAGTGGTTCTTTCATCATTGCAATAAGATGTGAAGGTGGTAAGTACTCTCATCCTCGAAATAATGGTTGATTTCCTTTCATAGAGATCATCAGGAAAAAAAAAGTCTTTTATTTTCCACGATTTTGTGGAGTCTCCGGAAATAATTCGGAAGGTTTCCTTCCCACCATTCAACGTGTGTAGGATTATCTCTTCATTCCTACCTGCACACATGTGAGACCTATAAAAAAGCCGTCTTATTGAGTGCAATTATCAAAACATCCTTTTAAGTTAGGCAGAAGTCAAGGAGAAATGTTTATTGATCGCTCTCGAACACGCGTTCTCTCATTATGGAGTGGTTATTTCTCACTCAACATTTAAGAATGAGAATATGTTCTTTGGTATTTCTAACTTCTTATTACTAGCATGTAGAAACTCTATGTCCTCATAGCTCTTTGGATTCTTGGGAAGCTGGAACACTTTGAAGTTAGAGTAGGTTTTGTGGGTATACCTCTCGTAAACCCTCACGAGACTATAACTCGTCCACTAGGGACACCTAGGTATTTAAAGGCATGTTGCATTAGCTAAGTGCATCTGTATCCTCGAAGACATGGAGTTGTTGTATTTTAGGTAGTTTGCTCGAGGACTAGCAAAAAGCTAAGTGTGGGGGAATTTGATAAGTGCTTAATTTACATGATTTGAGTGTCCATTCCATACTTGTTTTAGATATATTTCTTGCATTATATGTTGTATTAATCTTGTTTTCTCTTTTATTTTTTTTATTTAGGTGAATCATCTATTATTTAGGTGAATCATCTAAAAGGAGTGGAAATTGCTACAAAAGTGCTAAAGAATGGAGTTTACAAAGAGGACCAAAAGAAATGTTTTCAAATCAAAACTTTTTCACCTCTATATTGAAGAGAATTAAATTACGAAAAGAACGCAAAAATAATGAGGTCATTCCAACATCGGACGAAGAAGTTATGGGAAAAACGAGATTGGAAGATTTGAAGTTACAGAGAGAGGTTCGGCTGATAAATTCATCAGCTCGAGTCAGCCGAACCCGCAACATAAAAATCAAGTTTTTGGAAGATTTTAAGTGTAAATTTTCGGATAGAAGATGATCCAATGACCTAAGCCGAACCTACAAATGAGTTTTGAACAAAGTATCTAGGAGAGGGTTCGGTTAATAAGAGAAACCATGAAGTGAGCCGAACTTTGGAGCAAGTTTTGGACGAAAATACAAGAAGTTACACAGGAGAATGTTCGGCCGAAAGAAAGATAGCCGAACCTAGGTTCGGATGATAACTCCCTACCACTTTTGAGCCGAACCTGACACTCATCCAGAGCAAAAATAACTTGTCGGGTTCGGACGAAGAAGTCCATACACGTTTGAGCCGAACCTGACAACTTCCTGGGACACATTTGACGCGTTTTGACCCCGTTTTCGATAATACACGGGCCCGGAAGGATTTTGAAGACCTAATTTTGTGAGAATTATATAAAGACATCTCCCAAACATTAAGAAGGAATCTTTACATTACTTTACAAGCTTGGAGAGGAGAAAACAACAACAGAGGCAAAAGTTACGGTTTCGGAGCGGTTCTCATCAATCGTAACGATATCTCTTTACTTTTCTTATATGTTTAACATGGATTCTCCTACATCCATGAGTAGCTAAACCCATAATTGATTGAGGATGAATTCTAAGTTCTAGACAAGATTTGAGTTATTATATTAATCTATTTTGAAGTTCTTCATATGATAATCGCTTGATAATACGATTATGAATGTTTATGATTAATTGTTAGACTGTTTAGGTGGCCAACTGAATTGACTTATTGATTTAATCTAGTATGAAATACCATATGGTCCTAGAAATAATATATTAGAGGGAGTTTGGTCCAGTTGACCCAGTCAACTGTCTGTTTGGTCCTTTTTGGAAAAATAGATTATTGTTTGGTCCTAGAAATTATGGTTTGGTCCCAGGGTGATGTCATGGATGATGTAATTGTCATCTTGTAGTGGCAGAAATACCCTTTTAGATTAGGACCATATATATAGTCAAAAAGTAAGAGAAAATAAATCATTTTCATATTTACTTTCTCTCTCATTTTTTTTTCAGATCTGAAATATTGTTGTTCATTAATTCAGATGAACCAACAGTTCATGTCTAGAATGAACAAGGACGATGAAGATTTACAGACGACGATGAAGATTTTTGAAGATGAAGATGATGTTTGTTGCTCGTGTTGAAGATGAAGATGAAGAATGATGTTTTTGATGCTCGTGTTGATGATGAAGACATGGCTCTATCGTGTTGATGATGATGATGATGAAGACGATGATGATGATGAAGATAAAGATCTGTTGTTGTTGTTAAAGATGTAATCAAGAACTGATGCTGCTGTTTTGAAGATGAAGATGAATTTTCTTGAAGATTAATCTGCTGATGCTGTTTGAAGATGAAGATGAAGATTCTTGATGCTGCTGTTTTGAAGATGGAGATGAATTTTCTCGCTATTGCTGCTGTTTGCTGCTCGTGATGCTGTTTGAAACGATAACGATGATGATGAACACGATAACGATGGTGAAAACAAACTCTTTATTGAAGATTTGATCTGTTGAAGATGACAAAGATGATGGAAGATGATGTTGTTGCCGGTGTTTGAAGATGACGATGTTTCTGCTGCTGTTGAAGACGACGAATAAGAAGATGATGATGATGTTGTTCATTTTTACAAATGAACTCTGGTTTTGTTCATAATAGTGGAACTTTTGTTATGTGTTCATTTCAAAGAATGAACTCGTTTTTTATATAGGCTTTATTAGGTGTTCATTTGAAAAAATGAACTCTGTTTTTAGATCTTGTTTTATTAGGAGTTCATTTGAAAAAATGAACTCGGTTTTCACAGGTTTTATTAGGAGTTCATTTGAAAGAATGAACTCGGTTTTCATATAGGTTTTATTAGGAGTTCATTTGAAAATATGAACTCGATTTTCATAGGTTTTATTAGGAGTTCATTTGAAAAAATGAACTCTGATTTTTTGTTCTTAATAACAAAAATTTTATAGAATTTTAATGAAATAATGAAGTAAAAATTATTGATGGTTCATCACGCAGAATGAACTGCTACAAGAAAATAAGTAAAAATTAACGCAGAAGGGTATTTTTGTCAGTTTTATATTTTCAAATAATTATGGACCCAACAGTAAAGACATTTTTCCAAAGGACCAAACAGACATGGGACCACCTAAAAAAGGACCAAACGATATTTTCCCCTTTAATCTAATGCTAGTATTGAGTTAGGAGATAAGTAATCGTCGAATAATTCGTACACAAGTAGAAAACACGAGACCTTGCAGAGGGATTCTGTGGAGCAATTGTGTGTATAAACAACACTAAAAAGTGGACCTTGATCTAAGAGTCCAACTAGTAGGATCAACCTATAAATTCATAAAGCTTAAATCATTTGATTGGGTTACACCTTGAGTGATCTACTACTTGGAGGCTCAGTTGAATAGAATCTGGTAGTCGGGAACTTCTGTGTCCAGTGACTTAAGGGATTTAGGGGATAGCACTGATCTAGATGCTTTTCTACGGTTTGTGATAATCTGTACTAAGGATGAATGGATTAATATAATAACTTGATGACGGTTTAGTAACAAAGAAGGATTCCTCAATCAACTCTCTCTCTATTTCTTACAACTTAATCTTTCAATTTCAATTGTTTTATTTACTTTAAAATATAAAAACCAAAACCCCTGTTTGTGACCTTTTTGACAATTCCCTACTCTTCGTGGAACGATCCTTGCTTCCATTATATTACAAGTTAATTGTGTGTAAATAAGTGATTTAATTTGATTGCACTCAAGACACGCATCATTGGTTAAGCCATGGTATATATTTATGGATGCAGGCGACCAATATTATCGAATAAATTTGATTTCCTTTTTTCTCTAGTTCATTTTTTATAGAGAAAAAAAAAACTATCAAAAGATGGTTTACAGTTTTCATTCCTCTAATGATACTGTAGTCACCAAAATTGGTGTTATCGTAATCTAATTACCTTTATGGTAACTAATCACGTGCTTAGTTTACGATCAATTAATACTGGTATCTTTGTCCATTTAACAATGACCATGTGATTTGTATATGGTTTCTATTTACAAATCATCCACCAACCATAAAGTGGATTTTCCCTATGTGATGACTAAAACAACAATATTTTTTTTATTTTGTCTATACAAATTTATAATGGTATTGGTATTTCTCTATTGATCTTATGATATGAGATGTTGAGATTGGCATATTTTTTACAATTTTCCAATATAGTTTATCTAATAATGGATTTTATTCCTTACACGAAATCCTTCGTAATCTTAATTAGGATATCTTTAACCAATATCATGGTTATTTTATTTACCAAGTTTAATTAAGTTGCCTTTGAAGATACAAGACGATATAAATTATCGTCAATTTTTAGCTGGCTAGTGTAAGGACTTTTACTTATCTAAAAAAAAATAAACTTGGTAATTCTTGTTATTTTTTCTTGAAAGGTGAGAATGGAAAAACGATGATTTATGTTTCTCTTATAAGAAACCATTTATTTATCGTTTTTTGTATATGTTTCTTTATTTTTCTTCAAACTAAACATATATAAGCCAATTTCAAATACTACTGGGAATTGCTGCAATCATGAGGTAGCATTTTTAATTTTTTCCTCAGTAAAAACCTCCAAAATTCAGTTTTATTCCACTTATAGATGGAATATACCAGGACGTTAAAGATCAAAAAGACTATGCACCCTGCTTGTTAGCCAATATCATTAGTCCTTGTGGTGACTATATTGATCTTGATTTAATTTTGTTTTTGATAAAGAAATTGCCCATAATTTTACTTTAAATCACTATCTGATTGTCCCTTGAGGTCGCGGAGTTACTGGAGATTTGTTTGCACATTATCAATGTTTTTTCCTTTAACATATAAATATATTTTTCCTGAAAATAGTCCATGGCTTATGGTAAATTAATATATATGTATATGAAAACCCTAAAGTCGACATCTTGAAATTTCTTAAATAGCAACTCATATTCCGGTATTCGCCAAACCATTAAGTGCATATGAAATGGAAACACAAAATTTCTATTGGGACCGGTCCTACAAGAGATTCCCAATGAGGATCGGTCCTGCTATATAGATCCCCAATATGGATCAGTCCTTCAATTCTGTTGATTCCTTTCGAAAGTTTACTTCCTTAAACTCATGTAGTTAAACATAGTTTTCCAGGCGTGGAATCTGAAGTTCATTACACAATCTAACAAGTTAGAAAGATAGTGTCTATGTTGCATTTACAAAGTTCAAAATATAGACGTTATACTTTTAATTCAATATACTAAAGTTGTGATACAACATGTATATTCTTTATTGACACTTTCATCATAATGAAATTATCTTATATGAGAGTTTCACATATATAATATGTTATGTTTTCAATGTAAACGACTTGAAAGCAAAGTAGATAGAAATAAAACAAGTCAGTCTTTTATTACTAACCTCAAACAAAAGTATGATGTATTTGTTGATGCCTATTCATCTTCAGGTTCTTCAGAGTAACACGAGTTTTTCTCAACATTTATAGACTTACTAGTCTAACCTAGCGAAGTTGACTCAAGTAATCCAATTAAGCGACCTTGACAACCAAACTTGACATACCAACGCTTGGCGGGTTCAACCGAGCAATGCTCTAACATTTTTATCACATGTTAATGAAAACATTTAATAAATTTTATAGTTACTGTGTTATTTTATTGGTTAAGGCCATGAAAAAGAAAAAATATATAGAAGTTTCAAGCAACAAGAACTCAGAGAATATTGGGTATAAGTTGTCAAAGTTCTACAAAGTTCAGAAGTTCATCATCAATATTTGAAACCAAATACGAAGACGATTCTATTGGTCGTGAGAGTAGTGTTGAATGTAGATCGGACGATAAGGTAAGTAGGCATTCCCATCCTCGCATTATGATTGATTTTCTTTCTTACAGATCACCATAAATATGAAAATAAGTTTTAAAAGTAAAAAAAAAACAACTTTTAGTGTCACCATGTCATCTGTGTATAAAAATTATTTCTTAATTTCTAGTTACACACAAGGTGAGACCCATTTCTATAGTCTTGTATACCAACTAGTGAGGCATAAATCGAGGCAAAATGACTATTGGTTTCTCTCGAGACTGCATTTTTTTTATATGGGTAAGAATAAAGTTCTTTTGTATTTTAAATTCCTATTATTAGTATTTCTAAATTTATGTCCCGATAGCTCTTTGGATGCTTGAGACGTTGGTGATAGACTATAGCTTGGTTGAACCCACCAAGTGTTGGTATGTCAAGTTTGGTTGTCATATTTTAGTATCAAAACTCATCTAGAGTTGCTTGATTATTTACAAGAGTTAACTTCATTTAGGTTAGACTAAAAAGTCTAGGAATGTTGAGACTTACAAGTATTACTCTGAAAATATGAAGAAAGTGAAGAAGTAACGACTGCAACGAAGACATCATCCTTCCACTTGAGGTTAGTAATACTAACTTGACTTTTTTCATTCCTAATATATCTTTCAAGTCGCTTTATATTGAAAATATAACATGCAAAGTTATATTTATGATACTCTAGTGATTAGACTTGATCATAGCATTATGATCAAAGTATCAAGGAATTATATTATGAAGTATAACGCTTATCTTCTGAACTTCGTAAATACGACATCAACATAATCTACACATTTAGTTACTTGATTATGTGTGGGATATAGGTGTGATTTCATCATAGGAAACTATGTATTATTACATTGGTTTAAGGAAGTAGATGTATGAACTTGTTTCATAATCGAAAAGGAAACCATAAGTGTGTTGGTCCAGTTCATTATTGAATATCATTTGGATGACCAATACAAGATGACAAGGTATACCGATATTGATTTATGCTGAGAATCAAGGTATGTATAGCCAGTCATAGCCTATATTGTGTGACAAGGTGTAACCGATCCTAACTAGTTTTGGGAAGCAAGGTGTAACAGGTCACAAGCCACATTGAGAAGCAAGGTGTAACCGGTCACAATCTATATTAGGAAACAATGTGTAATCGACCACAAGCTATATTGGGAAGCAAGGTGTAACCGCTCACAATTATATCTTGTTTATTTTTGATAGACTTGTGAATATCTAGTTGATAATATCGGCATCACTTTATAGTTACTCTTTGAGTTCTATATTGATTGATTGCGAATCCGGAAATTGGTTATTTCGTTAATCAAGTTTTGGATTAACCTAACCAGACAAAGGAGTTTATTAGTTTAAATTGAAGAGCCTTTGTCAAATACTCAAACATATCTTTTTACCGAAGATATATTAGATTTATTACCAAACAGTTTCATTTCTTTGCTATTTGGAATACGATCTAAAGGAGTAGTGATTCATGTGCATCACTCTAGAAGTCGAAGACGCGGGGATACTGAGGAAAGTAAGTATCTAGGGGTAGTCTACTTGGTCTCAATTATAAAAAGTTGCCATTAGATTTTGTATAGCAGCTTAATTTTGAGAGTACCCAAAACTGAGCTAGGTTCGAGGGTTTTTCTGCATTTGCGGTTTCCTCGTTAATAAAATCTTATGTTTTGTTATTTACTTTACTTCAGTATTATAACTGTTTTATATGATAATAAAATAAATACACTTGTGCGATAATCCGAATTACTTGAAATTGATCCTAATAGTCAATCGGTTTTTATTTTTATTATCAAGTAAATATATTGTTGCCGTATTGTTTCGACCTCGTCCATAGACAACAAGGTATAGGATTTGTAGGTTGATATTCGAAAGATTTGGTGTATTTGGGTACCTTCGTCTTTTCAGTTGGAATATTTAGAAGTTGAAATAGGTTTTGTGGGTATAATTGTTGTAAACCCTCAAAAGACTATAACTCGTCCATTAGAGAAATTTAGGGGTTTAAAGGCATGTTCTACATGCTAAGTGCAAATGTTACTTTAACGAAAATGAGTTGTTGTATTTTGTTTTTGTTAGATATAATTTGATTGAGGATTAACAAAATACAAGTGTGGAGGAATTTGATATGTGTATTATTTGCACTAGTTTGATATTCTAATTCATTGATTTTTTGTTTTTTTCTTGTTTTTTTTAAATTCATTATAAATAATAAGAATAAGTTATACAAAGCTTTTGGTTGGTAGCCTAGCAACAAGCTGGGCTCCAACTTCCCTTTGAATAGCGATGCCTAACCTATGAAAAATGAAACTACCAAAGCCACTACTAGCATCATTGCTAGCAAGGAAATTATTCAGACGCTTGAAGAAACCCAAAGTATCTTCTCCAAGTTCCCCTAAAGTAGAGAAAGAAAGGACGCCAAGACCAAAGCCATGTGAAACACACTTGTCCAAATATTTAGTACGCTTTCGTGAAACTGCACTGGAGATAGCCTTTCCTGGGACAAAGGAGCGAACACCATCACCAGTGAATAGCGAGATACCTATGACATCCATACAAACATCTTGTTCATTATCCCAGTTAATAACAAGGATATCGTCCGGTTTCAAATCTCTGTCATCATCTGTCAGGAAACCAAGAGAAACTTCCTTGCGGGTAGGCACATTAGCTTTGTAACAAATGTCAGCAATAACATCACGAACAAGATCATGGGAACTTATTACCAACATCTTTAGCACAATGAAGCGCGTGATCCCCAAAGACATCCATAGATTTGTTACAACTTGGGCATAAACTATTTTCAACAAACAAAGGGATACCAAGGCGATAGCAGAGTACAACTCTGAATTGTCTTGTACCAAGGCACTGATTAAGCCCACTAATAGGTACGGCTAGTAAATAATCGTGTGCATGTTTGACGCGGTTGCACTGTCATAAAGTGGAATCTCTTACACACATAGTAAATTGGTTTGGGATTTGTTTCTTAACTGCATTAAAATAAGTGACTGCCAGGGAGGGAGTGCATGGAAGGGGGTGGGGGAAGTATCATCGATACAGTAAGTGGAAGGTAAACCACATACCTGGATAAAAGTCTGAAGAGCCAACTGATAGGCAGAACCTTTGTCCGTAGAGAATAAATTACCAAGGATCATCTTTTGCACCGAAGCAGTCTGGCTCTGAGGCACGGGTGTCAGCCATGGTATAAATACCAATTCCACCATATTTGATAGGCAAGGTAGCTAATCTCCGTTGTATAGGACCAAAACCCGAACCATCACCAGTAATTAAGAGTCTCAAATACTGATATAACTGATCATCAAAAAGATCAGCAGCCGGTTGTAGGGCTTCTGTATTAGTAGTTCACATTGCAAAATATAATATAGACACACCAGTGCAATTTCAAAGCAATAGCATCTCACTTTGGGGATCCTTGAGTTTTTTGATAGCATTCATTAGTAGAACAGTCTTCTGCACCCTGCTCACCATCATATCGTTATTCGCTAATAAAGTCCAAATCCAAAATCACTGGTCGACCCAAAAGTTTAACACCATTAGAAAGTTTACCAATATCCGGTGGAAAACACTATCAGTTGTACTTCTGGGATCAAAAGAAGGCCAAAAGACCTCTGTTTTCCTTATATTAAGGTGTAAATCCCTACTTGGTCCTTTTGCTTCTATTATGCTCAAGGCCTTAGAGACCTCCAATGTATCACCAATAATTGTTCCATCATCAAGGTACTAGGCGTGTAAATCAAGTTTGCAACTAGAAGCAATAGTCTTTACCAAGTGGTGAAGTGTCAAAGCAAACAACAAGGGACCGAGAGGGTCACCTTGTTGGACCCCAAGTGAGGAAGACAAAATATATTGATCATAGTAAAGCTTAGTAGGTCGTGAGTAGCAAAATTCTACCCAACGAGAAATACCTTGACAATGAAGACGAACTTCCTTGATGAGCTGAGATCTGCTCACCATGTTGAACGCAATGGAAAAGTCAACAAGCAACATTGACATTTTATCTGAATGGCCTTTCTGCTCTAATAAGCGATTTACAGCATGTAAAATACCTTCTCCACCAACAGGCAAACCTACTCCGAATTGGTAATCATCTAAATAGGAGGTCATGTCCTTACTGACAAAAAAAACAGCCACTTTGGAAACCAATCTGCGCCAAACCGTACCAACTGCAATGGGTCTTAGGCCGCCCCTGGGTTTAAGCAATGGTGTCAAGGGCGCACTGGCAATGAACTCGCCTAACTCCACGGGACATTAACCAGCCAACCAAAGGTTGGCAACCCCAGAAATCAACGACAGTAAGTCATCTTCCACGGCTTCTGCTGCCCCACTCAAAACATCAACTAAGTGCTGCACGCGTAAGCCATTACGGCCACACGATGTTCCTTTTGAGAAGCTTTTGATAGCTCCCAAAACTGCTATGGAATCCATAGAAATTTGATCAACTATAACATCATCCACGGGAATCTCCGTAATAGGAGCAGGCGGATGTTTGTCAAGCAATTCAGAATATGTCTTCTCATTACAAGGAGCGACCCCTAACGAAGATAAAACTCGTACGGCAGTTGCGAAGTGGCCTGAATTCATCTTTCTCCGACATGCTGTAATATTGGCCGCACTTTGCTTCTTCACATCTGCCTTCTTGGACCCCAAAACTGCAGGTTGTTGGAGCAATTTATTCACCAAGATGAAACAACCATTGGGTTCCTTCCAAACTCAAAGAGCCTGATTGATTGCTGCTACTTGTAGTCGCTTCCTATTGCCATATTTCTCTTCAGCTGAGCACCGCGGTTTGAATAGGGACAAGGTGCAAAAGGGAAGAAGAATGAGTTGCAACCAACCTGCCAGATTGCGTGGATTCACTATAATTCATTATGATTTAATTTGATTTTTTTGAGTTTCTTTAGGTGTTTTGAAGTTGATTCAACCAAAATGAAAGATTAATGAGCTCAATGCGACATAAAATGAACAAGGAAATCAAGTTCTGCAAGTGAAGAGGCCAAAGATAAATTTCAACCCATTCAAATCTAGAATCTCTTACCATAAGCTTGAATAGAATTGAAAACAAAGGTAACACAAAAATAATGAGGTCATTCTGAGGTCGTATGAAGAAGTTACAAGAAACCAATGAAGAAAAAAAAAGTTTTAAGGATCAATGGATGTGGGGTAGTCACGTAGGCCGGTTTAAAGGTATATTTATATGATAAAAGTTTTTTTTTTTTTGAGCCTTTAACAAGTTGTGCTCATGGAAACTTGTATCCACCGACTTTAGGTGTTATTTTATATAGAAAACTCTCAATATTGAGAGGTTATAATCAGTCTTATGGAAGTTTGTATTGTCGATTGTGCCTCGAAGGGGGACACTTCTAAAACACGTTTTTAACTTCTAAATCAAGGAAACTTTGGACCCTAAGACTTGTAACAGACAGATCTATATAAGAAGACTTTCGAAACTCTTACATATACACGAGGAGAAGGAGAGCAAGAAGTTAGGGCTTGAAGTTGCGATTGATCGTCATTGAAATGACGAGGATTCCAAGTACACCACAATTTTTTCATATCAACTAAACGCCTTGTATAATCTTATAAAGACAATATATGGAATGATGAGGGTATCGAATATACTGCATTTTTTGATATCAACCTATATGACACACACTTTGCATGATCTAGTATAGACAAAGAATGTCAAGAAGATAAAGGTGTACACTTGCCTAACTATAGGGATCAAACCCAAATTTTTTTAGTTAATGTAAAAATACAATTACTCTATTATAACTGAAACAATAATTATAATGCGGAAATTAAAGTAAAAGTACACAACAAGGTTCTGATAACCGCAAGTGAAAAATACTAGAACCCCCTACTATATGGGTTCAATATATAGAAGCCCCACTAAATGGATCCTCCCCTATCAACTCCATACTTTCACTTTTTAATATTTCTAGGCCCAGAACTTTAGATTTCAGGGCTTGGTAATAAAGTTTAGGGTTTGGGAAAAATTCGTAATACCAAAAATGCCCTTTACTATATATACATAATGAAATGGGCTATAGGTTTCATTTTCATTTTCACTTTCTCTCACTTCTATCTCGTCTTTGCTCTGAAAAAAATTATGGTTCTTTCTCAAACCGAAGAAAACAATTGCAGAGAGCAAGAAAACGATTCTCGCTCCATCGATCTTCGCTGATGACGTTTACGTATTACAGAAAAACGAAAGTAATCATTCATTTTTGGTTTTAGATTGAATCTCATATCAGAGCTTCAACGATTCTTTTAGGGTTCTTCCCTATCAGTTACAATCGAATCTCTGTATTTTTTCAGTTGATTTGAAGATATCTCATGTATTGATTGAATTATTCTAGTTTTCAATCGATTTATAGATTTAATCGATTTGATTCAAACAGGTTTAACAATTGATCGTCAATCTACAAGTTCAAATCAATCAATTGACTCTAATTTGTTGTTTCGAAGCTACTTCAGGCAAGGTTTTCGATTTGACTTAATAGGTTTTCCACATTTAGTAGTTCTATTTTCTTAGTTTGATTAGGTTCTGATTTTTTTTTTCGTTGACTTTATTCAGATCGGATAAGAACATGATTTTTATTGAATCAACAGGTTTTGAATCTAGGTATGTTTAGGTTTGTTGTTGTTTAAGTTCGATTTCTTGATAATACTAGTTACTAGTTGAATTCAATCAGCTAAGAAGATATTCTCCATTCAATAAAAACGCTGATCTCTCATAATTCTAGTGGAGCCAGTTGTGGACTCTTGTTGGTGTGTTTTTATCTTGCTTATCTTGACTACACATGTTGAGTTTGATTAACGAATCTATGGTGGTGTTGGTGGTGGAGATGCAGGTTTGGAGGAGTATGAAGAGGATGTGGTGGTAGAGGTGGTGGTACTTAAGCAGGTTTGAAGGAGGATTTTCAAGTCAGTGGTGGTGTTTTAATTGATGAATTGAAGGAGATGATGATATGATAGAGGATTAACTATTTTAAGTTTCTACTGCTGGTGCTAGTGGTCACAGGTGATTAGCTGATTTCACAAGGTTCTTTTCTTTTTTAAATGTTTATATTTTTGTTGTGATCAAGGTTAACTTGTTCTGATAAATTTACTACGTTAGCATCCCCTGTGAATGATTGGTTTTTACTGTTGAATTATGCATCGAGATAGTTCTCGTAGCTGGGAGATTGATTATTCGTGATAAACTTACTGCTTTTTCTCCATATAGATATTTTTATGACGCCTGAATACCAATATCAGTTCTCTGATTATCAAGTAGGCCTTCTTGATTACTTACGACTAGCTACTTCTTTTCTTTAAAGGTAGTATATGAGTATATATGGATATAGGTCTGGAATGGTTTCACTTAACTCATACATCTGTTTAACTACACATTACATATGTTTAACTGCACATTACATAGGCCATATGCATGACAGTTTGCACGTTTAACTAGCATTGACAGAATATGGATGTGTAACTAGTAGTTACACATGCTAATTAAATGTGTAACTTCTAGGTACACAAGCTAAATGAATGTGTATCTACTAGTTACACATGTTAATTTGATGGGATATGCATATGTAACCTAATATGAAGCTTCTATCTGTTATAGTGGTTATATTTATGAAATTGAGGAAAGAACATCAAGTCCTAGTAGTAGGGAGTAACAGTGGAGCTACTGATTCTGGAAATGATGAGATTGAATGTGGAATTGTTAGTAATTATTATGTAAGTTTGTGAGATAATTTGAATGATGGGGCTTTGGATGTTGGGTTGTTGGGAAACAACATTTAGATGAGGTTTGTGCTTCTAAAATACTGTTTGCTTGTATTATAATTTTCAGGATTTTTGGAATATAATACTTTTGAGTTTTCGTTCAACTTGAAAAGATGGTAATTACATTGCATACTGGGGTAGAGTATGCTGGAGTTCCTGTAAAGAACTGGGTGCTTACTGCTGGAGGCCAATCAGGTATATATGGATCTTAATGCATAGTCATGCCATGTATCATTCTACGGAGCAGGTCTGTGATTTCTTATATACATCAACATACATTATACGTTTATTGTACAATTCATGATTTTATCATATTTGTAGAGTGTTATAACTTGGCAAGATAAATGGACTTGTGGCTACTAGTTACATGTGCTAATTAGATGTGTAACTTTTAGGTACACATGCTAATTAGATGTGTAGCTACTAGTTACACATGCTAATTAGATGTGTAACTTATAAATACACATGCCAATTGAATTGAATAGGATACAAGGAAATTATTTTCTTGTAAAATGATTAGAGGAATTTCTTTGGAAATGATTCTCAGTTCAGATTATTAGTAGGTTTAATCCAATATTTGTGTTGCTTAAACTAGAACTTTATACTGTGATATTGTGTTAATTAGCTAAGAATATGATAGATTTTGTGGTGTGTGTGTGCCTGCTGTTTGATATAGATTACTAAGCATTTATTTCTGTGAATGATATATTGAATTCCTGCCTTTGGTTAATGATTTGAGTCCTTCAATTCCAGTATTCTTATTTGTCTTTGTAAGTTTTCCGCTTAGGAATATATGAGTGGGTGTAATAGAAGTTAAGGATGTAACTGTTCATGAATCATGACATCCTTGAAAGATTGGTTTGAGGATATCTACTTTTCCAAATTGGAAAGTGATTGTAGGGGCTGCTGTAGTTGTTCCATTTCGATTTCTATAGCTAACATAGTATACGTGCCAAGTATACAAGCCATAATACTGATGTGTAATTGCGGCTTGCACATGTCATATGCATGTGTAACTGCCCATTACACATGCCTATGACATATGTAACTGCGACTTACACATGATATATGCATATGTAACTGCCGATTACATGTAGAACAATTTGCTTGTGTATGAACTTTTTCTAGGTTTTTTTAGCTGTTTTTACTTCTTTTAACTGCTGTAGCATTCAAAATGTTCTTTTACATTTATTTCATGAAAATATCCAACTGAGGAAAGTAACTAGATTTCTGATGAAGGATGTGGCACCTTGCTTGGCTGAGAGCGCAATTGCACTAGCTGTGTCCGATACTGCATTGGACATTGTACTGACTGAAAGCTACGATCCGGTATGTGATCTACTCAGCAATGTGCTCTTTCGTACTGAATAACGAAATAGATTAGGATTATAAAGTTTTCTGCGAGGTTATTCTTATGTTCCTGCTGTTGCTTACAGAAGTTGCAAAATCTTCTTTGTCGATTTTACAGGTATATGGCACTAGGCTAATTATGAGGTGGCTAGAGAAGAAGATGGTGAGAGAGTTTTCAAAGATGCTTCTAAGAGAGGAGATTGACGAGAACTCTACCGTGTATATTGATGCAAGTCTAGATGGAGCTGAACTTACTTATCAAGTGGAAAAGAATGGTGGATTGGTGAATGCCAACACTGAAATTGCGCTTGATACTACTGCAAGGTTAGTCAAGCATGCCTCAGTCTATATTTTGTTTCCTATTATTCGTTTTCCCGGAAATGTTGAACCTTTAACTCATAGCTTTACAGCAGAAATCAGTGGTTTGAACATTATACACTTGGTAATCATGCTTATGTACTTGCCTTTATTGGTTCGTGTGTTGAATTCCAATATGGATGTGTAACTCCTAGTTACACTAGTCAGTTGCATGGGGAACTTCTAGTTTCACTACTCAGATGTATGTGAAATTGAATATACACTATTTTTTATTTAATCTTATAAAAACTAATTGCTTGTCGTTATATTTTAGGTCTCGCTGGAACTGGAGTTGACGCTGAACACACAAGTCAGACGCATGTGTAACTCTCAATTACACTAAATAGATGCATATGTAACTCTCAATTACACTAGATAGATGCGTGTGTAACTTCTAGTTACACATGCTAAGAAATTATTATAAATGAATATTAAAGTAATACATGTACTTTTTTTATGCGTTGTTTTTGATGTCTATATTTTTGATATCTAACTTTGCATTACACATGTCATAAGGATGTGTAACTTCTGGATACACATGGAATATGCATGTGTAACTTCTGTTTACACATTCACACTATACTTTAATAATTTTGGGCCTAGATTTAATAATTTTGGGCTTAAATTTAAATTTTATTTAATTTGGGGCTTGACAATATATAAAAGGGCATGAATGTCTTTTAATAAATCGGGCTTAAATTTAAACTTTTTTTAGTTAAGGGCCTTATATTACGGGTTATCCATGGATTGGGCCTTAGCCTAATTTCCCCTAACCGCGAATACAAAAAAATCCCGATTTTATAAATAGACGATTTTTACGTGGTTCAAACACACGGTCTATTCAGAACCACTGTTCTTTTTTATTTAAGGGATGGATGGAGAGGTTCATGGTTCTACTACTAGAAGTCCCGGCCCGTAAAAGAAAAAAAAAAAAGATAAAAAGGAAAACACCTCTGGGTCGATGGTACCAAACACGGCCTCATAAAAGAGTGTTAAGTAGGGTTGCACAAACCCGACTCAACCCACCGACCCAACCCATACCCATCTGAAATTACCCACATCCGACCCAACCCACCTAGGAGCGGGTCGACTATGGGTCACAACATCAAAACCCATAGTATTGTGGGTCGACTATGGGTCAAAGCTTCCCTCACCCGACCCAACCCACCCACCCACCTAAACATTTCTTAGTTAATATTAACCCTTAGATTACCTATCCTAGATGAATCACAACCGTTGAAGTAGTGATATATAATGCCTAAACCTAAATCGCTAACTTCACTTCAGTCTTCACTTCTTCAATCACTTCCTTGAATAGTCTTTTATCTTTTGAGCTTCGAACAATTGAACTCCATTTCTTGTAATTTGTATGCACTTTGCAACTTTGCACCAACTTCTTTACTTCTCTAGTTTATAATTATCATTTGTTTACACTTGACTTGGGGTCAGTTCTTTAATTGTCATTTGTAAGAGTCTTAGGTAAGTCTGTAACTTTTTTTTTTGATGCAATGTAACTGTAATGTGTATTTTATGGTGGGTAACCCACCATCCACCCGACCCAACCCATTGTAATGTGGGTCGGGTGAAAACCGACCCATTGTTATGTTGGGTTGGTTGTGGGTGACAACTTCTGCTACCCACCATCAATGGGTTGGGTGGTGGGTGAAGCCAAACCCGACCCAAACCGACCCATGTGCATCCTACTGTTAGTGTTAAGGGACAAACTGAGGCGGTGGCAACACAAAACTCTCTGCAGAGAGGAAGTGGAGAGAAAGAAGAACACGAAATCTAAACTTCATTAACAGGAAACCTAAACCTCTGAAGCTCTCTAATGGCGGCAGCAGAAGTACAAAGGAAACAGATAGTACAAAGGAAGCATATAGAATCAAATGGTTCATCATTTATCGATGCGATAAACTTAAAGAATGCCATGATGGCCAAGAATAAACCAGGTGAAGGTCTTAGACAATATTACCTTCAACATATTCACGATCTTCAGCTTCAAGTTCGACAGAAGTCTCATAATTTGAATCGTCTTGAAGCTCAGCGTAATGATCTCAATTCTAGAGGTAATAATCGAACCGACTTCTCTTTTTCACATCACTACCTAACCCTAATTTGGATTTTTTTTCTCAAATTAGTGTTCGTTTGGGATAATTGATATGGTTTTATGTTTCGTTTGGGTGATTTTACTTGTTTTACACTGAATTCGTGGTTGATTTCCCTTTATTATCTTCATTTTTTTTATTTTTTTTTTTAAATTAGGTTTTGATAGTTAAGTATCTTATCCTTTGATTATCACTGAATAATTTGTAGTTATTAAGTTTAGATCTTAGGATTCATTATTAGGAAGGGGATTTAGAGTAATCGGATTAAAAATTTGGGCTCACTGAGTGTGTTTGTTGTTACGACAGTGAGGATGCTCAAAGAAGAGTTGCAGTTGCTTCAGGAGCCTGGATCTTATGTAGGAGAGGTGGTGAAAGTTATGGGGAAATCGAAGGTGTTAGTTAAGGTAAGTTAGTGAGCGACAATGTTTCTCTGGCTTTATAGGGTTTCTTTTATCCTTCCTTCCTTATCAGTTCATTGTATTGGTTTTGCATCTTGCTATGGTCATCCATCTCCATCTTTCAGTCTCAACGACTCCTTTGCTTCCCTTGTTTGTGGGTGTGGCATGTTATAGCATGTAGATTTGATTCTATCATTTAAGAAGGGAATAGAGTGGTTTAGATTCTACTAACACCTTACACAACAGCCTAAAATGCTCTATTATGGAAGCTCTTGTAAATGGCCGTGACATTTCTGTATATAACTTTCCGTAGTTGTTCATAAAATGTTTGCTTATTAAAAAAAAACCCATTATTTATCTTGATAAGATGTTGCGTAGTTGTGTGGGTTGGACTTAGAAAACAGTAATAGCCAGAACTCCAAGATAGGCTAAAGTGATAGCCATAACAGTCTTAACAAAGTTGGATGCGAGATTTAGGTCTAAAATACTCAAATCAGATGAGACCTACATCAGAAACATAGAAAGATTAAGCTTGCTCTATTCTACAAGATTTTTTTTTTTTCATTTTAACTTTGGGGTCTCTTACAACTTAGTATTCGTTCCAAAGGAGTAGACTCATAGAAAGCTGTTGTGCATCGAAAAGAGAGCTCAATAAGTGATCAAATATTGACTCTGAAGCCATCATACCTAAATCAACTGTAGCAAGAGACCAGAAGAGTGTAAAGATCATAGAACTACATCCAATTAGAGAGTACGTTAGGACCAGTTGCAGTTTGCTGACAACAGGATTCTGAACATTAGCAGCCATCCAATGGTTTTGTAGTATCTGACAAGCCAAAAAGATGATTTGACATAGGATAGCTATGTGATTATATGGTTTTGTAGTATTTCACTCTCTTCTTGTTCAATCAGCTGATTGAAAATCTCACGCCATTATGTTAAAGTAGTTATCATGCACAAACCTCTGATTCAGTATGAAAAAAGTGTGCCTCTATCATGTATTGCATGCCAAACTAGTTGAGCTGATGATGTAGGTCATGGAAACAAAATTTGAACTCAAACGTGTCTGACATGAAGGTTGCTTGCAATACATGTTTTGTTGCTTTCTTATATTCAATTTTTGTTCTGCAGTGCATGCACCCTTTTGGAGTTCTGTTCTGATGGCCTTTTTTCTTAATAATTTTCTTGAATGTAGGTTCACCCAGAAGGGAAGTATGTCGTCGACATTGATAAAAGCATTGACATCACAAAAATTACCCCCACAACAAGAGTTGCTCTTCGTAATGATAGCTATGTGCTCCACTTGGTTTTGCCCAGTAAAGTAGATCCTCTTGTCAACCTCATGAAAGTTGAAAAAGTTCCAGACTCTACATATGACATGATTGGTGGTCTTGATCAGCAAATCAAAGAGATCAAAGAGGTTCTTATGCGGACAACCTTTTGCTTCTAATTTCAGATTTATTTCATATTTGAACAGTCAGCATGAGGTTTCCTAATATTATATACATTCTGGTCGAATTTGCTATCAGAATTACTTAAACCAGTTGTGCTTTCTTCTGATCTACAGGTCATTGAGCTGCCAATTAAGCATCCTGAGCTTTTTGAGAGTCTTGGAATTGCTCAACCAAAGGTAATTCTTTTGTACCGAAGTGTTTGTCTGTGCTGTTTTATAGCTTTGTAATTGTTCACGTTCCCCAACTCCTTACTCTTTCTTTATTGTTTGATAGGGAGTCCTGCTTTACGGTCCACCTGGAACAGGGAAAACACTTCTCGCAAGGGCAGTGGCTCATCATACCGACTGTACCTTCATTAGGGTTTCTGGTTCCGAGCTGGTTCAGAAATACATTGGAGAAGGATCTAGAATGGTCAGAGAGCTTTTCGTTATGGCTAGGTACGTCATCATTTTTGTGGAAAGCTTTACACTTCAATTTGTAACCAACCGTTAGAGATGATTAAATGAATATACTAGTTTCTGGTTTTGGTCTTCCTTCTATTTATATGGCTTGTGTTGTATTGCTCTCTCACAGGGAACATGCGCCTTCAATCATTTTCATGGACGAAATTGACAGTATTGGATCAGCCCGTATGGAATCTGGAACTGGTAATGGTGATAGTGAAGTGCAGAGGACCATGCTTGAGCTTCTTAATCAGTTGGATGGATTTGAAGCATCAAACAAGATCAAGGTATACTCAATAGTTCTTAGATACGTTGGGCCTTCGTAGAAAATTAGTTACTGTGATATTGTAGCATAAAGTTTGATATTTCTCCTTGGTGCTTATTTCTTACAAGTCAATACATGATTTTTACAGGTTCTGATGGCTACAAATAGGATTGATATTCTGGATCCAGCACTCCTAAGGCCTGGACGTATTGACAGGAAAATTGAGTTTCCAAATCCCAACGAGGAGGTATGTAATACGTTCACCTTGACTAGTGTTCACCCTAGTACCTCTGGGTGAAACAGGTAGTTTTGGCACCTCCTGAATCATTTTGATCTGGTGTTTTGATTTTCGTAGTTGTTTTCATGATTCTATGCCCATCATTTAGTTGTTTGATAATCTTACTAGCAGTAGATATGTTTTAGTATAAACAACTTTGCAGCTGAAATTGTAAATCTGAAAAATTCCTGTAAATAATGTGCTCTGATTCAGTTTTCATGATTTACTCTTAGCCAGCGTCTCATGATTTTTGTTTCACATCTTCTTGCTTCTTGTAGTCTCGATGGGATATTTTGAAAATCCACTCAAGGAGAATGAACCTGATGCGTGGAATTGATCTGAAGAAGATAGCAGAGAAGATGGGTGGGGCATCTGGCGCTGAGCTGAAGGTTTGTCATTACCTCTTATTTTCTGTTCAATTTTGTTGCTGTTTACCGACCAGTTCACTCGGTAATTAATTCCACAGCAACTGTGGAAGCACAATTTTGTATTCTCGAGCTGATGCAATATCATTATTACCCGTACCTAAGTTGTTATGAGATATCCCCTCCAAGGCATCTTTTATAGATTATTATGATATGCAATAGAGTTACTCATGATAACCTGTGTAATGAACTTTCTCACTGATATACTCCTATATTTCAGGCCGTGTGCACAGAAGCAGGAATGTTTGCTCTAAGGGAGAGGAGAGTGCACGTAACACAGGAAGATTTCGAGATGGCAGTGGCGAAGGTAATGAAGAAAGAGACAGATAAGAACATGTCCCTGCGGAAGTTATGGAAGTAGACCTCTTTTTATGTCCCTGCGGAAGTTATGGAGTATTTCTTTCCAGTGGGATTCAGACATGGGATGGTTTATCAGAACTGAAATTTGAGGGCGTCTTTTTTTTAATCTGACTCATCTGTATCTGACTGATTCTAACTCGTCTGAATTTGTTCCAGTGTTTAACTTTAAGATATATGTTTGTTTTAACGTTTTAGTATTTTATGTTACACTCTAAAACTAAAACCAGATCAGAAGAAGTGTTTACGCTAATATATTTTTGCTTGGTCTGAAAAATGATGGTTTGCCGATCCATTCAAGGGATTTCGAAGTTTTTTGGACCTTCATTGATACCTTTTAGTGCCGAGTCTTTATCTTCCAAGAGTTTCACAGTTTTTGGACCCTCCAAAACTTCCATCCCCTTTAGGCCTTTACAATTCCACGTTGTAGTCAAAAGAAAGTCAGAAAAGCGCCCCCCTTAAAATTTTGAATGTTAGCCAATATCATTACCCCGTCTTTGTCAATGTGCTCCTCTCTAGCATTTATCTAAAGATTGTTAGATTCTCTGAGGTATTCAAATCTGAAAAAGTGTTACAACCGAAGTTTGAGTTTCCATTTCAATCTCATCTGAAAACAGAACAGGCTGTTCATGTCTCTTTGCCAGGTAAACACTGCAAACCCCGTACTTTGCAATTAAGGTTTTTGATGTTGCTGCTGCTTTGTTCTTTTTTGTTTTCTTATGCACTTTGATATTTTTAGGATTCAAACTCCGTAGTTTTGATTTGCTTTTCTTCAGTAACATGTTTGACTAATTCAAGGGTTATATACTGTCTGAGACAATCATATGTTAGGGTTGCCAAATTAGTGATTATTTTTTGGTTACCCGGTCATATATTTGGTTTTTATGTTAGATCTTGGATTACCCCTTCAGAGCAAGATGCACAAGTACTATGAAATCAACATACACAATCTGTCAGTAATGGGTTTCTTATCAGTCTCCGTGCCAATCGTATATATTAGGGTTGTCAGTAATTTGTGATTGTTTTTGTTCATTAGGTCACATATTTAGTTCTTAATTGAATCTGGATATCCCTTTGGGGAGCAGGTTTCTCAAGTACTATTCAATCGGATGCATAATCTGTCAGTAATTTGGTTCTGTTTTCCTCGGAATATTATCCTGGCAAAGTTGATTAAATATGTAATGCTTGATATTTTTTTTCTAAAATTAATATCTTAATTTGTTATGTTGAAATTATATTTTTCTTCTATATGTAGTGGAAACCAAGATAGAAATATGCTTCAAAAAAAAAAACTAAGATAGAAATAATAATTCCCGTAAAGAACTCTAAATACATTGGTTTATTTTTGTTTTGTAGAATTAGTTTTTTTCTGAGTTACTTTGCACATGAGTAAAAACTGATGGAAAATTTCTTGGTTATGTGAATATGTACCGCAATCGAGTAGTCGAGCTTGTTTGTTTCTCAGATCCTGCTCAGCTAGGAGCAAGGAGCGGCGACCTGAGGAACTCACTCTTAAATAGGAGGGAAGAAATGGATTTGAGGAGAGAATAAAGGGGTGGAATGTGATAGAAACCTGTAGACAAATATAAATCTGGATGTGGGCAATCCATTCTGTAAATTGAGTTTCTTTGGTTCTCAATGAGTGTCTTATTTCTTCCAAAATACAATTGATAAAACCGTATTTATACGCAGTTTTTATGTTAATTATCAAGGTTTTTGATCGTGCCGTAATGATATAATCTCTAATTGTCTAATATTGATCCATCTTTGTCATTAGAAATAAAATTTCAAATCACTAAGTTAATATTTTTTCGAATTTACTTCCGCCTCACGTCCTCTAGCTCCTCATATCCATTTCTTCCCTCTTATTAACAAAACTCGAATCCCTATTCTTCCCTCCTATTAACAAAACTCGATTTATTAGTCACTCCTAGTTCTTAAGTCATAATAAAGACATCAAGGAAGAAGATGAGAATGATGGTGATGTAGATGACCATGTAATAGCTAACTTGGAGGCTAAAGTGTATCATAAATTAGCTTAGTAGGGGTCTATCCAAGGACCTTTACAATCGAGAGGGTTGTGGGGATTGAACCAGTTGATTCTTGACGCATGTTTTTGTTAGAATCGGCAAAAACAATGGAGGAGCACTTTTTTAACACGTTTTTGACTTCTAAATCTAAGGAACTTGGTCCCGATATGACTCTAAGCCCGGCAATTTTTGAAGCTACATGCCCTTTTCTAGATTATTGAAAACACTGCTTAGCTCATAAATTTACACCTTGTTTGTTTTTTTATTTTTTATTCATCCGAGTCGTTTAGATCCGACTGATATCACTTGACTCATCAGGATCTGACTCAATATGCTTGTTTTTTGAGTAAGCTTTGACTCATCTGACTCGAAAATATGTGGGTCGGGGACACTTTATTTTCTGACTCAAATGGGTCCAACTCAGTGGTTAAGTCTGTGTCAGATTGCGAGTCAGATCTGATTCAAAATAAAAAACAAACGGTCTAACATTTGACTCGAGCTGAGATAGATTCAGACTCCGAGTAAAAAAAAAAAAGAACATATTCGTAGTCCAATTTCATCTTTAGGGCCTTAAGCTATTGACCAAAAATATATTAGTTTGTTATCCTCTACTCTATGGTGGAAGGGTTAAATTTTCAAATTGGGTATTTTGGCCGAATTATTCTTGTTAAGATGTAATCCTGAACCCTGAAGCAGTTTTAGGACCTTCTTTTAGATTTTTTATGGTTTGCGCAATAAATCACGTTTAAACTAAGCTAATGCATGTTTAGTGTAAGCTAAGCTAATTTCTATTTTGTTTATCACATTTTTAGTGTTAATCATGTTATTATGTTAATGCTAGATAAGCTTGAAACTAGCATAACATGTCTCTAGTCCTTATAAGTGTCCGATGTAACCATGAGGTGTCATCTAAATCATGGGAGTGATATGTGGCAAGCATGACTATGACTCTGTTCTAGCCTTACATGTTTTTTAAAAGAAAATCTGTTTTCATCCATCATTAAGTAGTACGAGGAAATAAAGTTTGAATAATAAGTCGTGTAAATTAAGTGGGATGAGTGTGTTCTATTCCCTTATACTACAATCTCTCTTGTATGAACTATATTTTGTATTCTTGCTATGTATGGTGTTGGTTTTAAGTGTTATTTACCAGGGCCTAGTCAGATTTCAGCATATTGTTAGATTTGTTACTTTTGTATAATGTTTAATACTAAAGCACGAAGGTTAAAGAGCTGAAATTCTAACATTCAACTTTTATTTTACCTAGTTATTACATATTCAGCATATACGGTGATTGTAAGGTTAAGGTTTCAGATTGTTTACTTTCTAAAATTATGGTTCGCTGGTTGGTATTTCATACTTGATGTTGTGGGTTCGAAAAGTATTGGACCAGTTGTAGAAGACTCATGCATCACGATCAAGTTATGTTCACATCTGTGATAAGCATATAAATCCAATAGAATAATTAACTAATCACGCATGAGTTTTGAAAAAAAGGATTTTCTTTTCTTTTTTATGGGAATCTGGATATCACTTCACTATCAATCTATATGATGGAACCCTTTCTTTAATTAGGGTATATTTGATTTCAAAATGGCGTTTTTCGTGCAAGTATAAGGCTTGAATTTTTTTTGTTTTTGAAAATTATAACTTGTACAATGTGTAACTTCCATTACATGACTAAGTGTTGCCAAAGTGATACTTCGAGAATATGTGGAAGTGTCTTTATGAGAATTACGTGATTGTGATGGTTTGTTTGTTTGATTTGTTCAGAAATTATGAATATGAATCCGCCCAAACATGATTTATGTTTATAAAATCTGACATGAATCAAGTCTCATATGGGTGAAAGCTTTTTATATGAGTTATAGGTCTTAAACATATTGAGACTCGATGTATATCATATTTTCTGCCCAAAGGTGATTTGCGATGATTGTTTTTGCTTACCGGTATAGCATCCATGTGGTTTATTTGTATAGCTACATATAAAGTAACAATAAGCATGTAATGTGAATCTAAATTCAGTGGTAATAATGTTTGTTTATCACCGTTCTCTTATTCTTGAAATGTGTAGAATCTGAATCTCAGTAGGAGTGATGTTTGTAGCTTATTTGTCATCATTCACTAATTTTTTGTAAGGTTTATATACTCATAAAGCGGACTCTCATCTTGTAAGGTTTATATGCTTATAAAGTAGTCTTTGGTGAGAGACAAAGCATATTTGTTATGTGTTGTGAGATGAAGCATATTTGTTATGTGTTGTGGCTTATCAATGGGAGTGTGATGCTTATAGCTTTATAATCATGCTCCTTTTCTTACGTTTGTAAGGTGCATATGCTCATAAAATAGTCTCTGGTATAAGACTTCGGGTTCTAAATTCGATATAGTTAATGTCCTAAAATTCATGGTCTCATTGGAATACAAGCATAATGCTTAACTCGAGCAAGACGAAAGGGATATCACTAAGAAGATCATGCGGATGGCATAAGAGCATAAGTTGTGCTGCTTGTATGGCATAAAACTAAGCCAGTAAAGTTACAAGTGCATTCAGCTATTTGTATAAGGCTAAGCCAAATAAAGTTTTTCAAGTCAGCTTGGTTTTGGCGTATAGTTAAGCAAATTCAAATGTTTTCTATTATGAAAGTAAAATGTTTTTCTTGAGAATAGTAGGTTGTCTAGTTTAAACGACTTAGAAACAACAAGACATATACGAAGAGTTTACCTCTTCCTTTGTTCTTCTTTTTCTATAAACACCACCGCCACGGTTGCTTCGACTTTTAGATAAGAACATGAAGAACATCATAAATTCTAGCTTCTCTTGTATGAACTCTAAAAATCCTAGATTTCTTCTATACCCGTTCCTACTACATGTCTCTCTTCTCACATAGATTTTTCCCTATCACCGACCATTATAGGACACAATGATTTTGATCCTCACATCTTGTCAAGAGGATTCTACAAGAGAATAATCAAGAGAATAATTTTTCCTCACCATATAACTCCTTTTATATGGTAGTTACATCCTTGATCCTCAAGTCTTAGACACTTTAATTAGGAAACCGTAAACTTGGAAAACACTCCTACAAACCGTCATATAAGTTTCCTAATCCAGACAAACCTTGTAGACATTCAATTCCCGAAATAGTCTTTTAGCCATGGTTTTGACAGCATTAGATCACTGTTTCTGCTTCAATTTATGTTACCAAAAGTCCAATTTCAGCATATGATTTTGTTTTGTCGAAGAAAACCCTAACATAATGCTGTTTAGGAACTGATTATGCTTGCTTTATATGTGTTGTGGAGTATGATAAGGATATCTTCCTAAACATGTTTAAGTGCATGTCATGGTGGTGAAGCCGTCATGGACTTTTTCTAGGCTTAAATGTATACTTTCTCTTTTTGCAGCATCGGAAACAACACTTGAACATTTGCAGCTCTTGAACACGCAGCCACTAGTAGTCTAGTACCAAGTTGAGGAAATACATAACTTTTCAAACACTAAATAAAGAAAGAGGTATGACTGCTATATCTTTGTTGTACAAATTAAAACATTTGTTTGGAGTTCATGTGTGCTTTCACCATCTGTTAGTAGCACTAGCAGGTCATATTCCTGTTCATTTTTCTGGAATTTCATCTGTTTCAGAAAGCTTTTCCTATGATTAAGAGAGCTAATTTTAACTTAATTAATTTCTTTTTCCCTCATGGGAGTGTAAACAATAAGAATGTGCTCGGCAGGTTTGACTGCTAGTTTGATTGTTGTTTAGGTTGCAACATGAATTAACCGATAATCATTCAATTTTAGTCGAGATTTTATAGAGTTTGCTTTCTACTCATTCAATTTTAGTCGTAACCCAATTACAGCAGGCCTTAAAACGCAGTAGTTGGAACACTGGATTTCGTGATCCTGCAGATGTGAACCTGTCTAAACTTTTCATGCTTTGTCTTAACGGCTAATTGGAATTAATCTCTTATTAAAAAAAATAATAATAAGGAATTAATCGATTTTCTTTAAAGTTTTTTTTTTAAAAAAAATTAGAAAAAAAATCGACGACCGATGGGTTATGTTTTGCGGGATATACCAAGTTTTCTAAGATATAATCAAATATATTAAATTAAAAAACGCGTGTCAAAAATAATTTTTGAGGATTCCACTTTTACAAAAATAAAGTTGTGTTACCACACGAGGTTTGACACGCCAGTCTGACTTAATCTCAAAGTCGGTCAACTGTAGCAAATTACGGTTTAAATCATTAATTGATTTAAGAAAAAAAAATGCTACAAAGGTGATACTTTGATATTACTATTATTAATTAATTTTAATTTAAAATTCAATTTCAAAACTGATGCTTTATTTCTTGATTAATTTGTCTCTTATTAGGAATCGGTTGATTAGTTTCTAGACTAGACGGTTTCCTTTTCTTAGTTCAGCTATGTTTCCCAATTTAAATGATTTTCTATTCTTAGTCTCACTGTTGCTTAGGAAACATGGAAGCCTATAATAACAAGGTCTGGCAGTGAAAAGCACATCCACCAAATATTCTTTTCAAAAAAGTTAGATTTTCTTGATCACGGGAGCATCGGAGATTGTTTCAGATTCCATTGGAATTATTCATCCAACTTTTTGGTGGTTTTTGATTTGTGTTATTAGTACAAGGATCTATGGAGAATCTGCCCACGGACATCCTACTAGATATTGTTTTTCCGGTTCCCATTGAATCTGTTTTTAACTGCAAATTAGTTTGCAAAAGATGGGTGACACTCATCCGCCAAAATAGCTTTACGAATATGCACCTTAATCGCCAGCTTAACCATCTTTGTGGTGACGAGGATGGCACTGTTACCATGTCTGCTAGGGTGGGATCACGTCTCTTTTTTGCTTGTCGCATTGAGGATCCCGTCGACTGCAAAGCTTTACTTTTCCATGGACAACAACCAAATGACCGGACTAGCATTGATGAGAAATACATTTACCATGAAAATCTGAAAAGGATCCATCATCCTCCTATGCATGACGACCCTACATGTGAACACTTAGTTGGATCCTGCAACGGTTTGGTCTGTGCATTTCAACTACACAATACAATTCTAGATCCCATCTATATTTGTAATCCTCTTACCAGAGAATACACTTATCTTCCTAAACTAGTTGTAAAGAAAGAAGACATTAGTCCTGGTCGTGTGTGTCGGATAGTGGATGGAGATGTTAACATGTGGATTCGGGTATGCTAAGTCAACCAATGAGTACAAGGTCGTTCGAATCCATTATCTCGATTTTATGGAAGGAAATGTCCAAGTATATACACTTGGCGGTGGTCGTGGGTGGAGAGCGATAGGTAAAGTTTCGGGTAGAATGAGGAACGGTACGGACTACGGGTACCTATGCAAATGATGCTATTTATTGGATTTCGTCCAACAAAGTTGTGGCCTTTGACTTGGCCAAGGAAGAGTTTCATTTTCTATCTGGCCCTCCTTGTCTGCAAAACCGTGACATTAAAGATAGATTTGGACTTGTGGCACTGGGAAGGCATTTATTTATGTCTTTATATGTATGTGTCACATATGAATATATGGTCCTTGATGGAGAGTAGCGACGACTTGAAGGAGACCTGGAGTATGGAGTTTGATATAGACTACGGAGCCGTAGTAGGTGGTTCTCTTAAAAGGAAGTTTCAGCCGGTTTTACTTACGAAGAATGGAGAAATCATATTCTTTGAAGGTGATTTCCAACAAAGCATCATCTGATAATTTCGAAGATGTCGAAGCAATTGCTCACTTAAATACCTTTGCCTCATTGGGAGCTATGGGAGAAGATTCAAAGAGATATACAGTTTCCACTCCATGGGATGATGTTATTGACGAGTTGGACCGAGTTGCACTGGGTGAGGAAATTGATAAGACGCATTTCAGACTCCGGTGATCAGCACAATGATAACTCCTCTCATTTACTTAATTCAAATTTGTGACGCAAGGGTCATTTTGTCTGGTGGTATGTTTAATTAAAATTCTGGTAGTCACTTTGCTGGCGTTTCTGTTTTTCTCTAACTAGGTTATGCCACTTCTTTCTACAAGTGCCGGGCTTTCTATGCCGCCGCATGTTTGCTTTAGCGTACTTTTTTGTTTAAAATGTGCACATTCCGTATCAAAGGTGCCCATTATAAATCAACGTTTAAAATGAATTATGACATGGAGATATATTCGAAGGGACTAAGAAACAACATTAATATTAGAACATAGGAATCGTTCTATTTACTACTCCTTCCGTTCCGAATCCGGGCTAATTTGGGGCCTAGTCCGCTTATTTGGGGTCTGTTACTAGATGACAAAAAAGGTCGTTAGAAATGACTTTCACACCATCCCTTATCTAACAATTAAGTTCGTATTTTATCACTGATTAGTTAGCATTAGTTAATCGTATTAGGTGTTAGTTATGTTTTGGATGTGAGATCAACTAATGTTAAAGGGTTCATCAAACAACTTAATTTTTTTTTGATTTTTTTGATAAACAGTACCCATAATCGGTTTACGATCATGCACTTATAAACCGATTATGGGTTGGTGTTTCCAAAATTAATAGAGGACTTTTGTAGTCGACTGTCGTTGGCATATATATAATCCGATTACCCAAATCGGGGTTTTATGTGACTTACATAAACCGATTGTTGACTTCCATAAGATTTTTTTTTTTCATTCATTTCATTATGTAGGAATTACGGATGCATTTAGCACATGCATCAAGCTTTTAAACCCCTAAGCTTTCTCTCGTGAGGGTTTACATAGAGATCTACCCATAAAACCTTCATAAAAACTTCTAAAACCATCAATCTTCGTCGGAGGAATCCGAGTCCGATTGACCCATCATCATTACCTCCGGGGCATGCTCCGGAATTTTGGATACTATATGAAGTGATAGCTTGCATCAAATGTGAATGCTTCCCCCCATTTTCCTCCAAGTAGCGCGCTTTCACGACTTGGTGCTACAGAAACACGACACAAACTTACTTTGTTAGTGGTGTTTAATTGGAAAATGAACCACGTGGGTTACGTAAAATAAACCACAAAACACTTATTAATTATTCAATGGACAAGATAAAGTGCCTAGCATTCAAAATCCGGTGTTTGGTAGATAAATAAGCAAGTATCGCATTTTCGATGACTTGGTGCCTATCATGGACTTGTTGAACACTTCTTCCATTAGGATTCCCAAAATCTTGCCTATATTTGTTATGCACCTTTGTCCAAAAGGTTTCGGCATCTACCCTTAGGGATGACTGATTTTTAATTCGAGTTTTCGGCAGAGTCAAACGATGCCATTGTGGAGGTATGAAATGACTAGTTGTGGAGTATATGGAGTGAGAGGGAATAAAATGAGAAATATTGGGGTAAATGGGGTCCAAAGATGAGGTATCTATATATAGAGAAAGTCCTTAACAACTATTTATTTTTTTCAAAAACTTGAAATAATTTAGAATAATCGGTCTTCTAGAAGGTCCGGAAAATCCGATTGTGTTTTTATGCCACCAAGGTCGGTCTTTCTTGTGACCAACAAAAACCGATTAAAGACATGTAAAATTTTTGAATTTTCACCGCACTAATCGGTTTGTGTATATGCATATGTGATCTGATTGTAGGTTGAAAAACATACAGAAAAAACAACATTTCTAAGGCATGAGGAATCGGATTATACTTACCACACACGTAGACTGATTCCTTTATGGACCCTAGAAAATCGGTTTATGTTGACATATCGAGTAGCCCGATTGTTGGCATGTGTTCAGGCAGCAGAATTATTAAGCATGCATAAACTTGTTTGGTACACGTAATTATAATTAAAACTTTAAGTGCATTAAGTTCAACACCATGATCATCCAAAATATAAACCTTAATCATCCGAAGTCTAAAGTTTTAAAAACCAAAAACTTAAACAACCAAGTCTTAATAAACTTAAACAACCAAGTCTTAAAAACTTATAAATCATGGAGCATAAGCATCATGAGCATCAATACCAGGAGCACTTGCAGCAGCAGCAACTTCTACTTCAGCAATGGCTTGAACTTCAGCCATTTCTTTAAGCATTTCTTCCGAATGTATGTGGTGATCCCTGAAAAAGCGGGGGTCTAACAACTTCACCCAATATTTCGATTAGCAATCTGTATAGACTAACTCCAATATACTTTATAGAGAATCAACTAGACAGTCAGACTCAATCTAGTTAAAAGTATATCAAAGAGTTATCTCTCGATTTGATCTATACTCAAGCAAATAGAAATCTGCGAGTCTTTATCAAATACAAGAGAGATAACTTGGATGGTACCAAAGACCAATATCCAAGTGTCAATCAGTTTAAACAAACAACCAAAGGTTGGATATTCTAATTGATTGATCCTAATGCACAACTTGTGATATTTCAATCATATAAAAAAATATTATGCGGAATAGAAATAACACAGACACCAGAAATTTTGTTAACAATGAAACCGCAAATGCAGAAAAACCTCAGGACCTAGTCCATATTGAACACCACACTTTATTAAGCCGCTACAGACACTAGCCTACTACAAACTAACTTCGGTCTGGACGGTAGTTGAACCCCCAATCAATCTCACACTGATTCAATGTACAGTTGCGCTCCTTACGTTTTTGATCCCAGCAGGATGCTACACACTTGATTCCCTTATCTGATCTCACTCACAAACAAGAGTTGCTACGAACCAAAGTCGAAGACCTTAATAAACAAATCTGTATCACACAGAAAAGTCTACGAAATAGATAAATGTGTCTCCCACAGATAAACCTAAGAGTTTTGTTCCGTCTTTTGATAAAATCAAGGTAAACAGGAACCAATCGATAACCCGGACTTATATTCCCGAAGAACATCATGTAATTATCAATCACCTCACAATAATCTAAATTGTATGGTAGCGAAACTAGATATTGCGGAATCACAAAGGATGAGACGAAGATGTTTGTGATTTCTTTTTATCTTGCCCTATCGGAGATATAAACTCAAGCCAATCTTGCAATTGAACTCGTACGATAGAAAATGGCAAGATCAGAATGCTCAACTACAAGAGAAGTAGTTTCGTCTGGCTACACAATCCCAATGAAGTCTTTCAGTCGTTAACCTACAGGGTATCGAGAAGAAACCTAAGGTTAAAGGAGAACCGACTCTAGCAAAACCAACTAGTATCACACAGGAGATGTGGGGATTAGTTTTTCCAGTTGCTAGATGTCTCCTTTATATAGTTTTCAAATCAGGGTTTGCAACTGCTGGTTCCCTTGTATTTGCCAGTTTGTTGATCTAGATTTAAGTTATTGACCGCTGGTTCCCTTGTATATGCCAGCAGTGTTGATATTAGTCAGACCGGTATCTCAGTCCATTAGGATAGGTTCATTTTAGCAGTGGCCTTCAGACAGATATGTGAAACATTGATCATTTGGTCAACATCAACACCATCTATGTTTTTCTATATCCATATCTTAATCTTTCCATGTGATTAGTTTGACTCCGAATATGATGTCCATAGTGCAACTATCTGAGTAGATCTCTGTCACTTATATATGAATTTTAGTATGCTTGAGTGCAAACTCGTGTACATCAATTGGAATTTCGCATCAGGGTACTTCCTCTTGTAGTCAATAAGTATGCCAACCAAGGAGATTCTTTAGTGCCTTCCAAGATTCGTTGTAGATATCTAGGGTCTGAAGTAAAGGTTTTGTGGGTACACCTCTGGTAAACCCTCCGGAGACAACACTCCGCCACTAGGGCCACCTAGGGGTTCAAATGATTTTCCTTTCTAGAATAAATTTGCTCGAGGACTAGCAAATAATAAGTTTGGGGGTATTTGATAGACGCATTTATGTGTCTATTTTGTTCTCAATTTTTTGTATTGTTAGACTCGATTAAGTACTTATTGTGTTATTTTGTGTTCTTGTAGGAAATTTTAGAGAAATAAGCCCTTGCGGCGAAATGGGCTCAAAAAGCAGTGTTTTACACCCCGGAGAAATGTACCGTAGGCACCCCAGAAATGCACCGGAAGCGTCCAAGAAATGTCCCGGAGGAACCCAGAAAAATTACTATTTCCACCCCAATTGATATTCGCACCCCAGCACTCTGGATAAGGGGCACCTTCTTCAACAATTTGAATTTGTGTTTTTGGCGGGAAATGAAGTTTTCAACTGGAAGAATTTTGATTGTCAAAATGAATGGGTTAGAGTGCGATTCAATCGCTGAAAATTGGCAGAAAGATGTGATTTGGCATAAGGAACAAAGTTTGGGTGGTGGTTTCGATCAAATTTGGTTGGAATACGTGTTTTGATTCTCGACTTCAAAACAGGGCAAGCATGCACTGGAGGATGATAATCACGCGTCATGGAGAGTTATGGACGTGTTCTGATGATGTGGAATGGCTCGAGCATCACTTTGGGTCGTGAAGAATCGATTTGGAGCGTGGAGAGAGGAAGTTTACGCAAGAAATTCCAAGTTTGGTAAGAAAATATTCGGAAAATATTGTTATTCACTGCCCGCAAAATGAAGAATTATATTGGAGTTATTGGCGAGATTTGGAGCTATTGTTGGGTATAAATAGGCTCTTTGGTCTACTAGAGAGGGTGTCGAGAGTTGGGAGGAGAAGAGAGGAATCTGCAGAGGAAGAATCACGAATTCTCTCTGCTGCTGCTGCTGTTCGTGATGAAGATGAAGAACATGAAGAACTGACCTGCACCAGCAGTCGTTTATCAACAGTGAAACAGACTCACAGGCGTGGGTCGTAGGTCTTCTTCTGTGTCGTTCATTTTGGACACTTTCTGTGGGTCGCACATTCACTGTTTTATTATTTCATCTCCATTTTCATCCTTGCAAACACCCTTTGAGCAATAAATAAATATTTTGAGCGTGTTTTTATCATGATGAGCTAAACCCAACACTGGGACGACGGAGGAGGTCGAATTTCATCCATGTGGTAATTTCATTAATTCTTTTATTTACTTTTTGCACTAATTTTAATTGAATTAAGATTTTAAATTAATTACTTGTGATTTCATTTGATGGAGTATGCTTAGTCCTAGGGATTTTTGATATGCCATGCTTAAGAAATACAAGTAATATTTTATAAAATCTATCTTGGCAATAAACTAGAGTTAATATTTGTTTTTTTTTGAACTATAATCGCCTAGAATTAAATTCTGAACCACTTGAAAATGAAAAATGGCCGAATCTTTAGTCCCAGTTTCTCGCACCAGTGTTAATATTTTTATTGTATATATTTATCTTTTTTATTAAGTTTAAAAAATTATCCTTCACAAGTCCGAGAGTTTGAACCTCATTACTACAACCCACGAAAAAAACATTAATCACTCTTCTTGCGAACTTTCTCTCGACATCCCCTATACCTTGAAGTAGTTAGCCTTCCAGCTGACTCACGACCTCCATTGGGAGGCAAAACATAACCTTCCTCATTGATTTTAGGAGGCCTCTCACTGTCGGGAATATGATAGATAGGACGAGCATACATACCTCTATAGTACTCGGTGGTATAACATAGTATGATGTACTTGTAGGGTTCATCTGACCCAATATGCAACATGGCTTTCATCGAATGGGTGCAAGGGAAACTATGCTTCTGCCACCAATTACGAGTGCAAGTCTTAGCATCCAAGTCAACTAAGTGCTTTCCAGTAAGAGAAATGATCTCGAAAACTTTATCACTTGATCTACGGAACTTGTAAAAACGGCAATCAGTGACCCTCTTGTTGAGCCTAACCTGCATCCGAGGAGTAATCTTTCTAGTCCACTTACCAGACTCCACCTTCCTCTTGTAGTTCTGCTCCATTACATAAGAACGAATAGAATCTAGAATCTCAAATGCTGGAAGCCGCTTATCATGCTTAATCACACTGTTACTCTCAGCAATGTTTGATGTGTTCTCACCAAACCTTTCTCCTAGAAATGCATGAGCATCCCAGTTCTTGAACGGAATCTTTACCATCCAATCAATAACTGAATCCATCTTCAGATTGCTCATACTCTTGGCAGCAGCATAAAACTTCTCATTTGTTAACGCAGTGTAGCACTATTCAAATAGCTTCACAGCAGTTTGCCTACTCTTTCCCTTTGAAACCGGAGTATTACCTTTCATTTGATACAAACAGAAAGAATGGAAATCTTTTGGAAAAACAAGAGGGACATGCTTCAAAAGGCCAGCTCCACGGTCTGATATGACGGTCAGTGGGAGGTCTTCACTGATAATACCCTTCAAATTGGTTAGGAACCATTCCCAACTGGCACAATTTTCACAGGGAATTATTCCAAATGCAACTGGATAGATCTCTACAACAAACAAATAAACACCAAAAATTCACAAAGTAACCAATAAAACTGAAATACATGAACAAGTTACGGGGTGGACAACAAATATTATGTATCATGGAATCAACAAGTGAGATTATGGGATCAACAACTAACTTATGGGATAAAAACAACAAATATTAGGATATCAACAAGTGAAACTATGGTATCAACAACTAACTTATGGGATCAACAACTGAAATTATAAGATCAACAACACATATTAGGGAATCAACAAGTGAAACTATGGTATCAACAACTAACTTATGGGATCAACAACTGAAATTATAAGATCAAAAACACATATTAGGGGATCAACAAGTGAAACTATGGTATCAACAACAAAAGTTATGGAAGTTATGCAATCAACAGAAACACTTAATAATTAAAAAATAGAAAAAAAATTAAAAAACATACCTTGGTTACCAGTTTTTCCGCAAGCAACCATAAGACCGCCCTTAAACTTCCAAGTGAGGAAAGTACAATCAATAAACAACATCGGACGACAATACTTATTGAAACCAGTAACAGAAGCTTCAAAAGCAACAAAAAACCTCCGGAACTGCTTCATTTCACCATCATACTCAAACTTGACGACGCTACCAGGATTATAACGTTCAATTGAATCTTTGTACCAAAGAAGGTCTGAATAAGACTTGATGTCATCACCCCAAAGAAACTCTTTAGTGAACTTTAAACCATGGTATGTCTGACTATGCGTGAGATCAATACCATATTCCAGATGGATCATATCTTGCACATCAGTTGCGGTCTTCTTCTTCTTTGATGTCTAAATTCATCTACTAAGATATCCTTCAGAAAAGACTTCGTCATCCTGAATTTTGCGGGATCAGAAGAAGTTAAATTACATGAATGCTCTCCGTGAAACTTCTCGCACTGAAAGACACCTTTAGTATTGGCAGCGAGAGATGCGTGAAACCTCCATCCACAACTTTGAATTTCCTTGTTCTTACACTGCACAGTGTAACGTTTCTTGTCACTCTTATGTACGTCAAGTTTGTAACCACTATGATATTCGTACTTCTTAACACTATCACGACAAACAATTTTACTCTCAAAAACCTGACCTACTCCAGTTAAGATGTTGGCCCAAGCATCTGACTTCTTGGGGACCCTTTTGATCAAAGATGAATCATCCGTCAAGTCTTCTACAACAGCCAATTCATTGTTTGAAACACAACTTGATGTTGACGAAGAAGGACCAACATAAGAAGAAGAAGGAACAGAATCAACACAAATCTTCAGTTGGATGTTAAACTTCACAACATCAATCCCTGTGGAGATGCAGTAGTGAATGAAAAATCTCAACTCCAAATCATGACTAATAAAATGTGATCTTCCATCTACAATGTAACCAAACAGTACAAGGTCTTCAGGGACATAAGGCCAGTATTGCTTCACCACACTTATCATATCACTGATCGTAGTTGATTCAGAAACAGCATGAGAGACGGTCAAATTGTAAAATGTAAACTCTGCAGCAACCATCTTTGGCCTGCGACAAAACATAACAGATCAACAAAACATAACAGATCAATAAAACATCCATCAACAAAACATAATCAGAAATTTATCCAGTTATTTGCATCAACAATGAAAGTTGATACAACAAAACTGCATCAACAACCAATGCTGATACAAATGATCTGGATATTGTACAAAATTTCAGTGTCAACTATAAAAAAATCTATGTCAACAACCAATGTTGATGCAATAAAACAGCCATCAAAAAAACATAATCAGAAATTTATCCAGTTATTTGCATCAACAACGAAAGTTGATACAACAAAACTGCATCAACAACCAATGTTGATACAATAAAACAGCCATCAACAAAACATAATCAGAAATTTATCCAGTTATTTGCATCAACAATGAAAGTTGATACAACAAAACTGCATCAACAACCATTGTTGGTACGATAAAACAACTATCAACAAAACATAATCACAAATTTATCAAGTTATTTGCATCAACAAATGAAAGTTGATACAACAAAACTGCATCAACAACCAATGTTGATACAAATAATCTGGATATTGTACAAAATTTCAGTGTCAACAAAAAGGATTTTTCTACAAAAAGAACAGCATAAACAACAACATAAAATGTTACTTCACGTCGCATTAGTATGCAATCGATGCATAATGTGAACCTGCATGTTCCATGTTAAAAAATTCACTGCAAATCATAAGAAAAAGCATAAACCTAACCTAAGCTACAGATTCAAATTACGTTGCGCATCACTCGGGGCCTGCGCCCCCTCGTGAAAGATATATTCACTGTCGAAGGTTAGATAGTAAACTAACCTTATAATTGATTACACTAACAACTACCTTATAATTATACCAAAACTGATTCATCAACACTCGGTATTCTCAAGAATAATTCTTCAACACTCAGTATTATCTAAATAATAATACTAATAAATCATTCACACTATGCAAAGTACATTGAAGCAACAGAACATAACAAATCAACAATACTCATGAATTATAAACCTAAAATTGAATCATGAGCCGATCTAAGTAAAAACAACATAAATTCAAAAATCAAAAACCGGAGATTGAAGATTGAAGAATTGAATATTTTCTGTTTGAGAGATGAATAACGATTTCGAATTCAAATAATATATAAATGAACAAATCAATCAAGTAGAATCAAAATACACAGAATCAAGCTTCCAAAAACTCGTTCTCTGCAACATAAAAAACAAAAAAAACAGAATTCGATTTAGAAATTGAAGATTTACAAACTACAAATTGAACATGTAATCATATAATTTTCTATTCATCTTCAATCACTAATCAGCATTACCTATTTAATGCAGAAAAACAGATCGAGAATTTTCGGTTGAATCTGTTGTTGATGAAGAAACTCAATTCAGATCTCAGATTTAACGGACCGAAAGATTAAATCACTGAAAATAGATTTAGTAGAAGAAGAAGATGATGAATTAGCTGACGAGAATTCTTCTACTAATTGAAAACCTAGATTTCAGAGAAAAGTTTTCGAATTTCTTTTTCTTCTCAGCTGAAGAACTCGAGTCTCTCCCTCACTCTCACGAGTTCTGTTTTTTTATTCGTTGATAATTGTTTTTTGGGTTTAGAGGAGTAATTATATATGAAGGGTATAATTGTAAACTCGGAGATTCCTTAATGGCCCTCTGATGGGCTTTGGATGGAGAGGGCATATTTATTGTACCATAAGGGTAATTGTGAAGCCCATGAAAAAGGAGGGCATTTATATAATTACCACTAATATCTAAGGAACAAAAGAAAAACAAGCATAAAAGTAACACATACCAAGATATTGAAACAGTGGACATGGGAATTTGATATAAGCACGAATCTGAATAACTGAATAAGAGAAAGCAAATATATTCAGAGAAAGAGAGAGAACAACTGAATAAGAGAAAGCAAATATATTCAGAGAAAGAGAGAGTAAGTACATCAGTTCATCAACTGAACACATGTTCGTTCTCCCACAAGCAGTAAAGACTAAAGACAAGTAATTAAAAGTAGCATATCCAGTAAAGAGTAAGATAGAGAGAAAATAAAGAACAATGGGTGATTTTGCCTTTGATCAAACTCTACGGAAAAAAGATTTGTTCCAAAAGATAAAATCTAGAAAAAAAAAGAAGACTCTAAAAAACAGATTTATCTTTCTTCATAGTCACGATTCTAGTTTCCACCACCATTAGGACATTCAATACACCGTTTTTAGAAAACGCAAATCAACTACTTCAGTTGACACGGCGATGAAGAGGAACCCGGCGTAAAAGGGCTTCCTGAAAGAGATAAATATGTAAAAATAAGGTCAAAGACAATTATAATTCAAGACTGGGAGATGTCCTCCTTGTGCACAAAAGGAAGTTATAACAGCAACATATAATAATTGTTTATCTTAACATATTTTCGATCCAACTTTCCCTAGTTCTAGCCAACTTTTATTCATACCAATATCTGGCATCTCAGTACACCAGTTACTGCAAGATAGAATGTTTACTTCCCAGCATTCCAGAAGCATAAGACAAGGTGACAGTAAAGGTCTAATAGCTGGTACCAAATCTTGTTCTATACAGTGCAAACACGAGTTCTTAAACTAACACTGGAGAAATACTTCAAAAGGAAAAAGCAAAAACGAAGAATGAACATAACCATTCAGCAAGATTTTCCCTTTCCCTTAAGTCCACCCAACGTCGAAAGCCACCAAAAGCATCACTGTATATATCTACAATTTTTGAAAGCCTCGTGAGGAGCTTGCCAGGTAAGTAAGCAACTTTGCCCACATATTTTGGGGCCTTACGAAGCATGTCCTGGAAGTCCTGAAGCTCATCATGATCAAACTTAACTTGAATCATATAATCTGTTGCACACTGTGCATATACTTCAAGAACCTCAGTCATCAAAGTCTTGAGTTTGTTACTGGGCTTCTTCTGACTTTTCTCAACAAAGTGTTCTACTTGATCTAGTTTGAGGCCACACTCCTTCACTCTGGCATCAAAATTATCTAACAGGTCTTGGGGACCATTTAGATCTCGGAAAATGTTATCCAAATTATTAATCAAATCCATGGCTGCAAAACAGTATAAAGCTATTTGAATTATTAATACGAAAAGAACATTTTCTCTCTGAAAATGATGAAAGAGTGTGTCATATTGAAAAAGTAGACATAGGAATTTGATCATCAATAGAACAAAATGATACATGTTAGGATTTAGCATACGTTGCACTTCTCTAGACGTTATAGAATTCTAATCTCACAGCCGTTAGGGCTTCAATTGTTTTATAAATTCATAGAAATCCAGAATCAAACAATAATATTATACCAATCATTATTTTTTTTCCTTAATAAAGATTATGATTCCGAATCCGAGATTATACCTGTTGCGAAGAAAAAGAAGGCCCTGAAAATGTAGCGACGCTGTTATCTGAGATCTTCAAAAACTCAGCTGCACCTACAACTGAAAAACTATCAATAATCAATAATCCAACACATATTATCACAGTTACTGATCCAAATCATAGAATAATCGAATACCTCAATTGAGTATTACTTGAGAAGAACGAATTTAAGATGTACCGAAGGTTTCAACTGAGATTTTTACACTAAATACCCCAATTACAGCTATTGATTGAACTACTTATACAAATCAAACATACTGATATCATTAAATTCTGTAATGAAACTGAAAGTACTGTCCATATGAGAAACATACTAATTTATGCTCTACAACCTACCTGGTTATGAAAACAACTATACACAACAATCACATGATAGATTCGAGCATTTTATAACTAGCAAAAGAATCGCCAGAAGCAAAACCACAGAACAATCATACTTGCAGCAGATAAACCAAAAAAACAGTGCAAAGCAATTATCAATTCTTAGGTCAGATTTAAGAGTTTTTCATATTTGTTCACCAGAGAGCAAGTGTTTGCATACGATTTCACGGATCAACAATTCAACTACCATCGTGTTTTCAATCATTTAAAGATACAGAAACAAAATCTAATCCATGGCTTGGTTTTACGAAGAGAAGAAAAACAAGAACCAATCATGATTTTTTTGAGATTCGAGATTATACCTTTTGCGAAGAGAGATGAGATCCAGAAATGTAGAGATGTGTGAAATCTTCAAAAACTCAGCCACACCTACAACTGAAAAGTTATCAATAATCAATAATTGAACACATATTTTCACATATAAAGAAGGAGATTAAGAAGATTACTTAGAGATATACCTTTCTGAAGCGAATGTAGAATTTGAGATGTAGTGAAGGTTTTAACAGAGGTTTTTACACTGAATACCTCAATTGCAAGAACCCTCAAAAGTCGAAACCCTTGGATTCTAATGTCATCCATCTTCTATTTATAGACATATATATAATTGAATGAGCGCGAACCAAACAAAATCCAGAACTGGGGCAGAAACATTAACCAGTCCGTATACAGATATAAGAAGATCCGGAACCAAAATTACCTTTCTCTTCGTTGATTTCTCTTCGTGTGTTTTCACTGCGAAAGACAACGAAACTCCTATAGATTTTTGTATACTTGTCATCGTTAGTCTCTAGAAACAATAGATCTCTTGAACAACTCATCTGGATCTATCCAAAGATTATTTTTGCTTCACAAGACGAAAGAAAAGAAATCCACTCCAAGGATTGGGCCTAACACTCAAAGGATTGGATCTATCGAAGATTATTTTTGCTTCACAAAAGAAAGAATTTGAACAGCGGTTTTTTAGAACAAGAGAACGGCAAGTGATGAGAAAAGTTGAGAGATTATGTTTCTTTGGTCCAAACTCTTCTCTTTATATACCCCTCTTACCCTATAGACATGACGTCAGCCCTTCCAACTGATTTTGACACGTGACCGACTTGACCATTTCTAAATCGCTACAAAATCGGTCTTTTTGGCCATTTCTGAATCTAATGTCCAAAGTGAGCTCAAAATTTACAAGACAAGAAGAATACAAGTAAACTTAAAAGTTTAAATATGGAAATTAAAACACTGCGCAAAGGCATTGGTTACATGGTCCCTTCAAAGCCCAGGCAAGATATAGTTAACTAGTGTGATGGAAGAGCTATCAGCGTCCCAGAGAGGTCTCCATATTAACAATCGATCAGAATCATAAACAATGTAGTATATTTTAACTAGAATTCTGAAGGTGAATTTATACATAACAACTCAAGAAGTAGGGCATGTGGAGGAGCATTTAAAAGGTCTATCTCTATGTATGGAGGAGCATTTATGTCAATTAAGGTGTGCCACAGTGATTTTAAATGTTAAAGGCAGGGACAATTGTGTCAACTGGACAAGAAGAGTTCATACAACACAAGTGAGACATCCTGACAGAATGATATAAAGAACAGAATTCAATTGACAAAACCTCTGAATTACCTGACCAATAAGAGAAGAAGCAACACGAAAAGAGCTACCACGAGGTCCACAACCCCAACCATACCTCAGAAGTTGCAACACCATTCAGACATATCTGTAATAGGTCATCCAAAGATATTTAATCATCTAATCTAATATTGTGCATAGTTTACATTTACTTATGGAAGAAAATGCCACGACATAATCGTAAATCAAAATGGGAGGTAACTAAACAAGGAAAAACAACGGAATATTTTGAATTATTTTAGGGGAAAGAAAATCCATCCCCAAATATAAATAAAAGAGATAAACAATCATCTCAGTTTCTTTGAACTACTTTCCTTGCCTTCCTTTAACCACAACCTGCTTGGGATGAATTAGTTTAGTGGGATGAGAACTCATCATAATCAAGTTTAAAAGACAATGGTACACCAGAAGACTTTTGTAATGCAGTACCACTTTAGCTTTAAATCCTCACCTCTATAGGCAATTTATCACATCCATCCATCATCTTTTGCAGTAGTTCTTGACCACAGCTCTGAAACCAAAAGTATTAAAAATGAGAATAAACAATCTGGAAAATGATGGTGACTGTGTGACAAGTTAAAATAGTGTACGAGGGATTTGGGACGGCTATTTTATCTTGCATGACCTAGATAGAGATAACAAATTCATTCATAAAACAAGGGTACAAACACCATGACCACGTTGGCTGGTACAATAGTACGACATGGTATGATGCAATATGACAGTGTATCTGCATCAGGAGTATATTGATACTCTAACTCGAGTTGCGGATAATTACCTCCGTACACATGTTCGAGCTGCTCTTTGGCATGAGGAATATTGTTGGAACACCACTTCAAATCGCAAAGATGTTATCTAGGACATGGTTACCGAAGCAAGCATCTTATTTGTGTTCATAGCTAAATACACTCACCCAAAATAGGATGATAGAAATAGAAAAGAAAAAAGAAACTGAAATGAAAAGCATCTGGAATAGCTTGAGAAAACATCTATATACTACTGTTATGATATACCAAAAGATCAGTACACAGTTTAGAGCTAATTATGTTTGTGATATGGAATATTGACAATAAACTTACTTCATCCTAAGCATTAGAATACGCCAATTGCACCAATAGCAAAGAGGGAACTTGATTCTTGCCCTTAAATAACTCCAGGGAAGCACAAGTTTCAGTAAACCATTCAATTTGTTTGAGCAGCAATAGTAATAACCTGTTTGACCATTGTTCGTGCTCCCACATAACCCTTGCTCTTACAGCCTCTTCTTTTGTTGCACTCCATTGATAAATTCAGATCAATACAACAGATTACGTAATGATTTCTGTCCTCACAAAGTCCTATTTATGAACCAAGACAATATAATTGTGTTACACTATATTTGAAAACAATAAGAAAGCAGAAAACATATCAAGTCGAAAGAAGTATGAGTGCTTACATTTGCTCAAAAAAATGGGTCCTCGTCGAGATTCCCAAATTTGGAAGGTATTCTTTTTATTTCGGGCGAGCTGGGCTAATAAGATGAATAAAATGAGTTATGTACCATGAACTTTGTACCGCGCACACTTTATCAGCAGCAATCTTAACAAAATTGGACCAGCAAAATTAAGCCAGTCTTGTCCTCTGAATCTGAACAGTCCATTTGTGCATTGACAAACTGATTAATACAGGACAGAAGTGAAAGCAGACAAACAGTGGGTGCAATTATTTTACAACTACAGATACAGGACCAATACAGTGAGAGAAGTTTACCTAAAAGCTAAAAGAATGAAGCACCCAACTCCTAGATTACCTGAGATGCAAAAACTTAATGTAAGCAATAGAATCATTGGAGAGATGTTTATACTTTACAATCAACTAATCCTTTCTCAGCTAAGATAACAAAGAAACCATAAAATTCAAAAACCATAATATCACATACAAATAGATACCAACATGATTACCCATTTAACCAAGTACAAAACAAAAGCTGGGGTTTAGTTTACCTAAAACATAAATAAAGGTGCCGAAGCTGAAACATGACTAAAAATCTCACCACTGGAACACCTTAAGTTGCTTTAAATAAGCCTTCTCCGTCTGTATACATCAGAAAGATACAAACACGATCAAAATCAAAAGTCAATAGAGAAGATCTACAACCTTAGACAGAGAATGACTCACTTTGAAAAACCCTAAATCAAAATTTAGCATACACAAATTAGGGTTTTAGAAAACCAAAACGAAATGGCGACTTCAGATAGAGTATATTTGAAGATGAAGGTGAGGTGATGCAATACCTGTTCATCCATGGTTGCGAATTCTTCAGACGCGAGTGGGTATGAAGAGAGACGAGAGGATTATGTTTGTATGCTTCTACTAATTGAAATCCATGATAGAAACAATGTTCTTCTATTGATTTCATGGAAAGATTACAAGATAACAAATGATCAAAATATTACAAATCAAAGACTGTAAAAGGGTGCAATTGTTCTTGACAATGGTCTCAACTAAGCAGACAGAAACACAGACTATTTTTAGTTTTTCTGAATAACGTACACATATGAAATAATGAGGTGACACGTGTGCGGGAAAATAGCAAAAGCTGGCGGTAAGACAGATAAAGCTGAAGCTCTGCGCTATTCGACCTGCCTGCCTATGGGTGAGGGTTTTCATGTTGTAGCCGAACCCCATCTACCAATCCAACGGTGCAGATTGATGTGGACCAGCTGTTTCTTTTTTATTTTTTTGTAATGCAAGTACCAGTTGTTTCGGATGCGCTATTAGAGCGTCCACAATGGTACGATCATAACCAAAAATTAAAGACCAAAACAAACGATCAAATTTGAGAGTAGTCTGGAGTGTGACGTTAAGGCAGTGGAGTATATTTAGTCGAGCGGATGTATAATCTACGCTTGCATGTGGAGCGTTCGTATAATCTTCGTCCCGAAGAGGCGTAGATATAGTTTACGCTGGTTGTGGGGCGTTGGTAAAGAATACGCTGGTTGTGGGGCGTACATATAGTTAACGCTCGGAGAAGGGACGTAGGTATAATCTACGCCTGGTGTGGCGGACGGGTAAATCAACGCCTCATTCAGGCGTACGTATAATCAACGCCTCTCTCAGACGTACGTATAATCAACGCCTCATTCAGGCGGACATATAATCAACGCCTCATTCAGGGGGACGTATAATCAACGCCTCTTGTTAGGCGTACGTATAGTGTTCGACTTGTATTAACACACGTATCGAGCACGTGTGGCATTAAAGCCCAGACAAAGAGAAACCACCACGTATAGCCCACGTGTTCACTTGGCCTTTACCCTAATCTTCTCCGTCTTCTTCTTTTCTTTTCTTCTTTTCTTTTCTACCTCCTCTTTGTTTCTACCGCCCACAAACACAACTTCTAAACCAACACATCACAGTAACTAGCAGGAAAAGAGAAAAAAAAAACGAGATACTTGATGAATCCCGGTTACAAAAGAGGTATGTTTCTTTTTTCTTAATCTCTTTTGTTTTATCCATATTGTTGTATAATTTATTTAGGGTTTTATTTGTTAAAATTAGTTTATATAAAATTGGGTTTTAACGAACAAATATGAAATTGAAATTGATTAAATATAATTGGGTGTGTGTGTTTTATGATTTTAGAGATTAATATGTATGTGAAAAAAACCATATTTGCTGCTTATGTAAATTTGGTTAAAAGAAATTTTAAAATAGGTATAGAAGATCTAATTTGTGGGTGGAATAGATTTAAAAATTTTGGCTACTGTAAAAATTGGTAGTTATGTAGATTATGTGTGTTATATATGTAGAAGAGATGATTTGTACATATGTGAATATGGTTAAAAATAATTGAATTTGTATTGTTTTTTATTGAATTTTGAGGTGATTAATTTTAGTTATTTTTTGGTTTATTTTTGATGTTCATGTGAATTAGGCTAAAAGATTTTATGAAATTTTGTCAAATATGTACAACACTGAATTTGTGGGTTATATAGATTAATATGTGTTTTTACAATTCACGTGGTTATGCGAAAAATTGTAGTTATGTAAATTTTGTGTGTTACATATGTAGAAGAGCTAATTTATATGTATGGAATTGATTTTTTAGTGATTTTTATAGAATCTTGAAGTGATTAAATTGGGTTGTGGAATCGTGTAATGATTTTCGAAATGCATCGGTGACGATTTAATTTGTGTTCGTAGAATTATAGAATTTGGAATTGATATAGTTTGTGTTAAGGATTTATAGTATTTGGAATATAAATAGTGATGGACTAATAAAAATATGAAATAATGAGGGTTGGTCTTTTAATAATGTAATTGCATCTATCTTGTGTGTGCATAGATGTTGAACAAATTCACAGCGCGGTTCAATGGTCGCATGAAGACGAAAAAGAAACAAAAATTTGTAGCCGAAGAGGATTATAACTTAATCACTACTGGTAAAATTAAGGAGGTTGATATTCCCCGGTTAGGGAGGTTTCCTATACTGCAAGATGATAAACCGCACGCTACTATGGACATCACATTTACAGGGGAGCACAAATTGAAGTATCAACATCGTGGATCTCTGGCATCGGTAATTCATCACTATCAAACTATTTCACAACACTGTCCTAGAGCTAAATATATTATTGAAAAAGCGGGATGGAAAAATTTACTGAACATACAATGTAGCGAAACCAACCATTCAATGGTTGATTATATTGTTGAGCGGTTTTGGGATACAACAAACACTTTTCACTTCCCATTTGGTGAGATGGGATTCACCCCCTAGATTGGCTCATGTTGACTGAACTGAGTATCGATGATGGGCCTGATGTTCCTTATGATTCGGGGAAGTACCAATTTGAACATGTTCGTGAGCATATCTTTCCGGATATCCAAGATGTCACGTTCAGTCCAAAAGCACCGTCGTGGGTTTCAAATTCAATTACAATTAAATATTTAAGGTCATATTTCTTCGAAGACAAGTTGGTTGCGGCTGAAAATGATAGCACCCTTGCTCATAGAGTAGCAATTGTCTTTTTCATGTATGTTTTGGGACATTTTTTTCTTTTCTAATGCAAAGACCTATATTGATGCTGGATGGTTAGCTGCTTTTGAAAATCTTGATGTAGTATCCACGTATGAATGGGGTGGTGCCGCGTTTTCGAAATTGTATGCGGCACTCCGTTTATCTGGGAGGAGACAGAAGGCACTATGTGGTCCATTTCAAGTATCAGAGGTATTCATTTAATCTAGTTATTTCTCCTTTCATTGTTTATTTTGTTGCTAAGTTATTAAATTGGCTAATTATTTTGATGGAGTAGTTTTGGGGGTATGAGTACCTGGGCATATGTCGACCAGAAATCCCAGAGGCGAGTACAGAACAAAAATGGCATGTATCTTCTAAATGGAATGTACCGAAGAATACAAATGATATTTTTCGTTGTAGGGATTTACTGAGTAAGCTTACTGCTGAACAAGTGACATGGCGCCCATGGGAATCATACAGAGAAGTTCTTGCATCTGATATGGGATGCACGGCTACGCGGATATCAGACTCGAGATATATATTTTCTTACATGGGCATTGTGAGTTAATAATTAAATTTTATTCACTAATTGTTGTTAAATGCCAAGTACCTTTTTTTCATGGTTTTGTTTCTATATAACATACTTACTAAATTCTTATTCCCTTTCTAACTGTACAGCACAACATGTATCTTGGTGAAAGGTGTTGGAGGCAAAACCATTGTACTTTCGTTGTTCCTATAAGACTACACACAGTTATAGGGGATATCGGCAATATTCAAGCTGAACGCCTAAAAAAAGAAGGTTTGGTCGATGCAACAGAGATAGTGCAAGTTGTTAAAGATTATGATATATATTTACAATACTGGAGAATGGTAACCAACTACAAAGATTATGTGACTCATCCTATTTGGGAAGCCCATACATATGGGTATGTCGGTGACTTGTATACGGAACCAATTGAACAACCTGCTGAACATGTACATATCCCTCCTCCACATCTATTATCCCACGTAAGTGTACTTTCGACTTTTTATTGTACGTTCGATTTTTTATTGTATATTTGTACTTATGTATTTTATTTTTTCTTGACAGCATGAAGCTTACACATTATTTCAAGAAAATGCTGATTTTAATCAACAATTTCGCGATTTTACATTAAAACAAACGAAGGAGAGGATGGACGTTATTATGTCGAAAGAAGCAGAAATACAAAGGTTAAATAATGCAAACGTTGATTTGCAGCAATAACTATCTCTTTTCCGTATGCCGCACATTGTCCAACCTCCCCTTGGATACGGTTCCTTTTCCCAAACAATGCCACCACAAGTTTGGAGTGGTATAAATCTAGGATCACCTTCAACAATGTCCTCAGTCAATACCACTCCGAGAATGCACATGCCTTTTATGGCACCAAGATCGTCGACTTCAGATACTGATAATAAGAATGGTTAATTTGTTATGACTATTTAGATGACCTGTCTTTGGTGTTATCTTTTCTTATCTTTTTGTGTAGTCATACTAGACCTACTGATAGTTAGATGCTTATCTATTCTTTTAGCGACTAGTCATTTCAAGTCTACTCTGTTTGATGTCACTTTAGTAGTCCTCTGAAGTTTGAGCGAGTAGTCAGTGTGTATAGGATTTTCACCGTCCATTCTTATTGTATAGTCATATCAGGTCACTGACAAACACTTTATCTTTTTTGGAAAACACTTTATCTTTTTTGGAAATCAGTACCTCTCTTCTGCTGTCACTTTAATGCTCTTGAAAATGGGTTATAAATTAAAGACCTGATCACTCAATATATGAATAACAATACCTCTCTTCTGCTTCATATAGTAATGGAAAACTATGAGAAAACCGCTCATTATTGCTCTTCTGTTTCTTCTTCTTCTTCTCTTCTAACAGTAGTTTTTATTCCTCGGATGATGATGCAATAGCAATTATGCAAAATAACATGGCCGTTAGTTTGGGAGTCCTTATTACAAATTCAAAATGGCCTCAAACTCGTATCAAAATACCAAGAGATCGTGAGTCAGGGGCTGAACTTCTATGGAACGACTATTTTTCCGTACCCAAACCAACCACCCAATGTTTTTCGCAGAAGATTTAGAATGCGTCGACAATTGTTTAACCGAATAGTGGAAGGTGTTACCAATGCAACAGATATTTTGTTCAAAAGCCCGATGCTTGTGGAGTTCTAGGATTAAACCCTCATCAAAAAGTAACAGCAGCAGTACGAATGTTAGCTTACGGATGTGCGGCAGATGCAATAGACGAGTACTTACGCATAGGAGAAACCACTGTGCTGGAAGCTACTCGTAGGTTCTGTAAGACGATTGTAAATGTGTATGGGAAAGAATATTTGCGTGAACCAATGGCTGGTGATATTGAACTGTTGCTCAAGCAAAACAAAGACCGGGGATTTCCTGGGATGCTGGGTAGTCTAGATTGCATGCATTGGAAATGGGATAAATGTCCATCGGCAGAATCCGGGGCTTACACCGCGTATAAAGGGAGCGAAAGTATCGTGTTGGAGGCAGTGGTGTCGTATGACCTATGGTTTTGGCATGCTTTTTTTGGTATGCCCGGCTCTAACAACGATATTAATGTTATGAACCGTTCATATGTTTTTCGAAGTCTTGTAACAGGAAAAGCACCGCCGGTGAGCTATGAGGTGAACGGACATTCATATGATATGCCGTATTATCTAGGTGATGGCATATACCCAGAGATTCCTACTATTATTATGGCCATTAAACATCCTGTTGGTAGGAAAAAGGAAATATTTTCATCGATGCAAGAGGGTGCAAGAAAAGATGTTGAACGGGGATTTGGTGTACTTCAACAACAATTTGGAATCATCAAACAACCTGCAAGAATGTGGAATCCAGATGTGCTTGCCTATATCATGAAAACCTGTATTATCTTACATAATATGATAGTCGAGGATGAGCGTCTACCCGGTGACTGGCCACATGTTTATGAACAACGTAGCAACGCACACCGGTTAATATATTAAGAGGCAATAGTGACGAGTTTTCCCAAATTAGAGCTGAGCAACGCCGACGTGCAATGCGTAACAAAGATGCACATATTCGCTTGCGTGATGACTTGATCGAACATATATGGGTAGAATATGGGAATTAAAAATTGTCGTTTGTCATTTCCTTTGTATGTTAACTTTGGATAATAATAAAATAATTAACTTTGGACAAATGATTTTGTTGTACGTTCTATTATCTCTTTGTATGTAACCATCCTCAAGTTTTAATTAAGGTCGTATGTTTCAAAAAAAGTAGAAATTTAATTAAAATCAACGGAAGTAAACTTAAAATCCAAAAATTACATAATAATACTAATTGTTCAGATAAAAATAATATTAAAACATAATAATACTAATAATACTACTAATCACTAAATAGGAGAAATAAGTAAGGTTTGAACTATTCCGCCTTTGTGTTAAGATTGGTTTACTTTATTCCGAACTATGTCCGCCCTGCGAAGTTGGAAGTACTCTTGTTGTACAGGTTCCATTTTTTGAAGATCCATCATAATGATGCGAAATTCTTCGTCTTCAGCTTGCTTGGTTATTTTTGCCGCATGTTCAGCTTGTTTTGCTGCAAACTCTGTTGCTCTTTGTTCCATCTTGAATCTTGATTGTGCTTGGTAATGAGTATTGAAATTTTGTTGTTCTTTAATAATTATTCCCATCAATTCCTCTTGGTGACTGGATCTCTCTCTCCCTGTTTTCTTCAATCTTTTTGCTGCTTTTTTCCCCATCTTACGGAGATATGTGTTCTCCATGTCGCCCCCATCTGTGTCGTTACAAGTCTCTCCTTGGGTTGTTGTTTGCGGTCCTTCCTCATCTTCCTCGTTATTCTCATAAGTGTCCAAATCGTGAGTCGTATCGAATACAAAAGTCGATCGCCGATTATATTTTATATTTTCTAACACAATTGGATAGCACTCTTCGTACTTAAATTTTTTCCCATCGTTGCATTCCTTGAACCTCTTGTTCACTTCTTCAAGCTGTTAATGTTTTTAAAAACACTTAAGTACATGGGCTCTTATTAAATATTAGAAAATAATTGTTCAAAAAATCAAGAATGCTTACCTTCTTTTCAGGACCCCATCCAGTATGATATTCACCTTCCACTTCTGCCTCTTTTGCCGAAAATAACGCCACATCTTTACTTATTCCCTGATATCGTTTTTGCCAGGAACTCCAAGACCGCTCTGGATTATTAGGTAAATGAAGTTCAATATCATCCTTGATACGAGTCCACAGCGTCGCCTCTGATTGATCAGCTCCAACACTAGGATCTTGAGATATAGATAAATGAATTTTACACATTGTTACATCTTCGATTGTCGTAAAATTTGGACCTCGTGCTGTTCTTGGTGCCATTGTAAGCGAAATGCAGAAAAATTTCCAAATGATTTGAAAGCAGAAATAATATTTCTTCTTATTGGTGTGATAGATAGTTTGAAGTATTAGTTGTGGGAAAATGTTACAGGATTTCATGTGTATATATAGGTGTTTCCTCAGGAAATTTCCAACATTCGAAAATGTCTTCCAAACTTTCCAACGTTCCAAATTACCCAACGTTCGATTTTCTTCAACGTTCGAATTACCAACGGTATAAAAAAATTTCAAAAACAAATTTGTCTAATAACGTTTTAAAATTTTCTTTTAAACTGAAGCTTTAAATGGGGCGGAGCTATTAAGTCCGCTCAACAACAGGCGTTAACTATACATACGCCGGGCTGGGGCGTTGATATAATCTTCGTCTCACTGGGGCGTAAAGTTTATGAACGTCTGGCGTGGGGCGTAAACTTTAGCAACTTCCCATCGGGCGAACATTTCAGCAATGCCTCATTCAGGCGTAACTTATATACACGCCTCTTTGTGGGGCGGTGACTTTACGTACGTTTCACAACAGGCGTAGTTTATATACACGCCCGATGACAAACGGTGATTATACATCCGCTCCACTATATATAGTTTTGGTCTTGGTCCCAGACCAAATATGGTCCGGAATTTGGTTATGGTCCAGCTTTTAATCTTTACTCCGTCCCGCTGCGTCTCGTCCCTGGACCATAATTATAGGTTTGGTCGTCCACTGCAGTTGCTCTTAGGCCCCCTAAAGTTGAGGTGCCAACAAGGAAAAACATTCAACTTGTCACTAAGCAAACCAAATCCAGAAACAGATAGTCCATTGTTGCATTTTTTTCCTGGCCAAATTCTCCCTTCTTTCATGATGACACTGCTTTTTTTTTTCTTTTTTGGAACATCCAAGGAACTGGGACATGTATCACTAGGAATCATCTTCATCATCGTTGTCATTTTCACAAATCGGATATTATTTTCCTATATGAGATAAAATCCCCATTTGACATAACGAATTTTCCTTTTAAAAAAATCTGATTTTCATGATTGGTTCATAGTCTCGTCGGTGGGTATAGATAAGGGGTTAGCAATAGTCTGGCACAATAATATAGAGTTAAAATTGCTATGGGAGCATTTAAACGTTTCCCATTTTGAAACAACAAATAGTGAAAAAAAATAGGAATTACATGCGTTTATCGTGCATTTAAAGCAGACGAAAAGATAGCTCAATGATCACGTATTTTGGAATTATCAAAAAAAGTTAAAAAAGTCATGGGTACTGATTGGTGACCTGAATGTAATCCTCGACCCGGGAGAAAAACAAGGTGGCAATAGTACAAGATCAAGCAGCAAAACGTTCGTAACTCATATAATAAACTCTCTGGAATTATAAGATGCGGCATGCGGGTTACGAAGGCGCTCCATTCACATGGTCAAACAACAGAAGTGGTGAGGCTAATATATGCGAGAGAGTTGACAAAGCTTTAATATCATATCAATGGATTCAGATGTTCCATAACACTAAGGTAAGTCACCTAATAAGAGTTGGCTCTGACCATACTCTTATACTTTTCTGTTAGAGCATTGCTCGGTCAAACTCGCATGTGTTGCTATCTCAAGCATGTTTGTCAATGTTAGTGATCAAAACTATAAGTATTGATTTCTAGCCTGTTTGTAGATGTCTCGGACTAGGACATAGATAGTGTAGTTGAGTTTAAATCTCTCGACGTTCATCTCTTGAAGACGAAGAACTACTAAGGGGAGCTTGTGGAACTTCTTAGACAAAAGGTATGTGGAGACTTGAACTTATCTATCACTTGGAAAGTTTATTTCTACTATCTCCTATATTGAGACATAAGTCGTGTTACGATATAGTTTTCTCTATACACATTTGAGATTTCGAGTTGAGTATATCTCGCTTACATATTTCTCGAAATATGTGTTGGTAAGATTTCGCTTCGACCAAGTTCATCTTATATCATGAGAAAATTGCCGAGTAACGTCTTACATGGTTTGTGTGATACAATCATTTGGTGTAAGACTTGGAAGGTTTCAATAATGATTATTTCAATATCTTGAAAATTGCTTTGATGCTAACAGTGTGTGAAAACGGCTATTGACATTATAGAAGAATGTTTCAATGGTTGAAATAAAGAGTTGATGATGTAACCATCTTTGGATATAAGCATATTTAGTGTGTTCGCACATTAGTGTATAAGTCCATAAACCGGAAGCCAAGAGTACGCCTATGTGTGTATACGAAATTGATGAAGGAGACAGGTTAAGTATGCGTACCCCTACGCATACTGGCGGAAGTTCTCGAACCGAGAATTTCTGCTGAGTTTGGTTTTGGCAAAACTCTTAACTAGTCATCTTAAGTATGCGTACCCGTACACATACTGGCGGAAGTTTTTGAACCGAAAATTTCTGCTGAGTTTGGAAACTTTACAAACTCAAAATCGGTTGCTTAAGTACGCATACCCGTACGCATACTTAAGCTGGTTACTTTGTCAAACCGGTCAAGTCCATGAACTTAAACATTTAAATCATAAGGAATGCAATTCTTGCAAACCGTGGCTATAATGTTCATGATTGATTCAAGTGAATCAAACCGATTTGATTTCAATTGTGTTTTCTAAACAACTGAACAATTGTTAACTAGTTTCATTTGAGTCATTTTAACTAGTTATGGTTAAGATGAATAAGGTTGATATGAGAGTAATCATATGGCTAACCTCGGTTAACTATTTGTGAACCAACATGGTGTACACGTTTAGGTACGGTTGCATAAACCTAAATGAGGGTACATTTCATTTGTGTGTAACAAGCTAAGTTCGATCTAACGGTTGAAAGATATTAGCTTAGTTGAATCAGGTTTTTCATCTAACGGTGAATATTGAATGTTGTGTTACCAAGGTAACTTGGATTGCAAACCCTGATTTGAAAACTATATAAAGGAGAACTCTAGCAACTGGGAAACCTAATCCACACACCTCTTGTATGTTACTAGTTGCATAACTAGATTCGATTCTCCTTTAACCTTAGGTTTCTTCTCGAGACCATGTAGGTTAACCACTTGAAGACTTCATTGGGATTGCGAAGCCAGAACCAACTATTATCTTTGTAGTTGCATGATCTGATCTTGCTATTTTTATTGTGTTGAGTACAATTGGAATAATTGGCTTGAGATTTTATATCTCCGATAGGCAAGATAGAAAAGTAATCACAAACAAACTTCGTCTCATCGTTTGTGATTCCACAATAACTTGTTTCGCAGTTCGATTAAGTTTATTGTGTGGTGATTGATAATACTAGGCTGTTCTTCGGGAATATAAGTCTGGTTTATCAATTGGTTCTTGTTCACCTTGATCTATCAAAAGACGGAACAAAAATTCTTGGGTATTTCCGTGGGAGACAGATTTATTCAATCCTATAGACATTTCTGTGTGAGACAGATTTGTCTATCAAGTCTTCGACTTTGGGTCGTAGCAACTCTTGGTTGTGGGTGAGATCATCTAAGAGAATCAAGTGCGTAGTATCATGCTGGGATCAGAGACGTAAGGAGCGCAACTGTACCTTGAATCAGTGTGAGATTGATTAGGGTTCAACTACAGTCCAGTCCGAAGTTAATTGGTAGTAGGATAGTGTCTGTAGCGGATTAATACAGTGTGGTGTTCAATCTGGATTAGGTCCCGGGGTTTTTCTGCATTTGCGGTTTCCTCGTTAACAAAATTCTAGTGTCTGTGTTATTTCTTTTCCGCATTATATTTTGTTATATAATTGAATATCACAGGTTGTGCGTTAAGATCGATCAATTAGAATATTCAACCTTTGGTTGTTGATTTACATTAATTGACACTTGAATATTGGTCTTTGGTACCGTTCAAGTAACTCCTCTTATATTCAATCAGGCTCGCAAATTTCTATTTGCTGATTGCGGATTGAATTAAGAGTTAGAGATATTATACTCTTTGATATACTTTAATCTAGATTGAGTCTGACTGTCTGGTTGATTCTCCAGAAAGTGTATTGGAGTAAGTCCTCTCAGATTGCCAAACGAATTGTTGGGTGTAGTTGTTAGACCCCCGCATTTTCATTTTCGACTCCAACCCGGAAACAAAAGGACTAAGTAAGCCCTTTAGATGCCTTGGATATTGGTTCTCTCACACCACGCTATCAACTATTGTGGAGGAGTCTTGGAACCTTCAATCCTCCAATTCTTTATCTAGAAACCTCTGTTCAAACCTGAAATCCCTTTGCTCGGATCTAGACCGATGTAATTCAGACGTCTTCGGTTATATTCATAAAGATACGAAAAACTTAATATCAAAATAGATAACATTCATAAATCCGAAAACATATCGTCCAAAATAGATATTCTCAAAAGCCTTCAAGTTGAACTGGGAAAATTGTACGAAATTAAAAATAATTATTATCACAACTTTCAAGGGATAAAGTCTTTAGAGAATATGATCAAAATATGGAATACTTCCATGCTTCTGCCTCAAATTGGAAGAAAATCAATGTTATACATTCTCTTAGAGAACCATCTGGTCTCTGGCTCTCGGATCGATATCAAATCAATTTCCTATTAATCAACCATTTCAACCAAATAGGAACTTCGCAAATGAATAAGTACAATGTGTACCTCTCTGAAATCATCTGACCTTGCATCTCAGACTAAGGAAACATGGCTTTAACCCAAATTCCAACAAAAGAAAAAACTTGGTCAACTCTTTCTAACATGAATCCTTGGGGTGATTCAGGCCCGGATGGTTTCTAATCGGGTTTTTTCAAAGATAATTGGGATATATTAGGTCCGGATATAATAAAGGTTACACAAGATTTTTTTAGAACAAGGATTATGGAAAAAAGATTTCAATCACTCGTTCACTACTCTCATACCAAAAATATCAACTCCACAAACTGCGACAGATTTTAAACCTATCAGCCTTAGCAATACAATTTATAAACTCATATAAAAAATCCTAGCAAACCGAATAAAACCCATTTCAAATAGGTTTATATCCCCAAATCAATCTTCTTTTTTATCAGGGAGGAAAATTACGGATAATATTATCATAGCTCATGAACTACTTCACTCGATGAAAACCTCCAAAAAGAAAATGGGTTTCCTAACTCTCTAGATTGATTTATCCAAACCTTTTGATAGAGTTGAGTGGCCTTTTATTAAAAGAGCATTATCTTCGTTTGGGTTTAACGATGACTGGGTAAACCTCATTTCTCAATGCATCTCCACCACTTCTTTTTCCATCCTTCTAAATAAATCTCGAGCCCAAAATTCTCGAACTCAAGGGGTTTAAGACAGAGTGGTCCGCTATCTCCATATTTATTTCTAATTTGCATGGAGATTCTCTCAAGATTCCTCGAAAAGGATATAAAAGACAATAAGATATCAGGGATTAAAATAAATAAACATGCCTCTACTATCTCCCACCATTTTTCGCAGATGACTGTTTTATGTTCACCAAAGCGGACCTAGGGGAAGCAAAAAATTTATTGGATATATTATCTAAGTTTGGGGAAATAACGGGGAAAATGGTAAACCAGGCATCTATTTCAGCCCTAAAATCCATCCCAAACATGGAAAAATTATTGCAGAAATCCTTAAAGTTCCGCTGATGACTTAAAAGGATAATTACCTCGGAACACCTCTCTTTTTTTATAGAAACATAAAAGAGAATTTTGAACCTCTTCTTCAAAGATATTATAATACCTTACAAGGTTGGAAAGAAAAGTTATTATCTCAAGCGGGAAGGACTATTCTAATTCAATCAATATTCCAAGCTCACCTCACTTATCAGTTGCAAATGATAGCTCTTCCTAAAGAGACGTTAGATAAATTAGACAAAATTCAAAGGGATTTTGGTGGAAAAAAGATAAGTCAAATGGAAAATATGGTTATATAAAGGCATGGCCAGGCATTTTTAAACCAAAATCTCAGGGGAGTTTGGGAATTAAATATCCCTGTAACTTTAACATAGATCTCCTAACGGGGCTAGCAAGCAGAGTAATAACAGGAAAAGATCAATTGTGGGTGAAACTGCTAGAAGCAAAATATTACCAAGGTTCAAAACATTTCGAACCAATGAGAAACTATGAGTTCTCTTGGATTTAGAAAATCATCCAAAAAGGTTTCAATATCATAAGAGGAAATTTTGTCCGGAAAATGAAAAATGGAGCTAATGCAAAGATTTGGGAAGACAATTGGATACTTAATACAAACATAATAAACAAACCAAGAGGAAGAAAAATAGATACCGTAGAGGGTTTGTATTTAAATTAGTTGTATATAGGGGTTTGGCGGGTTGGGTCTAGCAGTGGGGCTAGTCCGAATGGATATATTTGGGTAGGGGCCTGGTCCGACTTTAGCATAGCAAAAAAAATATGACATATTAGACTTATTAGCGCAAAAAGTTCAAGAGCTACTTAGTACTGAAGGGTCATGGGACACTGAGAAACTAGATGAATTCTTTTCGCCAAAAATAAATAATATTTTTTTAACTATTACTTCGAATAAGGAGAAGAGAGACAGAATTAGATGGAAATATCATAGATCTGGGAATTTCACGGCTGAAAACATCTATAACTACATCATCAGTCAAAATTCAGATAATGATGAGATTATTGATTTTCCTTGGAATAAATTATGGAAGCTGCAAACAATCCCGCGGATTAGACTATTTATTTGGAAACTAGTTCAAAAAGTGTTTCCAACCTCTAGTGGACTAGCAGCTCATAACTCTGAAATCTCATATGAGTGCCCTTTATGTAATAACCAAGCGACAAAAATAGAAGATTATCCATTCAGAAAGTGTCACTTTGCTAGATCGATTTGGTTTGGTTGCTCTATGGATGTCGTTAATTCGCAAATTAACGCAGAGTCCATTAGCAAGTGGGTGGAACTTTGGCTAACTGATCCAAGATTTTCGCAATATTGTGTGCAGATTGCAACAATCCTATGGTTTATTTGGAAATACAGATGTAGAATCTTTCCAGATCCAAATTATTTGATTCAACAAATCAAGAAGTTCATTCAATCCTCGCCAGACAATACCCAGAAGAAAAAAACGAAGATATTCGGCAAAAGAGTTCGTCTAAACATTATTGGGATAACTTAAAAGCGGATTGGATAATATTCACATATGAGAGACAAACAGGTGATCCTCAGATGCATCTGTGAATCATGGAGATATTGATAACCCTAGCGGTCGTGGTGTTTGTAACCTCCTTCCATCATGGAGATATTGATAACCCTCTTAGTTTGTTCCTCATAAATTAAAAACATAAATGTTTCATTAAGAAAATAAAGTGAAAAATTAAGTGTTACAACCATGCTACAACCATAGAAAAATAAAGAAACTTTTTGAACCATATTTTAAAAAAATAATCAAATTAACCAGTGTTGAGGGCTTCCTCAAGTAAGATAGCGAAGCATGAGAAAGCATGTATAGATAATGGACATGCTTTTATCCCCTTTGCTTTTGATACTTTCGGTTTCTTAGCTACAGAGGCGGTAGGACTCCTTAAGAGAGTCCAGAAGGTCATGCATGATAATGTCATGACCCCCGGTTCGATAGAGTTTGTTTATAAAATGATAGGTTTTGCAATTCAAAAAGGGCTTGCGGTGCAGCTTGTTGCTCGCTTGCCTGTTATGTAAGAAAATTATTATTTATTTGTATTAAATATAACTTGTATAAAGGATCATCCAAATTAACCAGCCTTCACCAATCTACAAAACACAAATAATATATTCTTTTTAAAAATACAAAGAATAATTTCATTATACTTATTGTATAAAGGAAAAAATCGTAAAATATCAAGAATAACTTTCATTATACTCATTGTATAAAAGGAGCAATCGAAAACAAATACATATCCAAAAATGACACACCAAAAAAATACTCTTCCGTCATAGGCCTGATTTTAATTTTAGCAATCGAATAAGCCAACCTTCATCAACCTGCAAAACACAAATAACGTTAGAGTTACAGTGTGTAAAAATCCTAAAGAAAAAAGAACTTTGAAATAAGTTTCTAGCATCTGTTAGAGCATTGCTCGGTCGAACTCGCATGCGTTGCTATCTCAAGTATGTTTGTCAATGTTAGTGATCAAAACTATAAGTCTTGATTTCTAGTCTACTATAGCTAAGGTCTCGGACTAGGATAGAAAGTGTGGTTGAGCTTAAGAACTCCATGGAAATCATCATACAAGCCGAAGGACTACTCAAGGAACTGGTGCATCTTCATCGACTAAAAGGTATGTGGAGACTTGAACTTATCTATCACTCAAAAGTCTATTTATCTCCTATCTTGAGACAAAAGTCGTTTTCCTACATAGACTTAGATTATACACATTTGATATTTTGATCCGAGTTTATTTCGCCTATATATTTCTCGAAATATGTGTTGGTAAGCTTTCGCTTTAGCCAAGTTCATCTTTACCTAGTGACGAAAGTCATGTTATGTTTGAATCAGTTTGAAATTGCTCTGACGAAAAATGGTTTGTGTATAACAACTATATAATGTCCTCTGAGAATGTTTCAATGATTGAAATGAGAGTTTAGATTATATAACCATTGGTGGATATAAGCATTGTTGTGGAAACACATATATGTATATGTCCTATTCCTTGAACCAAAGTTTGCCAACTTTGTTGATCAAGAGAACCGGAAGTTTGCACAGTTTGCGAACTCAGTCCGCGAACTGGCGGAAGTTCTCGACCCGAGAATATCTGCTGGAGTTTGAGAACTCACTCAACAAACACAGTCCGCTAACCCAGTCTGCGAACTGACGATAGTTGTCGACCTGAGAATATCTGTTGGAGTTTGAAAACTCTTTCCGGGAACGTAAGTCCGTGAACCCAGTCCGCGAACTTGAGTAGGTTATATCTAAAAATGATTGTTCTTGAACTCATATTTATATTGACTAAGGAATGCTTTTGCAAACAATGGCTATTAAGTTCATGAACCGATTCGAGTGAATCAAATCGTTTTTGCTTCGATTGTGTCTTGTGAAGTTACATAAGATTTAAGTAATTGAACAACTCTCTAACTAGTTCATTTGAGTCATTTGAACTAGTTATGGTGAAGAAGAATATGGTTGATATGAAAGTGATCATATGGCTAACCATTTGGTTAACTGTTATTTGAACTAGGGATTGTGAATCCAGGCTGATACTACTTTACCGTAGTTGTGTGATCTGATCTTGTTGTTTCTATCGTACGAGTACAATTGTAATAATTGGCTTGAGATTTCTATCTCCGATAGGCAAGATAAAAAGTAATCACAAACATCTTCGTCTCATCGTTTGTGATTCCACAATATCTTTTTTCGCTGCGTCGATTAAGACTATTGTGAGGTGATTGATAATACTAGGATGTTCTTCGGGAATATAAGTCCGGGTTATCAATTGGTTCCTGTTCACCTTGATTTATCAAAAGACATAACAAACTCTTGGGTATTTCTGTGGGAGACAGATTTATTCAATCCTATAGACTTTTCTGTGTGATACAGATTTGTTTTATGAAAGTCTTCGACTTTGGGTCGTGACAACTCTTAGTTGTGGGTGAGATCAGCTAAGGGTATCAAATACGTAGTATCTTGCTGGGATCAGAGACGCATGAGCATAAATCTACCTTGGATCAATGTGAGATTGGTTGGGGTTCAACTACAGTCCAGACCGAAGTTAGTTTGGAGTAGGTTAGTGTCTGTAGCGGCTTAATACAGTGTATGTTCAATCTGGACTAGGTCCTGGGGTTTTTATGCATTTGCGGTTTCCTCGTTAATAAAATTCTGGTGTCTGTGTTGTTTCTATTCCGCATCATATTTTGTTATATAATTGAAATATCACAGGTTGTGCGTTGTTCAATCAATTAAAATATCCGACCTTTTGGTTGTTGATTTAAATTGATTGACACTTGGATATTGGTCTTTGGTACCATCCAAGTTATCTCTCTAGTATTTGATAAAGACTCGCAGATTTCTATTTGCTTGAGTATATATCAAATCGAGAAATTGAGATATAAACTCTTTGATATACTTTTTATCTAGATTGAGTATGTCTGTCTAGTTGATTCTCTAGAAAGTATATTGAATTTTGTCCATAAAGATTGCTAAGAGAAATATTGGGTGTGGTTGTTAGACCCCCGCTTTTTCAGCATCCATAACAAATTTATTTTTGATTGAGACATTTAACCAATTAGGGCTAACTCCTTTGATTACACCAGAAATAAATGTCATCCTCTATATATGACCGAAATTAGAGCCGACTCTAATTTTTTTCCACATAATTTTCCTCATCTATTTACTCCCTTAATTATACTCCCACGATCATGATAAATACTTGCCCATAAATGAGATAAAAAACGTCCATACTATAAAGTCTATGCGCAAAGAAGCGGCTGCAGTCCCAAAAACATTTCCAACTTATTTTCCTGGTAAATCTTTTAACCTAAGCGTATCAACATGTCGAACATGATTAGCTGCAGTCCCACAAAATCCGTTGCCCAAAACGTCTTCGCTTCCTTTTCAAGAATGCATGATTGCGATGAAAACAAACCTGTAGTATTCAAATTTCGTGTTGCAAGAAAATGGGAAGAGGTCGATTTCATGGTGACCAACGAAGTCACTATTTTGAGTCTAAAGAATGTCGTGAGGAATATAAAAAACAATTATTTTAGGTTTAAAGAATACCGTGAGGAATTATTAACCCATTCTTTAAGTGTAACTGAATTTATAATTATTTGAATTAAGATTTTCATGCGTACAAGTTTTCATGTGTCGAATTAAGCCTCATAGTGTGTGTTAATTATTAAAATCATTATAACCAGAAATTATTATATCTCACTATTTCTAGTATGTCTTATAAAATACGAGGGATAACAAAATAAATACAAAGATCTCCAAGAAAGTCTTATTTAAACCATGGAATAACCTCGATGTTGCCAATTTAACTAATTTTTTTATTTAGTTGTTGTTTAATATTAAAATAAGTCAATACAAAATTAGTTTAGTTTTTAAATTATAGTTATAACCCCTTGTATATTTTAAGGTAAAAATTTTACATTTTGCAGATAGTTTATAAGCCAAAGGCAAATTGTTAAACTTTCATAAATAAAGGTCTAAATCATACCTCCACGTGTGATTTTTATGGATTTTCTTAAATGTATCCCACACTTTTATTAATCATAGCCCAAAAAGTTTAAGTTAAAATGAAAAATCAAAAGTTAAAATGAAAAACCAAACAAGTCTTAATTTTTTTGTTAATAATTAAACTTAGGTCCTCTTACTCAAAATCAAAATAAACCCTAATTTTTTTTCTTAATCATACATAAAATTAACTATAATTGATCTTTTAGTATTCTCACAAATTAAACAATTATATGTAGACCATAATATTTCTTTCTTCCCCAAATAAAATAAGTTTCTCTTAATCATGATTACATCAAAATTGATTAGGGTGTATATTCTAATTATTCCCTTAGAAAAATTCCACAAAAACGTCAATCAAAATGGAATTAACTAGGGTGTTAATTCCTTTCCTAGGACCATTCTCCTAGAACTTCATAAACATAATATATAAAAAGAAAAAAATCCATAGTTGATGTTTTTTCCTTCTAAAACTGATTGAGGGTGTTGATTATTCTTAAAAAACATTAAATATGTCAAATATGTTACATAAATTTGATTAGGGTCAGGAAAAGGACAATTGGGGGATACATGCAAAGGACAAAAACGGGATCCAAATATCAAATCAGGATCACCCCTTATCTAAGTATTTTATGTAATTCCTAATCTACCCCTTACTAATCAAGATTAGTGATTAATAATAATTAGTAAAATCTTAAGATTTTTGATAAATGATTAGTATGTGTTATTATTTGTGTTTGGGTGAGTGAGTGATAGTGGAAGGAGGGAAACAAATTTGAGAGGAAAATTATTTTGGTGAAAATGGAGGATGATTGTGAAGAGAGAATTGCTGCTAAAAGGTTGAAAATTTGATTTTTTTTCCCTTTGAATCCACCATTTTTGCAGCTGAAAAAGCTTGGTGCCGGCATGGACGTGGTATGAATACCATGCCGGAAGCAGCCATACCGGCATGGTATTCATACCACGTCCATGACGGCATCGAGCTTATCCCCCATTTTGAAATTCAAGCCCGCTATCCGGGGGGTCCGGGGGCGCGTAGCCCCTCCCGGCTGTGTTCGACCTGACAGGTCAACATCTAAATGTGCTCGACCTGACAGGTCAACGGCTGTCTCGTAGAAATTTTTTCTGGTTTTGAAATTCAAAACCTACTCCGTTTTGATTTTTTTTCTGGGTTTAATCAGTGTTCCGGCGTAGTTAGTTAATTCTCGAGCATGCCGTTACAGATACCGGCATAGTATTTTGCTTAAATTTCTCTCCCGACACATGATGTAAAGTATCCAGGAAACTTAAAAAAAAATTCACTTGACCACCGGCACTGATAGATTTATATCGAGCATGCCGTCACTTAGTTACGGGATTGAATGTTAGTTACCAAGCGTGCCGACACCATTTTCCGGCATGGTCTTCACCAATTACGGCATGGTCTTCATCATTTCCGACGATGTAAAAAAAAATCCGACATGGTATTCATCACTACCGGCATGATCTTCATCACTTCCGGCATGGTCTTCATATATACCGGCATGGTCTTCATCACTTCCGGCATGTCTTCATCACTTCCGGCATGATCTTCATCACTACCGGCATGGTCTTCATCACTTCCGGCATGGTCTTCATCATTTCCGAATGTAAAAAAAAAATGTTTTCAAAGTGAGGAGCCGGCAGAGAAGGAGAAGAGAATTTGAAAGGGAGTGAGGAAAATTTCGAATTTGAAAGGGAGTGGAGAATATTTAGGTTTTAAAGCCCCTAATCCTAAAAGAGATTAATAAGAGGTGAAGATGGAAATGGGGATATGATTTTGTTTTTTGATTTTTATTTTGAGGGAAGGTTAATTTAGTATTTTTGCCCCCCCCCCCAAAAAACACCCCTTAGCGGACACTATTGGTTGGGGAAAGTAATCTATATCCCCCAATTGGTTTTATATCCCCCAATTGCGCGTTCATAATTAACTTTTTTTTTATCCTTTTTTTTTTTTGTTGTTGTTGATGTTGATTTAGGGATTTATTATGGGCTATATATAATAATTAACATAATTTCGTGGGCTATATAGAATGATTATAAAGATCTGTTTGGTTAGATTAAACACTTATTTTATATGGGCTATGGTTAATAAATGTGTGGGCTATGTTTAAGAGAAGCCATTTTAACACCCATATCGGAAATGCTCTTAGCAAAGATATCTTCCACTCGATCCAAAATGGAGTACTAAACCCCTAAAGACTTTAGATTGCACTAGTTCCCTAACAAAATAGTAATCAACATCTAAATGTTTCACACGGCTGTGAAATACAGAATATAAAGAAACAAAAATAAAATTCATGTTGCCACAATGTAAAATTCTAAAGATATGAAGAAGCGGGTGCAAATCTTTCAACAAAGTTATGCAATGATTTATACTCTGCCTCATTACTAGATCTAGCAACTTTGTTATGTCTTTTACTAGACCAAGAAATGGTATTAGACCCAAAGAAGATGCAGCATCCTCCAGAATTTTTCCTTATATCAGGTGCACCTACACAGCCAGCATCACTAAATCTAACAGTCCTTTGCTGAAGAGAATATCATAGTAGAGTTGTTAACGTACCAAGCTAGGGTCAACGCTGTGGTTCCCCAAATAGTAAACCTGCGTAGATAATATGATTACAACCTAGTTGAAGCATCAAATCCAGATTATCCATTTTAAGAATCATAATAATTACATAAGCAAACTAATAAAAAAAAAACTCTCTGATATTATTTAAATGAAAATCTCTCAGGTGATATGAATATATAAGTGTGTTGCTTTACAGATAAACAAAGAATACATATATAATGATACATACACATATTTAGCGAAAATGAGATGGTACCAAGTACACTACCAATTTTTTCATTCGACAACATGTATGGACAAATAATACAATTGCAAGTAAACCAATTTAAAGAACAATAAGTATATAAAGTTTATATTTCTTTCTCCTCACAATCATAAAGTCAAGACAATAAAATTCGTGAACCTGGTTGTATAGAAGAGTACTTCGACGATCTCAAAAACCTCAAGATCAATCTAGTCGAATCCAAATAATATGATCTAAATTCTGCTGAGTATAAAACTTGTTATCTATATTGCAAGATACGAATTCTACAAGCCAAAGTATCGTAACTGATCACAATTAATATGATATTTATTACTAGAATTGATTACGTACTACTTATGTTATTCCTATATTATAAATATAAAACAATATATTACGGAAAAGGAAAAACACAAGACACCAGAAGTTTGGTTCAAGAGGATAACTGCACCTGCAGAAAAATCCCGGGATCTCATCCAGATGTGAACACCAAACTATATTAAGTCGCTCTAGTTGAGTCTACGATATGTGATAGATGTCTAAAACACCTTAATATTTATATATTGTTTATGCTTTCTTTGCTAAGTTTTCTTGTAAATTATGTATCTTATGTTTGTTTTTGAGTATTTAGGTACTTTGGAGTCATTTAGAACAAAAGAAGAGGAAACTGGACAAAAGTGATGGAGGCGGATTATTTCTCATTATTTGCTTTTATTTCTTCATCTCTATCTGAAAAGCATGTCGGCTTTAGTGAAGCAAATATTGTCTGAAAAGCATGACAGCTTGAGTGATGAAAAGAAATTCAAGAGAAAAAGTGGATTTGAGAAATAAAAGATGGTTGCTGTTGGTGGAAGAATTTAAGAGAAGAAAGGAGCATTCATTTGGAGCAAGGAGGGCAGATCGTCGTTCCACAAGCAAGCGTTATCGGGAGCACAGTGGAGAATAAGAGGCCATACGTGGTGGCACATATTCACTCATGTGGGTGTCTTAAGTAATTTCCATCGTTACCTACACCTAAATTTCAGAGAAACCATCATATAGTTTTCTCTCTGCCTGAAGTCGATGGCGGCTCCATCAATGTTCAGAGAAATGAGAAAGGTGAGGAAATGGAGTCGACGATGTCTAAAGATCGACGAGATGAAGCTGTCTGAGATCGAGAAATTATTGTTCATTGGTAAGAAGAAGCAGAAATCGAAATTAGGGTTTGAATCTGGGTTAAAGGTATTTGTTTGAATCACAGAGAAGAAATTGAATCTAGGGTTCTCTGTGTATTGGTGTTCTTGAAGTTCAAAAGGGGATCTGTGGGTTTTACTTGAATCAAAAGCAGATGGAAGAAATTGAGATAGAGCTGCAGTCGTTGAGTGAAGAAATTAGAAATGTTTTCATGTCACAGAGATGAGCAAAGGGGATCTGTTGTTGATTGTGTTAAGAATGAAAGGTAGAAGATGGGTTAAACCTGAATTTGAGTTTAGATCTGGTTGGTTTGGAGGTATTGCAGTTGAGCTGAAGTTGTTGCTGGTGATGAGATGGCAGTGGCAATGGAACTGATATGGTTCAGTGAAGAACAGCTTAAGGAAAGGAAGTTGATGAGAACAAGGGAGAAGAAGACAGTCCTGCTACTGCCATTGATGGGTCCTGACAGAGAATTGGTTGAGCTCGTGGGATTGATGTTAGCAGAGACGATAGAAGAAAGGGTATGAGTCAGTTCTTGATACCAGTTGGTTTAACAGATGGTGGAATTCGATTTCGGGTGATTATGCTTATGAAATGGAATCTGGTAGTGGGTTCTGATGAAATGGTGGACTTGAGAAGACACAACTGCTACTGGTGATTGCAGCTGACAATGGCTGTGTTGCGGAAGCAATGCAGTGTGGCTGGCTTGAGTTACAGAATGAAGATGGTTGTGTCATGGAAGGTTTGAGTATGAGGCAGTGAGCTGAGTTGCAGCTGTTGCAGGTGCAGTTCTGGTGGAGGAATTGAGCTGCAGACCAAGAGCAAATGGGTTCCAGTGATTTTGAGCTGGATTTGGTTTTTGAGATGTAGAAAGTGGCAGTAAGGTTAATGGAACTAAGGCAGTAATGGAAATGATTGCAGCTGAGCTGCAATGGGCAGTGACTGGAGCTACAGATGGTACTGGTGGCTTGGAGACAGTTATGGAGTGAAAATATGGCTCTGGTGTTGCTGTAATGGAACTGGAGATTGTGTTGATGCTTGTAGCTATGGTGTTGGTTTGACTGGTTGCAGAAGTGGTGGTGTTTGTAGCCGAGGACATTGCAACTGAGAAGATTTAGAAGCTAAGAAGCAATGGTTGAATGTGGTGAGCTGGAAGTGCAAGGATCTGGATTTGTTACGGAGCATGCCTGGGACAGAATTGCAGCTGAGCTGAAGTGCGCAATTGGAAGCAAAGAGATGCAAGCTGGTGTAAGCTGTTGTTGATTATTTATGTGAAGCAGTGGCAGAGATGGTGATAGTGGTTGATTCCAAGGAGATCTGGCTTGAGTTGGTCATGCTGGAGTCACAGGCGAATATGAGATATAGTTGATGTTGCTTCTCGAGGTGATATTGCAGCTGAGATTTCAGTCAAGAGGAGGTGCTTTAGCTGCAATTGGAAATGGAAGTGCTAGGTTGGTGGTGATCGGTTCTTGTATTGCAGCAATGGAGTGACTGAATTGAGACACTAGATGTATGTTTAAGCTGGGTGTATGTGAATTACAGCTGGTATTGGTTGCTGGCTGAGTTTGCGAGAGCTTGAATGATAGCAGCTGCATTCGGAGATCTAACTGGTGGTGATTCTGGAATGGAAGGGGGATGTGCAGGGAAGAAACCAGTGTTGTTGTTGATCTTAGGAAGGATATTGAAAAGTTGTGGGTTGTTTGTTGGCTGAGATGAAGCTACAGAAGAGGTGGTAAAGATTAGAAAGAATGGGTTATGCCGGTTGCAGGTGAATTGAAGCTCAAACTGCGATAGAACAAGTGATTGTCATGGGTGCATTGGTTGTATTGCAGAGTATTGGACTGAGAAGTTGCAAGACGGCTGAGCTGAATTGCAGGAAGATGGATTGAGATAGTGGTGGTACTGGATTGTGAATAGTCCGACCTGAAGTAGTAATGGGAAGTTTAGATGTATGTTAGGATGAAACTGCAGGGAAGAAGGACCGGAATTGATCATCTACAGATATAACTCGGCCGGCCTGGCGAGTTAACTCAGTGATTTCTGGCCCAACTCAGTTGGACCTGGACTTGTTCTAATTGGGCTTCACACATGGGTTGTTTGAGCAACTAACTTTTGGAAGATGGGTGCGCGACGTAAAGGTGAACAGAAACTATAAAAAGAAGACATCTGATCTCTTCTTCTATCTTTTGCCTAGGGTTTAGAAACATGATAGGTTTTTTCTCTTTCTTCTTGTTATGAACTCCATGAATATGAACTAAGTTTTATTATTGGTTAAAGATGTAGTTGGATTTTGGAAAGCAAGTTATGGATTTTATGAATTAGTTTTCTCTCAATATTATCATTTGATTTCTACTACTTATAACAATTGCATGATTGATGTATTGCAATATGATTGAATGTTTGTTTGGTTGAGTCTAGAATTGATTGAATATACATCCATATCTATAGCTAATTTAGGGTTCTTCATCGAGCGATAACCTTGAATACGAGTAGCATGATATGATTATGGTTTGTAGTGATACACTCTTGTAATCATATGTAGAAATTGACATTTGTCCGAATTGTTTGCGTAATGTATTTCAATTGCATTGATTAGCCTATTTCTGAAACTTAATGCTTCTAGGAATTGAACTTAATTAGCGCAAGGCGTTAGGTTATTCTTTAGGTAGAATTCACATACCCAGCTCTAATGTGTGTGTTGATGACTTAGGAAATTTACGGAGTATTCTTGCAATGAGGTATTCTAGGCCTTTTGATAATAGCGAGATTAAATACGAATTCTATTCATATATTCAAAAACTTGTTTACAACTGAAGATGAAACCTTTATCCAATATTTTCACATCCTTGATTTGCGTGTTTATTTCTTTCTTTGATTTTATATTTGTGTAGTTTAATAAAAATAGAAAATCCCCATTGGTATTTATAAGAAACTGAAACAATTTGACAACCTTAGTCCTCTCTGTGGGAACGATCCTTTCTTGCCCTTGCTATATTTATATTTTGAGTAGTAAGAAAGTGTAATTTATTTTTGACGCATACGACAGCGATCAATATGCGTATCTCCAAAAAAAAATCCAACACAATTGGCAAAGGCGACAAACAAGGATCGTAATAAATTAAAACAAAAGAGTTATCAACACTAGAGAACACATATCAGCTTTTATTTAGACGACTTCACTAAGTAAACTCATTGTCTTCATCAATGAGATATATAGGTACAAGCATCTTTTACAATTTCACTGCCGCGCTCCCCATAAAGATATGACAATTAAGCACAAGTTCAAATTGAACTCCCCTTATTTGATATCATTCCAAAAGAACAACACGATCGACCTTTCTCTAATCACAAAAGAAGGATTTTCTTGGACATCAACAAATATACTCGTCAGTTACGAACGAAGTAGATTTGTATTCCAATTTTTTATATGTTCTCGCAAGTTATGAATAAAGAAGTTAAAAAGAACGATCTTAATGTTAAAGCCAGTAAGCCACATTACTACCAAGAGAAAAAATAATTAGACACAAACTATTATTTAGGCTAGTTACGAACAGAGAGGACAATTTATGCGATAGGGCTCAACAGAAGAATTATATCTTCTCTCTTTATGTGTAGATATAGTGATTAAAGTTCTCGATATTATTCCACTCGAGGAGGAAAGGCGACAACTAAGAACATATTACGGAGTCCAATGTAATATATTCACGAAAGTTTAGTCATACTGTGAAGATCAATATTGCAATTCTCAAAATAGTTTACTCCTCTTTTAACCATGACGAACACAAAGAGTTAAGAGTTTAACCTATGAAAACATATGAGATATCCGTTCTAATCACCAGAAATGTGATACCAAGGAAGAAATCTCATAAAATACATAATACATATATATAATCACTAAAGATTAGATATTGCGAGTCATCTCCAAAATAAAATTTAACTAAATAAACTTTAATGGTTGCAAGATGATAGTATTTGGAATAGCTAATGTAACACATAAAAACTATTCCAAAAGTTGGCGTTCCTCCTTAAAAAAATAAGAATAAAATTCTTACAAGGAGTTAACTAGTAACTAATACGAAGAAACATCTTAGTATTTTGGTGTTCCACGGGTGTAGTCCTCAACTTCTTTGTAGGCTTCAATTTCCTCTTCAATAAGAATCATCCTGAATTCTAAGTTCTCGATCTTGTCTTTAATCCTTTTTGAGGAAGATTCAGAGCTTCACTTAGTACTTTAATTTGATTCAACACTAAATTCATCTTAAGAGAAAGCTCGTTAAGTTGAGAGCTTGAAAAATTACAAGGTGTAGAAACACACTTGTCTTAACTTGAATCACTATTACAAGATTCAAGAAGAATTTTCCTGGTAGGGAATTGTACACTCCAGACATTGTCTTCTTTGCTTGAGTTTGAAGAAAAATACATGATGTACACCACAATATTTTTGATATCAACCTATAAGTCCAATACCTTGTGTGATCATCTATGGACAAAGTCGAGACAATACAACAACAAGGTAATCACTTGATAATAGTTGCTGTACAAGACCAATATACTATAGAATTAATATCAAGTGCTTTGGATTAACGTAAATTACAACTTAACCAATAATTATAATTGTGGAAAGTAAAAGTAAAGACATAACAATATTTTGTTAACGAGGAAACCGCAAATCCATAAAAACCTCAGGACCTAGTCCAGTTTTGAATACTCTCAAAATTAAGCAGATATACAAATACACTACCAACTTCGTATAATTGACACCAATTAAACTACCCATATTTACCTAGTTTCCTCAGTATCCCTGCGTCTACAACCAATCTGATCAATGCACATGAATCCTAATATAAAGTCCACTATCTTAAGTTGCTTCAGTCTTTCTGAAGAATTCAAGCACTCAACCCTTTGGAACGTCTTCCAAACAGTAAATGACTAATTTTTTTGGTAACCACTCTTCTATTTCAAAAAGTTAATCAGAGATAATATATGTTGATTGTGACAAAGGCTTTTCTTGTTTAAAATAAATTAAACCTCCTTTGTCGGGTTTTAAATCTTCCAAGATCTGGATTAAACAGGTTAACCAGATCAAGTGAGACAGAACTACCAGATTCGGTTACTAAAGAGTACCACCGAATGATAGGTTGTCGAAATATGACTAGTCAATAATCATTCTATCAAAATATAAACCAGATCTAGTCGGATCTCAGTCGATCAAGTTTGTCCACGAAACAAATCACGAAGATACAAAACCAATAAGAAAAATCTTCTTTTCTTCAATCTTTAATAGTCTTTTGTACTTGCACAATAACAAACTTAATTCCTGATTTATGATTGATCACGCATAAGACAAATTGATGAGCACAAGTCAATGTTATCCTCTTTATCTAGTTTGAGTGACCTTATGTCAGAGAAGGCTCTCAAGAATAATCAAACTAGGCGCAAATCAAGAGATAACTACCGTTAGTTAATCAAATCAGTAATGAAAACTAAAAATAAGAATACGATTCTAGTTTTCTACCAACAGTACTGGTAGACGCTTCTTCATCCGAAGAAGTCTTTAAACTAGCGGACAAAAGAGATTTCTCCTAATTAGGTTACTCTCCTCTCCAAGATAGTATTACCAGAATATAATTAGTCGGGTACACCAGAAACATCAAAGATGAAGTTTGCTTGGATCAAGATAAGTTTGTAAGAATAACAAACTTCACTATTTATAGGTCAAGTTAGTTTGGACACCAAGGAATTTCCATAAGCGAAGATATTCAAAAGATGTGCAATAAAGCACTTATATTCAGTTTTATGAATTCCAACCAATATCCAACTGTATAACCGAAATTTCAGTGGAATACTCGACGTTAGTTAGAAATTAACTAATATATATTTCCAGAAATATGTTCTGATTCCTGGTAAAACAAAACATATCAATTTCAAAAATCTCAAAAAGATTCTCTACTATTTTTGGTTTGGGATCTCACTTTGAGTATCAAGGAATATCTTTGAATAATTAAGATATAAGATTTCATCACATGTTCAAATTACACACTATGACGACATCTTGAACTTTCCTATTTTGCAAACCCAATTTCCAAATCACACAACCCCTAAAGTGTAGGTGACCCATATAAATCGGTTTTGCCTATTGGGGCTGGTTCTACCATGATACATAGCAAGTTAGGATCGGTTTTTCCTTGAATCCCAATATAGGTAGGGATCAGTTCTACCTTGACTCCCAACATAAGCTAAAATCGTTTCTACTTTGATTCACTATATAGGTTAGGACGGGTCTATACTTAAGATTTTCTACGAAAACCGAGATCATAATCCTTTTGATTTGTTTTCGACTTATGAAACAAGTGCATACGTCTACTTCCTTAAACTTATGTAAGTAAACATATTTTTCTAGTTATAAAATCAAACCTATGTTCACTACACAATCTAGTAACGAGTTGTGAAGATTATGTTGATATCGCAATTACGAATCCCAAAAGATAAACATTATACTTCGTAATTCAACATACTAATATAAAGCGCTTATCACCTATTGATATATTATTCCTTGACACTTTGATAATAATATGATGATCAAATCTATTATACTAAAGTTTAACATATATAACTTTGCATGTTATGTTTTCAATCATAAATGATATAAAAATGAATACACGTCAAGTCATGTATTACTAACCTCAAGTGGAAGTATGATATTATCGTTGTTGTCGATACGTCTTCGTAATCTTCAGTCTTCAGAGTAATTCTTGTATGTCTCAACATTTATAGACTTCCTAGTCTAACCTAACGGAGTTGACTCTAGTAATCTAATCAAGCGACTTATGAGTTTTGATACTAAAATATGACAACCAACCTTGACATACCAACGCTTGGTGGTTTCAAACGAGTAATGCTCTAACAAGGTACCTTATATACAAGTACTTCTGTGAAGAAAGGAGATGAAACTTTTCCTTATATAAACAACGTCTTGCTAAACAGGTTAGGGAACTGTGATGCCTCAATATAAAGAAAAATCAGACAGTATTCTTGTTGAGAAAGACACTCAATTTTCCCCTTTTAGTCTTACCATAACCAGAGTTTGAAAATATTCAATCTTGTATAAAATTATCTGGAATAAATTCGTTAGAAAACTTTTTTCTCGTAAACAAAAATCTAAAGAATAATCATTTTAAGTTTGTATATCAACTTTATGATGAGAGACATTTTCTCAGAGCATATTTCCTTTTAACTAACTGTGTAGCCATTGGATCCTATTCTCATATATTGCTTAAAAGTCATATAGGTAGGGAGAGTACTATATAGAGTATGAGGTATGTTGATACCCACATCAAGTCATTACATTCTGGAGTTGCTATTGATGTGGTTACACCAAGTCAACAATAGATGACTCAATTAGTGGTGTAAGTAAGACTGTAATTACCAATAAAATTTTCGGTCAATAAAACATTTTTCTCGAAAAGTCATAGTAACTTATCAACCAAGGAGACATCTCCAGGAGCATATCTCAACAGTTTGAAAACTTTTTTGAGTTTATAAGCGAATCCGCCAGCTTTGTCTTTTTCCTTCAAAGTGTCTCAAAGAGAGTTTGTACATAAAAGTCTACCCTTTTAAAGGCTATTGTTCTCACCCAAGGAAAAGATGAGAACCAACCAGAGGATTATTACATAGAGCAATTCCTCTCACAAGGTGGTTTCTCAGTAATAAAGAAGTTCTTTGGATAATTCTTAATCGAGTAGAGTCTTTCAACATAAACCAAGGGATCATGAATAAAATCAGAAGACTTACAAAAGGACTTTGATTGTATCTTCTTGTTCCGTAATTTGTTCCTTAACACTATAAATCTCCAAAGATCAAGAAGAATTTTGTCAATTTCTCTTGTAAGATCTGTCTCTTTTGATTTCCGAGTTTTATTCTTCTTCCCAGAATAAGACGAGAGATTCCCTTGAGGTATGATTCTCAAAACACATTGATCATATGGATGACCCCGTTATTCACACAGGAGCATGGAGACAAAGGTTTTGTGTTTCCTCCCGACAAGAGATGAATGAATTAGGCCAGTAAATGGTGTTTTGGGGAGCCATGCTGATCGTTCTTATAATATTTTCTGGATACAGTTTGATTCTTTTTATTACGAACCTTGAGTTCATGAATAAGTTTATTACTTCTTATTTATTCATTTTTCATTTGATCTAGATAATACTCCATATCTAAGTTTCATTTCCAGTTGAAAAGTAATTACTATCGAGTGAATTTCTTCTATCAAGAGATTAATTTTTTCTTCCGAAGTAGGAAGGTTGCATTGTAGGGAACAGTCGGAACTATTAGGATCATGAACATGATCATCAGCAAAATAAGTAAGTTGCTCATCCTTACAAGTATGTTCATTTTCTGTACAGTAGTCTCAAGTGGCCATCAAGGATTTAGCTTTCTTATAAAACTCCTTGTTGGGACATACATAGATATGAAGTCCAAATCCAAGGCACTTCGAGAAAACCAAAGTGTTATTGACCTGAACCATATTATCCTTTGGATTCCTTGAATGAGAGGAATTTTGATGATTTTTTTTTCTGTCTAAGAGTTTTCTTGATCGTTTTGCAAACTCTGACAAAGTAGAGTTTAAGATATTTTCACCTTCTCTATCAATTAATTTAGGATGAAGTATAACTGAGTCTTCGTAAGATATGATAACAATTTAGAGCACTGCTCGGTCGAACTCGCAACCGTTGATATCTCAAGCTTGTTTGTCAAGTTTAGTTGCCAAAATTGTAAGTCTTGATTTCTAGTTTACTTATAGCTAAGTCTCGGATTAGGATAGAAAGTGTAGTTGAATATTAGACTTCACGTCGTTCATCGGTTGAAGACAAAGAACTAGGGGAGCATGTGGAACTTCATCAACAAAAAGTATGTGGATACTTGAACTTATCTATCACTCAAAAGTCTATCTACTCTATCTCCTATTTGTGACAAAAGTTGTATAGCTATATAGACTTCAATTATGCACATTTGATATTTCGAGCTGAATTTAACTTGCTTACATATTTCACGAAATATGTGTTGGTAAGCTTTCGCTTTAACCAAGTTCATCTTATACTCTTTACGAAAGTCAAAAGATGATCAAGTGAAAATCGCCTTGTAACATCTTACATGATTTGTGTGAGACAGTCATTTGATGTAGACTCGAAATGTTTCATATTGATCATTCGATCACTTGAAAATTGCTTTAAAGCTAATAGTTTGTGTGAGACAGCTATTGTCGTCTTCTGAGAATGTTTCAATGATTGAAATGGAGTTTAGAACAATTGGATATAAGCATAGTATGCTTACTTTCATATATGTAATCCAAGTCCGGGAACCATAGTATGCATACCCGTACGCGTAGTGGTTGGTATAGTGAAAGTCCGGAAATCTTGTACACATACTGGTACGCGTACTGGATAAAGGTTCAGATCCGGGAATTTTCTCCTGAGTTTGGAAGGTATCCGTACCCGTTCGCATACTAGCAAACACAAACTTAGTCTGGGTACTTAGGTATGCATAACTGTATGCGTAACTGAGTAAGTTAAGTTCTAAAATCGATTCGTTCATGAACTAATACATTTATATAATAAGAATGCAATCTTTTGCAAACCGTGTCTATAATGTTAATGACTTGATTCGAGTGTATAAAAACCGATTTTGCTTCAACTGTGTCTTGTATACTTCTATGAGAATATAAACAATTGAACAACTCTAGAACTAGTTTCATTTGATTCATTTGAACTAGTTATGGTTAAGATGAATGAGGTTGATATGAAAGTGTTCATATGGCTAACTTCGGTTAACTATTGTTGAGCCAACAAGGTGTACACGTTTAGGTACGATTGCTCATATCGAGATGAAGTCACTTTTCATTTGTGTATAACAAGATAAGTTCGATCTAACCATTAAAAGATATTATCTTGAGTCTAATCAGGTTTTCATCTAACGGTGAATATTGAATTCTTTGTGACCAAGGTAGAATTGATTGCAAACCATGATTTGAAGACTATATAAAGGAGAACTCTAGCAACTGGGAAACCTAATCCCCACACCTCTTGTATTATACTAGTTGCGACAAGAGTCGATTCTCCTTTAACCTTAGGTTTTTCACGAAACCCTGTAGGTTAACGACTTGAAGACTTCATTGGGATTGTGAATTCAGACCCAACTATTTTCTCTGTAGTTGCGTGTTCTGATCTTGTTGTTTCCTATCGTGATTGAGTACTATCTTCTCTAAGATTTTCTCGAGATTTAATCTCCGATAGGCAAGATAAAAAAGTAGTCATAAAAATCTTCGTCTCATCGTTTGTGATTCCAAAATATCTTGTTTCACTACCATACGATTAAGATTATTGTGAGGTGATTGATATTTCTAGGATGTTCTTCGGGAATATAAGTCTGGTATATCAATTGGTTACTATTCACCTTGATTTATCAAAAGACGGAATAAAACTCTTAGGTTTATCTGCGGGAGACAGATTTATCTATTCAATAGAATTTTTTGTGTGAGACAGATTGGTTTATCAATTCTTCGACTTTGAGTCGTAGCAACTCTAAGTTGTGGGTGAGATCGGCTAAGGGAATCAAATGCGCAGAATCTGGCGTGGTTCTAGAGGCGTAAGGAACGCGGTTGTACCTTGATCGGTGTGAGATTGGTTATGGATCAACTACATTCCAGTCCGAAGTTAACTTGGAGTAGGCTAGTATCTGTAGCGGCTTAATACAATTTGGTGTTCAAATCTGGACTAGGTCCTGGGGTTTTTCTGCATTTGAGGTTTCCTCGTTAACAAAATTTATGGTGTTTGTATTATTTATTTTGCGCATTTTATTTGTTTATATAATTGAAATACCACAGGTTTTTCGCAAGTTCAATCAATTGTGAATCCAACCTTTGGTTGTTGATTAAATTGATTGACACTTGGATATTGGTTTTTGATACCGTCCAAGTAATTTCTTATATTCAATTGGGCTCGCAAATTCCTATTTGTTTGATTGCGGATTGAATTGAGAAATAGAGAGATAACTCTTTGACTTTTCTTAAGATTGAGTCTGACTGTCTAGTTGATTCTCTTGAAAGTATATTGGAGTTAGTCCATACAGATTGCTATACGAAATATTGGGTGTGGTTGTTAGACCCCAGCTTTTTTAATTGGTATCAGAGCAGGAAAACACGTTTAATACCTTACAGGTATGTGTTTGTAGCGATCTGACTCTATGGACAGAAGTGATATCTCTATAAACATACCGCCAGTCTTCGATGGCTCGAATTACTTATGGTGGAAAATTTCCATGCGTTCCTTTCTTCAAGCGCGTGATTTTCAATCATGGGTTTACGTTGTTAATGGCTATAATCCTCCAATGGTTACAGTGGACGGTGTCTCTATTGCAAAGGATATTGGTAGATATGAACCTAACGAGATCCTCGTTGCAAAACAAAATTCTGACGGTTCAAATGCTATCTTACATGCCATTACCCCAAATCTTCAGCACCATGTGACTACTTGCACTCGGTCTAAAGATGTGTGGGATATCTTAGAAACTGTAGTGGAAGGGAATACCTCATAAAAGGAAGCTAGGCTTCAAAACCTAAATTCTGATTGGGAAACCCTTCGTATGGCTGATGAAGATTCATTTGATGAGTTTAATCACAAAGTGTCTGAAATTGTTAATGCATCTTTTGTATTAGGTAATACTATTCCTGAAAAGGACATTGTGATGAAAATTATCAGATTGTTGCCAGCCAAATACAATTCTAAGAAACATGCCATTGTTGAAGGAAATAACCTGATACTTTGTCCAGAAATTATCTGGTAGGAAAGCTAAATATTTTTTGTCCTGAACTTAGTAAAAGAGAAAAACTTCGAATGAGTTCCAATTCCGTTACTACTTCTGATGTAAGTCATCTGTGTCAAAATTGATTGATATAGAGGATGGGAATTGCTTTAACTCTATTCTTTCAACAGTTAAAGAAAACTCTTAGGAGAAGAAAAAAAAGTTCTCGTAAAAAGTCTTCCTCAATCAACGAAATGGATAAGAAATCTCAGGAAAACTATAATAATGGAACTTTTTCCATGTGCTACAAATGTGATCATCACATTTCTGGTGTCCCTGCGAAGGAAATGAGTAAGATATCCAAAGCATGGATGTTAACTCTTGACTACTTCCCGAAGGAAGAAGTCTGTGAAAGCTCTCTCACTTATTTTGCTGATAATCACTCTTGTTCTTCCGACAGCTCTTACTATTCCACGATAAAAAATCAAACTTCTCCAGAATAAAAATTCGATCTCTTAACCAAACATCTCAACTTGGTCAAGAGAAAATTTCAACTGGAAAAGGAAGTCTGGATTAAAAGGATTGAAAATATGGAATGTCAAATGAAAACATTAAGAGAAAAAAATGCGACTTCTCGCAATTTTGATGTTAAAAAGAAAGATCGATACTCTTCGATAAGTTCTAACAAACCAAATCAGCGTATTACTCTTGTGAGTTTGTCGTGTTCTAATCTCTCTCTTGATGAGAATGACATGGTTAACTTCACAGCTTATCGTGAGTATACCTTGAATAAAAAATCAGGATTACCCAGAAACGGATTGCACAAAGGTTCTTAAAAAAACTTCTTCTAAGTCACGATTTCATAAGAAGAAAAAGAAATCTCATAAGAAATCTATGTCACTTTCCAAAGAGATTTTCAGAACCATTCATAGTATGCAAAAATCGATGAATAGTCTGTTCAAAAATATAAAGGGAAGAAAAATATCCTTTTCAGATTCTCACTCGACAAAGAGGAATCTGAAACAAGGTTTAACAAAATCATTCTCCTCTCTTGTGAAACCTCCCATTCCTTCTTTAGGTGGGAGAAATTACTCGTTATAAGTTTTGAGATTGTTTTTGTCTATTTTCCCTTGGACGAGAACAATAATCTCCAAGAGGGATGTGAAAAGATTTATGCTGACTTGTTCTTGTATTGCCAAAAAACCGTTTCTGAACACTTGGATGTTTTTCCTATCTATTTTAAGTTTCTGTTAGGGTTTTTGTCAAAGGTCTTTTTGGGAATTTATCTCATCTCTTCTTCCTTTTTAAAGAGATTTATTTCCCTTAAGCAAGCATTTAATTTACCATCTCTGTCCTCTTCTAGTCTTTCCAATAAAGAGGATGGTGTATGGACTGTTCTCTTTCCCTCTAAGAAAGATCGCTTTGGTCCTTCTGATAATGAGATGTGTTAAGATAAACTTGATCCATCCTCTGATGGAAGTCCTTCTGGTTCTCATTTTGATAAACTCTCATTAACCATGAATCTTATCTTGATGCAAGTACATGCGTTGAAGAGTGAACTAGAATATTCCATCAAAAGACTTGCAGACAAGATGGATAATCTTGAATCCAGGATTGATCTAATTGAAGATGAACTTGATGACTATAGGGATTATGAGAAGAGTCTTCAAAGTAACTAAAATGATTTTCGGTTCTTGCTTAAAGTTATTTTGTCTAGGAAACTTCTTATGAGAATTTATTCTTGTGTTTTAAGAAGGATAACTAGGGTTTGGAATAGCAAATATTGTGAGTACACATAGCTATTTCCAACGTTTTTCATCTTGCAATGTTTTTAGATTTATTTATTTAAATTCTAAAGTTTATTTGGAAGATGATTTTGCAGTATTAATCGTTATGGTTTTATATATTGCAACTTGTTATGGGATATGTGTGTTTGCGTTCGTGAATTATGATTGTCCCATATTTGCTCAAAAGTTAAGTCTATCATATGCCTTTATTGATAAAAGATAGAATGAACTTTTGACAACAAAAGTTAATCCTATTATGTCATTATGCAAATATTGATGGAAGATAAGATGAACTTTTGTCTACAAAGATTAAGTCTATTACGTCTTTATGCAAATATTGATTAAAATAGAATGAATCTTTGAATATTCCGCAATATTGGTCTTTCCCTGATCTACATCTTTGTGTAAATACTGTGCGACTCCATAAGTTCTCTTATGTGAGCATTTTCAATTAAATTAATCATGGGTTCTCTTGTGGTTAATTCAATTGAGTATTTTGGATACAAATTCATGTTTCATGTGATTTTTTATTGTCCAAAGAAATCCTTCTTTTCTTGTAAAAGTAAGGTCGCTCTGGTTGTTCTTTCGGGAATGACATTTAATGGGGGAGAGTTCTTAATTGAACTTGTGCTTAATTGCCAAATCTTTGTGGGGAGTGCGGATGTGGAATATTATAGGAGTTTTCTTGTATCTTTATAAACTCCTTGATGAATACACTAGTTTCGGCTATGTGAAATCATCGAAACAAAGTTGATATGTTCTCTTTTGGTCATGAAGTATCTCCATGGAAATTTCATTAGGATCCCACTAGTTTTCGTACCTTGTCAATTTATATTGACAAAAGGGGGGAGAATTAATGTGCAGTTCACACTACAAATATATATGGTTTACAGATCATTATGTAAGGGGGAGTGGTTTCATGAGAGGTGAAGTATTGACGAAGGGGGGTGTTAAATATCACCATAGTATTGTTGTCAAAGTTGTGATACAATTAGGATTTGAAGATGTGTAATAATACTATGACACTGTATAATAAAATTGAGAGCAACTATTTTCTCATTATTATAGCTACGAATATTCAACAACGATGACGTTGAGTTGAAAATGTTCAGAATCACTGGAGTACTTGGAAGTGACGAAGATTTCGAGTAATTTTGAAGAACCAAGGAAATCAAACATTTGTATTGAGAGATACAAAGTTTATTTATTTTGTAATCCATATGTATTGATAGTTTGGTCACTAAAATTGACAAAGGGGGAGATTGTTAGAGCACTGCTCGGTCGAACTCGCAAACGTTGCTATCTGAAGCTTGTTTGTTAAGTTTACCAAAACTATAAGTCATGATTTCTAATCTAATTATATCTAAGTCTCGGATTAGGATAGAAAGTGTAGTTGAGCATTAGACTTCAAGACGTTCATCGATTGAAGACGAAGAACTACTAAAGGGAGCTTGTGGAACTTCATCCACAAAAGGTATATGGAGACTTGAACTCATCTATCACTCAAAAGTCTATCTACTCTATCTATTATTTGAGACAAAAGTCGTATATCTATATAGACTCCAATTATGCACATTTGATATTTCGAGCTGAGTTTAACTCTCTTACATATTTCTCGAAATATGTGTTGGTAAGCTTTCGCTTTAACCAAGTTCATCTTATATTCTTGACGAAAGTCAAAAGATGATCATGTGAAAATAGCCTTTTAACATCTTACATGATTTGTGTGAGATAGTCATTTGATGTAGACTCAGATTGTTTTGTATTGATCGTTCGATCACTTGAAAATTGCTTTAAAGCTAATAGTTTGTGTGAGACAGCTATTATCATCTTCTGAGAATGTTTCAATGATTGAAATGGAGTTTAGAATAATTGGATATAAGCATAGTATGCGTACTTGAATATATGTAATCCAAGTCCGAGAACCATAATATGCATACCCGTATGCGTACTGGTTGGTTTAGTAAAAGTCCGGGAACCTTATACGCATACCGGTACGCGTACTGGCATGAGATTCAGTTCCGGGAATTTCTGCTGAATTTTGAAGGTATGCGTACTTGTTCGCATACTGGCGAACCCAAACTTAGTCTGGGTACTTAGGTATGCATACCTGAGTAAGTTAAGTTGTAAAATCGATTTGTTCAAGAACTAATACATTTATATTAAGGAATGCAATCTTTTGCAAACCGTGGCTATAATGTTCATGACTTGATTCGAGTGAATCAAAATCGATTTTGCTTCAATTATGTTTTGTATACTTCTACGATAATATAAACAATTGAACAACTTTAAAACTAGATTCATTTGAGCCATTTGAACTAGTTATGGTTAAGATGAATGAGATTGATATGAAACTATTCATATGGCTAACTTCGGTTAACTATTGTTGAGCCAACAAGGTGTACACATTTAGGTACGGTTACTCATATCTAGATGAAGTCACTTTTCATTTGTGTATAACAAGCTAAGTTCGGTTGAAAGATATTAGCTTGAGTCTAATCAGGTTTTCATCTAATGGTGAATATTGAATGCTTTGTTACCAAGGTAGCATTGATTGCAAACCCTAATTTGAAAACTATATAAAGGAGAACTCTAGCAACTGGGAAACCTAATCCCCACACCTCATGTGTGATACTAGTTGCGACTAGAGTCGATTCTCCTATAATCTTAGGTTTTTCATGAAACCATGTAGGTTAACGACTTGAACACTCCATTGGGATTGTGAAGCCAGACCCAACTATTATCTCTGTAGTTGCGTGTTCCGATCTTGTTGTTTTCTATCGTGATTGAGTACTATCTTCTCTAAATTTTGCTCAAGATTTAATCTCCGATAGGCAAGATAAAAAGTAGTCACAAACATCTTTGTCTCATCGTTTGTGATTCCACAATATCTTGTTTCGTGACCATATGATTAAGATTATTGTGAGGTGATTGATATTTCTAGGCTGTTCTTCGAGAATATAAGTCCGGTATATCAATTGGTTCATGTTCACCTTGATTTATCAAAAGACGAAAAAAAACTCTTAGGTTTATCTGTGGGAGACAGATTTATCTATTCAATAGACTTTTCTGTGTGAGACATATTGGTTTATCAAGTCTTCGACTTTGGGTCGTAGCAACTCTTAGTTGTGGGTGAGATCAGCTAAGGGAATCAAGTGCGCAGAATCCGGTGTGGTTCTAGAGGCGTAAGGAACGCGATTGTACCTTGATCTGTGTGGGATTGGTTATGGCTCAACTACATTCCAGTCTGAAGTTAACTTGGAGTAGGATAGTGTCTGTAGCTTCTTAATATAGTGTGGTGTTCAAATCTGAACTAGGTCCCGAGGTTTTTCTGCATTTGCGGTTTCCTCGTTAACAAAAATTCGGGTGTCTGTGTTATTTCTTTTCTGCATTATATTTATTTATATAATTGAAATATCACAGGTTGTGCGTAAAGTCAATCAATTGTGAATCCAACCTTTGGTTATTGATTAAATTGATTGGCACTTGGATATTGGTTTTTGATACCGTCCAAGTTATTTCTTATATTCAATCGGGCTCGCAAATTCCTATTTGTTTGATTGCAGATTGAATTGAGAAATTGAGATATAACTCTTTGATATACTTTTCTTAAGATTGAGTCTGATTGTCTGGTTGATTTTCTTGAAAGTATATTGGAGTTAGTCCTTACAGATTGCTGAGCGAAATATTGGGTGTGGTTGTTAGACCCCCATTTTTTCAAGCTTTATTACATGTTTATGACGGTTTTTTCAATTAAACATGTAATAATGCTTGAAAAAACGGGGGTCTAACAACCACACACAATATTTCGTTTAGCAATCTGTAGGGACTAACTCCAATATACTTTCAAGAGAATCAACTATACAGTCAGACTCAATCTTAAGAAAAGTATATCAAAGCGTTATATCTCTATTTCTCAATTCAATCCACAATCAAACAAATAGGAATTTGCGAGCCCGATTGAATATAAGAAATAACTTGGACGGTATCAAAAACCAATATCCAAGTGTCAATCAATTTATCAATAACCATAGGTTGGATTCACAATTGATTGAACTTACGTACAACCCGTGATATTTCAATTACATAAACAAATATAGTGTAGAAAAAAAATAACACAGACACCCGAAGTTTTGTTAAAGAGGAAACCACAAATGCAGAAAAACCCGGGACCTAGTCCAGATTTGAACACCACACTGTATTAAGCCGCTACAGACACTAGCCTACTCCAAGTTAACTTCAGACTGGAATGTAGTTGATCCATAACCAATCCCACACAGGTCAAGGTACAGTCGCGTTCCTTACGCCTCTAGAACCACGCCGGATTATTCGCACTTGATTCCCTTAGCTGATCTCACCCGCAACTAAGAGTTTCTACGACCCAAAGTCGAAGACTTGATAAACCAATATGTCTCACATAGAAAAGTCTATTGAATAGATAGATCTGTCTCCCACAGATAAACCTAAGAGTTTTGTTCCGTCTTTTGATAAATCAAGGTGAACATGAACCAATTGATATATCAGACTTATATTTCCGAAGAACAGCCTAGAAATATCAATCACTTCACAATAATCTTAATCATATGGTAGCGAAACAAGATATTGTGGAATCACAAACGATGAGACGAAAATGTTTGTGACTACTTTTTATCTTTCCTATCGAAGATTAAATATCGAGCAAATCTTAGAGAAGATAGTACTCAATCACGATAGAAAACAACAAGATCAAAACACGCAACTACAGAGAAAATAGTTGTGTCTGGCTTCACAATCCCAATGAAGTCTTCAAGTCGTTAACCTACAGGGTTTCGTGAAAAACCTAAGATTATAGGAGAATCGACTCTAGTCACAACTAGTATCACACAAGAGGTGTGGGGATTAGGTTTCCAAGTTGCTAGAGTTCTCCCTTATATAGTCTTCAAGTTAGGGTTTGCAATCAATGTTACCTTAGTAACAAAGCATTCAATATTTACCGTTAGATGGAAAACCTAATTAGACTCAATCTAATATCTTTCAACCATTAGATCGAACTTATCTTGTTACACTCAAGTGAAAAGTGACTTCATTTAGATATGAGCAACCGTACCTAAACGTGTACACCTTTGTTGGATCAATAATAGTTAACCGAAGTTAGCCATATGAACACTTTCATATCAACCTTCTACATCTTAACTATAACCAGTTCAAATGACTTAAATGAAACTAGTTCTAGAGTTGTTCAATTTTTTATATTCTCACAGAAGTATACAAGACACAATTGAAGCAAAATCGATTTTGATAAGTGTATTAGTTCATGAACAAACCGATTTTAAAACATAACCCACTCAAGTATGAAAACGAGTACGCATACCTTAGGGGGGCGGACTAAGTTTGGGTTCGCCAGTATGCGAACGGATACGCATACCACCAAACTCAGTAAAGTCCCGAAACTTGAACCTCACACCAGTGCGGATACTGGTATGCATACTTAGTTCCCGGACCTCTACTAAACCAATCGGGACGGGTTCGGGTATGAATACCATATATGGTTCCCGGACTAGGATTACACATATGCAGGTATGCATAATATGCTTATATCCAATTGTTATAAACTTTCATTTCAACCATTGAAACATTCTCGTAAGACAACAATAGTTGTCCCACACAAGCTATTAGCTTCGAAGCAATTTTCAAGTGATCGAATGATCAATAAGAAACATTTCGAGTCTACATCAAATGACGGTCTCACATAAATAATGTATGATGTTAGCAGGCGATTTTCACATGATCATCTTTTGACTTTCGCCAAGAATATAAGATGAACTTGGTTAAAGCGAAAGCTTACCAACACATATTTTGAGAAATATGTAAGCGAGTTAAACTCAGCTCGAAATATCAAATGTGCATATTTGAAGTCTATATATCTATACGAATTTTGTCTCAAATAGGAGATAAAGTAGATAAACTTTTGAGTGATAGATGAGTTGAAGTATGAAAAGACGATGGTACCCAAATACACCACAATCTTTAATTTATCCACCTATAAGTCCTCTACCGAAAGTGATTGTCTATGGACAAAGTCGAGACAATACAACGAATCGGTCCACACTTCGTGTGATCGTCTATGGATACGAGATTGAGACAATACGACAACAAGATAACTTGCGTGATTGACTATGGATATAAGATCGAGACAATACAACAACGAAATATGATACTTGATAATAGGTTCGGACCTAACCAAACTCCATGGGATCACTATCAAGTATATTCAGAATTAACTTTTGTGTATTTTACTTCTAATTATAGTAAAACAATTATAATAGTTGAAATAGAAAAGTAAAAGACACACCAAGATTTTGTTAACGAGGAAACCGCAGATGCAGAAAAACCTCGGGACCTAGTCCAAAATTGAATACTATCAGAATTAAGCCGCTATACAAAATCTAACAAACTCCGTATAGTTGAGACCAAGCAACTAAACCTATACTTCACCTAGTTTCTTTAGTATCCATGCGCTTCTGATATTCTATAAGTGCAGGCGCTGGAACAATTCCTTTGGATCGCATTCCAAATAGTAAAGGAACAACAAATATGTTTGGTAACAACTCTCTTGATTATTTCAAATGAAGATATCTCAAGTCATATGCAAAGGCTCTTCCGTTTAACCAATAAACTCCTTTGCTTGGTCAGATTAATCTACCCAACAACTACCGAAGTAGCAGAGTTTGTATTTACAATCAAACAATATAAAATCAACAAAGATACTATAAGATGATGCCGATCTTACACAACTAATCAATCGAATAAATCCGATTCTAGTTGAATCCCAGCCGATCAAGGTTTGTGCACACCAAAGATATAGAAACCAAATCAGAAATCTTCTTTGTCTTCAAATCTTCTATAATCTTCAATAAACACCTGCATAACAACACTTAAATCTCTTGTGATCAATCACACACAGAACGGAGTCTGTTAACAATGGATTATCACAAGAAGTCTTTAGATCTACAAGAAGTTTTAAAGATCCCATCGATACTTCGATCTAGTTTGAGTGAATCTTATATTAGAAGAGAAGATTATCAAGAATAAACAAACTAGGTGCAATCAAAGTTCAACAACCATTAGTCAATCAAATCAATCGAAAACTAAAATAAACTGCAATTATCCAGTTTCCCACCAACGGTACTCGTAGACGCTTCTTGATCCAACAGAAGTCTTTAAACGAGCGGTCGTAAAAGATTTCGCCTAATTAGGGTACTTTCCTCTCCGATTAGATGGCTCCACCAGAAACAACAAAAATATGAAGTTTGCCTGGCTCTTAGGATAGTTTGCTCAAAATGAAAACTTGGGTATCTATAGACCAAGGATGTTTGGACACCATGGAATTTCCAAAACCGAATATTCTCAAGATATGCAATAAATGCCCAAATCGGTTTTCCTAATTCCTGGAAATGCTTTGTCCAATATTTCCGAAATCTCACTAGAAAATCTCCAATTAGTAAATGCACATTACCAATTTTTATTTTCTAGAGATATGCATTTAATTGCTGGTAACTAAAAGCATATAAAACTAATAACTTTAATTAAAATTTTGTTAATTTATTTCGGCTCGGGATCTCCTTGAGTTATTAAGGAATATCTTTGAACAATAAAAGATAAGAATTACTGAGCATGTTCAAAGTATGTCAACATCTTTTCTTTGTAAATCTTCTTTCATATTTACAATCTTGGAACCAATAATACCACACTTCCAAACAAGTTAGAATTGGTTCATTTGTAATCCAAGAACTATGTGATTGATCAAATATAAATCAATTCATTAATCATGGGTTTACGGTTTTACCAAACACAAGGATCGATTCTACCTTAATATGGTTATTGGGACCGGTTACATCAGTTACCAGGATCGGTTACATCAATTACCATGACCGATTACAATATTCTCGTGGTATTACTTGTGATCGGTTATACAAATCACTAGGATCGGTTACACCAATTACTAGGACTGGTTACACCAATTACAAGGATCGATTACACAACTCTTTTGTGATCGGTCACACCAATTACTAGGATTGGTCACACCAATTTCAAATATCGATCATACCATCTTAGGTGATTACTTAGGATCGATTACACTAACAAAAGTCATACCAATACATAAGTCAGGCACTGTGATTAGTTTTACCAAGATACATGATAAATTATGATCGGTTATACTAACTCACATATTGGTAATACAAAGATATGCGATGAATAACAATACCAATAACCCTAGCAATTTCCCTTTCAATTCATAAAACAAGTTCATGAATGTACTTCCTTTAAAAAAACGTAAACATTGTTTCCTAGGATGAAATCTTCACTTTTTCCCATTCACATAATCACAATAGCATTCATACGATTATGTCGATGTCTTATGTACGAAGTTCAAAAGATAAGCATTATACTTCGTATCCTAATTCCTTAACACTATGATCATATGATCATGTCTTACTACTAGAGTATAATCATTCACATCTTCGCAGTTATGTTTTCAATATAGCACGACTTGAAAGATACGTTAGCAATGAAACAGTTCAAGGCAAAATATTACTAACGTCAAGAGGAAGGATGATGTCGTCGTTGTAGCTTGTTACTTATTCACATTCTTCAAGTCTTCGAGTAACACTTCTGTGTCTCGTAATCTTAGTCTTTCTATTCTAACCTATACGAAGTTGTCTCTAGTACTTAATAAAGCGACTCTTTAAATGATTTTTGATTCACTAAAATATGACAACCAAACTTGACATACCAACACTTCGCGGGTTCAACCGAGATATGCTCTAACAAAGTCTCCACATACCTTTTGTTGATGAAGTTCCACAAGCTCCCCTTAGTAGTTCTTCATCTTCAATCGATGAACGGCGTGAAGTCTAATGCTTAACTACACTTTCTATCACAATCTGAGACTTAAGTATAAGTAGACAAGAAATCAAGACTTATAGTTTTGGCAACTGAACTTGACAAACAAGCTTGAGATAGCAACGCTTGTGAGTTCGACCGAGAAGTGCTCTAACAATCCCAGCGAGATACGCTGGTTATTCTGCTTATGGGCCCTTTCAACAGACTCCTAGAACATCCTTCCGAGATACACTGATCAAGTCGGCCTCACAAATACAGACACAATTGATTCCTAGCACATCTTTGCAAGATTACGCTGGTCAAAGACAAGAGAGCCGAACTATCGCAGAGATAATATTAGGCATACAAGCCTTCTTTTCTCTCTTAAACATGTCCCAACTGACTTCGGAGAGATTCCATTGTGTTGGACAAGTTTTGAACAGACTTTGTCCCGTTGGCCGAAAGTCTGACGGTCTCAAATCTGTCGGCCAAATTTCTGACAACATCAAACCCGTCAGCCAAATCTCGGACGGCCTCAAACACGTCATCCAAATCTCTGACGGCCTCAAACCCATCGGCTAAATTTATGACGGTTTCAGAACCGTCGGCCAAACTGGTGGCCTCATCCGAACTGAGCCATCTTGTCTGAAGAGTTTTATACATGCATGAAACTCAGGCACACGCCTTACCAAGGGCTCAAGACTATTTCTCAGCCTCTCAAGCACACTCACGGCTAGTAAATTGAGCCTGAACTATACATGCATATCCAAAAACGTGGATAAGCTCTTTTGAGTTGCGCGTGCTCAACAAATGGACCCAAAAGAAAGTCTCCACATGACATATGTGACCGGCCATGGAGAGAGGGAGCTCAACCTCAACTCCTCCCACACTCTGCTCACGATTTCTGAGGCATTCCATGCTTATTCACGTGACTCATCCTAGTCATTCTCATAAATCAAAGAATATCTCTCTATCTTGGCCAACTTGGTTAAAGAGAATATTTATCTATCTCAACATATCATCACAAAGGCTGACTTAGCTTCACACAAATGGGGGGATATCAATTAGGGTTTTGGTATGGCGGTCTACTGCACGCGTGAGAAATACCCAGCATATTTCTCACCGCATAAGAGAGTAAATACGGTTGAATAATTAGATAAACTTAGCCTAGTTTATCTCTATATATTCCTGAAGAGACGGGGGAATTGCTCCGCACGGCACGGAAAGCAATCCTTATCTTCACCGACCTGAGATTAGAGAGTTCAGCTATAAATATGTACTCTATTTCTTCAAGCTATCATCAACTTTCTCATAAACTCTTATAGAAATTATTCTTCAAACCCTATAATTCTCTGATCTCTCTATTTATCTGCTTCCCTCCCTAAGACCATCCCTAAGCCTCTTCCCTGTGATTGAAGCAACCTTTGAACGACCATTGTGCGTGGTTTAGGCGAAGACTGTTCGTGCTCAACCTCCCATAACTTACTTTCAAAACCCTAGAATATCACTTTTAACCTCTCACCAATTTTAGGTAACTACATTTTTGGCGACCACAGTGGGAGGTTGTTCACTCAGTTACAGATCTCAATCATGGTCACTATTATGAAGGAATTCGATTCCACTAATCTAGACACAAAAACGTTCCATTGAATCAGTCTCTATAAATCCATTACAGACTTAGTCGAGAGAGATATCTTTAGGGCCCCTAAGCTAGCAGCTTACTAATCCAAGAGATTAACTATGATAATGAGGCACTAAGGATCTAAATCATCTAATTAAGAATTAAGTTATAAGTTCTAAACAAAGATTAACCAGAATCTAAACCCTCTCTGAAATAAATACAAGAACTCCTCTCAAGTGATACATATTTAATAGTGAGTTGGTTTACAAATAGAATATACAACAAAATAAACATAGCTGAAGCTAACCAACTAACGAAACCAACTCCTCGAAGCTTTCATCGCCACGCCCACAACTTGATCTGTCTCTGAAACTGAAAGTGGGAATGGGTGACCACATCATCCCGAAGGGTGCCCAGTAGAAACAATAACTAACTATCAAGTAACCACTAGAATAATTTTATGATAATGCAAGTTTTACTGAAAACTGTTAAAACGCGGAAAAACATATAAAGCGTATTAAAATAATAAATAGTACTGAAAATGTAAAGTTTACCAACCAATAAACCGGCACACATTCACAACATAAATAATAGTTGAGCGACGTCTTCCTTTGGAGTAGCAAGGCATGACTTTTGCGGATTCTTCAATGATCACTAAAGCGCCCATGAGGTTTCCGTCCTCAAGTCATAAACGATATGTACCTTACCAGTACCTCATTCTACGCGCACTCTACATATCAAGTATCTAAAAAAATCTAATGGTAACAACATTATATCGGATCGAAGTGCTCTTACACAGTGGAGAGCCCACAATCCGCCCACGCGTAAATCCAACCATCATATATAAGATTCTCAACATCATTCTCTCTAAACACCAAAACATAATATAATAACTTTTGAAAGTAATTTAAAAGAAACAGTAAACATTCACGTATGAGACATGCATTTCCCGTACTGAAATAAGGAAAATAATATTCAGTGACACGAGTATACACCTAGATAGTTTATTAGTTGGCAGCAATTTTCACTCCTTTAGCGCATAAATATATCAAAAGGAAACCTTCTCCCTTTCATGCTAACAATAAGTAAAGATTGTAACCTCTTTCCAGTCAATGGAAAGAATCACATTTTGAAAGATAAGTAAATACTCCCAAAACACAGATATTGGTTGTTTCTAAAGATCCAAACCCATCCCAAAATGTAAAAGAAAACTAGTTTGTATTACACACATATAATACATGCATACACTATCATATAGTAACAAAGATATGCATGGATTTCACAAAAGATAGATTTGTAGAACAATAATGAATACAAGAGAGTTCGTTATCGATTCCCACCTCTTTTGATGACAAGGCTCGCCTACCTCGAGATGTTCAATCCACTGGATCATCCTTTGAATCGATCGTTGTTAATAGTGACTAACTGTTAATCACAAAAGCACTCTAAAGATTAGCCAAAAGGCTCATGCAAGGTTCATATCACAATTTAATGGTTCTAACTTCTAAGTCCATTTAGGGTTCTACACATTTTCATTATCTATCTTTAGCATATAAAGGTTTACTAATCCAATTAGATTGGTTATATAGTCCATTAGATACGTCTTATTAATATCTACAACTTTGTAGGAGGAACAGAGGTTAGTTCGGCCCATAAAGGGTCCAAAACATCAAAATAAGAATACATGACACTGAACCTAGATCCACTAAACTTGGCCCAACACACAAGGCTCAGTCCACCCGGGTCAACCAACGGTCTCTAACAGTTAAATTGTCAACTAACAGTCAAGGTCAAGTCCAGGTCAAGCGGGTCAACACGGTCAAAGAAATCAACTCAGTCAAGGTTCACTGAGTCAGGTCTGGTCAAGTCTGATCACTGAGTTAACTCAGTCAGACACTTTAAGCCAGCTGATCCGACTGGGATGACTAACAGGCTTAAAACACAAGGCCCGAGCTATAAGCTCATGCCACAAAACAATGCATTAAAACACACACACACACACACAGACTAATACTCATTCCTTCCTTGATTCAGTTCAATTGATTCTATACACATCTCATATTCAGCTGGAACCAATCCTCAATACAACTCACAGCTCCACCTGCAACTAATACAGTTCCTCACTAGTTCAATTCCTAACACCATGAACTAAACAACTTTATTCAATCTATTATATAAACTCAACTTCAGCTGCAACACTTCATTCCCTGAGATGTACTAATTCAACACCATTAACACTTTCATTTCTATTTGCATAACTATTTTATGCTCCACCATCTCCATAATCATCTCCCCTGTCTTTAAACCTCCACCAACTCCATCAGTTAAACACCACCATCACAACGGCACTCCACTCAACACCTTCCACAGATCACCACCACAGTCAAAACCAATAACATTCATCACCATCTGCAACTAACCTAGTACACATCTAATACTCAATTCAATAACAACACCATCTTTCCTTCCTCCCTGTAGTCTAACACAATCCTAACTAACAACCTCATCTCTATACTAAACTCAATATCAAACTCAGTTTCATTCAAAAACCCAGGAATTCAATAATCCAAGCAATTTAAACTGCAATAACAAACTTAAACGAAATCAAAGTCTTACCCAAGAATCAACATCCTTTGAATAGCTTCTCCCCCAATTCAATTCTACTGAAACCCTAATTTCCATTTTGGAGAAGAACAGAAACCCTAATCTTCTTTAATCTTGAATTACTGTTCTTGCTTGACCCCAATTCACTCAATTGATCAATACCCAACTCCAATCTCATATCCTAAACATCAATTTCATCTTCTAATTTTTTCCGAACTCTTCTTATGAAAACCTAATTCTTTGATTCAATCTTCAGAACAACTTCACCTAATCAAATCAATAACAACCCCTTGGTTCTTCATCCATTAACAACACTATATCTTCATAAGTTCTACACGAACCCTAACTTTAGAAACCCTAACTTCAATTCAAGATCAGCATCACCTTCTTCTTTTCCTGGTACGCAAACCACTACAAATCTAACCTCATCTTCTTCGATTTAACATGCTACCTAATTTTCTATGAATAAATCACACAGAATAACTCATTTCCTTTGAACTGAGATCGACAGAGAAGGGAAGAACAAAAACAGAGAAGAAGAAGAACGAACAGAAGAAGAGGAGGAAAGAAGAACAGAGAGATAAGATAGAAAAGAGAAATGAATTTCTCTTCGACACGTTTGGTGGTGATAAGGCCAACAGAAAAGATTAAGGCACCCAGGAAATTGATACGGGAAGCCAAGCGGTTTAGATGCAGAAATGATTATTTTTTCCCTTCTCATTAATCTGATAATATCTTCTTCGTCCGTTATCCGATTGACACGTTCGAGTAGTCTATTTCGCATAACTTTTCGAGACCTATCTAGTGATACTAATTTCGTAGCTAGATCGTTGTTAGATTAATTTTTATTAATTAGCGTTCGTCTCTAATTAATCGGGTCAATAACGGCTTAGTCGTCTCATGACTGGTCTAATAGCGTTGACGAGCTTGAGGCTCGTTACAATATCCTACCAACATTTTCCCTCTCAGGATATTATTTTATCCTAGTGAATAGGATAATAATGTTCTGGACCGCATGAATCTCTCCCTGCATAAAAAAACTCCCCAGTAACCTACTTTATTTAAAATATACGGCTAATCCTAAAAAACTTTGGGTAAGGACCAAGGCGAGCTCCTGGGGACTCGACCTAAGCTTGCAAAATCTTAGATCGATATCCAGACTTATCTTAAAATTCCTTTAGAGTTACTAGTAGGGATAGATCCAGAAAATCTAGATCGAGTACATGTTTACTAAAGAATGAGTACTAAAACTGCTAAAAATAGCATGCATGGTATCCAGTCTGTCTGTAACCGACCTCACCGGAGAAGATGAAGCTCGTTACGGAAGCGATGGAACAAAGGAACAACCATCCGTCCGACCTCATCGCTCTCAAGTACCAGAAGACGCTCTAAACTTGGAGATTCTGACAAAGATTTACTCCAAAATTCGTTTAGGTCAAGGTCCCTCAACCTGATCACATGGGACTCAGGAAGTTTCCTTCACTTTATTATTTTACTTATAACTCTTTCATTATGTATCTGATTGACCTAGTTCTTTTTTCGTCGAATTTATCTTTTCTTCGTCTACAGGATAAGCTTAGCAGAAACTTGGAAAGTATCCAAAAAATGCGTGACATAATTAAAACGTTGCAGAGCCACCTACTTTCACGGACTACCATATCCAGCCAAGATACAACTTGTCGTTCTTCCCACTCTAGTGGATCATGACCAGAACGCCACAAAGTATAAGACGAGACTACCAAGACGACGCTTGGACAAAGCTCATACTTATCCAAAAATGCAAAACCACTAGTCAATATGTTATATCAACATCTAATCTATCAGAAAGAGGGACCCTAGCAATTGTGAAAAAGCGGGGGTATAACAACCACACCCAATTTTTTGATTAGCAATCTGTATGGACTAACTCCAATATACTTTCTAGATAATCAACTAGACAGTCAGACTCAGTCTAGAGAAAAGTATATCGAGGAGTTAATATATCTCTCACTTGATTTGATCTTTACTCAAGCAAATAGAAATCTGCGAGTCTTTATCAAATACAAGGATAATAACTTGGATGGTACCAAAGACCAATATCCAAGTGTCAATCAATTTAAATCAACAACAAAAGGTTGGATATTCTAATTGATTGATCTTAACGCATAACCTATGATATTTCAATTATATAAAAAAATATAATACGGAATAGAAATAACACAAACACCATAATTTTGTTAACGAGAAAACCGCAAATGCGGAAAAAACCCGGGACCTAGTCCAAATTGAACACCATATTGTATTAAGCCGCTACAGACACTAACCTACTACAAACTAACTTCGGTCTGTAGTTGAACCCTAATCAATCTCACACTGATTCAAGGTACAGCTGCGCTCCTTACGTCTCTGATCCCAGCAGGATACTACGCACTTGATTCCCTTAGCTGATCTCACCCACAACCAAGAGTTGCTACGACCCAAAGTCGAAGACTTTAATAAACAAATCTGTATCACACAGAAAAGTCTATGATAGGTGAATCTGTCTCCCACAGATAGATCTAAGAGTTTTTGTTACGTCTTTTGATAAATCAAGGTGAACATGAACCAATTGATAATCTAGACTTATATTCCCGAAGAACGGCCTAGTATTATGAATCACCTCACAACAATCTTAATCGTATGGTAGCGAACAAGATGTTGTGGAATCACAAACGATGAGACGAAGATGTTTGTGATTTCTTTTTATCTTGTCCTATCGGAGATATAATCTCAAGTCAATTATTCAATTGAACTCGTACGATAGAAAATGGCAAGATCAGATCGCTCAACTACAAGAGAAGTAGTTTCGTCTGGCTTCGCAATCCCAATGAAGTCTTTCAGTCGTTAACCTACAGGGTCTCGGGAAGAAACCTAAAGTTAAAGAAGAATCGACTCTAGCAAACTAACTAGTATCACACAGGAGGTGTAGGGATTAGTTTTTCCAGTTGCTAGATGTCTCCTTTATATAGTTTTCAAATCAGGGTTTGCAATCTAAGTTACCTTGGTAGCAAAGCATACAATATTCGCCGTTAGATGAAAAACCTGATTTCTCCAAGCTAATATCTTTCAACCGTTAGATCGAAACTTAGCTTGTCATACACAAATGAAATGTGTTTCATTTAGGTTTGAGTAACCGTATCTAAACGTGTACACTTGGTTGGTTCACAAATAGTGAACCAAGGTTAGCCATATGAGTACTTTCATATCAACCATATTCATCTTTCTCATAACTAGTTCAAATGACCAATAAGAACTAGTTGATAGACTTGTTCAATTTCTTAGGTCTTTATTCATAGACACAATTGAAACAAAATCGGTTTGATCCACTTGAATCAATTCAGGAACAATATATCCATGGTTTGAAAAGATTGCATTCCTTATTGATTTATTGTTTTAAGTTCATGAACTTCCGATTTGAGAAATAACCAACTTGGGTACGCGTACGGGTACGTGTACCTTAGCTAACCGGATTTGAGTTTGGAAACTCAGCATAAATATTCGGTTAGAAAACTTCCGTGAGTACGCGTACCTAAGGTGACTGGTTTTCGGTTAGAAAACTTCCGCCAGTACGCATACGGGTACGCGTACCCAACCTGTCTCGTTTACCAAGTCGTATGCACAAGTGCACACAATTGGTTTCCGGCACATGGATTTATGCACTAATGTGCGAACACCCTATATTTGCTTATATCCATTGTTGGTTACATAATCGCAACTAAACATTTCAACCATTGAAACATTCTTCTATAATGTTATAACAATCGTTATTCACGATTATCGTCATCAAAGTTATTTTCAAGATTGAAACGTCATCATGACTTTCATCATGGATAAATATGAAAAGTGGTTAAAGCGAAAGCTTACCAACACGTATTTCGAGAAAAAGATAGGCGAGTAAACTCGGCTCGAAATAGCAAATGTGTATGTATGAAAACTATCATACTTATACGACTTTGTCTCAAGGGTAGGAGATAGAGAGATTGACTTTTGAGTGATAGATAAGTTCAAGTCTCCACATACTTTTTAGTCGGATGAAGTTTCACTGGTTCCTCGAGTAGTTCTTCCTATTCGTAAGATGATCGCTATGGAGTCTAGAGCTCAATACACTAACATGTCCTAAACCGAGACTTAGCTATAAGTAGTCTAGAAATCAAGACATATAGTTTTGAAAACTAAACTTGACAAACATGCTTGAGATAGCAACGCATGCGAGTTCGACCTAGCAGTGCTCTAACAATCTCCCCCTTTGTCAATTTTAATGGCAAAACTATCAATATATATAGATTAGAAAATAAAAAAAACTTTGTAGCTTCTCTTCCACATGCTTGATCTCCTTGGTGCTTCAACATTACTCGAAATCTTCATCTTTTCCAAGTATTCCATGTTTCCATAGATGTTCAATTCAACATCATAGTTGTTGAAGTTCCGTAGCCATAACAATGAGAAAACAAAAGCTCTTGATCATTGTTATATAGTGTCATAGTATTATTACACAGTATCAAAGTTCTTATATCACAACTTCGACAACAATACTATGGTGATATGTATCACTCCCCCTTAGTCAATACTCGTCTCAACACGAAAACCACTCCCCCTTACATAAGGATCCGAAAACCATATGTATTTGTAGTGTGAACTACATATTAATTCTCCCCCTTTTTGTTAATATAATTGGCAAAGGTACGAAAACGGGATCCCAATGAAATTTTCATGGAGACACTTCAAGACCAAAGAAAAGTACATATCAACTTGTTTAGATGCAATCATATAGCCGAAGCTAAATACATTTATCACGGAGTTTATAAAGATACAAGATAACTCCTCAAAATTCCACAGCCGCACTCCCCACAAAGATATGGAAATTAAGCGCAAGTTCAAAATAACTCTCCCCCATTTGATGTCATTCCCGAAAGAACAACAAGAGTGGCCTTACTTTTACGAAAAAGAAGGATTTCTTTGGAAATGCTCACACAAGAAGACTTATGGAGCCGTATAGTATACACATAAAATATGGATCAGGGAAAGATCAATAATACGGAATATACAAAGATTCATTCTATCTTTCATCACTATTTGCATAACGACTTATAATAGACATAATCTTTGTAAAAAAAATATATTTTAACCTATCTTCCATCAATAAATTGACATAACAGTCTTAACTTTTGTTATGTCAAGAGTTCATCGATCTTCTATCAATACATGCATATCGACATATAAACGAGATAACTTTTGACATTGTATGGGACAATAATAGTTCATGGATGAAAACACACATATCCCATAACATATTGCAATATATAAAATCATAAAGATTAATACTGCAAAAATCATTTTCCAAACCAACTTTAGAATTTAAACAAATAAATCTAAAAACATGAAGATGAAAACGTTGGACATAACTATGTGTACTCACAATAATGGCTATTCCAAACCCTAGTTATCCTTCTTAAACAAAAACAAGAATAAAATTCTCTTAAGAAGTTTTACTAGACATTAAGATCTTTGAAAAATTCCTTGTCATCCCCGAACTCCTTGTCGTCACCAGCCATTGGAACATATGGTTCATGGAGGAAGGAGTCAATACCAAGAAAGATTCTTGGCTGATGATGTCGAACCAGGGCCTTCTGAATTTCCAATGATCTTAAAACGCAAGCCTTTATTTGCTGAATCTCTTTTGTTGCCAGCTTCAACTCTTCAAGAACATCAGAAAACTTCTGAGAGTTTGAAGGAACAACTCTTGGCTTCCTCACATTCCTTCTTTTTCTTTTTAAAGTTGGAGGAAATTGAGATTTCTCTTTTTCCTTAATGATTGATGGCTTAACAATCATATTGATATCTTTCCCATCAGAAGACATGGTGTTTGGAGTATCCATGAAAGCACGGTTTTGTGAGAGGAGTTCACAATCAAACCTCAACAAGCATTCTTAAGATATAAAGAGTATCAGAGAAGGAAAAAGAAATGTAGGGTTTTGAAACCTTTAAACAGATTCGTACACGTTCAGCTCACAACCCTATAAAGAGTAGAATTGTCGATAAT